>NC_053154.1:119637252-120343919 GCF_016835505.1 Polypterus senegalus | reverse complement strand
GTCAATATTCAGATAAAAATCTTCTTACTAGTACTTAAGCCCTGCAGATTTATGTTCTATTTTACATTACTCCATTATATTATTCTACAAAAACACAATCCCATTGCATCACCAGATCTAGCACAATTCTGATTTTTCTTTTTCATTTTTCAGAACACTATTGTCCTATTTACTATGTCACACATGCAAGCCACAGGACAGCTTCACTTACTCTGTCCAAGTAAAACAGACAGGGAAGGGTTTAGGTGAAACACAGTCAATAACTTAACCCCTTACCTAGAGGACGAGAATGTGTGAACCTAAATATTTTGCTCTGCTTCCAGAAGTCCCGCTCCAATTTAAGACAACAGAGTTCAGTTTGGACACTCCGCTGCCAGAGGACAGACCATTTTCTAAAAAAGCCTTAGTAGTCAAAGACCTTTTATTATGGAACCATATTTTTTTTTTAGATTTTTTTCATTCCTTTTTTTTTATTCCTTGCAAGGGACATCTTCCTGTTAAGGAGGGTTAAGGATAATCCAGCACTCTCAATTTGTCCTGCCTCTCATTCTGTTATGGTTACATTTTTTTCCTTTTATAGTTTGTGGCCAAAAACAGAAATCACCAAATTGGAAAATCCCCATTTATTGAGACATTGAAGCATAAAAAAAAATATTCTAGTATAGCTGAAAATACTGTCCCATTGTATCTACATTAAATCAGTGGCCGCAAAAATGGCAGTTACATGTTAGGCAATCTCTAATAAAGTTAATTGTATTGCTTGTGTTGATACAGAAAGCTGCCTTTAACCAATTTGGTGCAGTCCTTTGCTCTTTCCAGCGATTTTTCTTCTGATGATGATGATATGAACTTCATAAAGCATAAATGACACATACGGTATGTAGAAAACGGTATCTTTATATATGTACTTAATTATGCTTTCCATTAGTAATGACTGCTTCAGAGGATGAAAGTTTTCTGACAGTGTGAGCAGAGCATCTTTTATTATAGCTAAAGATTATCTTGTATCCATAGGCCAGGTAAACTGAAAAAGTTGAATTTTTACACTTTCATATTTACTTATGGAATATTATAACAAAAAGTGAAAACTAATATTTATTACATGCCATGTACGTAACAATGTGTCTTACTTTATAACAGTGGCTCACATTTTATATAACCAATAATTATCATCAAATAAATAGAAGTTTATATATTTGACGGAATACATTTGGCTATTTACTAAAAAATAAAAGTGAAACAACAAGTTATTTGTTTTTAAGCCAAGTGCTGTATCCAAGGATTATTATATATTCATGCAGATAAGTTCTCCCATAGATAAGTCGGGACTTGTATTTAAAGGTATAATTTCTGGTATTTTATAATGTCAGTCATAAACCAAATGCGGAAAACTCACGCTATAGGTACAAGGGATTATGATATGCTAATGCTTACCTGACAGAGTAATCACGGATCACTCTGCCTTTTTTTCTATGTGGGTGTGGCAATGCGCTGTATCAGCACATGCTCCTAACCTCTCTCTCTCTTTCTCTATTGTGCCTATGTGACTGCACAGTAATACTCGAACTATTCTGAAGCAACATTTTCACTGTTTTGTGCATCTCATACCCTCATACACCTTTATTGTAAGAGCATCCGTTATCTGTGATGGAGCGTTCGATCAGATGAAAATATGAATCTGGTTTTAAATTAAACATCGTTGAAGCGAAAGAAATTGGTAACTGTGCTGCTGCAACAAACTTCAATGCGTCTAAGATGTGATATTGGAGGAGGCAAGATGATGTAAAAAAAAAATGTAATAAATAAAAATTAAGTGTCACATTTTTGAACGGGTGTATAAGTCGGGGTCTGATTTTACGATTGAGTTTTCGGGTTTCCAGACCCGACTTAACAACAACATTTATTTATATAGCACATTTTCATACAAATGATGTAGCTGAAAGTGCTTTACATAAAGAAAGAAAAAAAAAATAAATAAAATATAATTAGGGAACACTAACAGAGTAAAAGTAAGGTCTGATGGCCAGGGAGGACAGAAAAAAAATAAAAACTCCAGATGGCTGGAGAAAAAAAAAAAAAAATCTACAGGGGTTCCTAGGTCATAAGACCACCCAGCCCCGTCTAGGCATTCTACCTAACATAAATGACCTCACAATCAGTCCTCATTGTATTCAAGGTTCACATGGAAGAAACTTGATGACGGTCATGTGGACTTCTGGCCTTTAATCCATCAATGTAAGGACATCACAGTGCTTTGATCAGGTGGTGGGGGCGCAGATCACTACCACAGAAAACCAGAAAAAGAACAGAAGATAAAGTAGGGGTTAGTACGGATTATGGAGCCACCAGTAATGATATAATTAAATGCATATACAGAGTATCAGGATTAAACTAAAATGATGAAAATGAGTTTTTTTTTTTTTTAATATAAAGTGCTCAACTGTATTAGCCTAGCGAATTTCTATTGGTAAGCTATTCCAGATTGTAGGTGCGTAACAGCAGAAGGCTGCCTTACCACTTCTATTGGAATAATAAGCAGACACTCATTTTAAGATCTAAAGTTACGATTTGAAATGTAAGGTGAAAGACATTCTGATTCTCAAGGGTGAAGGTTAAAAGGTCTAAGTATATTGCTTTTGGGATAACCAATTAAAATCAGATATCCATAGTGGCTGTGCTGTAGTTGCGCAGTGGCAATAACTTTGTATGTCTTGAAAAAAATGATGAAATCTGGTTAAAGGTGGTAAAACTCTTCAAATACAAATATTCAGTGTCCACAACCACTGATGTTTCACTATGTTTTGGGTCTGACAAATTTATTGGTTAAATAAGGATAGGTCAGGTCAGGTTGCAGAGCATGAACTGGTACAGCACATTGCCCCACCATCACACAATGAAACAGTTCAGGATCCTGGTTGGCAACCCCCTATGCAGACAGGTGGTCCAGGACAGGTTGGTGGTAAAACTAACACTCAATGGTGCAGTCTGTAGATTTCTTTAAAGTGATAAATAGGTCATTCCCAAATATTTATATGCAAAATTACTCCTAAATAAAGAATCCCGCAATTTTAAATCAGATTTGAAAAAACACATTTTTTATAACTAAATTTCCCCAAGTGGCATGTGAAAGACCATCAAATTTTACCTTTTGAGCAAAAAGTGCAAAGCAAGAGCTTAAATAGAGCAGTCAGAGACTAGGCATACATATAGACACACACAATAATGTATTATAATTTAAAATATTTAAATGATGTTTTGAAATTATACTTTACCAAAAAAGTGGAGAGGAACATAAACAAAAAAAATGTGATATCTACAAAACAGGTTTTGGTTTGATCAAATCTTTAAAATACATTATAAATAAATAAAAAAAAAATTTTAAGTATTAAAATAATAGCCCTATGTTCGGTGATCCCTGCACATTAATACAACACAAACCAGCCACATTCAAAACTGAAAAAACATCCACCAAGAAAACAATTGACCAAGTGAGAAAACCGCAAAATATAAACCCCTTTAAGAAGTATTAGGGCTATGACAAAGACCAAAGGGATACTACATGGACCAGATGTATCCTGCCACACCATTTATCTGAACCAGATGTCACAATAATTCTTGCTGAGAGTTCCAAAATGACTAAATAAAAAATATTCCAAATTGAAAGAGAAAAAGGATTTTCATCAAGTGGCAAAAGTAAATAGCCTCTGCTGGATAATGTATAAATGAAGCCTAGAATTACAAAAATGTTTGGAGACAATCAACAGTATGGATGCAAGAACAGACACACTAGACTAAAAGTTGAACGCAGAAGCTGTTCATAAACATGCCTGTTGTGCTGAAGAAATAGAGAGGACATTTAGGGTCAGAGATCAGTCCTCAATTATCAATTACATTGGGTTGAATATTAATGAACAAACAGACTAGCGTTGTTGATAATTTGGAATTTTTTATACCAAGAAAATTTTATTCTTAAGAAGCATTATATTTACTCCCAGAAAAATGTGTTTAAAAAATTTACATGTAAAAGCAGCACATAAATATCACAAGGTTAACAAACATGGTAGGAACTGTGTATCTAGTGTTCACTTCTATGTGGATGCTGATTCAGTGCACATCTTTGTGACATAATTTGAATCAGTCTCCAATGCAGCATACATCTGTTTGTGCACACCTTTCTAGTATTTCTGTTGCTTGAATAAATCAGGGCAGAACAACAGTGCCTGATCCACATGATCAATGCATGCCTTGGTCAAGTCTTAAGTGACTTCCACATTTCCTCAGACACAAACAAAAATTGCTGAATTGTGATCAGGTGTTTGTCTTTCTTCTTGATCGCAATTAAATTTACTTTTTTGCAGCGCACCTGCTTTCACCAATGTGAAGGTTCACTTGATCAAATTCACTGGGCATATCTGGGCAGTTCTGTCATAAAGTACAGTATGCGTCACTTTTTATAACCTTGTCAATATCTGAGGAGCAATTCACATTGTCATCATTATCTCTTGATTTAACTAATGGTTCAGTTTCAGGTTTATTCCAAAACTGGCTTTATAGCTTCTCATTTAGATGCCACTTTGTTTTGGTTGAAGACTCCAAATTTGGAGTGGCAAAATGCATAGAAATAGAGATTTTCTTTGCTGCAAAATGTTATTTTATTCATTAGATGGCAGCAGAGTACTTTCTCGAGTTATTTCAGCTTAATGCTATAAAGCAAATTATTACACATCACCCCAAGTCTGACTCAAACTTAACCATAATTACAAAGAATTCTGAGCCAGAGTAATGTTCAGAGTTAATGCCAAGAAGGGTAAAAATTAAATTCAATGTTCCCAAATGGTGCATTGACTCAACTGATAATGAGCAACAGGATGCCTTACAAAGCATAAGGATTGTGTATAAGGTTGATACGGAGTTTTGGCTAGGGGGACGGTGTACTTGAAAAATTATACAGAGGGTAGAAAGCAGATGTTTTGCATAAAACCACAAGGAAGAGGGGGTATGCAAGCTCTGGGCTGGAAAGTAATAGTTCACCTCCTGAAAAATAGGAGAGAGAATGTATACCAGATTGGACAAATACCAAGACGTGGATCCTTGAGGATCAAGACCCAAGTTTACCACCAGTAAAAGGAAGGGAGGGAAGAGAACTTGGGGATACCCTATTTGACCCTAACCATAGTCATGAAAAAAGATCAGTAGAAGGAGAGTATCTAATGCAAGACTAGACACAGTGTATTTGTGTATGCCCAAATGTATAGCTCAAGGTCTGGCAAGAAACCTCACACTTATTCATGGAAAAGGTGAGCGTGCAAGGTGTTTTTTGTTCCAGAGGAAGTACAATCCCAGCACAGAATTCATTAAAGAGTAACGAGGGGGCTCCATTACTCATTTTACAAAGACGTTTTTTGTAAACAGAGCGTAAAATATGGGTTAAATAGGAATGGCAAATAAGTTCTTGTACATTATTCCTGCTAAATGTCTGCGTGAATGTAGAAGAATAAGAACATGCTCACACGTGCAAACACTGGTTAAGTAATACTTTGCTTACTTCTGCCACTTGGATCAATTTTAAAGTGGTTTGAAATGAGCCCTGTGTGTTTTCAT
Source organism: Polypterus senegalus (assembly GCF_016835505.1). Classification (NCBI taxonomy): domain Eukaryota; kingdom Metazoa; phylum Chordata; class Cladistia; order Polypteriformes; family Polypteridae; genus Polypterus; species Polypterus senegalus. The sequence continues at coordinate 120,338,318 of NC_053154.1, read as the reverse complement.
TAATAGCAGATCAATACTAACCTAGGGCTTACTGCCTGTACTCTTTCCTTCTCTCTGTGTGTGCGAGAGCTGAAAAAAAAAATGAATGTCAGTATTATTCTAAGGAAAAAGTCATTAAAAAAAAAAAGTGGTACTCTTCTAGACCTACTTCAGCAGCCTTCCTACAGAAGAGTTGTGCAACAAAAGTATATTTAACGTATTTAATGCCTTCATTGTAGATGTACTTTGCTCCTTAGAGGACCCATATTTTCTTTACAGTACATTTTGGTACACTTTGTGAGCAGTGAGGACTAGTTTTGCGCTTCTTTCAGTTTCAGGGTCCATCAGTACTTTAAATTGCCTCCAAATTAAAATGAACCGTGAAGAAGTAGAAAAGTTATAGAAGAGGAGTTGTGTGTTACTCAAAGGCATACATATATTTACAGTCACCATTGTATATGCTGAAAAGAATTACAAATGCAACACCCACCTGAAAATCCAAGAATCAAAAAGATAACTTATCGTACTGCAGTTTTCTTGAACTTTGTAAAATGCATGAAAAAAGAAAAAAAAATAATCACAGGTCTTTCCTAAAACCTGTAGCAATAGAAAGTGTAAGTCATATTGAAATTCTCATATATAAATTTTTGGGTAATATTTTGTTTTGGCTGGTTGTATTAAAGTATAATTGCCAGTTTCAGTGCAGTATACTACAGTAAGTATACAGGTAATATTCTATGAGCAAACATCAGTGGAGAGCTGAATATAAAAAGCTGGTATTAAACCTTTGGTGTTACTATTCTCTTAACAAGTCTTTGATCACGGCATAGCATAATGCAGAAAGAAAGCAGACACTCCATACCATCCAAAAGTCTCCCTCCCTCTTTGGAAATTCTCTGTAGCTAAAAGATAAATCAAAGATATAGTGATAGACTCTCTTACTTGGGCTATCGATTATTGAGGAAAGGGTATGGGACACTCCATGCATGCCATTTCTGAACTCATTTGAAATACAGTATGTGATGTGAGAAGCATACAATATAGCTGTTACCAGAGTTAGAATTTGCAAAGTACTGTATATTTTTTTCAAGCTCATGTATAATTTATATTCCCTGTTTTGTAATCTTTTTACAGAAATAATGCAACATATTTTACGAGATCACCAGAAAAGCTAAAAAAAAATAAAATATTAGCATCTAGCTGTAGTTTTGAAAACCATGATTAAAAGGAACCCTTAGGCAGCAGATGCTGCCATCATGCCTTCTTAAACATTACTGAAGTGTGTTTCTTAATTTAATTGTGTCTAAACAAGACTGCAACTCAATAAAAATGAACACCTCCTCATTATTTAATTTCAGCAATGACAGATTGAAATTTTAGAGTATAAGCATAGCATATGTTTTTACTGGAAGTTTTACCTTAAAATACTCAAGAAGCCCATTGTGTGGCTTATCCCCCCACAAAAGTATTCTTTCCTTACTTCTTTCTCTGCCGCTAAACCGTTCTTTCTCACTGATATACTGGTAACCACTTACTTATAAAATACACTACTTCTGGGACCCGAGGATATATAAAGAAGGGGTAGGCATCGTTGATCCAGGAGGGCCACAGTGGCTGCAGGTTTTTGTTCAAGCCCAGTTGCTTAATGAGAAAACCCAATTATTGCTGATGACGCACTTATTGCTTAAGTGACATTTTTATGCTTTTTAGTGGTCTCACTTATGGTTCCCCCCACCCTTAATTGTTTATTTCAGGCTTAAACAGCTGCAATTGCTGTTTTTAATGGCTTATTAGCAATAACATGCGAATGACAAAGAAGTCGGCAGTTCTCACTTATTCCAGTTTACACCCATGTGGATTCATCATGTACTATATGGTTTAATAGAACAATTAAGAAAAAAACCATGACAAACTGAAAATTATCTTTAGGTTTCACATCATATATATGATATACTTGGAAAGGAAAAAAAATTGAAGATATGAGAACCTAACATTGAAGACTAACAAGCCGTAAAGTTAAATAAGGTCTGAGACTGGGAAGGAACAGGGTTGGGGGAAAAAAAACCTGCAGCCACTGCAGCTCTCCAGGACTGACATTTACCCCAGATATAAGGCCCCAGTGCTCTTTGGTAGACCCCCAAAATCTATTCTCTGTAGTGCCAAGGCTAAAGACCTATGCAGTCTCTCATACCACAAAGAACCTTCTTTACAGTTTTAAAATACATTTATAACTTATTGTAAAGAATATACAAAAGCAAGCCATGAATTCAACAACACACACAATTTAAAAATAAATGTTTCAAAGTTTCAAAACTTACATAAAATTACATTACCAAATCTTAAAAGATCCTGACAATTAAACAAAAAAAAAAAAAAACAAGTTGTTATAACTACACACTGTGTTTTGAATACTCTGATTACAAAGGACAGCAAAAGAGAAGACCTTTTAAAAAAAAAAACCTACAAAACAGGCCCCACCCTAAGGCAAGCCTGGCCCCAGGAAAATGGGAGGCTACAGGCCTCAAAATGGAGATCGGGCTTTTAAAATCAAAAGGAATAGCTGAGAGTATCAAAAGCTTGAAGTATATCTCTCCAAGAGAAGAACTATAAAAACTCCAGCTGGCAGTAGAGACACTTCAATAAGAAATGTGTACAAATTAGAAAATTTATTAACAAAAAAAATATGGAACAAAACACTCAGCAAAGGCAACCAGAGGCTAAAAGGAAATACTCAGCAAACAAGTCCCAAAGAAGCAATAATCAAAAGGGGAACTCCCCCAACCACCATCAGCTTTTATAGGGCTGGGAATGTCTTTCAGTGGTGATTGACAGGTGGCCTGTCTCGTTGGGGAACAGCCCACAAAATACATCAAAGAAATCAAAGCACATACAAGTTACATAATTAACTAAACTGACATAAAATACATAATTAGACAAATAAAAAATAAACAACAATTCTAACATAAATAATTGTAATAAATAAACTGGAAACAAAGAAAAAAGACAAAAATATATATATATATTTAAATATAAGCCAGGAGAGGAACCCTGGCTAACAAATAATTTGGAGGTGTTATTTACTTCTGTAATTGGTTTTTAAGGTTTTCAAACATTTTTAATATTATTATGCGTGGAAGTTTTTGTTTTACTTATTTATGCAATGTGATTAGTGTTTCAAATGATCATGAGTAATGTACCTGGGGCCTCATGTATAAACGGTGCGTACGCACAGAAATGTTGCGTAAGAACTTTTCCACGTTCAAATCACGATGTATAAAACCTACACTTGGCGTAAATCCACGCACTTTTCCACGGTACCTCATACCTTGTCGTACACAAGTTCTCCGCTCGGTTTTGCAGACTGGCGGCACCAAGCGTCAAAGCAGTGCTACTGTTCCTGTGTGGTTACACCTTATTTTCCTCACGCGGCTTTATAAATACACCGAAACTAACCGCATATTGTTTATTAATGTAATGCATCTGATTGTAATTAACTTGTAACAATATAATGGTAGAGGGAACAGCCATAGTATTCCAAATACCATAACTGCTTTAGCGCTGTTACTCTCACTTCTTCTTCTTCTTCTTCTTCTTTCAGCTCCTCTTGTTAGGAGTTGCCACAGCAGATCATCTTTTTCAATATTTCTCTCACTGCACCACTCAAGGAGTATTTATATCACTGTATCTGAGTGTAAATCACAGCAGCAGCTGATCGGAAAGGGAATTATCGGTATACAGCTTCAAGGACACGCTGTCTCAGCCACTGCAAAATGTTTTAAAGCCTTTCTTGTACGGACCTCGCGGTTCAGAAACAGAAACGATATTTATAAGGTGAAATTCAGCAAAATATGTTTATTAAATTATACAGATAAAACTTTAACTTCATTTAAATAATCTATATTCTTCACTGGGAGTGTCGTTAAGGATAGAATAATTAAACATGTACTACGAAGATATTTCAATGTTCTTTAAACGTTTTGAAGAATCGGCGCTAAGCTTACAGATGGCTTAACTTCTATTACAGAGCTGATTGTGTGGCGATCGGTTACTTGGGGAAAGAAAAGCACTGACTGCAGTGATGGCTATGCCAATATATATTGAATATAAAACAGAAAGAGAAAATAACAACACAGCTAAAAACACAGCGACAAATTTCGGCAAAAGTTAAATGCTTGTGTCATGAGCACGAGGCGGCTATGCAGTGTCCGCAACGGACGTAGCCATCCACTGTGCATAAGCTACCTTACTGACGGGTGGGCGAAGGAGCCACCGATTCTTCCTCTGCCCAGTGCCACCACAAGCCTAGAGCTGCCCCTGATTGTACTGCTGCAATAAATTATTTCATCGAAGTAAAACACATGTTTAATAACGTACTTTAACTCCTATCATCATGAAAATGATATCACGTATACATCTCAGTATTTTAGTTATTCAGAGAGCTGTAATATCACGAATGTAATGGATTCTGTGTCCAGTTGGAGGAAGAGAGCCTGTTTAAGAAGCAAGTAGTGATTCGCACACATAGAGCACATAGAAGATCAAATACAAAACAAAGCATTTAACGTGCTACTTTAATTACGATGTGATTTGAGAAACTGGTTAATTAAACGATTTTAAGATGAAGTTTATGATGTTCTACTTTAATGACAAAATAAACTACGTGATTAAAGTGGAAATGTCAAGATTGAAGTTGACATTTCATGCTTTTTCCTCACTGTGTGCCATTTTTCTCTGTACGCTAATAAGCTTTCATATGACACAGACAGTGGGCTTACAACTCGGCTTTCCACGGTGACTTTGATATGTGACTTCTTTTTTATTTCCGACACTGTGCGATTTTGTGAACGTGAGCTTTCATGTTTCTCCAACACGCTATGTCACTCGATCAACTTCCTTTTGTTAATTATACCACGGTTTATTTGAACAAATAGTATGTTTTTCATTTGCCTCCACTTGGTATTCGCTGAAATTCTTATATTTTCCCCGTGCTTTTCCCATTGTCTTTTCACAGAAGGCTGCGCTTAAGGGCAATTTATATTGATTTGCATATTCAAATAGGCGTAATTCTGGGAGGATTTGGGGCGTTACATAATGCGCGTGCACAAGCGTTAGTTTTCACGCTGATCGGGATTTATGTAGCGGAAGAACGTGGAAGTTGGAGTACGCACAGATTCCTGCATCTGGATTTTTCTGTGCGTAAACACATTTCGGCTTTTGTGCTTACACCATGTTATAGTGCGAGTTCTACGCACGGCGTTATACATGAGGCCCCTGGTGATTTTCTCATGACAATATGAAAACACTCATAAAAATGTATCAAGAAAGTTCTCAACCTAAAAGATAACGATTGATGAGAAGCCAAAACTCAAAACACTGGAAAATCCAACTGAGAAAGGTATTAACACCAACAAAATTTGCAAAATGGCAAATCACAAAGAGAGCTAAACAACAAAACTAAGGTAAAGCTACCTAAAGCCCCAGCAAAGAACTACTACGAACCACAGCACACAAACTGGCAAAAAGGTGGGCAGACATCTAAATACCACCAGCCAAATCAAAACTTCATTGAGTCTAACCCCAAAATAGTCCTCACCCCTAGAACCCTGGCCCCAAACCTGAAAAGACCAACTTGAAGGTCTGTACAGGCCCAAAATGGGGCTCAGACTTCATAAATTCAAAAATACTTCAGGATGCTCAAAATGCACAAAAATACCATTCAAGACAGATGACAACTATAAACCTCTGACTATAAAAGGACAAACACAAAAACAATGATATTTTTAAATCCAAAGAATTCATTTAGTAATTAAAAAATGATTGAAAATAAGAAAAAAAAAATCAGAAATGAGGCAAAATGATTTGTCCAAATCCATAATCCAGTAAACCATACCAACAATCCACAATAATCCAGAAAATCCACGAGACTACTGCAATGAAGCACACTCCATTATTTTCATTGAATCTATCAGCTATTCATCTCCTCAACCTCAATTTGAAAAGGCTGAAAGTCACATCATGGTGGGCTCTGGGAGTTCCACCCACAGAACACAAGGAATGTAAGCAAACAGCATTAATACACAATGCATTAATATTAAACAATAAATAAACATAACAATATTAACATATAAACCAGGGAACAAATCCTAGCTGAAACACAATCTGGTGGAATATACAAGACTTTCAGGCAAACACATAATGAGACATTTTTTGTATATTAATCAACAGATGAGATGTTTATCCTAACACCTACACCAGAAAAATAAGTAGAACACTTCCTAGCATTTCTCTATACCTAGAATAATATTCCCAAAGTATAAGAAAAATGTTAACTTTATTTCTAAACTACACAGTGGAGTGGTAAACACAGTGAAATCCCAACATCAGAAACAAAACAAAAAACAAAACCTTGACATCTTTCCTGGCCAAATTAAACAGGTCTTGTGAGCTATATGCCTGTGGCGTGAACAATTACCTTCTGTCCCTTCTCCCTTCTCTTTCTCTTTGCCTTCTCCATCTCTGAGTTTATTCTTCCTTTTCTCTACTGAACCTTTAATTCACGATACACTTAGTTGTAATATTTCAACCCCACAGCGGGACTCTTCAGGCAGCTTATCAGGAGTAAGGGTGAATCTATTAAGAGTACTGGACGACAAAACTACATTGCCGTCTGGTGAACCCTAAGGCCACTGCTTTATTGAATTTTGTTATTTGTTGAAAGGGTAAGGACAATAAAATGGGCCTGTTATCCCCTTAATCGGTGACTTTAAATTGGCCTATTAGAAGTGAGTATGGTAATGTGAATTGTTCTGAGTGTGCCTGTTCTGTACTTTCTGTACCATTTGCTTACAGGACATGTGCCACAGAGATGATAAGATCATATGGCTCTAAAACTCTAGCATTATATATAGGAAGGTTCTACTTAATTATAGTAGATACTTTTTGATCTAACTGTTTTGGAACCTTTAAATCTATAAAAATGTAGGGTGTATTATTAATTATACTATATCTTAATGTCGATGGTGAAAGCAAATGCACTGTATTTCTTAACTGTGTTTTGCATCACCCTGGTAACTTAAAAAGAAATATCTTCCAATTTTATTTAGTCTGGCCTAGAAAAATGACATGTTCTTATATGGACTCCCTCAGGCCTATTGTAATAAAGCCTGTCCCATCTTGAAAACATTACAATGGTTTTCCTGAGTATTATTTAAAAGAGAATTGTCATGTCATCCATCCATCCATCCATTTTCTAACCCGCTGAATCCGAATACAGGGTCACAGGGGTCTGCTGGAGCCAATCCCAGCCATGACATTGTCATATCATAGAAACATTAAATTCATTTTCATTTTCCTTGGTTGATTTTCCCATTTGTGATTGTCAAATTGTTGTTACGCTTTGACCATATATCTAGGTTATAAAAATGTGTTATCTTTGTTGTCTAATGCTACTTTTAAAATACATTTTTACAGTGGAATCAACATAATATATAAAACAACATTTGATTATTAAATGTGTACAGTCCATCTCATAAATTTATGCTGTTTTTTGGTCACACTCCTCTGAAGCTGTTGGCAGGTTTTTAATTCTCCAAACTAACCCTGCTTCAGTTTTCCTCAGAATTATGTCTCTTATTCAAGGTGAAATCATATAATAAAAATTTATAGCAGCAAGTTTTTTACACCTAGTGCACAGCTGTGTTAAAAAATACATTTTAATTCTCTTGCATGTTCATCCTTAATACTCAATGGTAATGTAAAGTATACCAAGAGCATCTAGTGGGATTTTTCTCTTTCTTTCAACTCCCCCGCCCCAATAGCTGTATCCCTTTTTCTTTATTCTTTGCATCCTCTACACTAAAATACTAACTTAATAAATAGTACAGAAGTTATATATTCTTTGTAACCCTCAATAAAAATCTTTTTAAATTGATCACATACCGTGCAATGCCTGTAGACATATTTGTTCATTGAACTTCGAACCCACTTACTTAACACTAGAATCCCTAAAGCCTATGAAAACACTTGTAATCCCGGCCCACCTTAAATCCCTTTGCACCTCTCCATTAGCGACTTTTGTTTTGTAAATGTGTCGATCAGCACAAGCAGCCGGCAGCCTGCTGTCCCATCCCTCCCCTTGACAAAGCTCAACTTGGTCAAAAAGTTCTCTCAACTCAAGCCAAGGCTTGGAGCTGTTTAGGGTAAATAATACAGTACATTATCATTTGGAATATATGCATTTCATGTGTGTTCCGTGTCTACAAAGATATGGGTAAGTGTATGAATGAAAGGAAATGCCAGAAATGTTGAACACATACTTAAAGCAAAAACTTTACTCGCCTCTGGTCAATTGTGCATCATTCATGCACTGGCAAGTGATATTAAGCTCAAAGTCATTGTCATCATTATGACTAGAAACAGCATACCAACAGCAGACAAAAAAAGACCATGAACAACACATCACATACTGCATCCCTTGTGAATTGTATATGTGTGTGTACGTTATATATATATATATAGTGACAGAACCACTAGGGGACGTGCTAGCCACTAAACCCGACACAGACAGACTTAGGAGGCACACTTATAAAAACACGTTTAAAAATGTTTTTTATTTTTCTTTCGCAAACCCACAACACAGTCCCACAAGAGAAATAATTCCTCTTCTTACTCTCTTTTTTTTTCTCCTCCACTCCTAACTGGCAAGCTTTGTCTCCCTCCTCCTGACTCTGGTTCCAAGTAGTAACTACTGGCTCCTTTTATAACACACCCGGAAGTGCTTCAAGTGCCTGATAACCTGTTTCCGGCAGCACTTCCGGGTGTGGCAGAAGAGCTACTCTGTAGGGCTGAGCAGCACTTACAGCACCCCCTGGCGGCGCCTACGAATCCCAACAGGGCTGCACCAAACTCCAACTCCCATGAAGCCCTGCGGGAGTCCAAGGTACCGCTGCAACCCAGGGGTGCTACCATCTAGCGCTCTGGGGGAAATACTGTCCTGACCAGGCTTGCTCCCCCGGTCCATACAAGGGAGGGGTATCCCGACTGGGCAAGGGGCCCGGCTGTCCGCCACTATAAATATATATATAGTGCAATTTTTTTTAGCTTTTTTAAGATCCTCCCCAACTGTGCTGCACGCCAAAATGTGGTTGACGCATCTATCAAGGGTTGCATGTCCATCCTCAAGGCAACTGCAGGTTCGTAGCACAACTGAGGCAACTGCAAGTTCACAGCCTTCCCATGTAACACATCTGTCACCCAATGGTTAATGCGGGGAACATTCTAACCCAGCCACTGACCTGGCCCCTTCAATGCTGGTTTACTGTGTCTCTGTGTAATGAGGTGGTAGCTCCCATTTGAATAAATACCGTGGCTATTCCTGTTTTGATTGGAATAAAGTTGCTTTTTTTGAAGCCTTTGGACTCAGCGTCTTCTTTCAGGTACAAGACAGTAGCTCATGTGTCACTATATATATATATATATATATATATATATATATATATATATATATATATGTATATATATATATATATATATATATATATATATATATATATATATATGTATATATGTATATATGTTTGTGTACAGCCCCTGTACACAAACAGACACAGACACCAAATGTCCAAAAACATGCTCTTCTGGTAGCAGTGCTGCAATCCAAGGCTCTATAATCCTCCATGGCCCCATGTGAACCAGGGTGGCTGCCCTCTCATGCCCTGGGGGAGGTATTGTCTCTCTCTCTGTCCTTCCAGGCAATCCGCTGACTACGGTCCAAAGCCATCCGCCACAGTATACACAGTATATATATATATATATATATATATATATATATATATATATATATATATATATATATATATATAGTCATGCATGCGTGTCAGTGGGTCACATTCTAGGCTGGCATAACAGAGGGCACGATTGCTGACTCATATGTCTCTTTTACCTCCCGCATCTTCTAGAACCCACCCATTGAGGACATCTAATTCCACTCCTTCTGGTTCATGAGCTATAAAAGTGGTGCACTTCTGGAAGGAAACGTTTCATTTGAAGTAGTTTAAAATAATGTTGTTAATACAAACAGATGCTTCTGGACTGGTATAAAGTAGTTATACCATATTTTTGGACCAAACTAATATTGGTGCAGTGTGATGAATAGGCAGTCTCAATCACCCATGTCAAATGCTTTTTCTGCACGCAAACATAACGGGCATCATGCATAATGCCGTGCGTAGAATTCACACTATAACATGGCATACGGACAAAAGCAGAAATGTGCTTACTCACAAAAAAATACAGATGCATAAATCTGTGCGCCAACTTCCATTTTCTTCCGATACATAAGTCCCAGTCAGCATGAAAAGTACGCGCGCCTGCTGCCACACCCCAGCTCCTCCCAGAATTACGTCACTTTGATTATGCAAATCAGCATAAATAGCGCTTAAGCTCAGCATTCTGTGAAAAGGCAATGGCAAAAGCACGGGGGGGAAATAGAAGAATTTCAGCAAATACCAAGTGGAGGCAAGAAAAAACGTACTATTTGTTGGGTATACAGTGGTTTAAACAACAAAAAGAAGTTGATCAGGTGACATAGTGTCGGAGAAGCTCGAAAGCTCAAGTTCACAAAGTCGCACAGTGCCCGAAATAAAAAATAAGTCAGATATCAAAGTCGGTGTGAAATGTCATATGAAAGCTTATTAGGGTACAGAGAAAAAAATAAGCACACAGTGGGGAAAAAAGCACAAAATGTCAACTTTCATTTAGAAATTTTCTCTTTAATCACATAGTTTATTTTGTCATTAAAGTAGAACATCATAAACTTCATCTTTAAAGTGTTTAATTTACTAGTTTCTCAAATCCCATCGTAACTAAAGTAGCATGATAAATGCTTTGTTTTCTATTTGATCTTCTATGTGCTCTGTGTGTTTGAATCAGTACTTGCTTCTTAAACAGACTTTCTCTTCCTCCAACAGGACACAGAATCCATTACATTCAAATTACAGCTCTCTGAATAATTAAAATACTGAGATGTATACTTGATATAATTTTCATGATGATAGGAGTTAAAGCATGTTATTAAACATGGGAACACGATGGTGCAGTGATTGTTCATGCATCACGCAAGATGCTTGCTGCGCCGAGTGCAACCTTCGATGAAATAATTTATTGCAGCAGTACTGTCTCTTTCTCCAAATACCCAATCGCCGCACAATCAGCTCTGTAATAGACGTTAAGCCATCTGTAAGCTTAGAATGGCAATTTCTCAAAACTTTTAAGGAACATTGAAATATCTTCGTAGTACATGTTTAATTATTCTATCCATCTATGCTTCCACTGTTGCGCCAGCCCCAGCAAGAATACAGCATGAGGCAGGAACAATCAGTGAATGGAACGCCAGGTCCTCGCTAGCGCTGCAGCACCATGTCCTCACATGTTTAATTATTAACAATACAGATTATTTAAATGAAGTTAAAGTTTTATCTGTATAATATAATAAACATATTTTGCTGCATTTCATCTGATATTCCAAATGAATTAAAATTCTTCTAGTTTTCTTTGTATAGTGTGAAACATTTGGCCAATCCAGTCTGTTTGCAACTGAAACTAGGTCTCCTGTAAAATACAATCTTGGCATTTAGACCGGTTAGTTGTGAAAATACTATTTTCTCTTCAGAGCATGATTGAGACCTTTGACATTCCAGCTCACAAAGATTAACATGCGGTCAGACAGACACTGCTTTTGAACTTTATAGGACATTTTGCATTCTTAAGTAAAGGCACTAAATTGTTTCATACAATAGCTTTAACCTAGGTATCATACTTATTACCAGGTATTAGGGCTAAGGAGCCCATAATTATGTTGGCACTTACAGGTGTTGGGGGTAAAAAGGATAAATAAGTAACTTGCTCTGTTTCTTTGCCCCACTGAAGCCCGGCTAAACTGCCTCTGACATGCCTAAAGATTGAGCACATCAAAACAAAACAAAGCAACAGCAGCAGTGTAAAAAGGATTAAAATTGAGATATCTTGTGATAGTACAGTCCAGACACAATATACCTAGTTCCCTTAGAAAGTAACAAAAAATACTTAATAGTAAATAAAATGTATTATTATTCTTACTAAAACTAGGGGGCTCCACCCCCTGCTCGCTTCGCTTGCCCACCCCTGTGTTTGGTTTACCGATGTACAGTTTAAAGAGATTGTTATTTTCATTTGAATTGTTACATATGCATTATTTTCACTTTTACTTTAAAAACTTTTGTAAAAACAATACTTGTCCTTTATTTCCGGCCCAGGGCGTGGTTACATCTCTTTATTGCAGGACGTATAACACTGCTCGCTTTGTGAAGGGGGCTGCTGAACGCACGTTAAGAAGATGCCATTGGATCATCTGCTGTCTTTCTGCTGCTGGCGAGCTGCCTGTTCTGCTTGTCGCATGTCGTTTTTTTTAAGAGCTGGTAGCACATGATGCGTATCTGCCAAAAGCAATCCAACAACTGCTAGGTTAGATGTCCGTGGACTTGTTTTAAATGATGGCTCACTGCATTGTCTCGCGTGACATTGTAAAAACAATACTTGTCCTTTATTTCCGGCTCCAGGGGCCTCATGTATAACGGCATGCGTAGAACTCGCACTATAACATGGCGTAAGCACAAAAGCCGAAATGTGCTTACGCACAGAAAAATTTAGATGCAGGAATCTGTGCGTACTCCAACTTCCACGTCCTTCCGTTACATAAATCCCGATCAGCGTGAAAACTAACGCTCGTGCACGCGCATTATGTAACGCCCCAAATCCTCCCATAATTACGCCTATTTGAATATGCAAATCAATATAAATCGCCCTTAAGCGCAGCCTTCTGTGAAAAGACAATGTGAAAAGCACTGGGAAAATATAAGAATTTCAGCGAATACCAAGTGGAGGCAAAGGAAAAACATACTATTTGTTCAAATAAACCGTGGTATAATCAACAAAATGAAGTTGATCGAGCGACATAGCGTGTTGGAGAAACTTGAAAGCTCACATTCACAAAATCGCACAGTGCCGGAAATAAAAAGAAGTCACATATCAAAGTCGCCGTGGAAAGCCGAGTTGTAAGCCCACTGTCTGAGTGTCATATGAAAGCTTATTAGGGTACAGAGAAAAAAAAGGCTAATAGTGGGGAAAAAGCACGAAATGTCAACTTTAATCTCGAATTTTCCACTTTAATCACATAGTTTATTTTGTCATTTAGTAGAACATTATAAACTTCATCTTAAAATCGTTTAATTAACCAGTTTCTCAAAATTACATCGTAAATAAAATAGCACGTTAAATGCTTTGTTTTGTATTTGATCTTCTATGTGCCTATGTGTGTGAATCACTACTTGCTTCTTAAACTGGCTCTCTTCCTCCAACTGGACACAGAGTCCATTACATTTGTGATATTACAGCTCTCTGAATAACTAAAATACTGAGATGTATACGTGATATCATTTTCATGATGATAGGAGCTAAAGCACATTATTAAACATATGTTTCATGAGCGTCGTGCTCATGACAAGCATTTATCTTTTGTCGAAATTTGTCGCTGCGTTTTTAGCTGTGTTGTTATTTTCTCTTTCTGTTTTATATTCAATATATATTGGCGTGGCCGCCCCAAGAGTCCTTGCTTTTCTTTCCCCAAGTAACCGATCGCCATACAATCAGCTCTGTAATAGACGTTAAGCCATCTGTAAGCTTAGCGCCGATTCTTCAAAACGCTTAAAGAACATTGAAATATCTTCGTAGTACATGTTTAATTATTCTATCCTTCACGACACTCCCAGTGAAGAATATAGATTATTTAAATGAAGTTAAAGTTTTATGTGTATAATTTAACAAACATATTTTGCTGCATTTCACCTTAAAAATGATATCGTCATCATATGTAAATACGCTTTATAAAGTGGCCCAGGTTGTGCAATATTATAACTGTAGTGCAAGTTTACAGTGGGGTGATTGTACTTATAAGTACAAACCGTTCTACAAGGAGCAATTGATTGAGTGCATTTAAAGTTCTTGGGATTAAACTGTTTCTGAACCACGAGGTCCGTACAGGAAAGGCTTTAAAACGTTTTGCTGTGGCTGAGACAGCGTGTCCTTAAAGCTGTATACCGATAATTCTCTTTCCGATCAGCTGCTGCTGTGATTCACACTCAGATACAGTGATATAAATACTCCGAGTCGTGCAGTGAGAGTAATATGGAAAAAGATGATCCGCTGTGGCAACTCCTAACGGGAGCAGCTGAAAGAAGAAGAAGAAGAAGAAGTGAGAGTAACAACGCTAAAGCAGTTATGGTATTTGGAATACTATGGCTGTTCCCTGGACCATTATATTGTTACGAGTTAATTACAATCAGATGCATTACACTAATAAACAATATGCGGTTAGTTTCTGTGTATTTATAAAGCCGCGTCATGAAAATAATGAGTAATCACACAAGAACAGTACCATTGCTTTGACGCTGGGTGCCGCCAGTTTGCAAAACCGAGCGGAGAACTTGCGTACGACAAGGCATGAGGTACCGTGGAAAAGTGCGTGGATTTACGCCAAGTGTAGGTTTTATACATCGCGATTTGAATGTGGAAAAGTTCTTACGCAACATTTCTGTGCGTACGCACCGTTTATACATGAGGCCCCAGGTGTGGTTAAATCTCTTTTTCGCAGGATGTATAACGCTGCTCGCATTGTGAAGGGGGGGGGTCGAATATTTTAAAGCCTGTACAGCCGCTGTCCTTTTTGCCACTTTGTGCCTCTGCTGCTCACATTATGATGAGGGGGGGTTAGGGTGGCTGAACACACACAAGGACAAGTGGTCGGATCATCTACTGTGAGCTGCATGTTTTGCTTGTCATTGTTTTAAGAGCTGGGAGCAAGTTAAAGTGTCTCTCGCGGGTAATTGGATATACAATTTTAAAAGCTTTTTTTTTTCTTTGGAATTGTTTCAATTCATTATTTGCACTTTTACTTTAAAGTTTCATTAAAAACAATACTTGGAATTACCTTTTCTTCAAGATCGCATTGAATTTTGATTCCGTTTTTGGAGATACATTGTGACAACGCAACATATAACTGCCCTTAAGTGAATATTGTTTCTGTTTCTCTAATAAATAATCCGACTTTTTGTAATGTTTGTCCCTGTGATTTGTTTATTGTCTTAGCAAAAGCTATTCTCACAGGAAACTGTAAACATTTTAATACAAATGGCATATGAAGATCTCCTTTGGTGTCTAATGTTATTCGCAGAATATATACATTATCTTTCTTGTCGCCTGTTAAAATTTGCATCGCTTCTCCGTGATCATAAATATCCACATGACCGAATTGTGTTTTCTTTCAAATTAAACTTTTCGTTTCTTTAACTGTTGCAGGACCACAGATTCTCATAGCGTATGGTCCATTATTCTGTAAATCTATGTTTTGTGCAATGAATGATCCAAAAGCGAAAAGACTTTGTTTTCTGCTCCTTGTCTTTTATTTCTGACCTTGATTTATCCTGCTATTTTTACAATTACACCTGGTTCTGATGATTAATTTCCTTTTGTTTGCATTATTACGATCTTTACTATCTTTTTTTGCTACTGTAGCAACTAATGTAATAAAATGTCACAAAAGTTTTACTTGAACAATCACCGACTTCGTAACCCCAAACACAACTTTCTAGCACCCTCTCCAACCCCTTATCCCCTTTGTCTCACCCCACCCCCGTATAAATCAATACCCTGCTATCAGTCTTCCGTGCTGTACTCCGCCCTCCCTCAATCAGGACCTAACAGTCACGTAAAACAAAAAAGACTACAGCCTAGCTGGGTCGCTACAATACTTTAGAATTTTACTGCTTTCATATTCTTTACCTTTCTCTGCATATGTATCGCACCATCGTTTGTTTGAGCCTTTCGAATTCCACTGCTTTCATAATCTCTTATCTGCCTTTTTTTCTCTCCAACGCTTTTGGGTCTCTTTTCTCTGCGCTGCTCTTTCTTCTTTGCTTAGTCGTTGATGTTTCATCTAGAATGTTTTGTCCTTATACGCTTTATATGTGTTGAGATGAGACCACAGGATCTGTGTGTGTGCTACATGCCTTTACACGACTGAGTGTTTTCCTGGCCGTGCTATTATTTGATATTGCTTGCGTCTCGCAGGTCTTTTAAGTGTCTTCCGAGAAGATCACGTCTCATCGCCCTGCTTTTCCTTTCCAGGATTTTTTTTTATAATAGAGATATACATATATTTAATAGAACAAATTTCAATATAGTAACTGGAAAAAGTGGTTAAAAAGAAAAAAGAATATATATCTATGACAAATGTTGCATTACAGCTGGACCAAGTTGCGAGCAGAATCTTCTTTGCATTATCAAGACACAATATATCTCATGTCTATATTTTGGATGATGTCAGGATCAGTCTTCTTAGCTCTTTTTCTAACTTCTCAATAGAACTAAAGATATAGAACTGGTCATGATTAATCACTTTCAGTTTATTTGGAAACAACAGGCTGTATTTGATTTCAGTTTTGTATACACACTGTTTAATGCTGTAGAATGTGGCTTGTTTAAAAGCTGTCCGGCTGGCGGCTGGTCACGGGGGGCAGGTGTTCAAACAACACTTGTGGTGACAGAGCAAACTGAATATGGGAGAGTATAGCATGTGGAATAGAAATCGAGTTACTCTGCCACCTTTCTTTGCACTTCTTGTATATAAAGATGTAATTTAAATGCCTGAAATCAGACTGTGCTGGTCAACAAAACCTTTACCATATAGAAAGAAAAGTCACGAGTGAGTAACGTTTCAGTTTATTTCTCAGGTGCCTTTGTTTTGTTGACAGTAATTCACTTGCTACTTCACACAGGAGAAATCCTTTCTGAAAATAAAACAGCGCTGATCGAGAGACTAACTAGGTCATCATACAATATCAGCATATTGTTGCTGACCAATCACTTTTGCTTTAAAAAAGTAATTTAACAACAAAGCTATACAAACCTTGTACAGTTCCTGAGCTGGCAGTGTCTCTACTGAACTCCAGGTAGGTAGACAAAGAGAGTCTGCCAACTAGTGAAAAACTAAACACACTAATGTGTTTTTGTGGATATTCTGTATTTATTAATTTATCTTTTTTTAGTTTATATTCCCAGCTCAAAATACTTGATGCTGTGAAAATAATTCAGTAGCAGAATTATGTTTTAAAATCTGTCCCCTTTTTTTCTATTTTTTTCTCTCTCTCTCTCAAAATATTGTTCCTAATCTCAGGTGCTGCCTCTGTCATCTTGTGCCTGTCCATACACCTATTACCTGCTCTTACTCTACTTATTATGGGTTTACTGTTCTTATGCATGAGCTATTCACATCTAACTACCACTAACCTTGACATTACATGCTTGTTTTTATTTGTTTCCCACCATACATCTAGGTGGGCTCTGCACACTGATTCAAACCTAAGAGCCCTGTTCTTCCTATGTCCCCATGATTTTCATGATCACACCTGTCAGAACACAGCAGAATCTTTTTTCTGATTTTTGATACCCTTTCAGGCCTGCAGGTGCCAAAATTCTGTCTATAAACTGTATGTGCCTGAGACGGAATCAGAGATCAATATGGCTTTTTATATGGCTGGTAGAAACTTTTTGTCGGCCCGGACAAATGGTGATTCAACATCATGTTAAACGGATTTCATTTTATTAAAATGGAAATTTCAGCATAATAAATGTTTTTTTCTACCAAAAGTGGCCACTGAAGATAATGCCATGCAGAAAATACTTAATGCCACACCTTGGGGAGAGAGTAGGTGAGATCTCATACATATAGCCGAATTCTGAGTCAGTGCTCCACTTAGCATCTGCATGGGTACTTGTGTCAATTGTGGATACTGTACTGTTTGAGTTTCATAGTGTTTCTCAACAAAAAAAAAGTGAGAAACCTTGTTAGTTTACGCAGAAAGAAAAATTAACAATCCTGGAAAAAAGTTGATCCTGGAATGAAGAAAAATGACATGGTGAAAGCCCTTAGAATTACACTGTCAACAATTTTGAAGGATCAAAATTAAATAGAATATAAAATTAAAGGTCAGATGTTGGGACCTAAACAAAAAAAAAATTAGAAGCACACTTTTTTCTTTTAAAAAAGTTACATCTAACATCTCATTTTCATTCTGCATTCATACCTATATTTCTAGTAAAACAAAGTCTAATGGGAGGA
The DNA here is from genome assembly GCF_016835505.1 of Polypterus senegalus. Lineage (NCBI taxonomy): Eukaryota > Metazoa > Chordata > Cladistia > Polypteriformes > Polypteridae > Polypterus > Polypterus senegalus. The sequence continues at coordinate 120,320,131 of NC_053154.1, read as the reverse complement.
CTTGAAGGGTCAATTAATGGACACCCCTATTTTGCAAACTGTTGTTCTAGCTTTAATGTTATAATTATTTGAGATTAGATTTGTTTGTGTTTTTTCCTCAGTTTGATTTTTAAAACATTTGGTCCATTTAGGCAATTTAGTTAATATAAAATTCATGACTGTTATTTTTTACTTTTAGTTTCATTTTGATGTTGTGATTGTTTTTGTCACATTTTTGTTTTTACATAATACCATTTTGTTTGCCTGGGTCACACCATTTTGTAGAGCTTTAATGATTAATGGGTGCTATGCTAAGATAACCAGAAATGTACAGCAATAGCACAAAAGTCGGTGTCATGTATTTTAACTGTCATTAACTTAGGAACACCTTAGCATAATGTCCCAAAAACTGTAGCAAACATTCCCACTAGAAGAAGGTACTATCAGTTGTCACCTTGTGAAACACAGGGGAAACAAAGAATCTTTATAAATTTAAACATTTCACAAAAATGCTCTGAACACAAGGAATCTCAGAAGAGCACAAAAAGCACAGCATGAGTTGTCTTCAATAGGCAATCCCATTGCAAACACGTCCCAATATAAAAAAGAATATCAAAGTATACCAAAACTGTGAAAAAATGTCACTGATCGAAGAATTCAAAACAGCACCATCGCAAAACTCAATAAGTCGACAACATCACTAATCCCATTCAATGAACCACAAGAGACTGTTTGTTTTTTCAGCCTTAATGGACATGGACAGATGGCCTAGAGAACCACTCATAAAATATAAGAAACATTACAGAACAAGCAGAGGCACATATAAATTAAATAATATACAAAACTAATAAAAAGCATAGCATAATGCAAATAAACAACAAAAGTAATAATCTCAACTTAGATAAAACTGAACAAAAAAGACATAAAACAGGAATGTTAACCCATGCCCGTGGAGGAACCCTGCCTAAAAAATAACAAAGGCTGTCCAAGATTTTGGATAGCTTTCTTAAATCTCTGAGTATGAGTGCCCTTTTGATTTAGTGTTTAGGGAAATGACTACTGGAAATTACCTTTTTGATTGCTAATTCCGGTTAGCATTTTACATTTTGATGCAAGTTTTCAATTATTCTGTACTGACCTTGAACTTTTCTCAACTATATTTCACTTCCTGTATTGTCCAACTTGCTAATTATCTCTTTTTCGTGGAACACACTACCAATCCCTCATATCTAAAATCACCCAGCTTTTTCATAGAGCTGTTATGTAGTATTAAACTAACCCTTCCAGGTTTAAGACTTTTATAGCCTAATGTAACCATAACAATGATTAGTAATGCAATATCACTTTAATAAACGTGCACCATCTCCTGACATTGTTTTTACCTAAATGCAAATATGTACTGTAAGACTGTAGGATTTTCAATAAATATTAATGCTGTGTGAAGTTTTCATTGTCAAATATGGATAACACTGACTCTATATAAATAAAATGTATTATCATTGTTATTATTATTATTATTAACACTGCCAACTCTAGGCCAAACACACCAAAACAAATTGCTTATATATGCGTATTTGCAAGAAATCAGAAAGGAGTTATTACCAATGATAAATAAGCTTAATATTAATATCACATTAATGCTGGAATTAGGCTGGTGCTTACTGGTACTCCATACCAGCAGTTATACATTTTGCTCTTTGGAGTACTAGTGAGGATTTCACTGTGCATCGCCTGGATTTGAAGTAGCCAGTATATAATGGGAGTTCTGATCACTTACTGGTACTATTATTCAGTTAACAGGCTACAATCACCTGGGGCCTCATGTATAAATGGTGCGTACGCACAAAAATGTTGCATACGAACGTTTCCACGTTCAAATCACAATGTATAAAACCTAAACTTTGCGTAAAGCCATGCACATTTTCATGGTAGTTCTAACCCTGGCATACGCAAGTTCTCCATTCTTTTTTGTAAACTGGCGGCACCCAGCGTCAAAGCAGTGCTACTTTTCCAGTGTGGTTTCCCTTTCTTTTTTAGTTCCACATCCCTGACGTGGCTTTATAAATACACTGAAATTAAGCGCATACTGTTTATTAGTTTAATACATCTGATTGTAATTAACCTGTAACAATATAATGGTCCACAGAACGGTCAAACTATTCTAAATAACATTGCTGCTTTAGCATTGTTACTCTCACTGCACCATTTTCTTCTTCTTCTTTCAGCTTCTCCCGTTAGGGGTTGCCACTGTCTGGAAAGAGAATTATTGGTATACAGCATCTACAACACGCTGCCTCAGCCATGCTGCCCATTGAAAAGATCTCATACAGCAAACGCTTCAGAGCCTTTCCTTTCAAAAACTGTTTCATCCCAAGAACTATAAATGCAGTCCATCAAGTGCTCCTTGTAGAACGCTTTGTACTTATTAGTACAATTACCTCACTGTAAACTTGTAATACAGTTATAATATTGCACAACCTGAGCCACTTTATAAAGTGCGTATTTACATATGATGATGATATCCTTTTTAAGATGAAATGCAGCAAATTATGTTTATTATATTATACGGATAAAACTTTAACTTCATTTAAATAATCTATATTGTTAATAATTAAACATATGAGGAAATGGTGCCACAGTGCTAGCGAGGAGCTGGCGCTCCGTTCACGGATTGTTCTTACCTCGCGCTGTATTCTTGCTGGGACTGGTGCGACAAGGGAAAGATAGATGGATGTTTAGTACATTAAACATGTACTACAAAGATATTTTAATGTTCCTTAAAAGTTTTGAAGAATTGGTGTCCTAAGCCGGTTTAAGAAGCACGTAGTGATTCACACACATAGAGCACATAGAAGATCAAATACAAAACAAAGCATTTAACGTGCTACTTTAGTTACGATGGGATTTGAGAAACTAGTAAATTAAACAATTTTAAGATGAACTTTATGATGATCTACTTTAATGACAAAATAAATTACATGATTAAAGTGGAAATTTAGAGATTAAAGTTGACATTTCATGCTTTTTTCCCACTGTGTGCCTTTTTTTTTTCTCTGTACTCTAATAAGCTTTCATATGACACACAGACAGTGGGCTACAACTCGCCTTTTCATGGTGACTTTGATATCTGACAACTTCTTTTTTATTTCGGGCACTGTACAACTTTGTGAACTTGAGCTTTCGAGTTTCTCCGACACTCTATGTCACTTGATCAACTTCCTTTTGTTGTTTATACCACTTTTTAAACCAACAAATAGTGCGTTTTTCCTTGCCTCCACTTGGTATTCGCTGAAATTCTATTTCCCTCCGTGCTTTTGCCATTGCCTTTTCACAGAACGCTGATCTTAAGGGCTATTTATATTGATTTGCATATTCAAAGAGGCGTAATTCTGGGAGGGGATGGGGCGTGCACGTGCATTACTTTTCACGCTGACTAGGATTTATGTAGCGGAAGAACGTGGAAGTTGGCGTTTGCACAGATTTATGCATGTGGATTTTTTGTGAGTAAGTACATTTCCACTTTTGTCCATACGGCATATTATAGTGTGAATTCTATGCACAGCATTATGCATGAGGTCCCTGGTGATTTGGAGGAACACTCCCCAGGCCTTCAAGTATCTATTAAACAGGAAACTTTTATATGTATGAAGAAGATTTGAGCTGAAGAACTTGAATCATTTGTAGTAGCACCTCTTTATTTTCTCCTTTTCAAGAACTGTATCACGTCATCAGATTTTTCAAAAACAGTACAGCAGTGGGAGTGTGGCAATACCTATTTGCAATTCTTGGAATGAACTATTATACCTGATAACGCATTGTGTTTTCTGTCAGAGAAGTTTACAGACTTTGTACATAGATAAGATTAAAAAACACAAAATAAGCCAATGACCTCCTTGAGGGAAGGTCACAACAAAAATGACCCACTTCTTGATCTTGCAACATGTCATCCTGAACCTGACAACATGCAGAAGCCTCATTGAGCTAATAATGAACAGAATGCAGAAGGTAGAAAAAAATAAACTATCCAAATTTCAAAGCAGATAAGAGAAATAAATTGATTGAGTGTAAAGTGTGTGAAGAAGCAGTCCAAAAGTTGGAATTTATATCCATAGCAACAATTAGGACTCAGGTTAGGTACAATCAACAGTAAAGATGTCATTGCCAGTGCTTTACAAAACTTTAACTGCTCATGAATCATCTATTGGGAGAGGTAACAAGTGCCCAAGGTGTAAAGAAAAACATAGGTAAATGCGATGAAAGTGCTTTTGCAGTTTCTTAAACAAATATGTTTTTAAAGGTTCTCTGCATCCTGGCATACTTTCAGCTTTTGTCCCACTGTAGATGCTTCAGTGGATACAAAAGAATAAGGTTACATCAGTGGTTGCATTGTTTACTGTAGTAGATAAAGGACTTTGTGGGTTACGGAATGGTGTGTAGTGCCAGTAGCAATGGATTCCTAATTCCTACCCACACAGCAAAATTGCAAATGTTATATTAGCACTTAAATTTTACATGTAAAAGTGTTTTTCCATATATATACACAGTTAATGGGTAACTAACATGATTAGAGTAAATTAAACACTGACAGTTTTGCTATGTACAAACTGTTGCAAGGATTAGAAATTAATGTATGTTTTGGGGATCAATATCAGTAGAACCAGTGTGCTTATAGATATGTCTTTTTGATTTATGGTAAGCTGCAATCAATATAATGTTCACTTTCTAACATGTGCTGTGATTTATACAATGCATGATTTGGAATTTAATATTAATTTAGAGGTGATGTTGCTTTTGAAATATGATAAAAAAATAATTTAGCAAATGACCATATTTTATGAGGCCAACTGTTTTCTAGTATAGACACAAATCTGGGTGAAATTAAACCAAATCATTTCTATTAAATAGGTAGTCCGGCTACATTAGATACTGCGGGTGCAAGGTGATTATCAAATGAATAGATCAATCGGAAAGGAAAATGTATGAGAGAAGTAAACTACAGTATTAACCACATAGGCAAATAAAAAAGATTTCCATATACAGAGCAATGCAATGTGCTTATTATTATGTTTTATATTGCAGAAGTTTCTTTTGTAACTCTAAACTTCTCTTTCTTCTCGTCAGGAATAAAATTCCAGCCATTCCTAATGTTTATATTAAAGATTTCACATTGACTTTTAGTAAGGTTAGAAAGACGAAGGGGCTCTTATACAGCTAGAATGTGGAGGAATAATCACTTAAGCAGAGGTGACATATGCTTAGAAAGATACATGTGAATTGAGCAAAGAGTCCAACTTCTTAATCTTTCCTAAATGAGGTGGTGAATTCAAGGATGTAATCACACTCTAAGAGAGGCACAAACACCAATACCAAACCTCTGAACTGCTTTGTTTTAGGTACACTATGAAGAAAGTAAAATATTTACTCAGCTGAGTCATTGGTAGCTGAAGGCACTTGGAACAATTTATTTTATTGATCAGGATTTCCTGAAAATCCCAAAATTGTATAGTAAAATGGTAGCTATTGTATGTACTAGAAAAAATATATTGCCAGTTATAGAAAAATCTAAAATGAAAAGTAAAAGAAAAATATGCTTCATACTATTTCTGAGATATAATACAGGAATGGGCATCTGTTGTGTTTTAGTTAAAGCCTGATATTACAGATTCAAATGTGTGCTATTAATGGCAGCAGGAAGCCTGGACCTTTCCCTGTGCGTGGTCTGAGGAGGTCATGTCTTGGCAATCAGACTGCTGAGCCTATCCATTACTTTTTTTTAAAAAGAAAGATATACTCCTCTTCATCTTTATTTAGAACAAAAACAGTATTTTTGAATTCAATAAATACTTGTACAGTCCATTTTGATTGAGACGGGTGGCTTACAAGCATTACATTTTACAGATTGGTCAGTTGGTATTTCTGTTATGTTTCGTGTGAAACTGGGATTGGATGGTTACCAGTAACTCACTGTTCTACACACCTCCAAAGTTATTAATGCAGATCACTGGTAATATTTATAAAGCCGAAAGCATTTGTTTGAAAACGTATCAGATCAGGTCAGGCTGTGGAATATGCATCGGTGTAGTGCATTGCCACACCCATCACACAACAAAACAGCTCTTGATCCTGGGGCCTCATGTATAAATGGTGCATACGCACAGAAATGTTGCGTAAGAACTTTTCCACGTTCAAATCACGATGTATAAAGCCACACACTTTCCACGGTACCTCATACTTTGTCAAACGCAAGTTCTCCCCTCGGTTTTGCAGACTGGCGGCACCCAGCATCAAAGCAATGCTACTGTTCCTGTGTGGTTACTCCATATTTTCCTGACGCAGCTTTATAAATACACTGAAACTAACTGCATATTGTTTATTAGTGTAATGCATCTGATTGTAATTAACTTGTAACAATTTAATGGTCCAGGGAATAGCCATAGTATTCCAAAAACCATAACTGCTTTAGCGTTGTTACTCTAACTGCACATTCTTCTTCTTCTTTCAGCTGCTCCTGTTAGGAGTTGACACAACAGATCATCTTTTTCCATATTACTCTCACTGCACCACTCAGAGTATTTATATCACTGTATCTGAGTGTGAATCACAGCAGCAGCTGATCAGAAAGAGAATTATCGGTATACAGCTTCAAGCACACGCTACCTCAGCAAAACATTTCAAAGCCTTTCCTGTACAGACCTCGCACTTCAGAAACAGTTTCACCCCAAGAACTTTAAACACACTCAATCAAGTGCTCCTTGTAGAACTGTTTGTACTTATAAGTACAATTACCTCACTGTAAACTTGTGCTATAGTTATAATATTACACAACCTGCGCCACTTTATAATGCGTGTATTTACATATGATGACAATATCATTTTTAAGATGAAATGCAGGAAAATATGTTTATTACATCATACAGATAAAACTTTAACTTCATTTAACACTAGAATTACCAGAGCCTATGAAAAAATTCGTAATTCGCTCGTAATCTCCGGAACAACGAAATATATTCCTATCCTTCACCTTAAATATAGATTATTTAACTTCTTAAATCCCTTCACACCTCTCTCCGCCAGCGTCCTTTGTCCTCTAAATGTGCTGATAAAAAGAAGCTAGGAGCAGCCGGCTATTCCATCCCCCCACCAATTTAGAACGTGCACGAACTTCTTCCAGCTCATGCCTTCATTGAGTATCTGGGAGTGAAGTGTAAGAAAGAGTGGAAATAATAGATCGTTATTTGGAACACATGCATTTCATGTCTGTTCCGTTTCTACAGTAATCTGTGTAAACACATTGTTAAAACAGAAACGTTTTTTATATTCTAGTAGTAGATGACAAAATGTAGGCATAAACTATATAATGTATGAAGCCTGAAGTCCAAATATCAAAGAAAAAGGTACAAATACAACACAACAATTGCGCTTTTATTCAAAAATGTAACTGCAGAAACAAAAAGCCGCCTTAACATGAGACATTGTAAGCTGTTTATTATAATTGCTTCCGTAGTTCAATAGAATCAGTTCCCGTTTGGGAATCAAAAGATCGCGAGTTCGATCCTGCACCACTCCGTTTTGAGAAGTAAACTGCTCTTAGTCTTACTATTCTAGAATAAAAGCATACATTTGATTTCGGTCTGTAACAGCCGGTGCAATTTATGATCCTTGTAAAGGTTAGCCTTTTTTTTTTCATTCGCTTTTCATTCCCTCAGTCGCGTTCAGAATCAATCCATACAACCCCATCTGACACGGCTGTTTTCACATAAAGACATGCTATAGCTCTGCAGTGTACCACAATGCATACTAAAGCCCCCCCCCCCCCAGGTTGCTGACACACAAACGCTGGCGAAGCTGCCTTCTTCGTATCTCACCGTCACTTGATTTTCTTTTTATTCAGTTTTATTGAGTGTTCATGCCAGTCCCCGCATGTTGCTGTATGCTGTTTCTTTTGTACTCCAGGACATGCAGAGGAGAGAATGGTAAAGAGCACTAACTTCGGCGCTATATGCAATCATCAGACACTCCCCATCTGCCCGTTGTTTTGTTATACTTTTACACCAACATATGTTCCTGTGTTTGAGCATGCTCAAACAAGCATGCTCAAAAAATACACGTGTAATGCCACGAAAAGTGCACGCAGACACTTCATTTCGCAAACAAAGCAAGTGCACTTTTATTCAAGACTACCTGTATAACCAAAGAAAAAAGAAAGCAAGTTACAGTAGGCAATTGATACGACAGCTTGCATGGTGCAATGCTAAGAAGTGCCGATTTCCATTATACAGGTAGTCTTGAATAAAAGTGCACTTGTTTTGTTTGCAAGCTGTCGGAAATGAAGTGTCTGCGTGCACTTTTCGTGGCATTACACATGTATTTTTTGAGCATGCCCGTTTGAGCATGCTCAAACACAGGAACATATGTTGGTGTAAAAGTATAACAAAACAACAAGCAGATGGGGAGTGTCTGATGATTGCATATTGCGCCGAAGTTAGTGCTCTTTACCATTCTCTCCTCTGCATGTCCTGGAGTACAAAAGAAACAGCATACAGCAACATGCGGGGACTGGCATGAAGCCTCAATAAAACTGAATAAAAAGAAAATCAAGTGACGGTGAGATACGAAGAAGGCAGCTTCGCCAACGTTTGTGTGTCAGAACCCTTGGGGGGGTGGGGGTGCGTTAGTATGCATCGTGGTACAACGCAGAGCTATAGCGCGTCTTTAGTGAAAACAGCCGTGTCAGATGGGGTTGTATGGATTGATTCTGAACGTGACTGAGAGAATAAAAAGTGAATTTAAAAAAAAAAAAAGCTAACCTTTACAAGTATCATAAATTACACCTGCTGTTACAGACTGAAATCAAATGTATGCTTTTATTCTAAAATAGTAAGACTAAGAGCAGTTTACTTCTCAAAACAGAGTGGTCCAGGATCAAACTCGTGACCTTTTGATTCCAAGGCGAGAACTGATTCTATTGCACCACGGAGGAAGTTATAATAAATGGCTGTCAATGTCGCATGCTAAGGTGGCTTTTTGTTTCTGCAGTTATATTTTTGAATAAAAGTGCAATTGTGTTATATTTGAACCTTTTGTAAAAATGTTTCTTTGTTATTTGGACTTCAGGCTTCATACATTCAATCAATCAATCAATCAACATTTATTTATATAGCACATATTCATACAAAAAAAATGTAGCTCAAAGTGCTTTACAAAATGAATAGAGAAATAGAAGACACAATAAAAGATAAACGTAAGTCAACATTAATTAACATAGAATAAGTAAGGTCCGATGGCCAGGGTGGACAGAAAAAACAAAAAAAAACTCCAAAGGCTGGAGAAAAAATAAAATCTGTAGGGGTTCCAGACCAAGAGACCGCCCAGTCCCCTCTGGGCAATCTACCTAACATAAATCAAACAGTCCTCTTTGTATTTAGCGTTTTCATGAAGGACCTGATGATGATGGTCACGTAGACTTCTGGCTTTCAGTCCATCAATGTTGGTGCATCATGATGCTTTGAGTAGGTGGTGGTGGCGCAGGCCGCCACCACAAAGAAACCGGAAAAAGAAACAGAAGAGAGTAGGGGTCAGTACGGATTTTAGAGCCACCATGAATAGTTATTATGAAGAATTGAACATACAGAGTATCAGTATTAAGTTAAAGTGAAGTTATAAAAAGGCCATGTTAAAGTAATGTGTTTTCAGCAGTGTTTTAAAGTGCTCTACTGTATTTGCCTGGCGAATTCCTATTGGCAGGCTATTCCAGATTTTGGGTGCATAACAGCAGAAGGCCGCCTCACCACTTCTTTTAAGTTTAGCTTTTGGAATTATAAGGAGACACTCATTTGAAGATCTAAGGTTACGATTTGGAATATAACGTGTCAGGCATTCCGATATATAAGATGGAGCGAGATTATTTAAGGCTTTATAAACCATAAGCAGTATTTTAAAGTCAATCCTGAATGACACAGGCAACCAGTGTAGTGACATCAAAACTGGAGAAATGTGTTGGATTTTCTTTTCCCAGTTAGGATTCTAGCAGCTGCATTCTGCACTCGTTGCAAATGATTTATGTCTTTTTTGGGTAGTCCTGAGAGGAGTGCGTTACAGTAATCTAGTCTACTGAAAACAAAAGCGTGAATTAATTTCTCAGCATCTTTCAATGATATAAGAGGTCTAACTTTAGCTATGTTTCTTAAGTGAAAAATGCTGTCCTAGTGGTCTGATGAATATGCGATTTAAAATTCAGATTACAGTCAACGGTTCCCCTAAATTTTTTACTTCCGTCTTAACTGTTAATCCTAGTGCATTAAGTTTATTTCTGATAACCTCGCTGAATCCATTATTGCCAATTACCAAAATTTCAGTTTTCTCTTTATTTAGTTTGAGAAAATTACTATTCATCCATTCAGAAATACCAGTAAGACATTGTGTTAGTGTATCGAAAGAGTCGGAGTCATCAGGTGCTATAGATAAGTACAGCTGTGTGTCATCAGCATAGCTGTGGTAGCTCACGTTGTAACCTGAGATAATCTGACCTAACGGAAGCATGTAGATTGAGAATAACAGCGGACCCAGGATAGAGCCTTGTGGAACACCATATCGGATATCATGTGTCTTTGAGATTTGATTACCACAACTCACAAAGAATTTTCTACCTGCCAGGTAGGATTCAAACCAATTTAAGACACTGCCAGAGAGGCCCACCCATTGACTAAGGCGATTTCTAAGAATATTAAGATCAATGGTGTCAAATGCAGCACTCAGATCTAAGAGGATGAGAACAGATAAATGACCTCTGTCTGCATTTACCCGCAAGTCATTGACTACTTTAACAAGTGCAGTTTCTGTACTGTGATTTGTTCTGAAGCCTGACTGAAAAATATCAAGAATAGCATGTTTATTGAGGTGGTCATTTAACTGCATAATGACTGCCTTCTCTAGAATTTTACTTAAGAAGGGTAGGTTAGAAATGGGTCTAAAATTTTCAAAGGCAGAGGGGTCAAGGTTATGTTTCTTAAGAAGGGGTTTAACTACAGCAGTCTTAAGACAGTCTGGAAAGACCCCCGTATCTAATGATGAATTTACTATGTCCAGAATATTGTCAATTAGAACGCCTGATATTTCTTTGAAAAACCTGGTTGGTATTGGATCAAGGACGCAGGTGGAGGGTTTCAGTTGAGACATTATATAGTTTACGCCTACATTTTGTCATTTACTACTAGAATATAAAAAAACGTTTCTGTTTTAACAATGTGTTGACACAGATTACTGTAGAAACGGAACAGACATGAAATGCGTGTGTTCCAAATAACGATCTATTATTTCCACTCTAAAACTCCACTTCACCCCCAGATACTCAATCAAGGCATGAGCTGAGAGAAGTTCGTGCACATTCTAAACTGGTGGGGGGATGGAATAGCCGGCTGCTCCTAGCTTCTCTTTATCAACACATTTAGAGGACAAAGGACGCTGGCGGAGAGGTGTGAAGGGATTTAAGGTGGGACAGAATTGCGAGTTTTTTCGTAGGCTCTAGTAATTCTAGTGTTAAATAATCTATATTCTTCACCGGGACTGCCGTGAAGGATAGAATAATTAAACATATACTACGAATATATTTCGTTGTTCCTTAAAAATTTTGAAGAATCGGCGCTATAAGCTTACAGATGGCTTAACTGCAGGGGCGGCCACGGCAATATATTTTGAATATAAAACAGAAGGAGAAAATAACGACACAGCTAAAAACGCAGCGGCAAATTTCGACAAAAGTTAAAAGCTTGTGTCATGAGCATGAGGCAGCGATGCAGTGTCCGCAACAGACGTGGCAATCCACCGTGCATAAGATACCATATTGACATTGGCGGGTGAAGGGGCTTCCGATTCTTTCTCTGCCCAGGGCCACCACAAGCCTAGAGCTGCCCATAAGTACTGCTGCAATAAATAATTTCATCGAAGGTTACACACAATCACTGCGCCATGAAACCCATGTTTAACTCCTATAATCATGAAAATGATATTACGTATACATCTCAGTATTTTAGTTATTCAGAGAGCTGTAATATGATGAATGTAATGGATTCTGTGTCCTGTCGGAGTAAGAGAGCCAGTTTAAGAAGCAAGTAGTGATTCACACACACAGAGCACATAGAAGATCACATACAAAACAAAGCATTTAACGTGCTATACTTTAATTATGATGTGATTTGAGAAACTGGCTAATTAAACGATTTTAAGATGAAGTTTATGATGTTCTACTTTAAGGACAAAATAAACTACATGATTTAAGTGGAAATTTCGAGATTGAAATTGACATTTAAAGCTTTTTCCCCACTATTAGCCTTTTTTTTCTCTGTACCCTAATAAGCTTTCATATGACACTCAGACAGTAGGCTACAACTCACCTTTTCACGGCAACTTTGATATGTGATTTCTTTTTTATTTCCGGCACTGTGCGACTTTGTGAACGTTAGCTTTCAAGTTTCTCCAACACGTTATGTCACTCGATCAACTTCCTTCTGTTGATTATACCACAGTTTAATTAAACAAATAGTATGTTTTTCCTTAGCCTCAACTTGGTATTTGCTGAAATTCTTATATTTTCCCATTGTCTTTTCACAGAAGGCTGAGCTTAATTTGATTTATATTGATTTGCATATTCAAAGAGGCGTAATTCTGGGAGGAGTTGGGGCATTACGTGAAGCACGTGCACGAGTGTTACTTTTCACGCTGACTGGGATTTATGTAGCAGAAGAACGTGGAAGTTGGAGTACGCACAGATTCCTGCATCTAGATTTCGGCTTTTGTGCTTACGCCATGTTATAGTGCGAATTCTATGCGCGCCGTTATACATGAGGCCCCTGGTTGGTAACCCCCCAGGCAGACATGCAGTTCAGTCCCACCTTCCCGAAATGACCAACTATCTGCCACAGCCAGGTGCTATGTGGGAGTCCCCTTGACCTTGTCCAGCCACTCAAGTCCTCAACAATGAGGATCCACCCTCGGAGAATCATACCTCATGGCTGTAGTGCCAAAACTGACGCTACCTTAAAATGCAGGTAATGTGCCTCCATAAGCAACTGCTCATTCGACACAAAGTCAAACCACCGATACTCAAGGATTCTCCGAAAAGACACAGTGACAAAGTAGTCCAGTGTTCGTCTCTGCCTCAGCAGCCTCTCTATTTAATTTTACAGTGGAAGCAATTAACATTAATGGTGACAAAATCACATTAACAAGTGATAGAAGTAGCGGTACTAGCACTAGCAATGTGCAATAGGTGCTAAGTTCTTTCATAGTTGACTTGGGCACAGAAAGTCCCAAGCAAGTTGTGCTAAATATATATCATACTAAAATGTATGCCAATAAAAAGCTGTCATTTTCCAGTGCATTGTACAAAAACAGAGATTGGCTTGAATATTAAGCGAGACAAGTTTTTTGCTATCCTTGTAGGTCTGTAGTACTAGAATGTTGTACCGTGTTAGCCATTATTAATGTAGAGAATTTAGCCAATAAAAGGTGTCATTTTGCTTGGCTTTTCTCTCTACCCTTGTAGAAAATTCAACAGATCATCATCAGATACAGAATTCAGCACAAAAGGATATTCTGATTGGAAGCATGGAACTAAAGTAAATAAGGGACTTAATAAACATGCATCATCAAAGGAACATCGTACCTGTGTGGCCAAGTAAAAAGAATAGGAGAAATGCAGGGAGGCTGGTACAGAGGTTTCTACGCTGAGTAATTATGACCAGTTAGCATTTACCAGATACTGCTTGGCGGCCATTATTGACGTAATTGAGTTTCACTTGAACTCCTTTAAGGGGAGATATTTGTAGTCTTGCTATAATGATGGAGGATAGTGCAGAGGGACTTTTCCTTTCATTGTTCAAGTATACAATGCGTAAAGAGACAGAAATAGCCAGGATTGCCAAAACAGTGTTAGATAGAGCACAAAATACTAGCTGTGAAATACAAAATTAATTAGCTGAAATTTTGAGCAATGTCATGGGTAAACACAAACGTTAAGTGTTTTTTAGATGAGAATTATGAGGCATTAGATTATCTGTTGACTAAGTTTGTCATCCCCAATTTGCCCATGAACTTGATGCTAGCACGTTATTCGAACTGCAACATTGCACCAAATGATTGCACATGCCTAAGTCAAACAGTAATAAAAACAATACTACAAACCAAAACCAATCCAGACCTGTTGTAACTGGTCTACAGACATGCTGTGTTCCCCTCCACAACAATGTGTGTGTAATCTGATTTCTCACTCTCCTGCTATATCACAATTCCGAGAACTTTTTGACTGCCCCTCGTATTGTCCTGTTTTGACAATTATTTCTTTATTCTAGTACCTGATCAATAACACCAATTTAATATATATTATTTTGACATTGGTACTTAAAATAAGTATTAAAATAGTTCTTGAAACAATTAATTTAAGGAACTTCTTATTGATGAGAAGTCCCTGCCTGCAAAAACCCCAAATGTCCTATCTAAGACTTACTTTAGGCGATGGATCTGTGGAACCGTCAGAAATACAAGTATGAATAGTTTACCTCAGAAAAATGCTTAAGAAAGATCTAGGGCCTTGCTTACTGTCATATTAGTGCTTGAAGATAAAACCTATTGATACAGTATAAGCATTTTGGCACACAATCTCCCATTTACCATAACACAGACGAGTGAATAAGAAAATAATAAAACATTTTTTATTATACCTCCCAGAAGGGGTCGGGTACCTCAGAGCTAGACAGAACTGAGAAGAAAAACAAACCTAGGGATGTGTACTCTGCAAGGTATTGTAAATGGTTCTTGTTACCACTGGGATGCACAGAACACCTCAACACTAGAAATATCATTACATTTCTTCCAACTGAAACATTTTAAAGAGATAAGAATGGGAGTAGATTATCACAATATTTATGTTCTGGTCCAACAATGAAAGAAACAAATGCAAGTAGAATTCACACTAAAACATGGCATACGGACAAAAACAGAAATGTGTGTACATACAAAGAAATCCAGATTCATAAATGTGTGCGTATGCCAACTTCCACATTCTTCCACTACATATATCCCGGTCAGCGTGAAATGGGAAAAAAAGAGGAATTTCAGCAAATACCAAGTGCAGGCAAGGAAAAACATACTATTTGTTGGTCTAAGCAGAAGTATAAACAACAAAAGAAAGCTGATCGAGTGACATAGAGTGGTGGAGAAACTCGAAAATTCAAGTTCAAAAAGTCGCACAGTGCCCAAAATAAGAAGAAGTGGTCAGATATCGAAGTTGCCATGAAAAGGTGAGTCATAGCCCACAGTCTGAGTGTCATATGGAAGCGTATTAGGATACAGAGAAAAGAAAAAAAAACTGGGTCACAGTGGAAAAAAAGTTTAAAACTTCCACTTTAATCACATAGTTTATTTTGTCATTAAAGTAGAATTTCATAAACTTCATCTTAAAATTGTTCAATTACTAGTTTCTCAAATACCATCATAACTAAAGCAGCACGTTAAATGCTGCATATTTTATGTGTTCTTCTATGTCAGGGGTCCTCAATCACAGTCCTGGAGGACCACAGTGGATGCAGGTTTTTGTTCTAACCCGGTTGCTTAATTAGAAAGCAGTTCTTGCCAATAATTTAATTTCATGGGTTGTTAGTGCTTTAACTCTGCTATGTCAGCTAATTCTCATATTCTAGATTTTCTTCCCCTTTCTAAGGATATCATCCAAATGATATGAAGGCTAAACTAGATGAATAATTCTCAGTCCTTCACTTTTTTCTCTTCACTTTCCTTCCAAGTATTTAATTAAACCCAATAGTGCATGGTAAATACACACAGGTGTAAATGGTAAGAAGCTAAATGGAGAAATGCTGGTCTCTTTTGTCATTTGCATGTTATTGCTAATTAGAAGCAATTAAAAACCAAGAATACAGCTGTTTAAGACTAAAATAAGCAATAAAGGTTCAAAATCTTAACGAGCGAGACAACTAAAATGAAGCAGAAGTGTTACTTGAGCAATAAGTGCTTCTTATTAAGCAATTGGGTTGAAGCAAAAACCTGCAGCCACTGTGGCCCTCCACGACCGTGATTGAGGACCCCTGTTCTATGTGCTCTATTTGTGTGTAAATCTCTATGTGCTTCTTAAATGGTCTTTCTCTTATGCTGACAGGAAAAAGAATATATTACATTCATGATATTACAGCTCTCTGAACAGTTTAAATACTAAGATGTATACTTAATATTTTCATGATGATAGGAATTAAAGCATGTATAAAACACTGGGGCATGGTGGCGCAGTGGTAGAAATAAGCTTGCACCCTGTCCAGAGATTGTTCCTGCTGCACCGTGTGTGACCCTCAATAAAATAATTTATTTCAGCAATACTGTCTCTTTCAAACGTAATAACCCCCCATTCCTGTCCTTTCTTTTTCCAAGTAACCAAATGCCATACAATCAGCTCTGTAATAAATGTCAAGCCATCTGTAAGCTTAGAATGTTGATTCTTCAAACTTTTTAAGAAACATTGAAATATATTCATAGTACATGTTTAATTATTCCATCCATTTGCCCATCCAGGGTCGCGCCAGTCCCATCAAGCATCAGCACGAAGTAGGAATAATCTGTGCACGGGGTGCCAGTTCATCGCTACCACTGTCCATCTTGTCCTCACATTTAATTATTAACAGTATAAATTATATAAATAAAGTTAAAAATGTATCTGTATAATGTAATATATATAATTTACTGCATTTCATCTTAAAAAATATATCAACAGCTTCAAGAAAGCACTGTAGTGTTTGCCAAATGGGAGAAGTTTAAATAGACTATGCCTGATGGCTGAGGTAGCGTGTGCTAGGAGCTGTATCCCGATATTTCTCTCCGCTCTTGACACAATTTGCCATAGAGCTTTCCGATCAGCTGCTGTATAGCTGTGATTCCACACTCAGACACAGTGGTTTAAAATACTCTGAGTGGTGCACTGAGAGTAACAACACTAAAGCAGCCATGGCAGTGGAATAGTTTGGTCATTTCATGCATCATTATATGGTTACAGGTTGATTACAATCAGATGCCTTAAACTAAAAAAAATGATACGCAGTTAATTTCAGTGTGCTTGAGAACGCAGCGTCAGGGATGTGAATCTAAAAATAATATGGAAACCACACAGGAACAGTAGCACTACTTTGACGCTGGGTGCCACAAATTTGCAAAACCGAGCTGAAAACGTACACAATGGTTTGGGCTGGTGTGAAAATGTGCTTGGCTTTTCACCAAGTTTAGTTTTTATACATCACGATGTGAGCATGGAAATGGGCATACACAACATTTATGTGCATACGCAGTTTATATATGAGGCCCCTGGTTTATAGGAAAGGGACTTATGCTGGAAGGCAATGACAATTTCAGCAGAACAGCATTTAGATTTTAAACTCATGAAAAAAACCAAGTAGCATGAGATATCCACTCCTTTTACCCCTATGGTCAAATACATTTTACAAAAATGTTCCAGTAAATGATGTTACAATATATGCCTTTATTGGCATGTGTTTTGCATCTACACTGCAACATTCTGGAACATTCTGTGCAAAAAATATAAAAAGACTCTTACACGTGATTTTCAGCTGTTTTCATGCACTCTGATAACACCGGACTAGAAAAAAAAAAATCAAATTCAAGGCCCTTTTATTTTGTATTTGTTTTGTTCCTGTCCAGCTAGCTGTCTCCAGCCAGGGCTAAAATTGCCTGTTCCTACTACACCATAAAAAAGGATTCTGATTAAAGGACTTTGATTAGTTTTTTATTGCATTTTTTTGGGCCTCCTTGATGGAACCTGTTCACTTTGGAGTTAAGCATAATGTTTCCTGGTATTGCTCATTTTGGCATCTGTAAGCAATAAGTGAATTACTAAATGATTGTTGAAGTACTCTGCTTTCATCAAGGCCTGTCGAAATGGATGTGCTTTGGTGAAATTCAGTGGAGCTGTTTGAATCTTTTTAGACATTAAGTAATCAGAACCTCCACTCTTAATTAACTCTGGATTCTGTAGTAAGCAGGTGATCACAGGCAATCAATACCACCTTGCCAGCTACCAGTGATTACTTGTGCGTATGGAAACACTCTAAATTTAACCATTTTAATTTATGCGGCATCATGAGAGTGCTGAATTAACAATGGTCAATTACTTAAAGAAGTTAAAAGATTTTTTTTTTTACCTCAATAACTCAGCAAGATGAATCGATGTAGTCTCTTTTTATTATCACTATCGAAATTCTTTACAATGGTCGCATTTCTGACTCACCAAAGAAGGCCATTTCACAATCTATTTATTGTTCAAGTCAGAAAGAAAATCCTCACGCTTGGATGGATTTCATTAAGCTTATCACATCTATTTAGGTACCTAGTTTATAACACTTACCTGGAGGGTTTTAGGGACATGCTTTTTAAAGGACATATTTGTGATATATAATATTATGCAAATATTTTAATAGAAAAGATTAATCGCTACTTTTGATGATGAAGTGGCATCATTCAGTGCTGAAGTATATTTAGTATGCAGATATTAATATTTTTTTGTTGAGTCATTCAAATAAATCTTCTTTTGCCAATCAATTATCCTTAACTACAGTTTCTGTATGCTTCCATTTTAGTTCCCTGCTTTATGCAACTCAATTCCTTACAGCAAAAGGCTCAAGGAAAGTATACACCTTGTACATTATACTTGTCAATCACACTAACTAGCACAACCTAGACAAACATATTGGTATTGATCAAACTAGTCACATATATATGAACAGTAACCTCAAAAAAGATTATGCTGAATAGGCATATTACAGGCTTGAGGCATCTCAGGCTAGGATTTGAACATGGGAAATCAAGTGCTGTCAGGTAACAATTTGAGATCATACATTATCAGTTACAAGAATGTTATTCCATACATTTCATTCATTTTCTGAATTCATGTCTTTTATTACAGGGCTGTGAAAAGCCCCCCAGCAGCGTGGGGTGGAAGATTGGAATCAGACGGGCAGTATTTAAGTCAATTACAGGGGTAGGCCCAACTATATCACAGTCACTCACTCCTATTTGGTCAGTTTAGACTATCCAGTTAACTTATTTTTTTGTATAAGGCTACTATCAAAAAGTAGTTTGATATTAAATTCTTGAAATGGCAAAATATTTGTAAAAATGCTGTCTGTACTATAGAACAGATTGATACGTAATGTTTTTAAATTTCTAATTGGATTGAACATGCTTTGTAAAGCTGACAGTGGGAAAAGCAAGGAGCCTCTAGGTTAATGCTGGTAACCTTAAAAGAGTATCCTTGAGCTTTGTTAATGGACATTGCAAAGGCGACATGCACAGGAAAGTGTAGACATTTGAATTCAAAAGGCATATCTGTAGGAATGATGGGTATCCGCAGCATGATTACCTCTTCTCCTTTGGCACAGCCTGTCAGGATTGTTGCTTCGATAACAGGAGGCATTAGACTTTTGACACAGCTGCTCAGGAAACTGCCATTCTATTTGCAGATGATGTATTTCTGCTCAGATGGGTTTTTCATTTTAGTGGCATTTTCCAGTATTTCTAATATAAGTAAGACAGGTTAGTAATAACCCTTAAGAAAGCAGTGTTTTTAATAAACTTACCTTAGAAATTTGTGCTAAAAGTCAAAATTGAAAATGTGTTAGTAATGTGTAAGTCTTATGATATGTATACCATATGTTAAAGGCTTGCTTGTGACCATATTTCAAATACAAGGGGATTTTATTAGAGTCACTAAATAATACCTTTAAAATGGCTTTGAAAAGTTGCTTTAACATCACTCTAATAGTTCCTTTTGATCAAAGATTTGAATCATTTCTATATTAGGTCAGACCAGTCTGAGCAAACAATAATTAACAATACAAGACTTAAAGGTGAATTTACCTAAGACTCAAACTCACTGCCTCTAAATGCTTCTACTAAATCTTTTGTTCCAACAAGTTTAGGTCATTTATTTTGATTTGCAACTAGATTTCCAATTGTTAATAGACCAACCAATCAGATTTCAAGGCAAATGAAAAACAATTTTTTTCTCACCACCGTAAAAAATAATATTCAGAGTTCTTCTATACTATCAAAACAACACAGTCTCAGTGGCCAGATGCCTAAGCAGGCATGTCGCAAGAAGAGGACTGATGTGCCTTTGACAAAAAAGTAGTCACTGACCTCCTCTTAGATGAAAGGATGATTAAAAGTGTTCTTGCATTTTAAGAACTAATAGTCAAACTTCCGTTTTTATAAACAGATTCTGCTTCAAAAGAGAATAGAATAAAGCATTGTGCTGCAGTTAGATGCATAAAATTGCATGTCAGTACTAATTAAAGTTTGGTTTTTGCTGTGATGAGGTGTGGTAGTTTGGATATAATGCTTGCACTGTGATACAATTTGTATTCTGACACAGTGATATTTTTGGCATGAACATTCTGATGGGGCCATGTGGACCACAGAGGGATAGAGAGAGATGCTGACAGAAGGGCCGGGGCCATCACAAAAAGCTGTAAAGTAGGAGCATGTAGCAGAAATTGCGAGACCCATTTTTCTTCTTTAATCTATTTGCCATGGTATTTGTCTATTGGTGATCTTGGAAAGGACCCTGATTTAGATTGCTCAGCTCATGTTGCCACCAAGCCTGGCAAGCAGTGTGAGATAGAGTCAACAGCATACATGTGCATGAAGTGAATGAAACAAGAAAAAGATCATTTGGAGCTGCGTGGAAGGAGCCATAAAAGATTGGAGTGGCAACAGCAGTGTTGGAGGTTGGCCATGAAAGTAGAAAACCTCCAGTAAACCACATGAGAGAAAATGTGAAAGAAGCATGCAGCCTTTTAATATGTATTAGGCTACTCGAACCAGTGATGATAACATGTCAGCCAAATAATGCTTTTTAAAAAAACTCTCGCAAAATTAAAATCTATCAGCATTTTGTTATACTAAATATGCTTCTTGTCAAAAACAGATTAAAATATAAGTAATCAATACAGACCTCAGCTTTAACATTTGCAATGCCCCATGCAATGCATTTACCTCTGTTATATGCCATTTGGTATGGGATCCGTAATGTTTGTGATGTTCCCATCTATTGGAAGGAAAAATGCAATGCATTTAATTATTAAAAATGTTTGTGATGTGCCATCTTTTGGAATGACAGAGACAGCAATTGGATGTACACAGAGACAGACACTTTATTAAAGTGGATAGTACAATTCAGTAGTTGTACAATAGTAGTCAACTACATGAAATACTCAATACTGAATAAAAGGGCGGCACGGTGGCGCAGTGGTAGCGCTGCCGCCACGCAGTTAGGAGACCCGGATTCGCTTCCCGGGTCCTCCCTGCGTGGAGTTTGCGTGGGTTTCCTCCGGGCACTCCGGTTTCCTCCCACAGTCCAAAGACATGCAGGTTAGGTGGACTGCCGATTCTAAATTGGCCCTAGTGTGTGCTTGGTGTGTGGGTGTGTTTGCGTGTGTCCTGCAGTGGGTCGACACCCTGCCCAGGATTGGTTCCTGCCTTGTGCCCTGTGTTGGCTGGGATTGGCTCCAGCAGACCCCCGTGACCCTGTGTTCGGATTCAGCGGGTTGGAAAATGGGTGGATGGATGAATAAAAGAAACATAGACAAACAGCTATACATTTCTAATTTTTGTTTACCTGGCAAAGTGTTAATTGTTCTGTACATAAGTAATCAACATGATTCGTGATAATGATGATGACTACACCATAATAAGTTCATGCGTGTTTTAATTTGTGTCACAATAAATCCATCGATTGATCACTTATAAAGGCTCTATCCTTCCACTGCAAGGTGGAACTGAAAGTTAAGGCTGCATATGCACACAGGATATATAAGCCCAAGCAACCCAGAAAAAGGCTAGCAGAAACCAGGCACAAAGAAAATGTCACAAACAGATTTTTCTAGACAAGAAATTGCATTGAGAATATCATGGAAAACTGTAAAAACCTGATTGTGACATATTTACAAACACATTGCATTGTGGTAAGTCTACTACTTATTTAATTTTTACACAACACCATTGCTACGAGATTGGGGAGCAGTGTCCACTTGGCCTAAATTTACAGACAACAAACACCTTGCTGACATGATTATTTTTAAACTCAGGGTGTCAAAGATTTTACGAAAACAAAGTATATACTTCCTGAACAAATATTTACATATGACTTTTCATGGTGAACTCTTAATTTATCCAGTTATTTCAACACTTTACATGTAGACTGGAAAAGGCCTCTCAGTATATTACCACCCACAGTCTTTCTAAACCTTACAACCAATATAAGTGCCTAACAGCCTCATTAACATGTTTAATTTACAGTATATGGACAAAAATTAACATTGCAAATTAAATTGCTATAAACATTATTGGTTTAACAGTAGTTGACATCTTTTAGTAAATATTATTAGCAAACCTGGTATATGATGGTGTCAAGCATCAGCAAATATTGTTTACTGTAAATGGTTGCTCTACTTGTAGATCTGCTATTCTTCTACTCATCTACAGTTTTCTGTATCATTTCCATATTGTTGCTGCTACAACATTATGGCAGATTTTATAGGCCTTGAGGTCTTAACTGGTCTTCCCTGGCCACTGTGTTCTGACACACTTTATACAGCAAATTGCTATGGGAAGGACTTTGTTTCTCAGTCACACAGAAAATTACATATTGCTTAATTTCTTGAATTTGAATCATACATAGTGTAGCTGATACTAAAATCTTTTCAGGCCTGAACATATAGTTCATCTACCCTAACACAGATTTTAGTTCTAATTAATTTTTTATGTTTAATTATTTTTAGAAATTGATGTTTTCTTCATTTCTTTCTTCCTTGATTATATTTCAATAAAACATGGCTGTAAAGGTAAAACTTTACATAATCTCAACTATATTGATTTTTCTTTCTTCCTTCATGAACAGTATTTTCAAGATAATATTCCCATAGCCTTGAGATTTATTGACCAAACCAGAAAGGCAATTGTTGGTTTGCATTTTTAAAAGCAATTTTCATTAACTCATTTATGATTGTATTCCTTAATATTGTTTTAGTATTTTCATGTATTTTGTATTGTTTACATTTATAAATATCATTATTCCCAAAAAAAAGCTATTCTTATGGAAATCCCTCATTAACTACAATACGTAACTCTACAGTTTCCCTTAAACTCAGCAAACTGGCATTTTATGCATTTTCCAAGTCATTGAGCTGCAGAGAATAATCAATGAGGTCAGTTAGCCTATGGTGCACATGGCAGGCTCCTTTACATTAAGGTTTTAGAGTCACAATAAGCACTGCCACTTTTAAATGTTCTGTCAACTCTAATTTATGAATGTAGTTTTTTTGAGTTTACAATTTTCATTCCCAGGAAACACTAGTCAAATTACTCTTTTAGCTTCTCAGAGAACAAATTTTGTTAATGTTGTGTTCTTTCATAGGAAGCGATGATCACAAATTGTTAAACTATTTATAAGTGCATTTATATTATGTTAAATACTCAACCATCCATTTTCTGTACTTGCATAAGCCAACTGTAAGGTCACAGAAAGTTGGAGACTACCTTTTACTGTATGCCTCGTATTTATATCTGGCCAACAACCTAAAAGGTAAGGCTAATGAATGTGACAGAAAATGAGGGTTCCATATGAGCACTCCACACATATAATGACCAAAGATGGAAACTGAGCCCTGTTACCTGGAAATGCAGTTTTCAACATTTCCTCATCAATTTCACCTCATATCAATATTTTATTTACATATTATATTTTAGGTTTAAATTATCCTATTATGCAGTGCAGTCACATCATACACAGGTTGGGCTTGTTTGTTCTCAGGTATACTTTGGCAAACCTAGGGTAAATACAAACAACTTTTTAAGACAAATTTCCAAAAAAATGTGTGTGAATTGCACTTCTTTACGCAACATACACTTACATGTTCTAGGTGACTTATGCTTACATATCATCAGACAATTTTTTCAGTGATGTAGATTCATAGCAGCTCCACAACCATTTAAGAAGTATTGTTATAGGTCCTTAGGGAAATAAGTGTTGCTGAACTGGAGGTAATCTCCATAGCAATGCTAGTAAATGAATGTGGAACCTCAAGTCTGAGGGCAAATGTCGAGTGAATGTAAGCACAATATTCTTGCCAAAACTCCATGTTTACATTGCAAATACTAATTTTGCCACAGAGTACATGGCATACAGTCTAAGCAGCAAGCATGCCCGTTTCCATGAAGTTATACTCGTTACCATTTTTCTTGCACACTGTCTAAAGCACTCACCCACCTTTTCTTCAAGCAACCTGGAGCAGATATTTGCCTCACCTCTAACACACATTGTTGAGGAGTAGCAGGCCCAGCTCCACTTGTTTCATTTAGCCAGGCTAAGGCCCACCAAATGTCACGTCAAGCTCCCCTGACCAAACTGTTGGGTATACAGTTGCTTGTTGGATTTTTGGGACATCACCTCATTTCCCCATGTATCACATGTATTATTGTCATCATCACTTCTCGAAGATGCTTTCACAGATAATAGTGAGTACCAAGCCTCTTTTCTTTACTTGTATGTCAGGGACCCTGAAATGGGTTACATGAAGAATAATGATGGATAACAATTATTCTAGAAATATATAAGAACAATAATTTATCACTACATATTTTTATGAAAATAAAGATCATTTAAATTTTTGTTAGAACACTGGATGAATGTTTCAGCTGTATGATTTAGTTTTTTAATTTTAAATCAGTCTGGTATAGATTGCTTATTGGCATGGTATGTTGTTTAATTTTCTTTGTTAAAGTTTTTTTTTTCTTTCTCTTTCTAAACCTTTTACAAATCTTAGAACAATAACAATAGGATTTCTACACATGGGGCCAACATGTGTGTCTGTAAAAGTTTGTAGGGAAATTTTGTGGCAATTTCTATATTTCTTGGATATCAGCAAGGATGTTGTGATGAACAAATATGCAGGATGCTTGGCTGTCTGGTAATCACAGCTAATTCTTTCAGAATTGGTCTACTTGACATGTTGTACCATTCCTTTTAAAGAGATGACCTGTACAATAGTGTCAGTGCGCTCTATTATGAAAAAAACAAGCAAATTACTTCTGTCATGCTGCATATTAAAGCTTGATTTTGCTCTTTATAGAAGTGACTGCCTGCCAAAGAATTATATTGAGTGATAAAATAAATTGAAAATAAATTGGATCCTAGACTTAGTAAGCATGGTTACTGTGTGTGCTACCCTTTATAACTACAGTGAATGTACTGAGATATTTTAACCTACAAAATGTTAAAGGGTCATTTTGTTTTTGTGTCACCACTTTTCTAACCATTTTTGATCTTGTACTGTGTTCTGGTAAAGTGAAGCTTATTTTAGCACCACAGACTGGATACAGGGAGGTGCTAGCACTGGATGGGATGCTAGTTCATCACAAGACACACACCTACTTATACATCCACAACTAGTCAAACCAGAATAATTTAGGGCTGCCAACTAATTTGAAGGCATGCTTTGCTTTAAGAGAAGATAGTAAAATTCTCAGAGTAAATCCATACAAACACATTGAAGACAAGTAAACTATACACAGGGAAGAATAGCAATGACTTGAAGCACCATGAAGTTGGATGTGTGGAGATTTAAAGTTTTATGTACATTTAATAAAATGTCTTGAATGACGTGTTAACTCAATATTTTGATGGTATATACTTGATTATAAGAATGTAATTGATATTCTCTGCATTTGTGACTCTTCTAGCACTGGAGGAGCTCAGTTCCCCGAACAGACCACTGTGAGTCACAGAGGTAAGACAACATCAGCAACACCACAGTAATAAATTTAATGCAATACTGAATTGTATTATGCATTTTTCAGAAAGCATATACAGTATATACTGTATTTAACATATTTGCCCCTATCAAAGTTTCTGTTGTGGGCAGTGGTTGGCACTCTTGCCTCACGCATCTAGCATCCTGGGTCTGAGACCCACTCACATTTTTTGTGTACATGGAATTTGCACATTTTTTCTGTGCCTGCATAGATTTACCTCCAAATATTTTGGTTTTCTCCCAAAGATGTGCAGTTTACATTAATTGATGACTCCAATTTGGACCGGAGAATGATGCCGCTGTCAGTATTAGCAAGACATCTCACTTCTTTAGGAAAAAAAAGAACAACACAGAACTGAAAGTTTCTTTCAGGAAACTGCCAATAATATACAGTACATTGAAGTATAAACATTAATAACCTACTGTATATGCATAAGTACAGTAGCTTATATCTAAAGTGAAGAAGTAATAGCCTATTTGACTAGTCCTTCTTCACTTTCACAAAGCCTCCTCCTCAGAGTACTACTATAATGCTTTGTTTGTCAGCGTTAAATCCAAACTCCAAGAAAAGCACTAACCAGGGATAGCCTCACAAAGTGATAGTGTATATAAATTTAACCATATAAAAGAACTATCGACGTGTTTAAAATATGCAGTAATCCTATACACAAGTAGAAGTAATAAGAAAAGATATTCAGTTTCAATTTCTTTGCCAATACTGAACATATACACCCTGTGTTCAATGACAGTGCATCATGATCATGAGTGCAACATGATAATGCATCCTCTGATTGCATCTATTTGCAATTATCCTAACAGATTATACTTTAAGTAAGTACAAATATATAGAGAAATTAAACAAGTAAACTATAAAAATTAAATCATAATGAGGATAAGTAGGGCTAGGAATGCAACCATTTAGGCCACTAGAGTGTCTCTACCAAAAGCACAACAATAACTAGACAGTGCTGGATCATAGTGACACTTTTACTATAAAAACATATGTCTTGACAATGTCAGTTACATAAACAATTGAGTTTTATTAAATTTGATATAGCTTGATTTTGCAGAAATTGTCTTCTTCAAGGCAGGTGGTTACTTCAGGGTACTGCAGAACTTGCTGAGAATGAGATGATGCTGGTTTCAAGAAGGCTTCCATATTTTTATAAAGGGTCTGGGAGTCTCAGTGCAAAGCATGGCATGCAATTATCTACAGATTTAGTTTTCAGCTGTCACAGTGTCTGTATCGACATGGACTGAAGTCAGGCATGATTAGCCTAGACATCTCTTGATTAGCAGCAGGTCAACTTTAACAATGGCTATCTCATGATTCTTTTTTCTTTTTTATTTACATGATACTAACACCCAAACTTATAGGTAGTCTATGTTCTGGACCGAAGGAAGCTTTATTTGCTTTTATTTAGGAATAATTTGTTACAGATGAGGTCTGTTATCAAATTAATGAGTGATAATAAATTACATGTTGACTCTGTCTTCTTCAAAATATGAAGTAGAGAGAGTAACACTGAGTGATATCCTGTTAGTTATTTCATGGTTACACAAAATACAGCTAATAAAGCAAGCTCCAGCATGTTACACTACTTTTGAGAGAAGATAAATAAGTGGGAAAATTTTTTTAATGTTGATTAACACATGCAATGAGGAATTTCACTGTACTCGTTACACAGGAAAATAATGACCATATAAAACTATGATGAATGGCTAGGCAGTAAGGCAGACACATTTAAACAAAACAAAACAAAAAAAAACCTTCACTGTCTCCATTTTTTTAACAAGGGTATTTTATATTATATGCATAGAGAAAAGCAAATACAGGTCACATCCCGTTATAGAGAATACCAAAGTGACAAAATTTTCAGAATAACGAATACTTTTTGTTGGCCTGGACAAACGTTCTTACAACATCATGTATAACAGATGTCGTTTTAACAAAATGTAAATTCCAGTAAAATTAACTTTTTTTTTTTTTTACCAAAAATAGCCACTAAAGATAATGCAATGCTTAATACTTAATGCCGTGTCTATTATTTCGCTGAGTCCCTGCAACAGACTTCTTGTTAGACCAAAAGACAGTAACAACAAGAAAATTTATTTCTATAGCACATTTTCATACAAATTATGTAGCTCAAAGTGCTTTACATGATGAAGAAAGAGAAAAAAGACAAAATAAATAAAATTTTTAAAAATTAAAATTAGGGAATACTAATTAACATAGAATAAAAGTAAGGTCTGATGGCAAGGGAGGACATAAAAAAAAAAAAAAAACTCCAGACAGCTGGAGAAAAAAATAAAATCTGCAGGGGTTCCAGGCCACGAGAACGCCCAGCTCCGTCTAGGCATTCTACCCAACATAAATGACCTCAATCAGTCCTCATTGTATTCAGGGTTCACTTGGAAGAATTTGAAGATGATGGTTATGTGGACTTCTGGCCTTTAATCCATCAATGAAGGGACATCATGGTGCTTTGATTAGGTGGTGGTGCAGATCGCCCCCAAAGTAAACTAGAAAAAGAACAGAAGAGAAAGTAGGGGTTAGTATGGATTTTGGAGGCACCATGAATAATAATGGTAATTAATTGAATATACAGAGCATCAGGATTTAACTAAGATGAAGCTATAAGAAAGCCATGTTAAAGTAATGAGTAAAGTAACAGTCTAATGCAAAATTTCCATTCTCGGGCAGTCTCGGTGAATTCTGAATCAGAGCTCCACTGAGCGTCCATGTGGGTAGTTTGTGCACAGATGCTGTACTGTTTTAGTTTCATAGTACTTCTCTAAGATTTTTTTGTGATGAACAAAAAAACGTGAAAAATGGCTTCAGTTTACAAAACATTAACAATACTGGAAAAAGTTAATTCCAGAATGAAGAAAAATGATGTGGTGAAGGCATTTGGAATTGCACCTTTAACGCTGTCAACAATTTTAAAGGCTCAAAAAAAAAAAAAAATAGAAAAAAGGTTAAAGATCAAGCATTTGGACCTGAACAAAAAAAAAATCTGAATCAGATTTATGAAAAAGTTACGTCTAACGTCTAATTTTCATGATGTGTTCATACATGTATTAACTATAAAAAGCTTGGTTCATAGAGTTAGTTGTATGAGAAACTGGAAGGTGAGTCCAGGTTTCTAAGGATAATACAGGTACTTTATTTTTGTATTGAGAAGGCAGGTATAGTCTCAAGACTTCATTCAAAAACAGGAGCTGTTACTTCAGTAATCAAGCACACAAGATCAAGGCCGTACACTGGCAATTCTTCACATTAAAAGAACACCAGCTTCTCCAAATCAACATTGTGGCAGACCAGGTGAAACATCATGTGACAAGCATGTTATAGGTTAAGACTTATCCTACAGAGGACAAGCAATTACTTTTCCCTTGATTACTGTTGAACAAATGCAGCAGGGCAGCAATGGAGCTGTCTTGTGCTGCTAACATTAGAGATGACGAATCGTCAGTGACCCTGGTCACAATAGTGTATGTATTTTCCCCATATTCATTATAATGAAATTTCCATTATAACCAAATATTTTATTTACTCCACATGTACTGTACAGTTTAAAAAAATTAACTCACATGATACAAGGTGTTTATTAGCACTAAAACTGGAGAATTTATAAATTCTCGTTTAGGCTTCAGCACAGGTGAACATCCATGGGACTTCCAAATGATGACTTAGTACATGATAGTTTATGTTCCTGTATTGCACCAAGATAGGCGGTATACCGCCCATGCCAGGGAAGATTCATTACAGTTCCAAATATCTTCCATTTGAAGATTATGCCTCTCAGTGCAGTTTTAGAGCCTTAAAAATAACTTTGTTTACTCTTCTAGACTAATTGATGCACACTGCTTTTTCTGTTCTCTCCTGCAGTTTTCATTGATCATGGTGTTAACGTGTTGGTTAGATCTTTGTGTTGACATCTTGACTGACATGGTAAGAGTCAAAATAATTAAGGTTTATATTAAGCAAGGCTAGTTGTAATTAAACATGTTTAATTAGCTGACTCTGATTATCATTTTAGTTTAGTTTAGTTCCTGCCATGCCATTCGACACATCAGGCAGCAAGTTGTGTCCAGCGTTATTGGTCAGTCAAGATATTTGTAATATCTTCCCACTTGATATCAACAGTTTTGAAATCTTCTCCGCAGGTTGCTTGCCAGGTCTTAAATCGGCATCCCTGCTTTCTTTTCCTGTTTTTGGGCCTCCAGTTCATCACAGTGTAATTTGGTTGTCCAATAGCTGGAACACATGGCCTGCAAGACGCATTCATCAGCCAGTGATGATGTCTTCCAGCTTCGGCAGACTTTTTCCCTGCAGCACTTCCTCACTGGTAATATGATTGTGGTATGTAATGCTGGGTGTCCGTTGTAGGTATCTTTGATGAAATACGTTGGGGTGTCGGGTGATGCTTTTTTTTGCTCTTCATGTCTCACTAGCATATATGGCTGTTGGCAACATGATGCTGTTGTAGAATAGAATCTTTACCACATGGTCAATTGATGATGGAATTCAGATTCAGTGCATGCATTGGAATACCATCAGCACCTAGCCAATCTGCCTTCACACGTCTTCATCCACACTATAAATTCCATTGATGATGCTCCCCAGGTAGGTGAATTTGGTGACTTCTTCCACAGTCTGCCCTCCCACTGTGATATGTGATATTGTCATGAGGCCAGTTTTTCCATCTCTTCTTTGAGCCACATTGTTGTTTTCTGTAAAGCAAGCTGTGTTACAGCTAGCAGTACCACATCATCTGCAAAGTCCAGGTTGTGGAGTTGGTTATCTTCTGTCCACTCGATGCCCATTCGCTTGTCACCCTCCAAGATAAGGATGAACAGAAGCAGTGATAAGATGCACCCATGCCATACACTGGTCTCAATGGCGAAGTCATCTGCGAAGAAGCCTTCCTTGGTCTTGACAGCACATAGAATTCTGGTATCAATCTTTGAAGATGTCAACGTAATGTTGTGGAATTCCATAGTGCCATAGGATTCGCTGTAGTGATTTGCAGTGTACACTGTCCTTGGTAAAGTCAACAAAGTTGAGCAGCAATGCCTTTTGATACTCAGCACTATGTTCAATAATGTTCCTTAGCACAAATATCTGCTTATTGCACAACCAGCTCTGATGAAAGACTGCATGCTCTTCTCACAGCAGAATGTCAATTGCATCACATAGGCTCTCCAACAGCATAAGGCTGAAGACCTTCCCAGAAACCAAGAGCAGACGACACCTTGCCAGTTGTTACAGTCCATTGCATTGCCTTTCTTTGGTAGCTTGACAAACAACACCTTTTCACCATTCCACTGGAACAGTTGCCTGTTACCAGTACTTGTTGCATAGCTTTGTTAGGGCCTCTTCCAAGTCAGCACCTCCCTACTTCAGCAGCTGTGCAGTTATTTGATCTTATCGAGGGGTTTTGTTGTTCTTTAAGGTTGTCATCCTTTTTCCTGCTTCATTCTTCATGATCTCACCCATGTTCACTGCCAGCTCTGGTATGGATGGTATAATAGCAAAATCGTACAGCTTCTGGGGTTTAGCTTTGTGGATGTTGGATTGTCTCTTTGAAATATTTAACAACTGAGCATCTTGGGCTTCTGCTGTCAGCAGGATCTTGCCGCTTTTGTCTTTAATAGGACCACGTCCTTGCATTCCTTGTACTATCAGCTCATGAACGATTCTATAAAGCGCTTTGCTGTCATTTCTGGTGGCTGCTTCTTGGGCTTCTATCACTTTCTTTTCCAGCCATTACCTACAATCAGCAGCTATGTTTGACCTTTTTATCCTGCAAACTGTATCATCATTTGGTGGAGGCTCATTCTTCATGTGTTTTCGTCTAATCGTACTGCATTTGGATCCTTTTTCTTTGGTTGATCAGATTCCATGTCCACTCTTGTATCCAGTATTCCTAAGTTCTTGTTCGCCTTCTTCCAACCACAAATTTCCTCGCATTCTTTCACAATGTTTGATTCATCACCACTGCCCTTGGATGTCCTTGTTGGAGATGCCTTGTAGTGACTGGGACCAGTTTCTCACTTCAATTTGGAAATGTTGTGCCATCACCTTGTCCATTAGTTTCTCCCCATCAAGGGGGCAAAAAATCTCTCTTTTTATCGCTGCCATTTCTTAAGAAAAGGTAGTTGTCAAGCCCAATGAGTGCCTCTCGCTTCACCCCCACATTCTGCTACGCTGATCACCATCAGGTGATCGCCATATCTTTTTGTGGATGGTTTTGTGCCAGAAGAAGTATTGCTGATTTGTGCCACAGAGCAACAGTAGCCTTTCACCATTGTTGGTTGACTGTGTCGCAGAGCTCTGCTGTCCCATTATGTGTACCTGAACATTACAATTGCCATTGATTTGTGCGATCATGTCACTGATGATTAGGACTAGATCGTGACTTGGGATATCCATCAGTGCTTCCTGAATTTGATCATAGAATGTATTATTTTACACATCATCTGCACCTTCAGTTGACGCATAAACTTGACAGGTTTCCATCCAATAAGCGCATTAGTCACCTGTTTGCTCAGCACCATGCCAATACCACAAACGTGTTGCTGGTCATTGGAGATCTATAAGACTGTCTTTCCTTCACTAATCAGTTTCCCACTTCAAGTCCATCGTAATTCACTAATGTTCAAGATGTCTAATCTTTAGGTATCCATAACCAGTAATAGCTGCACTAGCTTTCCACACCGATATAAAGTACAAACATTTCACATTTTACTTTGGATGAATGCCTTGGCATTAAAAACATTTGACCACATCAGGTGTTGAATGCCCCAGTGGATTTCTTCCAACACCGTAATTGTGTAGTCATTGTGTTCGTACCAATTTGAATTCTGCAGGTGATGATGATTTCTTGCTGTTTCCGTAGCAATCAGGTTTTAATGGGACTGGGGTGCTGCCCCTGCACCCAACCCTCCTCCTTTTGCACCCGGGCTTGGGACCATCCATGGCGGAGTTGATTATCACTTTGGTTGGGTTTATTAAACAAGGGACAATTATTTTTGCACACAATGCAACAGTTGGTGTTGCATACATTTATTCATTAGATAAATAAATAAATTTCTTAGTTGTTCACATTACAGCCCTTCCATTAGTTTTTGGTTAAAGAACTGAAAATCTTCTGTGTCAAAAATTCACAATAATAGGGGAAATCAGTAAAAGGGCAAATGTCACATCTTTTAATGATCTTCTACTTTATTGCATTATTTATCACAGTTTTATTAGGACTTCAATCAAAATCTAACATTAGGTAAATTAGACTCTGAACAAATGTTCCACAGTTTTAAACCTTATTTAATTTTTTTTGATAAGTTAGGTGCATTGGCGATTCTAAATTGTCTCTAGTGTGTGCTTGGTGTGGGTGTGTGCGCACCCTGTGGTAGGCTAGAGTTTGTTTCTTGCCTTGCACTCTGTGATTGGCTCCAGCAGACCCCTATGTCCCTGTAGTTAGGATATAGCGGGTTGGGTAATGGATGGATGGATGTTTCTGCATAGTAAATGGTTATGACACTTCTACTAGGAATTACATCAACCAGATACTTCATATTGGAATTGATCAGTAGAGGAATTTTGGTCAACTTTACATAGTAGAACTGCTTCAGCCTTAGAGACTGTACAATAAGAATGTAGATGCAGAAAATAAAAGGCCTAGGGTCCATCAAGGCACCAAATTTAATTAAAACAAACTGAAAATGTTAACATAAAAAACAATTGGACATCTATCATCATATTGTGCCTAGGTTTAACTGGTTCTTAGTAATTCTGCTCTTTCTTTCATTTCAAGTGTCTCCTCCAGGAGCTCTGTCTTCATTGAAAACAGTTTCATCTCTTTCTGGTGCCATCATTCTTTAAGTGGATCCTGGGTTGGAAGTGTCAGGATCTGCTGGTGAAAAATATAGGTTATGTCAAAGCTATTCATATAGCTTGTCTGTCGGCAGATGAAAAACAAGGAGGCATTAGCAGCTAAGTGTCCTCAAGTGCTTGTGGCAAAGGTGTTCCTTTAACCAACCCTGCTAGATGCTTCTTGTGCACAATCATGTGACATGAGGTTTGTGAGTTTTACAGCTTCTCATTTGAAGTCCAGCTACCTTTAATTTCTGGTTAATCAGCCCTTCAATTTCTAAACCTGTTTAATTAAGTTTTGTTTGTTGTAACAGTCAGCTTGAAGGAAGGAAAGTGGCAAATACAAAAATGTTGAAGTGCACTGTATTTCTTTCAGGACAGGTCTCAGCATTTCTTCAGTGCCTCTTTCTGCTCGGTCTTGAGATCTCCATGTCATTCCACAGTAGAGCTGTCCTTAGAAAGGTCTGCTGCACAGAGCTGTTCAGGTGATTCTATAATGTGCATCAGCTACAAATGAGTCCAGATTTCATCTAAAAAAAGTTCTGCCAAAAATGTTCTGCTAAGGATAACCAAAACTGAGACAAGTATACTATTATAGAGTATAAACATGATGATGTTCCTATCTGGTATAGTGCACCCCATGGAAAGGTATTCAAGAAATCTGAATAAGATCTTCATTGTGATCAGCTATTTTGAAATGTCCATAACAACTGTTAAAATGTTGAAAGATGGAAATGAATAAAAGAACAAATGTATTAATTAATGCCCATAATTGCAACATGCCAAAAGAGAAGGGAAAAAAAACCAATTTGGAGTAAATAAATAAGTAAATAAATAAACTATCCTCAATAAGAAAAAGTGTTCCAATACCTCTCCCTAATACTAAACTAAACAAAATACAAATTTAAAGAGTGCTTCACAATTTGAGAGAGCCTTACAGCTGATTCAGGAAACCCTGAGAGCTAATTTTGTAAAACTTAGGCTCCCCCTAAACCTACTTCAGGCACATCCCACTGGGTTGAGACCCTGTGGCATACTGAACAAATTAAATTTCTTGGTTTGCTTGGGAATGCCTGGGAATACTCTGGAAAAAGCTGGAATCTGTAGCTAGGGACGGGGAAGTCTGGACTGGTCTGCTAGGCCTGCTGTCATCATGACCCTCACCAGGAAAAGCAGATGGAAAAATAAGAGCAGAAGATGAGACAAAACTTGGAACAAGGAGACTTCCTTATTTCAGGCATCAAAGCCAGTCAATGTGCAATAAATGCTAGAAATTAATTGTGCGGGGTACAAATAGCAAAAGAGTACCAAAAAGAAAGATTTGGTCTCAGAATCCTGATGAAATAAAGAAAAGTCACTGTCTGTGTGGAGCTCACATGTTCTCTCTATGGGTTTTCTTCTGCCTTCTTCAGTTTTCTTCCCAAATGCTAAAGATATGGGTGTTAGGTTCATAAATAGTTCTAAACTGACCAAATTTGAGTAAGATGGTGTCCGCATAAGTGTGCCCTGCTATGGAATGGCACACCACTGGGTCTTTATTGTTTCTAGTACTTAGTTTTGTCTCGATAAACTCCAGTGGGTATGTATAATGGATGAATGAACAGAACAATGCTTACAATTTATCTCAAAAGGTGATATTATAGGGCCTTTAAATTCTTTTTAATGACCAATGGTCATTTTGTCTATTTTAGCATATTTACGTTTTCATGGTAGCCACATTTAACTCAAAAATATTACCAGATGTTCCTCACTTTTTAACAGCTGGAACAGTGCTGCCCAGGGCTGATGTCTGATGTGTCCAATTTAACTAATATTTCTCTCAAAACAATGACTCTGACCTGAAAGGCTCCTTCAGATGGACAAATGTTCATTTTGCCCTTGGCATTCATTTTATCTTTAATTGTTATGAATTAAATATTAAAGATGTGACAATAGCAGGAAATATTTGAGTGACAGACTATGAATTATCTTAACTGTTTTTTGTTAACTCAGTAATTCTCAGGCTCAGTCCTGTGGACCCTGTGGTTGTAGGTTTTTATCTTAACCAGTTTCACAATAAGTCAGTCATTTTTCCATGAAATGATCACATTTATTTAACTGATCATATTTTCTCTTGATATTTTTCATTCAGTAAATAGACAGTAACACAACCTTTATAAGACATTTACAAGGATTTCTACTTTCTTAAAGCTTTAAATGCCTACCTAACTCTCTTTTATTGTTTTCCAATTAATGTGCCTATGTTCTATGTAGTTTACTCCCTTAAGTGTATTCTAAAAATGACAATTAACAACGAGCAGATTAGACACCAGGACAAATAACAGTAAATGTTCAAAGGCTGCAACTTCTTTAAGATCGGACTCACTAATGCTCTCTTTAGTAAATAATGAAAATTAGAATGAAAATCATGATAATGAAAGTAAAAAACAACTTAAAAAACACTAAATTATTCCCAAATACAATACATACAGTAAATGCTTGTTACATTTTAATAAAAATGTGCCAAATTTTATTTTTAATTACCATATTGACCCCTAAACAGAAAATAAGATGAATCCAATTAAAAACACAAGTTAGTTGAAATCCAAACTTGTATCCACATGGAGCCTCCAGGAGTGAATTTGAGAATCACTGCATTAACTGATTTTGACCAATGTGAAATGTGTATAATATTATCAAATATACTCCAAACAGAATGTTTAAAAAGATCATCTCTATTTTAAATGAGTTTAGTTCTGCTATTTTTACTAATAAATATAAGCTCTGTCCACTGCCACCCGACTCCGGCTTCCTGAATGGAGTGAGGCGGCCCCTTTTATGGCACATCCGGATGTGCTCCCTGATGTTCTTTCAGCAGCACTTCCTGGTGAGTCGGAAGTGCTGCAGTCCATGGCTTGGGAAACCATCCAGGCACCCCCTGGTAATGTCCACAGACCCCAACAGGGTTGAGCTTCCCTGTTCTGTATCCGTGGCCCGGATGCTATCCAGGGGTGCTGCCCTCTTGCGCACCAGGGAAGATATGGCCCCTCTCCGGGTCCTTCACTTCTTGAGACGTCCCAGTGGGGCAAGGTCCCTGGATGTCTGCCACAATATTAATTGTTACTTTGTTTGAAAAGCGCCTCTCTTTTCTGCCATCAGGTAGCTCAGTAAAATAAAATGGGGCCACCAATTATCCTAATTTTGGCCTTATATTCCCCAATATATATTTGTATGTTAGGTTTCAACCACATTTAATTAATCCTTACATAGAAATTGGTTTTCATCTGAACCACAGTAGGACCAAGGCTGAATGAGATGTGATGGTATCTAAAGAACAAACCAAGCTTTATTACAGTGATATCAGAGTTGGACATGTCATTTATTAATGATGGTAAATTTAAATTTCATGAGGGATGCAGTCCCTAATATGTACATCAGCTACATTTCGGTGACCTACTGTTCCTCTAGAAGCCAACAGT
Source organism: Polypterus senegalus (assembly GCF_016835505.1). Lineage (NCBI taxonomy): Eukaryota > Metazoa > Chordata > Cladistia > Polypteriformes > Polypteridae > Polypterus > Polypterus senegalus. The sequence continues at coordinate 120,282,938 of NC_053154.1, read as the reverse complement.
TAGAAAAAAAAATTGTGGCCACAAACTTGCGAGAAGACAAGAAATAAATGACCAGCAGATGAGTTAAAGCGATCACATAAGAGAGGTAGAGATGTGGTCAGAAACCGGCAAAAGATCAAAAATAATAAATAAAATGGTCAAAAGACAGAGAAAGCAAGGCTCTAAGCCTAATCTTTTGGCCAAGACATCTTTTTATATCCCGTAATGATGATAAGAAAAAAGAAGGTTTGTACATGGAAAGCAATGTCAAAACTACAACACTTTTGTGATCATGCCACCATCTTGAACACCGGAATGGCAATGACATCATGTACCCAGCCAGGTGACAAGCCTTTAACAAAAACAAGATGAAATTTCCCATGAATCTGAACTGTAAAACAGCAGTGGCTAAACAATAAAGCATTTTTAAAATGGCAGCATAACAATACTTAAAACAATTCACAACTAGAAATACATAATTAACATATGCATAAATTGCAAGAACAGAATCTATTCACCACAAAGCTCTGAGTTATGACACCAGTAGGTTTAGTTGCCTGGACCTGAATCAGTAACATAGTTATGCTGAGACACAGGCATCTTTTTTCCTCGAAGACAAACAACAACAACATTTATTTATATAGCACATTTTCATACAAACAGTAGCTCAAAGTGCTTTACATATTAAAGAATAGAAAAATGAAAGACACAATTATAAAACAAAATAAATCAACATTAACATCGAATAAGAGTAAGGTTCAATGGTCAGGGGGGACAGAAAAAACAAAAAAACTCCAGACGGCTGGAGGAAAAACAAAATCTGTAGGGATTCCAGACCATGAGACCGCCCAGTCCCCTCTGGGCATAAAGCGCTAAACAGAGATTTTTCTGACTATCGTACGTAGCATTTGTCTCTTTATGCTAAGCATTTTTCCATCTCCTACTACATTTTACCAAGTTTTGCCTTTAAAGTTAAAAGGACCTTAATTATTTTCTATTGCTTTTCCTTCATCTATTCATCCACCCACTTCCTCAAACTACATTGTATGTTACAGGTTTATGTTTGCACCCCTGAGTTTATTGTATTTATTGCCTCCTGCTCCTCATCCAACTCTGCATATCCTAATTCTGATTCAGTGACAGGCTCTTTGCACACTGCTAAATGAGTCCCTTCCTGGATTTTATTTTCATTACAGCTGACCCCTGCCTTGCCAATGGTTTTCTACACTAGACAAAAAGGAAATCTCCTATGGTTATCATGCAACAAGACAACCCTTGCTATTACTGTCCTGACTGTTTTATTTGTTTACTTCAGGGCTTAACTGTTCTGTAACTGGCAGTTTGCAGTAGGGAAGTTAAACCTTCTGTAAAGAGCAGAGCACCTGGGCTGAGTGGAAGCAGCTGAGATGAAGAACAAAGATTTGTCTGTAGGGATGAAGACTACAGATGGCGGAAAAGTGGGCAACCTACAAATGTGTTTATTGCCTTTAAAATTCTTTGCACTGCCAGAATTGACATTACCAAGACCATGAAACAAACCTCACAATTTTTCCCAAACCTTTAATGTTTGCCCGAACTGTAGGTGGTTGTATGCTCATTACAACAAACTATGACATACTCTAGTCATTCCAAAGGTTTTCCAAACTCAAAGATACACTCCCACATTGAATAGATTCAAAAAGTTTTCCTACTTTGAAAAGCATGTCTTTTGGGATGATTTAGAGAACTGGGATAATTGGAGAAACCCCAAAAGAAGTGCAGAGAGAAAAAAAAAACCTACCTGCAGGCATTAACTTGGATTTGAATGCAGAAGTTCTTAGCTGTGAGGCAGCAATAAAAACTACCGTGCATCCATAAAACCCAAATAACTGAAGGTAATTCTTTCTATCCTCATCCCAAAGACAAAATGTGTCATTTTAATTGTCTCCTCTACTGGTGTCCTGTACAGGATGCTTCCTGGCTTTTGGCATCCAAGACCCAGAACTGGATAAAACTGGCTCAGAAATGAATGGACCGATACCTGGATGAATTCCTGTCCAAGAGGCACATGAAAATTTACAATTTGTAGTATTTACTTGTATAGATTAAAAGCAGTCTAGAACTGATCTCTTCCCTGTATGTATTTATATTTTATACAGTTCATACAGCAAATATATACAGATCCCCTACCTTTATTTTCCAGTAACATTTTGTTTTTATTTGCATTGATTGCCTTGGTAGACAGTAAAATTTTGTGTTTCACCTCATTCTGTTTGTAGTGCGTAAATGTCAGCTGCAGCGCTGAGCTCCGTAGGGGTTTGACCCACTGCTCTTCACTGCCGCTTTCTTGGAAAAACCCTCTCGTGTGGTGTATCTGTAGATGTCACTAGTGTACTGCAATTGCAGTCTCATTAGCATTGCATTATGGGAAGCAAAGTCAGCTCAACATTTCTAGCTAGCTGTTAAATAAAACACAGCTGTCATTACCAAGCAGGAGGTAAATAATCCTTTATTTTACTGCATGCCAACAAACGAAAGACATTAATACTTCAGTCTCTCACAAATAAAATATCACGCATGAAGAGGGTTTATCATATACATTCCACAATATTAAGTAGCTGTTTATTATTTGCATTGAATTCATGGCAGTTGCTTAGCATGTTTAACTATTGCAATTAGCTTGCGTAAAGTGAATTTTGTAATCCATACATAGAGACCTCAGGGCTGTAGTCACTTTGCGAGAAGGGACAAAATAAATGGGTATACTGCATCATTTTCAGTTCCATATTCTAATTTTGGATGGTATGTTTTGATATATTTTATTAAGGCACCCATAAGAATAAGACATGTCAAGACTAAAGGTACAATTGTAAAATAATTAGAGAAAGTTTAAAATAAAAATGTGCTGCAAATACTTTCAGTCACAGATGAAAAATTAACTTTGAAAGCTGCACACTGTTCTAACAAAAGGAGTCCTTTAAAATGACACATTAAGCTCTGCAGCAATGCTATTAAAGCAACCTCTTTCACAGGAATTTCCATTTTCTATACATTGACTGCACTTTACATCACTCGAATTATAAATGTTTAAAAGTGAAAGATTATCGTATTTAGACTAATTTATGTTGTGACATTAATCTGACAGCTTGCAGAAGGAGAATATTGGACATATACAAGGAAAAGAGTTGTCTCTCTTTCAACTACATGAAAAAAAAAGAAATGTCAGCTACAAATAAAACCATCCTCTGCTCTTTTTAAAAGACCTTTTCCTTCAGAAACAAGCTGTGCTGTTTAAAAGCTACATTTGGATGATTAATGTGAAGCTGTCTGGAAAGTGGAATAGTGTACCAGAGCAGGGGAAAATACCAGGTGCAACAGATCTATGAAAGGGGCCAATAAGAAAAGGAATAGGCTTCCCGGCTGACTTTAGCAGCATTTTGGATCAAATAAAGTGAACCTAAAAATGCAGCAATGTTTCAAATGCTTTCAGATGGTAAATGTAATGAGGATTCCATTATTCTTGTGAAACAGTGGTAGTAAAAGTGAAAAAGAAAGCAGTTAATAATATATAATTGTATACAATGTGTTTTCCTTGTATTGTTGTCTGCCAGAACAGGGTCCAGACCTTGCTCCCTCTAAAATTGATTAAGTAGTTTTCATAATGGATAGCTGGATGTTTTCCTTAAGTTAGTAAAAATGTTTGTTTTTTTTCCAATTCCAGGGGAATTCAGCTTTGGTCATGGCAATATATAAACTGCCATGGTAAGAGTGTAAGGGTATGGGTGTGGGTGAATTTAACATACAAGAATGCAGGTGAAAATACATTATGGTTACCATTAAAGAAAGGAATCAAGTACAAATCATTTAATTCTTTATTTATTTGTCACATATATAGTTATACAGGACAACATGCAGTGAAATGCATCTTTTTCGCAAACCCCTTGGGGTCAGAGCGCAGGGTCAGCCATTGTACAGCACCCCTGGAACAATTGAAGGTTAATGGCCTTGCTCAAGGGCCCAGCAGAGTAGCATCTCTTTTGGCAGTGACAGGGATTCAAACTGGCAACCTTCGGGATGCCAGTGCAGATCCTTAGCCTCAGAGCCACCACAGGACCAAAGCCTGAAGTACAATGAAGAAAGGAAAAAGCTCAAATTGTGCAGAAAGAAAAAAAATGTAAATTATGATAACCTTTTTTTTTAACAAAAGAACGGTAAAGCATTTTCTGCATTGCCAGCAAGAAACCAAGTAATGTAATATGCTGTAATAAATATGATGGAAAAAAAACAGAGAACCTGATCCATGAAAATTGATATTACTTTACAGAAGTGAGACACATGATTTATGATATTAAAATGATGGCCTTCCGGCAACTGGGCTCTAAATAAGAAGAATAATCTAAGACTGCCTAGTCTATCTGTGCAGTTCTGGTACCAACATCAGATCAGACTCAGCTTCTTTAATAATTTCAGGAAACATAAAGAGATCTCAAAATCTGAAGCATAGCCCACCTTCAGACAAATTAATTAGACAGACTGAGATATAGCCAATTAATAAATATCTTAAACCCAATGAAAGGATAGTAACAACTGCTATGAATGCCAGAGACAATTGGGAATCTGTTTTTACTATGAATCATTTCAATATACTGTATAGTCTTCTCCTTATGGCTCGGTTAATATTCAGGTTCTGTAATCAAATTTTTATATGCTGCTGCCTATCTAATGATATCATAATACACATTGGGGTCAGGGCAATTCAAGGCAGCTACGGATAGTTTCAGAATTGTTGAGAAAAGCAAAGCAATCCATCACCAGGGAAACACCTAAATTGTTAATTTAGTGATGTTTGGACTATTGAATTAGGGTGGAAAAAATTCCATTTTTATGTATGTAATTGGGATTCACTTGAATTTCTATAATTAATTTCAAATGTTCTAATTATATAAATTCATCTGTTTTGCTAATCAGGTTAACTGATTTTAAGTGTGTAAAATTGTTATCTCTCCCTTATTTATCAAGTGTGGCTGCTCAGGAAGACAAAGCCTTATATTTGCTCATGAATGTAAAGAAAGTCCTTTGACAGTAAAACATTTACAAAGGTAAGCCACAGGCAGACAAAAAGTAAGTAAGCATTTTTTGTTTTGTTTTGTAATATAGAAATGAATACCTGTTGAGGCAAAAGTAAGTGACTTTAGCACTGTAACTCTTAATCATGGTTTATTATTGCTCACCTCTTTGAATTTTTTCTTTCTCATCTTGTTCTCTTCCTAAGTGAGATCCGAGGATTACATTAGAGTGACTGCAATACTTCTTGGGCTGCATGGTGGTTAGTGGGTAGTATTGTTCTCATGGATTCAGCATGGGGGGTGCTATGCAGATAAATGGCTGTCATTCTTAAACAGCTCATACAATATTTTTGGTAAATCCCTTAAATTAAAGCTGAAAGTCTACACTTCAATCACATAATCATTGCTTTATTTCAAATCCATTGTTGTGGTATACAGAGCCAAAATTATGAATATTGCTTCACTGTCCAAATACTTATGGACCGGACTGTATGATGTCATTTTATTGTTGTTATCTAAGATAGCAGCATGCACTGATATGTGCCTAAATTATTGGAATTAAAATAAAAAGCATCAGCAAATTAGGTTATTTTTATCTCTTTGAATAAGATTTTTTTCCTCCAGTTTGTGTGAAAAGCCATAGTTTCTTGTGGTTATTACAGAATTTTTTTTTTCTAGAAATTATTTCCTGACACTGCCTTGCAATTGCCTGCAAAGAAAGCCTTCCATTTACCGATTTACTGTTTGTTTAATTGGGTTTTACATGATTTTTGTCCCCAAGTCAAAATTTAGTAATTTGTGCATTCTTTTTTCTAAAACCTCTTCTTTTTTTTACAAAGGAGAGGAGATAATGAGAATGAGAGGATGCTATGGTGCAGAAGACAACAGTCCATCACAGGGCATCCTCATCCTTTTGATGCCTTAAAATTTGAGATGTGGAATTTGAGTTACATATTTGAAAGGAAGACAAAAAAGGAACAAAAAATAATAATCAGTAATAGTTCTGTTACCTTTTCTTTGTCCAGAGTGGGGAGTTCCAGAAAACCTCTTGCTGATTACCAAATCAACAAATGTACACAAAGAAACATGGTACAAAGTTTTATGAGGGTTCGTTCTTATTGTGGAGGAGCAAGACAGATATTTTTACTGACTCAGATGCACAATTTTATCTTGAAAAGCTGTGTTCAGCCATTCAACTTATGGAAATAGATTATTAGTAGCAGGTGTGTGGTTTATCATACAAAAGGGTACAAATGATAAACAAAAAATGAAAAAATCAAGATTTTCAAATGGCCAAATAAAAGTCCAGACCTCAAATCCAGTGTTGGAAAGTGTAGCAGGTTGAAATTCCTCTAATGCAATGTATCAGATACATCCATCCATTATCCAACCCGCTATATCCTAACTACAGGGTCACGGGGGTCTGCTGGAGCCAATCCCAGCCAACACAGGGCGCAAGGCAGGAAACAAACCCTGGGCAGGGCGCACACCCAGCAAGCACACACTAGGAACAATTCAGGATTGCCAATAGACCTAACCTGCATGTCTTTGGACTGTGGGAGGAAACCGGAGCGCCTGGAGGAGAACATGTAAACTCCACACAGGGAGGACCCGGAAAATTGACCCCAGGTCTCCTTATTGCAAGGCAGCAGTGCTGCCACTGCGCCACCATGCCACTCATACCAGATACGTTTATACAGAAAACAAAGTTATTCTTGCCATGAGTTGTTCTACATGCTATTGAGCCATGGGGTGGTTGCAGTACAAAAACAACAATTTAATTATTGTATAGCCCAAAACACCACAAGGAATGCCTCAGTGGGCTTTGACAGTCCCCTAGCCTTGACTTCCTAGGAAGACAAGAAGAAAATGCATGTCAAAAAATTGCACAAATACAATAAATAAAAAACAATACAAGTAAACCTTTTCACACAGCTAGATGGAAAATCTATCATTGCCACCACAGAAATAAAATACGCTAATACAGACTTCTTTGTTCTTGCACAGTGCTCTTCACCAAGTGCAGGTGCAGAGCACAGCAACATCTCTCAAGGTGAAATGCAAGAATAGACACAGAAAAAAAACAGAACGATCACATAAGAAGGCACAGATTTATTCAAATACATCAAAAACAGAGTAGAAACTAATTAACATGAATTAAATAGATCAATATTTGTCTATCAGTTAAACGCAGAACCACAACCAGATTGTAGAAGTGGTGTCAAAGACAAGCCAGAATCCTGGAGACCTCAGCCAATGATTTGCTTCCATCCTACTGGCCATTCTACTGCTGAGGAAGCTAATCTGATGAAAGGACCTTGCCACCTGATGAGTCCAGTGCTCCTTCATCTGAAATTACATTTCCTTGAGGAGGCAAACAACTTGAAGTTACCGAGAAGAGAAACAGAATAAACAAGGTATAGCAACAGATAAATATTGTATTACTTATATTTTGATACTAATGACTAGCATTATGCACAGCAGCTCTACTCAGGGTATATTAAACTGAAGTAGTGAGTCTTCAGCCTAAATTTAAAAGCTGAGAGTAGCAGGCAGACCATTTCATAGCTTCAGTATAACTTGCAGCGACTGTGTGTTTTGTTCTTCCATACATCTTGTGAAGGACAGCCGGGTCCCATGCCCGGCAGGTATGCCCATGCTGCTTATATTCATGGGAGCCATCATGGGCAGTCCAAAACCTCCCGCAGGATGCTTCGTGGCAGCCTCCCTGGCTGACGGTGATTCTTCAACCACCCACAGGGCTCCATGGGAGATGGAGTCTTCCACAACCTGGTTGGGGGCTCGGATGGCCACTAAGGGGAGCTGCATGGACTCAGCCGCCTGGCTGGACAAATCTTCAGCCCCACCCGGAGGTGCAATTAGGACCAGGTGGTCAAGCACCTGGAACACTTCCGGGTGGGTTAGAAAAAGGGCCAGCAACCACCACTCAAGGATCAGGAGGAGGAGGAGTACGCTGGTGGAGGAGTGGGCTGGTGGAGGAGTGGTGGTAAAGGAGAAGTGTTTGGTGCTGTTGTGATTGCTGCTTGGGACTGTGTATTGTCTGTGGGTCACGGGGAAGACGTGTGCCAATGGGTGAAGAAAAATAAAAGTCTTGTTGGTTTTAGACATGCCTCTGTGTCTTTCTGTGTCGGGTCAGGCGCCTATATAGCGCCTTTTTGTTACAATCTCTAGACTTGGTTTGCTGTTGTACTGCTAGTTTTTACTTTTGCCTGACTGACAACTCTGTTCTCTAAATTGTTACAGAACCCTTTGGTACCACTTGCATCTTGAATTGTATTTATGGTGGAGTATGTGTGAACCTAAACACAGCAAAAGAAATTTCTACCTGAAATTTCATCAACACTAATTCCATAGGGAGCTCCCCTTTTGTCTTTAGATTTAAACTTTCCTTCAATAGAGGGTTTTCTGCAGTGCCTTGACTGATATTGGAAAACTACATAGTGCGCAGTAATCTCTGTAAAAAGTATTTGTTCAGTAGAAGCTCACAATTGTTCTATTAAGAGCAGGAGGTGAGGACATTAATTAAGTAAACTGAACTTTTTTGTTTCTAGGAGGTATTGTTTCATAATAAAGCAAATTATCTGAAACTTATGCACTAGAAATACTCGATGAAAACTCTTTAAAAATGCCAACTATTATGGTAAATACCCTACCTCTAAACAATTTCAACAGTGAAACTTTCTTTATGGACTAATTTGCAAGAAGCTTCTTAGAGCAATGGGTTATACTGAAAGTATTTTCAATGAGTGCATTTAAACATATTGTTTTATTATAATTTCAATATTATATAAATGTTTTGATGTGTCATCTGCAATGAACACCCTTTACATTGTTTTCCATTCTGTAAAAAATGCATTTTTTTAAATAGGAACATTATAATTCATAAGATTACCCATCACTTTGCTAATGCTATTGATGTGTTTTGCCTAAATGTAACATCAAGATGTCAATGAAACAGAATGTAATTTCTAGAAAAAGTCAAAAGTTGAGATGAACAAGATGACATTTTAATTTCAGTAGACAAGTTTCACACATAAGCAATTTCAAAGAGCAGATGACGAAGGTATCTGAGCTTTTATCACTTTCTGAACAAATGCAGAAAGTGACTAACAAATGTAATTTACATCTAGCTACTCATGTTAAAGATTAGGTATAGAATGTCTGGCAAATGTAAACAGGCTCTGTAGAAGGCATTTAGTAATATGCACTTTTTGTTATAAGTAACAAAGCAGCAAATAATATCAAAAAACAACTCAAAGCGGGTGAACATTGATGAGCATGACTCGAGAAGACATACTGGCTAAAAGAAAATCACAGAAAAGTCAAACTAAAGAATAAAATTGCACTTAAAATGCTTGAAGAAAACATTAAGTCATATTTAATTTGTTTTTTGTTTTCAGAGTTGTAATTCTGACAAATCAGATTATCCTGGCTAGCCAAAAATGTTATGTGTGAACCTGATAAACAGCATAATGTGGGCAGGAAGGCTTGGAATGGAGGCGTTGTAACTTGCATCCCAGAAAACATAACACGTGCTTCGAGTACATGCATAAATTTAAAAGCTCTGCTCATGATTCAAGTGTTAATCATTCCCAAGGTGGGCAGAATATCAACATCTTCAATTACAAGCTTATAAAACTCCCAGCTGAGAAAGATTTGAAGAAAAAAAGTCCTCATTACAGCTACGGCATCTGTTGAAGTTATAGCAAGACATTTTGACTGATCCACAACATTAGATAAGACTAAGTCACTGGGTTTAGAAAAAAATGATGTCAACATTTTGTTATCATTTTACTAATGAAATGAATATTAAAAGGAATCAAATTAAATCAGCTGATAAGTGGTGTGTTTATGGAAACCAAAGGCTTACTATATGTTAATTTGTTGGATTCCCATGAGCAAGTAATAAAAACATTAAAAAAAATTGGTGATTTTGTCTGTCAATACTTTCTAAGACAATACTTATAAAACTTACAAATTAAATAATGGGCAATTATTAAGCTATATGTTGAACATACTGTATTTAGAACTCAGAATAGAAACTGAACCCGAAATTAACAAAGTATTGTCCAAAGATCTTGTTCATTGTTCTTGATCAATGTTGCATTTAATTCTTGACTTCATACCCATCTGTATGGAGTTCAAAGTCTTTCTTTTTTTTGAAGAGGTGTGGATCCTCTTCAAAGTTCTGAGACTTGAAGCCATGCTAACTCATATTAAGCAAGCAAGCATGAGTGTGTGTGTCTTATAGTGAATCAATGCTCACTCTAGAGTGACTTCTTGCTTTGAGACATTGCAGATCCAACTATTCATATGAAAGATGTGAGAAAGTTTACTAGAATGGACAGATTTAAACAACCACAAAGCATGCACTGTCACACGTGTGCTTAGGAGGCAGTCAACAAACGCTAAGGTGAGTGATCTATCGTGAGATGAAGGGTTGATTTCAGGTACTAACACCTCTTTCTCTCTTTCACCTTACCCAAAGAAGAAAAATAAAGATCTTACCTCCACCATTTCCGGGTTCTCAAAATGGCCGTGCAACCTCATTTCTGCTTCCAACTCTAGAAGATGATGTCGCTTCCAGTCCCACACTGATGATGTCACTTCCGGATCATTGCGATGATGGCACTTCCGGTCTCACACTGATGACGTCACTTTCAACTCCTTCATGATGACATCACTTCCAGTTCCGCCAACTTCACTTCTGTCCTACGGTTTTGACAGCATTTCCTGCCATGTCACATCCCGTCCCCATCTTGTATAAATATCTCCATTTCAGTGCTGCATTTTGTCAAATGCTTTGGTTTTTGATCCACTTTTCAATCATTTTTTCATGAACTCCACTGGACATTATACGGGGCAACTCTTTTTGATTTTGTTGGAAATTATTACTTATTACAGCACAAAGGTTCCCTTCATAAATAACTCCCTTCAATAATAACTTAGGGGTATATGCCACTTATTACTATATTGCAGATGTTTGGTAATAGTAAAATAGAGGCTAAGTTGTGTTCAGACAAAACAAAAAAAAAAATAACCTATTAAATGAACTTGAGGCCGGCACGGTGGCACAGTCGTAGCGCTGCTGCCTCACAGTTAGGAGACCCGGATTTGCTTCCCAGGTCCTCCCTGCGTAGAGTTTGTATGTTCTTCCCGTGTCTGCGTTGGTTTCCTCCCACAGTCCAAAGACATGCAGGTTAAGTGGATTGGCGATTCTAAATTGTCCCTAATGGGTGTGGGTGTGTGTGTCCTGCGGTGGGTTGGCGCCCTGCCCGGGATTGGTTCCTGCCTTGTGCCCTGTGTTGGCTGGGATTGGCTCCAGCAGACCCCCGTGACCCTGTGTTTGGATTCAACGGGTTGGAAAATGAATGGATGAACTTGTTTTTCAGTCTTTAAAATTGACCTTAATCTTGGACGTAAAGCTGAAACAACCTGATTAAACATCTATGGCGCTCTGGTAATTTGATTTCTACATGAACAGTAAAGAAAGAAAGATAAAAGTGAATAAGATAAATACTCTGAACAGGTCAGAATTTAAAAGAACTCCAACTCTGACTCTATGCTCACTGCGTGAACATGGCCACTGTCTTCTTTGTGCTAAATAGCCCACTTGGACATTACTATCCTCAGGGAATAAGCAGCTTTCTAATTGTGCATTAACCTATATTATAAAAGCAGGTTTCTGTTGTTTTCTTCAGTTCAGTTTTCAAAATTTGATATTTACACTTATTGTTTGGGTTTTGATTAGACACATGACTGGTAGTATTGTGATTTCCCATTACAGGAGCGCCAAGTCATTTGAAAAAAAGAATCAAAAAAAAAAAATCAAATGAAAAAAATTACAAGTAAAATTAGATTACATATAAAATTAAAGATGCATAAAAACAAAACAATGAATGGAATATTGAATAATAATCAATTATCAATAAAAAGAACCAAGAAACAATAAAAATCTAAAAATGAATATAAAAAGAAAAGAATAATGAAAAATTATTAAAAAAATAAAGTCTTACCACTAGAATAACCAGAGCCTACGAAAAAACTTGTAGATTCGTCCCACCTTAAAACGCTTTACACCTCTCCGTCACGTCCTTTGTCTTTGTCTTCTAAATTTGTGGCTAAGCAGCAAACAGCAAGCAGCCTACTATCACATACCCCACCGGCACACAGTTTTCTCAGCTCAAGTCAGTTTACCTGCGTGTCAGTTGCTTGGAGTTGTATAGAGTGAGAAGTCAAGCAAAATGACACCTTTTATAAATACTATATCGTTGTTTGGAACACTTGCATTTCATGTGTGTTCCGTGTCTACACACGTATGTACACACATCGTTAAAAAAGAAACGTTTTTCATGTTTCAGTCATAATTGACAAAATGTAGACATGAAGTTTATAATGTGTGAAGCCTGAAGTCCAAATATTAAAGAAACAGTTTCACAAAAAGTACAAATATAATAGAATAAGTATACTTTTATTTAAAAAAATTATTATTAATTATTGACACACATTTGCTAAGAGCGCAGTGGTGGTGCAACGGTATCAGCTCCTGACTGGTAGTCTGAACTTCATGGGTTTGATTCCAGATGAGTCTGTTTTGAAAAGTGAGCTGCACATATTCTTACTATTTTAAAATAAAAACATACATTTGATTCTAGTCTGTAATAGCCGGTGTAATTTATGATACTTGTAAAGGTTAGCTTTTTTTTATTCTGTTATTCTCTCAGCCACGTTCACAATCCCAACTCAAATACCAGCACCCACATTTGACACTGCTGTTTTCTTAGACACGCTATAACAGAGACACACTCAAATCATGATGACTGTTCTACATCGGATCAAGAATGCACTTTTGCCATTGCTGTACTTTGTATATGTACATGGGAAGCACTGCACTCCTGACTTTTCATTGTAGGAAGTAAGTAAATAAATAATATCTTTATAGTAATAACAGTAATTTTATTATTATATAGCAGATTCCCTGTCTGCCTATCATATAGTGCCTTTCCTTCCCATCTATCTATATATATATCCCCTTAGCTATTTTTTTATATATCTATTATACAGTGCCCTATAGGGTGCCAAACAGGCAATTACAATGATTTTCGGAATATATAAAGTCATTCCAGAATATATAAAGTCAAAACTTGAATATGTAAAGTCAAAGCCTGATTATATAAAGTCGGTGTCGGAATATATAACCTCATTTCTGAATATATAAATTTAAAGTCAGATTATATTGATATTGATTGAAACGACTCGGGCACATTTTTAGTAAACTCAATGAGTTCCTACTACAACGTAATGGACTAAGTTAACAAAAACATCTTCAGAAAAATATTTTAAAAAAACCCACTGTTCAGTTAATTCATTCAAAATGATGTATGTGCCCGGCACTTTGAACACTATATTTATTTATTCTTTTTGTATGGGCGCATTTTTGGATAAACCTCACAAGCTCGATCGACTCTAAGTGGCTTCTGTCGAAGTTTACCTTTCACTAGTACGAGTGAAATGACAAGCACAGAAATTTTATATATTCGGGAATGACTTTATATATTCCAGAAATCATTGTAATTGCCTGTTTGGCACCCCATAGGGCACTATATAATAGATATATAAAAAAATAGCTAAGGGGATAGATATATAGATATATAGGAAGGAAAGGCATTATATGATAGGCAGACAGGGAAGCTGCTATATTATAATAAAATTACTGTTATTACTATATAGATAGACAGGAAGTTCAGGCAGGCAGAACAGCGAAGATTAAAAAAATTCTCCCCAGCGGGGAATCAAACTCAGGTCTCTGAGGTGCAGCAAGTCTGCCACGCTCTGAGTGACAAAATCTTACCAGTATGCCACAGAAGCTATTGTGATATTCTTGAACCTTTTGTAAAAGTGTTTATTTGATCTTTGGTCTTCAGGCTTCACACATTTTATAGTTTATGCCTACATTTTGTAACATTTATTACTAAAATATGAAAAAGTATGTGTTTTAACAATGTGTTTACACTGATTACTGTAGAAACGGAATATACATGAAATGCATGTGTTCCAAATAACAATCTATTATTTCCACTCTAAAACTCCACTTCACTCCCAGATAATCAATCAAGGCATGAGCTGGGAGAAGTTTGTGTACATTCTAAGTCGGTGGGGGGGTGGAATAGCGGGCTGCTTGCAGCTTGTGTTTATTAGCACATTTAGATGAACAAAAGACGCTGGCGGAGAGGTGAGAACAGTTTTAAGAAGTGATTTAAGGTGGGACTTACGGAAGTTTTTTCGTAATTCTAGTGTTAACTAGCCAAGCTTATTTTGAAAAGAAAAGTGTAACCCTAAAACTGAAGACATGTCAAGCCTCGAAATCCAAAAAAAAGCAAAATCCTAAATAAAATAAAAACCCAGAAAAAAAACAGTAACAAGCTAGAGTGGAAACCCCAAAATACTTTGAAATACAAAAACACCTTTTTAGAAGCAGATCCTACTCAGTGAATGAAGCTGTTAACACAGAACTGAAGCTAACCAGTTCCAGAAGAGTAAAACAGTGACAACTGCAGTCTTTAATAGTTCACTCAGGTGATTGCACTAATTAAGAGAAATCCAAGTGGTGGTCCTGCCCCTGTAAAATCAGAATAAAATTGAAAATAAAGGTTAAAGAAAGAAATTATAAATACAAAAAATTGCCATGATCTGAAATGAAGAGAACAATTAAGACAGAAATGAAGACAAGCGAAAAAAAAAGTGCAAAAACTACCACACATATCTATGCTGCAGCTTGTGCCTGCTGTTTACCCATAAACACCAAAACCATGCCCCTGGTGAACCCAGCCTCCCTAAGAAACTGTAAAAAATGAATTCTTGTGCATAACCACCACTGCTACCATTCAAAATATCGATATACAACCTAAGGATGAAGGGCATTGGTGTTAACACACACATGGCACCTATTGCTAAACTGCATTCAGCTGCAGGCATGCATCCAACCAACCTGCAGAAAAAGAAAGATGAAGCCATTTGTGCCAATGATCACATGGAACAAAAACTAAATACACAGAAACCAAAGGGGAGACTATACAGCATTACTCTAACACAAAATAGTATTTTGTGGAACTTAAAGTAAATCCACTAAAACAATAAGTGATAATCAGTCATCTTAACAGTATTTTGAAAAAAAAAGTCAGGCAAGCTTCAAAACAGGGCAGGTCAGAATAGTCATGGTGACAGCCCAGTGGAGAACTCTGGGCTGAAGACGTCTCCTGAAATGTTAAAGAGGGGAAAGCTTCCAAGCGATATATAATCATCTAAAGCTTTTTGTGCCTCAGCTGGTGTGTCACAAAATATATGTTGACCACCAAACAATATTTTGAGATACACAGGAAACGCCAAAATAGGAGTGACTCCTAACTCTTTCATCCTTCTTTCTAATTAGGGTGTTCATTAGCTGTCTAGCATTGGTCTTTTTAGCACTGATGTCCGGTAAAAATTATTTGTATGCCCTTCAAGGGAGTGGTCCTGAACTTTGCTTGAGTCTCAAATAACTTTCAGGTAGTCTTATAAAAAAGCTTAAGGGTTAGATATGTTATCCTGTCCATTATACACTGTGTGTGGTCTTTCTATAAAGAGCTGAAAGGATAATAATTAGCCTGAGTTTACAAAGGAAAGGCAGTATTTCTTTTCCTTCTTGGCCAATCCTTATGCGTACTAATGTTGTTTGCACACTGACAATCTTACATCTTGGTTAGCTTTGCTGACAATTCCTCCAAATCCTTGGCAACTTGATGCCAGTGATTTCAGTAGTATGGTGATCAGTTATGGCAACACCTTCCTATAGCTTCTTATAGTCAGCCATTTAGGCATTACACCAGAGCTTAGTGTGATTCTGTAAGATGATGCCATATGAAGAGTTCACATGCTCCACAACAAATTTTTTACATGATAGCATCTGGGGGTGAAGTAGCTATATTTAAATGTGTCAAGGTAAGATGAATCTTTTATGTTTTGACAAAGTTAAGATGTCAAGGGAAATCAGAAAAAAAAACAGAAAGGATGCAAGCAAAACAAGAGCTATGTAGCCATTAGCAGCATGCATCAAGTTATCTACCCCACAATTACTCATTCTGTATGTGATAATAAATCACTTGCTATAATTTTTTGTACAGATCTCATTGGCACCATAATAGTATTTTTGTCATTTAAATTTTTTCTTCCATATCATGTGGTTATACTATTAATCAGAATATTGCAATGAGTATTTGATTAATCGTCTTAAATTTACATAAGAAAATGTGGAGTTTTTTTTTTACATTCTGCAGCACATATTCCAGAGTTAGAGTCTATCCCAGCAATAATGTTGAATTAACACATCAGAAAAATGTATGATTTATCTTGAAAATTAAGTTCATTTTCATTGCGATCTTGTTTTTTTATTTATGCAACACCTGTTTAGTCATTCATGTGACTGCATTCATTGTGCTATTGACATCAAAAGAAGTGGCACGATAAACAGGGAATCATTTACATACTCTAACTTATTATCCTTCGGTGGATTTAAAACTTTAATTTTTCTTTCAAAATGTAGGCCCTAGTTGTAGTGTTTGTGTTCTGGTTACAATCTCTTTTCTGCCTTTGACATTCATTTTTGTATTTCCCCTTTGGTTTCTGGTTTCTCAGGTTTTGCTTGGTTTTCATGTGTCACACACATGTGCATGAGAGGCAGCTAAAGGGCTCGAAGGAAGGTAATTCCACTCCACAACCGGAGGTGGCAAGGTGCACTGATCCTTTCTTTTTCCACTGCAGACCCATTACGGGAAATTCTGCCTGGCCTCCATGATGTCACTTATGGTCTAGAAGACACCCCTTCCGGTCATGAGCCCGATGACATCACTTCCAGTACAAAAGACACCCCTTCTGGTCACTAGCTTGATGATGTCACTTCCGGTTCCGGTCATAATTACCTCACTTCCTCTGCCTAACTTTAAATACCCACCACTTCAACCTCACCAGTTAGTTCTGTTTTGGACTCCAACATGGGTACATCTGTACTAAAAAAAGTCTTCTATTTGCAGCCAGGAAACATTATATGGGTGGTTGCCCCAAATCTTTATATGGCTCTTGTCTCATCTTTGACACCTGGTATTCTGTCCCTTGCTTATCCTGACCTCAGCATTTGCTACTTTAATTATCTTCTGGTTTTATTTTACTTATAACAATATGTATCTTTGCATGACCTGAGTATTCAATGTCCAGGAATGAAATCCCAGCATGGATGTTGGTGTTTTGTACTTGTCTGTATGGGTCCCACCTACCACTCCACAAAGATTTGCATGTTATGTAAGTTTCGTGTGAGGTTATACATGAGAAAACCCTTCATTGAACTAGCCCTTTGTCCAAGGCTTTTTCCTGCCTTTCATCCAGAGCTACTAGAACAAACCTCTATTGAATTAACCAGGCTCAAGAATATTATTTAAAGAATAGTAATAAATAATGGCATAAAACACTTTTGAGAATGCAAGTGACTAATTTATAAAACTTGAAAGAGCTTTTGTGGAAAATGGAAGTCTATCCTACATGTTTCATTTAGACGTTTAAATCATAAATTTCCCCTTGGGGATTAATAAAGTATCTATCTATCTATCTATCTATCTATCTATCTATCTATCTATCTATCTATCTATCTATCTATCTATCTATCTAAAGAGAGATACGAGGAACATAATCAGGAGAGTATGGTTCTTAGCGTATGGAGTGGGGTCTGGGTTAAGCACAGGACAGAACATGTATTTTTTGTTTTTAGTGTTTATTTTCGGAACCTTGGAGTTAGTAAAAAAAAATGACTATAACAGTGTTAGAAAAGATGCTTTATGGTAATATGAATGTCACTCTAAAACTAAAAAATGTGTCATCTTAAAAACATAGCCAAGGGGCTGTCAATAGAATGGGATGATAATAGGGGAAGGTGTGAAATGAGTGATAGAATTCTGAGTCTGAGCAGTTTACTAAGATTTAACTTGGATGCTTGGATTCACATCACAGACTTTTGTATCTGCTGCTGGATTTACAGATTGTAATTTACTTACAAATGAAAGGCAATTCACACTAGCTGCATTGGATATGTTTGTTTAACAAGTTGCAGTGCTTCAAGTCCTGAAATACATTTTACATTGAATATGTTTTCAAAACTTTTGTAATATTTGATTTTTTAAGAGACATATACTGAGTATGTGTAGTTACTGATCATACTTAATCACTCCTGTTTCAGTACTCAGTTATATAATACACTGGCACCACAAACATATGATGTATAGCTAAATAATTCATAGAGAATATTTTTTACAGCACTAGTAAATATGTATTAATCGGTATCAGTATAGTCTGCAAGTTTAAATCTCTTGCTATAAAGGTTTAATGCCAAGTGTGTATAAGTCTCATATTGCTCATATTGACGTTTTAGTGCTATGTAACTAATGCCATCTACAGTAAACATTTCAAAGACGGTACATAAAGGCCCCCAAAAATTTTAGATTGAGCAACTTTTGTGGAACCAGGAACCATTTTTATTTTATCTCAGTCCATCAATCTATCTATTCTTAATCCATATTATTCTAATTCAGGGTTATAGGGCTTATCCCAGAAGTACTGAGTGCTATGAAGTTTCCAGTTCTGACTGGGGCACCAGCCCACTGTTGTGTACAATTAGATCAACTCTCATGCCAGGTCAATTTAGAATCTGCAATTAACCTAAGATATGGAAGGTAAACTGAAGCACCTAGAGAGAAGTCCACACAAACATGAATAAAATGAGTAAACTCAACACTGTGGCCAAGGTTTGAATCTAATCTCTGGAACTGTGAAGCAGTAGTTCTAACCTTTTGCACCACAGCACCCTTTTATCTTAGTGGTATTTCCAGTAAATAATAAGATAGTTCTCACATGGTGTTATCTCAGTTTGTAAATTCCTTATTAAACATGTTAATATTGACATGTTGCTCTGGCTCACTTTCATTAATTTTTACCTGTGGGGATGACCTAAGCCACAGTTTTGAGGTAAGGTTACCTCCACATATTTTGTCTCAGGGTATCCTCCTGGGGTTATGCCAAAAGAAAAAATAACAAAAAAATCTGACATCTGTCAGGAGCCATAGTAGCATTAAATTCTTAAATAGTTACATTGGTGTCAGGAACTGGAATGAACGAGTCACATTACAGTTGCAGGTCACCAATTTGGCTGTAGTGTTAATCAATCAGTTTTCAAAGAAACAATACAGCAAGTATTGATGGTAGCTGAAGAATCATCATCATAAAAGATACCATCATTTGTCTTCTGAGTTGTCAGTTTATTCTTTTAGTTTAGTTGATTTATGCACTGATGCAGAGGAAGGGCCATTGGTCTAGGCTTCACTGTGTCTCCTGGGGTCTGCATTATTAAATTGACTACTTTCTGGTCCACTGCTACAATACGTTCAGCTGTGAATGTATGAAAAGTGATTAAAAGACAGACCATGGATGTAGATCAGAAATACTGTGACCAGATCAAAAAACAGGGAAAATAATCATCTATACTGTGACCAAAATATATTGTATAAGGACACTTACTATTGTTTGTGTAGCAGAACCTAAAATGGCCAAAGAGGCATTTAGATAAGATCAGCAGAAAACTGAGCAGGAGAAAGAAGAGAGTTTTGTTCCCTGCCTTAGTCAGGTTCTCTAAAATTCTTCTTCCACCCATTGTTACATTCCACTGTGAATGTGCTACAATACTAATATACTGTGCTTTCAGTAACCCTTCATTTTTTTTCATGTTGCAACCTTATGCTAAAATCATTTCAATTATTTTTTTCCCTCATCAAGCAACACTCAATACACTAGAATGACAAAGTGAAAATAAGATTTTGAAGATATTTGCATATTAATTAAAAATAAAAAACTGAAATATCCCATTGACACAATAATTACGACCCTTTAGTCAGTACTTAGTTGAAGCATCTTTTGCAGTGATTGCAGCCTGGTGTCTTCTTGGGAATAATGTGACTAGTCTCATACATCTGGATCTGGGGATTTGGAGACCATCAGTGGACAGCTATTTCCAGGTCTCTCCAGAGACAAAACGGTTCCTAAGCCACTCCTGTGTTGTTGTTGCTTTGTGCTTAGGGTAATTATCCTGTTGGAAGGTAAACCTTCATCCCAGTCTGAGATCCACAGTGATCCATTGTAGGTTTTCAGTAAGGATATCTCTGTACTTTGCTGTGTTCATCTCTCCCTCAATCATGGCTTGTATCCCAGTCCATCCAACTGAAAGACAACCGCACAGCATGATGTTGCTGCCTTGTTTCCTCCAGATTAGACGTGGAATAGAGGCCACACAGTTAAGGTTATTTGGTCTGATGAAACCAAAATTAGTTTATGATAGTCTGGGAATCCTTTTGGTGCCTTTTTACAAACTTTGGTTTCAGCAGCAGTATTGTCAGGGTGGTGCACGCTTCTGAGGCTCCACCACAAAACACATGGAATGGAGACACATTTAAAAAGACAGGATACCTTTACAGAATCACAAATGAAATCCACAGAATTAACATAAAGACATGAAAAATAAAGAAATTTACTAAAAATAGAAAACCTTCTTTTTATAGTCAAAGTTGCTACTAGAACCTTGCAGGTGGTACAGTGAGTCATCAGGTAAAAGGAATGAAGCTGGCCCTAAATAGATTAACAACTTGCATTGTATTATGTTCAATCACACATAGTAAATGTCGTATTAAATCATTTTTACAGTGAGAGGCTGAGAACGTAAGTCTTTTTTGACATCATTAGCATGGGTCAAAACAAAATAAAACTATAAAACCAGACCCTGTACCTAAGTAAAGATATATACTCACAAGGGTCTTTCCTTTAATTAAATCAAAGTTCATATGCTATGCAATGTATGCATCCATCAGGACAAACACATTGATGAAAGTTCTTTTGATTTACTGTTACTGACATTCCTTGAGGTTTTTTAACACTAGAATCCCTGAAGCCTACAAAAATACTCGTAATCCCAGGCAACCTTAAATTCCTTCACACCTCTCCTCATCAGTGTCTTTTGTTTTGTAAACACAAACAAGGAGCAAACAGCATGCTATCCAATCCCCCCACCAAAAGAGTTTAGTGGATTGGATTGTGACATCAGGTATCTGTTCTGGTTTTGACTTACTTTTGCTTCTGACTAGGCCTTTCTCCCAATCCCTTTTAAAAATAGTATTTGATCTGAAAGAACAGGCCATGATTACCCAAGAAATGTTCCCCAAGCAATTTGAATCTATTTTTTATTAGATAATTTGTTAATGAAAATACAAAAAGAAACCAACACCATAGATACATAATTAAGGAAAGTAGACTAGAATTGAAACAATTTAATAAAGCTGCTGACTTAAGGAACAAGTATTAAGGGATATGAAATAAATTGTAAACTAAATAGGAAATGCCTTTGAAACCAAAGTCCAAGAAAAATCTAAAAGCAAGTGATAAAACAAGCAATGAGTCCAAAAACAGAAAAACCTTAACAAAAAAATTAAAACCAGGCAGACCTCAATGAACTGTCCATTAATTTTGATGTTCACAATAAGATACATTTTTCCAAATTGAAACAAATAAAAACAACAGGTGACACAAATGGTTAGAATCATACAAGACGGGCAAAAAACAGAAAGGAAAGGAATACTTTAAATACTGCACTTAAAGAATTCTTTTACTCTCAAAAGAGAAAGGTCCAAAAGCAGAGATTGAGAGGGATAAAAGACAAAAAAATCAATGCAAAGTTAATTTAAATGGGGTTTGAATGTGGCAGTGTGAGGTGACTGTCCTAATAATAGCATACCTGCATAATCAGAAGGCCCTGCTTCACCTAAGCTCAAATGTAATCAGAGGAACAAGGGAACAAAAACATTATTTAAAAAATTACCAAAAATAAACAAAAATATAAAATAATTACAAAAAATCTGTAAATTATTAAAACCAAAAAAGAGAAATATCACAGAACAAATAATCAGCAATTAAGAAGATAAAGTAAAAGAGAAGATAACATCTAAACCAAAGACCTGGCCCTGACAAAACCTAGACACCAGGCAAAGTTATCACATACTGTAAGCAGAGATCCAAAATGGCACAGTCTATGAAAGCAGCCACACAAAATAGTATTGGCCATAGAAAAACACAAAATGACAATGCATTGATGAAGGAAAAAATATACAAAATAAAAATAATAAATGGCGATCCTAAATTGTCCCTAGTGTGTGCTGTGTGTGTGTGTGTGTGTGTGTGTGCTCTGCAGTGGGTTGGCGCCCTGCCCGGGATTTGTTCCTGCCTTGCACCCTGTGCTATCCAAAAAAAAAGACTTAATGGTCACAGAGAATCTGACAGATCAACCATACAGTCATTCTGCTGTAGTAACGTGAAAGGTTCTGACCTGATATGTGCAGCTAAAATGCATCTTTATTTTCTGCTGGTAACTACAGACTGAGTAGCATTCTGGTGCTGGGAGCATTCAAGCAACATGCGACTAAAGCCAATTTAGGGAAAGCTGTAGTTTGTATCCTATCAGTGATTCAGGAAAGATAGCAACTGTGTAGTGGTGTGTGACTCTGTAAGACAGGAAGGGTATGAAGAAGAATGGGGAATGGTTTACCTTCTGTCAAGTGAGATCTGATGACATTTTTCAGTGTCTTTCCTCTCCCCATTCACCTGGGGTGTGATACAGTCCTGTCCAGAAGGCACGAATCAGCAGATTTTTAAGGTAAGTAGAGAATTCAGGTGATATGAACTGAGCACAACATTGTCAGTGGTATTTGCTTAGGACAGTTCACAACAATTAGGAAATACTTGGTAGAACGCCACACAGATATTCAGCTGCACATGCTCTCGAGGCCAAGCTGGCCAAAACTAGACACTGTAGTGGGCCCACAGCAGAAGGGCTGTTTTCCCTCTGTGTAAGCAAGCAGTTCAGTCCCTGTCAAGTTTTTAAGTGTCCCTATCTATTCTAGGCTACAACATCAGATCTCAGTAGTGCTATTTAAACCACACAATGCCCAAGGGCCCACATGATCCATGCTCAGGCTATGTTCTTGAAAGCATTTTGAAACAGCAGTTTAGTTTCTATGGGCGATGCAAAATTTATTCCCGCATAAGCACTCTGCACTCACTCTGCAGTACACAAACAACTCCTAAGGGACCTCTGAAAGCCAGTCTGTTTGAATAAAGACACAGAGCTGAGCTTAGAGATGAGAGGGACAAGTCCAGTGAACTGATGGATCTCCTGAAGAGACCTAGTGGCCTGCAGTATGGAATGAAGCATGGAAATAAGCTCTGTTTCAAAGGGGATAGGTTTGGAAGCTGGTGAAGTTCAAAGAGAGACACAATAGCAAGTCAGGTACCAGGTATGTATTGTAGCAAAAAGGTATACAGTTGAATTAAGCATACCAGCAGTAAATACTGACAGTCTTGTATCCAGTACCTGAGTTCATGGCCTGGTGATCAGTCCAATGTGTGAATGCACATCCATAAAGATATACTGTATGTGTCACTTCCTGCAGAAGTGAGTCCAACACTCACATATTTTTGCTTGTTTGGATTGAAGATCACACTGTTTGTGGAAATACAGTATTACTTAAATACTATTTTAATCAGTTCAAATTGAATAAATATAACATATAAATAGTAGTCTTTGTTATAACATATAACCAAACAGTTGCATTGGAGTAACAGTGAATCACACTCTGCATTATTTTATTCATTTTGCTATTCTCATGGAATTGCCAGTAAGCTTCCTTGACATGGCTTTCTTAGTAGGGTTCCCCATTCACCACTTTATTAAATCATTAATTGTATTTACTATTGTAACAAGAATGACCATTAGACATTGCAAAGGTGTTGGGCAGCCACCCATTATAATTTTTCCCGGCTGCAAAACAGTTCCAAAAGCATTGCCAAGTGTATACAATTGAGTCCAAAACAGAACTCCTTATCATCCACAAGATGGCAGCTTTAAAGGCCAGTAGGGGAAGTGATGTCATCAGGACGTCGTTGGCTGCTCCAGAGCCGGGTGGGATTTCCCTAGAATGGTCTGCAAAAGTTCGAGAGGGAGAATTAGTGCACTTCACCACCCCCTGGAATTACATGTACTCAAGCCCTTTAGTTGTCTCCTAAGCACGCATGTGTGACACTATACACTATAGCAATACCCATAATATTGATACATTTTACATTTCTAGAGGGCACATACCTGGATGGGTATTAAAGAGCTAATTGTTTTCCTATGCTGTTTAGATGACATAAATGTCTGCCCATGTGATGTTCTCATTAACTTTTTTTACTAGTTTGTATTAGATATATTTTTATTCATAGACTCATCCCAAAATATTTATGGAAGAAAGAACCTCTTATTAAGAGGAAAGTATTAAAAAACACATCCCATCACTTAAAACAGGTAAACTGAGTTGAGAAAATTAAGCTCAATAATTGGATTAACATAATGGACATAGCCTTTCCTCTGAGGGCAAAGCGGATCTTCTGTGGCATCACATTTGTGTAATTTCTGTTTTTTAGGTTCAAAAATATTTTTTAATTTGAAATTATAGATTGAAAATGCAATATTTGTTTCAAGAGAAAAATGACTGCTTATTATGTGGAATAATGTGATGGACGGACACCCATTAGATAGATATCAACTCCCAGAATGTATCATGTAACTTGATTCAATTACTCAACATGACAAGGAAATAGATGTAGCAAAAGCAGAACATGAACAAATCAGCAATGAATTTGCCTTTGGATGTCACTGACATGGCCTTTCCTAAATTAAGTCACAGGTTACTATGCCAAGTAAAGTTCTCCAGCCCTTTAATCATGAACAGTAACAAAAATATCTGACAAAGAATTTTCTGAATCATGTATTTTTGTGTCATAATATAACCATGATTGAAATTGCAATTTGTTTGAACAGTTTATAAATACAAATGTATAAGATCACGATATACTTATTTGGAAATATGATATGGTCCACCAGTGCTTTGGTCTATGATCTGGATAAGGAGAATTGCTTGTTAAGCACTATTAGACTGGATTGTAGTAATATCCCACGAGGGAAATATAGCAGGCGATAGCTCATTTAGTGATTCTAGACATGAAAAAGCAACTGGGTCCCTAAAGCTTTTGCCAAAATATCATTAACAAAATCCACAGCAATATTAACTGATAACCATAATTTGCAAACTGCTGCAAGAACTTGGCTGGAGACTACACTTGAGAGAATAATCAGTATACCTCAGTGACATACTATAAGGCATAGATCCTATTAAAGGGACTCTAAGGACTTCACACCTAAATTGCCAGAAATAGCTCTGCTGTATATTTTCTACCTGTGTTTTATTTGCTACTCATAACATTCCCAGTGGAATTTAATGATGATAATTTTCAGCAAAATGAAGCAACATAATTAGAACCAGCTCAATCTAGGAGTATGTTTACCAGCTTACACCACCTGAAAGAAAGAAAGAAAGAAAGAAAGAAAGAAAGAAAGAAAGAAAGAAAGAAAGAAAGAAAGACTTGTCAAACAGAAATGAAGTTTAGCTGATTAACATTTATCTGTGTATGTTATTCTTTTAAAACTTCACACATTTGTAATTTGGAAGAAAAATGTTCTTAGCTTTAATTAGTTTCAGACAATTTCAGCAAGGTCTGTTTTTTTTATTCTTTTGGCTTACAAATTAACAAATTGTAATTATCTGTCAAACAGTCACTATTTTATATACAGTAGTAAATTTCAGAGAGGATATTTAGAAAGCAATTAAAGATGTAAAGGTAAAAGAGTAAAAACCCAACTATAAATGCAGCATAACACAACAATTGCAAACATACTTAAGACAAGTGAGAAGCAGAGGTGGTTCCATCCTATTTTGGTTATATCTGGCACAAAATTGGCACCAGCCTGGACAGGGTGTCAGTTCATTGCCCACCTTACTTTCACATATGTGCACTCAAAAAAAAATTGTGAAGA
Source organism: Polypterus senegalus (assembly GCF_016835505.1). Classification (NCBI taxonomy): domain Eukaryota; kingdom Metazoa; phylum Chordata; class Cladistia; order Polypteriformes; family Polypteridae; genus Polypterus; species Polypterus senegalus. Next base: position 120,256,868 of record NC_053154.1, on the reverse strand, counting down.
TCAGGCAAATTCCCTATGGACAATGACTGGCCACACAATTTAAATGCATGTCACTGAATCAATGAGACGACAACAATAAACACTATGCCACCCACAAAGAGTAAACACAATGATAACAAATAAAGTAAAATTAAAATAATACGGCATAAATATAAATTATACTTGGTACTGATATTTTATATTGCCAAAGAATTTGTATATTGGGTGTATGTCCTCTCCCTTTTTTCACATGGGTTTTCTTTCCACGGTCTTTTTTTTCCATATTGCAATGATGTGCATGTCAGTTCAGAAATCTGTGTTTTTATAAATTACATAAATGCTGACTATTTTACTCTGGAATAGGAAACAAGACCGGGATACTAATCTTTACCAATACTAGATGCCAATGTATCAAATCCCTAGTTATCAAGTGATTCAAGGGAATGACTTAAACAAGACATATATCTTTATGCTGTTAATGTTGTGCTCATTATGATTAGCTAACATATATCACACTTGGGCTTAGACGAAATAGGAGCATACTGTATATATGTCATGTATGTTCTGGGACTTTTCAGTTAAGGAAGATACACATATGAAGGTAAGGTGGTCAAACTCATTAATCATGGTACTGGAGAGCGGTGATGTGTTGCATGTTGATTAGGACACACAATTAAGAATTTGACTGTACTCTGTGCACTACAGAAATGACTGTAAATTGCCTCTGTACAAGAGTGAATGCATGTGTGCATGAGTGTGACATACAGTATAATCCAGTGATTCCCAACCACTGTGCCACTGTGATCATCGTGTTGTTGTGATGTGAGATTTTGCATATAACTTGATAAATATTTTGTATGTCTTTATTTGTAACTTAGGCAAAGCAATGTAATATTAGTGTTACATTATTAATAATAACAGCAATGGTTTGATGGTTTAAGAACTCCTTCCCCCTTTTACGACTGAGTCTCTTTGTAATTTTATGATAGGGTTGGAGGGGAAGTGCCTAAAACCAGTTTGGCAAGTGTTTCTCTGCTAAAGTCTTTCAACCCCCCACAGGAAAGCCAGGCTGCCTAACTGCCAAGCTTTACCTTAACATATGGTTTTGGGGGATGGCAGGTGTGAAGATGTTCTATTTCCCCATTGGTCTGAAGTATGGCTGTTTGGAACTGGCTTGTATCAGAAGACTTTAAGTACCATGATGTCCTATTGGCTCTAGGGGTTGAACAGAGAATCTATAAATTTGCTTGATTAACCTCACTCTCTCTCTTCCCAAACACAATGTAGAGCACAGCTCAGCAGCCATATATTATGATAGGCATGTGGCCTGTTCTGAAGAAAGCTGACCACAAATGATGCCTTAAGTAGAGACATTTTTAAATAACTAACAATTCTGTGTGCAGCCTGAAACTACACATTACCATTTAATCAGGTTGTATGGTTGCCAATATTCAAATGTACTTTGCATATTGTTATTATTTATGAATATTACCAATAATACATTGTTTAAATTGTAACTTAACTCCTGCTTGTTCTACCCCACCTAATTGCCTGAGGTTATAGATGTAGGAGGGAAGGTGGGGAGAAGTTATATACTATAATACCTTATAAACAGTGGTATACAGTAGAGTATATTACTCTACCAAGACAAATCAAGTGTACCATGGAAAATTCTCCAATTTCACTTAATTGGTCTGAAAAGTATTATTTATTTACTGCAAATAATTGGTCTTCGTTCATCTATTTGACAGTGACAGGCAAAACAATTAAATACTCTTCCACTAGGTGGCAGCAGATGGCTAATTAATCTGTGTATCTACCTGTTACGATTCAAACAATAGAATTAGTGATGCTTTGGCTGTGACAGCAGTGATAGCGATGGATAAATATCTGAAAAGAAAAAGTACACAATCCAAACTGGGTCCTGTAGAAAATTGTGGCCCAGATGAAGGCCCTTGTATGAGTAGTGGTCAGAAGAAAGCAAAAAAAGTGAGCTCAAGACAATATAATGAAAGTTATCTTTCCTTTGGATTTACTTTTACCGGGGATCCAAACAAGCCGATTCCGTTATGCTTGGTATGTGGGTTGAAAAGCTGTTCAACAGTGCCATGATTCCTAGCAAACTTAAATGCCATCTCCAAACAAAACACCTGTCACTTCAAAACAAGAACACAGGCTATTTTATTCAACTTCGTGAACAGACTAAAAAATTGGCAGCTTTAGTGAGGAAAACCATAAAGACGAATGAGAGAGCTCTCAAAGCTAGTTACCAAGTTGCAGAACTCATCGACAAATCAAAACAGGCACACACGGTGGAAGAGACACTAATACTACCTGCTTGCAAAATCATTGTAAATGAGATGCTCGGCCCTGGCACTCTTAAAGAAACAGCCCAATTCCCTGTCTTAAATAATACAATTGCCAGACGTATTGATGACATGTCTGCAGACATTTAAAGGATTGTTTTGGAAAAGTTGCATGTCAGTGGAAAATTTGCATTGCTATTTGATGAATCTACGGATATCAGTGGACATGCACAACTTTTGGGAACTGTGCGCTTTGTAGACGGAGACACCATCAGATAAAACTTCCTGTTTTGCAAGGAATTGCCGGAAAGAACAACAGGAGAGGAAATTTTTTGAGTTGTATCAAAGTACCTTGAACAAGGAGGACTTAAGTGGGAAAACTGCATAAGGATTTGTAAGCAGAGTGAAAGAGCAACATCCTGATGTTATTGCAACACATTGTTTTCTGCACCGTGAGGCACTCGTTGCTAAGACATTACCAGCAGACCTAGCTCCTGTATTGGACAACGTTGTGCGCATGATAAACTTTGTGAAGACAAGACCTGTAAAAAGTTGCATGTTTGCAACATTGTGTGAGGAAATGGGAGCAGAGGATAAAGTGCTATTGCTGCATACGGAGGTCCGGTGGTTATCCCATGGCAAAGTTTTAGCCCATGTGTATGAGCTGCAGGAGTAACTAAAAGTGTTTTTGACAAATGAGATGATGCTAAGTTGCTTTCAAGTGATAAGTGGTGTGCAAGTCTGGCATATGTGGTGGATATATTTGAACATTTGAATGACCTGAACACACAGATGCAAGGCCGAAATGAAAACCTGCTCACAAGTGCAGATAAAATAAACGGATTTCGTTCAAAGGTCCAGCTCTGGCAACCACATGTAGAAAGTGCCAATCTTGACATGTTCCCACACATCCAGAAATGGCAAGGTATCAGCATTGCTGCAGTGTGAGACAATAGGCAAGCATTTGAAAACTCTTGAACAGAAGTTGTCATTTTATTTCCCTTCAGTTTCCACTGATTGCCTTGACTGGGTTAGGAACCCATATAGTTCAGCCACAGTTGGAAAGGACATGACTTTGCAAGAGCAGGAGGAAATAACTGTACTGAGAGAAAATCATGGTTTAAAGCTAAGCTTTGCTGATCTATATTTGGTCAGTTTTTGGCTGACTGCTACCAAGGAGTTCCCCATTCTGGAAAGCAGAGCTATGTCAGACCTTCTCCCATTTTCCACAACCTACCTAGGCGAGCTTGGCTTTTCAAACATGACTGCTATAAAAACTAAAAAAAGATAGAGACTCAGAGCTGTTGAAAAAGATCTTCATGTGTGTCTTTCTTCAGTTCCTGTGTGTATATCAGCGTTGTGTTCAACTAAACAGGCCCAGGTTTCACACTAAGTAAATTGTGAGTAAATTGAAACTAGAAGATCATTATATTTCATTACATATACTTTTTGTGACATTTTTGTTTGGTTGTGCGCCGTGGGATTTTTCTAATGTAAAATATGTACTGTGGCTTGAAAAAGGTTGGGAAACCCTGGTATAATGGACTGGCATCCTCTTTAGGACTGGTTCCTACCTTGAAGCCACGAGTTCCAAATCAGTGAGATTTTGATGAGGATAAAACAGCCTACAGGAATGAAAAATCAAAAAAAAGAGGTCTCCTTAATATCTTATTGGTTTCTCCTAGTCAACAATGGGATCAGAAAGAAACAAAAAAGAAACAATTTCTTTTGTCTCATGCTTCTCAGATATTTCTCCAGAGAAAAAAAATCCCCCCGGTGTTCTCACAAGCGTCGCTCTTTGACTTTCAGTACAGATCTCACACAAGGAGCTCAGATTTTCTAAGTCATGTCTTGACATATATATATATATTTTTTTTGCAATTTGAAAATATTTGCCTTTTGTGCTCAGTAATATATAGTGAGATGTATGGACGGTTGTTTGTAGAAATAAAACATTTTACTATCATTACAAAACTGTCTTTGCTCCTGAATAATAATTAGTTGCTCTGATTTGTATTGCAGTGCTCCAATTAGATCATAGTCATTCTAGAAATAAATGGTGGCATAGTGGTTAGGATTTTGGACTTCAAACCCTGAGGTTGTGGGTTCAAATCCCACTACTCACACTGTATGAACATGCGCAAGTCACTTCATACACCTGCCCTCCAATTGGAAAAACAAAAGAGAAATGTAACCAATCATATCACAAATGTTGTAAGTCACATTGGTTAAACAAATTAGTCCAATGAGAAGTAAAAATGTTCAGTTCTAAAAGAGATTAAAATAAAACTAGAAAGAGATCTCATGAAGTATAACATACAGCATAAGTGGTATCTTATGTCTCCCTTTTGTCTAAATTTGGCTGTTTCTCCTGAGGAATTTTTGGAGGAGTATCTGTGACAAAGTTGAGACCTAAATAAGAATATCTTTTAAGTCTCATTAGCCATCAGAGATCAACCTTTGAGCAGAAAAAAGTTCCTATGGGATATTTTAGTTAATTAAAAAAATGTATATTATATTATAGTATATTATATTATATTATCCATCCATCCATTATCCAACCCGCCATATCCTAACACAGGGTCACGGGGTCTGCTGGAGCCAATTCCAGCCAACACAGGGTGCAAGGCAGGAAACAAACCCCAGGCAGGGCGCCAGCCCACCGCAGGGCATACACACCCACACACCAAGCACACACTAGGGACAATTTAGAATCGCCAATGCACCTAACCTGCATGTCTTTAAATGTGGGAGGAAACTGGAGTACCCGGAGGAAACCCATGCAGACACAGGGAGAACATGGAAACTCCACGCAGGGAGGACATATTATATTATATTATATTATATTATATTATATTATATTATATTATATTATATTATATTATATGCATTGACCTATTTTCCAAGTATCTTTTTAAGTAGACAGTGGCTGGAAGTTGGAGTTTATTCCAGCAGTAACCAACATAAGGCAGGAAATAGCCAAGGGTGAGATGCGAGTCCATCAAGTCAATATTAACTAGCAGGCTGAAAATATTCATTTCTATTAGAAAAATGCAATATTTCAAGGACTGCATTGAATTAATTTTGTCAGAAGTGAATACTAGCAGATGCCATCTGACAACCCCCGTCTTCTTTAATCACCTCCAACATGCCATGTAGCGCAATCTGCCCAAGAGCCTGTGTCTTAAGTCAGCTCTACAAGTTGTCATGCTAAATGACCTTCCTACTTTTTTACTGTTTGGTAAAATAATCCCTTTCTATTCACAATTGATAATACTGGTTAACTGAGCCTACTGCTGCTAAACTTGCAACTTTTTAATTTTGTTTGGCAAAGCTTTTTCAGAAGGGTATGACTCACAATGTCAAAGGTAGAGAAATTCTCATTAATTCAAATGCTATATGATTGAAACTTAAGCATATTGACCTATGACAAAAATAATTTAGAAGTGGTATGAAAAGACTTTAACACAGTCTGGCATTAAATGGCTTTAAGCTGTTTTCTGACTCTATATCCAACTTAACGTTGTAGCACAATTAAAATTTGCTGCTCAAGAAATTTCAAATGATTCCTACAGTACATCTCTGCCAAGCTGAGTATATTTACTTTAGACAGTTACCCTTGAATTATCAGCCACGTGAGTTCAATGGCAATTGTATAAGCATTTTCTGTATTATGAAATCATATTCCCCTGTTCCTTTGAGAAAAAAAGACATTCCCCTAAAAATGATCGGGTTCTGTGGCTGATTTTATCTGCTTATCTAACCCAAGCTTCCTTTGAACTGACAGTTGTGCTTTATTCATGTTGATCATTGATGTTTTTTAACAAAGAATGCCTGCACAAGATCACTAACATAAAAATAGAAACATTAAGAGTAGGATTAAACTATAGTCCCTTTTGAATGTCAAAAGTGAAAAGTCAGGGAAAGTAAAAGATCATTTATGGGAATAATTATTGACATAAGAAAATATTGCAGATGCACAAGACTAAGGTATAATTTGGGAAAGAATGCAACCGTTCCCAAATACTATTTATTGGAGACTCCAGGCTTACCTCACGTATTAAAAAGGGGTATGCTAAGATAGACTGACAGGGCTGATTCTTACCTTACGCCAGATGAGACAGGTTTTGGCTTATAAACTGTGATTATGTATTAGACAAATTGGTTTTGGAAAATCTATTTACCAATGTGTCTATTTACAATGGACATTTTAGTGGTCAATACATTTTTTTACAATATATTGTGGCAAGCGGCTGGAAGTGGCATCCAGCCGGGATGCCCAGAAGGACCAGAGGAGGGATTACACCTCCTCCAGACCATGAGGGGGCAACTGCCCTGGTGGCTTTGGCGACCACGGGAACAGAGCTTAAAAGCTCAACCCTATAGGGGCCCGTGGTCACCGCCAGGGGGCGCCCCAATGCCTGAGGAGCCCTGGACCTCAGCACTTCTGCCACACCCGGAAGTGCTGGGGGGAATAAGACCAGGGACACCTGGACACTTCCGGGTGCACAGCCGGTACTTCTGCCACACTTGGGAGTGCCAGCAGAAGCTAATCGGGAGGCACCTGAAGTACATCAGGGTATGTATAAAAGGGGCCGCCTCCCTCCATTCGATGGCTTGAATCAGGAGTGGAGAAAGACAGAGCTCAGGAGGAGAGGAAAGGAGGTGGCCTGAAGAAGGAAAAGGCATTGTTGAGGCCCGGACTTTGGGGGAGTTATGGGGTTGGGTGCACTGTAAATATTGTATTGAATGATTAAACATGTGTTTGTTGGTGAACCATCAGTGTCCGCCTGTCTGTGTCTGGGCCAGCTTCCACAATATATGCTTTGTGGCTTGCACTTGACATATACAGTACTACTTTATAGACTCCTGTATTACTGTGGATTCCTGTGTAATGTCAACTATTATTTTGAAAAGCTCTGTGTGTGACATGGTGAATTCTGTTAGGCTGCTAGATTAGATTAGATTAGATTGATAGATTTAAATTTTGCCTTTACTGAAGTTGTAGAAATATAAAAGTATTATACCAAACTACAATAACAACATCCCCCATCAAATATACACAAGAATTATATAGAAGAAGAAAAAATATTCTGCCTTTACTAGTACCAAAACAGCAGGCACGGTGAGGCATTATAAAGTTGTATTGCTGTTGATAAGACACATTTCTGCTAAATTATTTATTGGCTATAAGTACTAAATGCTATTGTATCAGACGGAGGATGTGAAGCATTGTTCATAATGGCCATCAGTTTTGTTATTATGTTCTCCTCCGCTACTACTTCCAGTGGATTGAAAGTGTGCTGTTGGACTGACCGTGCCTTTTTAAATATCTTGTTAATTTGTTGGGTCTTTCTTGAAAATATGTTACCAGCTCAGCACACCACAGTATAGAAAACTGCATTGGCCATTACAAAGCTGTAAGACGTGTAAAGCATGTCACTACCCACATTAAAGGAGCTCCTCAGAAACGTATAGTCTACTCTGCCATTTTTATATAGTTCCTCTGCTGTAATAGAACAGACCAGACTGACTATGATGTGCATTAAATTTTAAAAAAAAGTACTACTAGACAGTTACAGTATGCATCAGGTTTTTGAAAGCACATTTTACAGGCTTATAACATTCTGAAGATTTTTGAAGATGATTTCACATCATATAGAAAGTAGTTTATGGTTTCAGATATGATTAGGGGTAATATGATCATAGCTTTCAATATGAGTAAAGTAGCACCTGTTATTCCTTGATATTTTGTGCAGAAAAGCCACTGAAAATATATGTAGTGAAGCTGCTCGATGAAGGTGATGTCTGAGACATGAAACTCAATGGTCTGTGACCAGACATGGAAATGTACTGGATAGTAGACAAAATAAAATTTTGCAGAATATGAAGTTACAGCAAGTGAAATAACAGTTAAGCTTGACTCAGGCCCAGGATCGATCGATCGATTGAACAAACTTTATTTGTCCCCATGGGAAATTTTGGCAAAGAAAAGGGACTGAACCCAAGTTAGCAGAGTGAAACTACAGTACCTAGCTATGTATGTGCTGGTGTATTTAGTAGTCCATATACTGGGACAATCAAGAGCGGCGCTTGGGAGTGGCAAGTGGGGCGACTGCTTTTGAGGTCTGCGTGTCCCGTTCGAGCGGATTTGTCAAGTTATATTCTCCAGTTATATTTTGATAAAGTCCATGTGTTATCTTACAAAAATGTAGCTGAATATTGTAATGAGAAAATCCAGTGTATGTTAACATTACTTTTATTAAATTTGCGTGCAAGTCCACACATACCGGTAACGGCGTTTGAAGTAACCGGCCCTGCATGGGGTTGGTCAGCCCTAGGCCCTGCACACCCCTAAGTCCACCTCTGGGGGCAATAAACAAATGACCAGCTTTGCATCCCCATTTTTTGTATGTGTTACTGAATTTGAATACTGTAATAGTAATGTAAAGGCCATAATCACTTATAAGGTCACATTCTATGAGATGCAAATTATTTTCATTTTTAAAATGTGTATTATCCAACATATAATTAAAAAATAGATTTTTTGTGTAGATGTTACTTGTACAGGGTGGCTCAGGGAAAGGGAAATTTTCAATTGACTTTCAGTGCCGCTGCCGCCTCGCAGTAAGGATACCTGAGTTCACTTTCCAGGTCCTCCCTGTGTGGAGTTTGCATGTTCTCCCCGTGTCTGCGTGGGTTTCCTCCAGGTGCTCCGGTTTCCTCCCACAGTCCAAAGACATGCAGGTTGGATAATGACTGACTGATGTTCAGTACACGAATTAACACATTACAACATACATTTAATGATGAAATTTATTGTACAAGATATGCAATTAATGATGGTTATCAATATTCATTCAATATTCATTTTATGTTTTGAAGAAAACATCATGAAGTTGTTGTCCATTTCTCTGTACACATTCTGACAGCCTGTTGTGAAAATTCTCCACTGCTTGACATAGTATGCCCTCTTCAATCCTCCTTTTTTAGTTCAGCAATGGTTGCAGGACATGAGAGGTACATTTGGCTTTTAAGTTGTCCCCACAGAGAAAAATCACAAACACACCTTACAAACAATTGTTGAATAGCTGCCATCGATTATCAGACAGTATACAAAGTGGGTACACCTGGGGACTTCTTTTTCAAGGCTGAACCCAACTCTTCGAAATTACGCACCTACTGTATATTGTAATTGCATGAGCAGATGGGACACGGTCATGACAACCTAAAAAGTAATAATGCCAAAATTTCCTTTGCGCAGCATTCACACTATCATTCTTATAATAGGCTTTCACAGCCAACACTCATAGTGCACTACTCAAGTGATCCACTATAACTAATGGCAAGGGGTTCTAAATGAGGTTGAATTGGTCCCAAACAACTGCTGTTGCCCCAGGGTCACCAACACCAAGTCCCAAAATTTCCCATTTTCCTGTGCCACCCTGTATTATGATTTTTAAAAATAGATAGTTATTCTGCGTACAGCCTTCTTTAACAATAAAATTCCAATCTTGCTACAGTTCAAGCAGTTTGATTCTTATCGGGAGTGCTCTCTGTACAGCTTTTGCACAATCTCCTAGTTTTCACATGCATTCTTTTCCATCATCTAAAGCAGGGATTCCCAACCTGGGGTGCCTGCACCCCCTGGGGGTATGAAATGGCATTTCACAGGCATTGCAATTCGCCAAAATTGAGTAAGGTATGTTGTCTGACTTTATCGTGATGCAATCAGTGTCTAGCAAAGTACCGTCATTTGTAGGTAATTTATTAGTTAGTACTCCAGTTCTATGATAGGAAAGGAATCAAGCATTACATGTGCATCTGTTTTTGAACTGCAGTACAAGTGTTATAGGGGGACAAAACTCTTTGATTGTGTTTCATTGCTTGGCAGCATGCCAGCATCCATTGCTTCACAGGGATTTCCAATCCCCCAAATTCTTCGATTGTGGATTATGGGATTGTAAGTCATTTCATTTGTGGGAAACCCTAATCCCTAGACCATTAATCAGGTGTCTAAGCTTCATGAGGGGGCACATTTACAAGACTATTGAGCTTTATAAAGGCAAATTGCACAATTTATATTTAAAGTACATACTCCGAGTTAAAGGCTTATTTTTTTTAGTTCAATTTGTTTACCCTCAGTACTATATGTGATTCAACTTTAGTTCAAAAATGAAAAATTTGACTAAAGTATATTGTTTACTGATGTCACCAGCACATTGACACCTTGATGATGAAGGCATGACAATGTCTTTACTACTTCAGATGACTCATAGATTTTAGGCTACCCTCTCAGTTACTAAAGAACTTCTACATATCGACCGTTGAAAGTATCAGGAAGTATTACTGTTTGGTTTGAAAACAGCATGTAGCAGGACAGCAAGGTGCTGCAGAGAGCAGTGCAGTCAGCTTAACACATCACTGGGTGTGCACTCTCCAACTTCCAGGACATCTATACTCAGCAATGTCAGACATGGGAAAAGGAAATTGTCAGAGATACAAGCTATCTCAACAATGGTCTCCTTTCTGTGCTGCGATCAGTGAAACGATATTATTGAGACTGAGAAGGAGCTTCTGACCACAGTCCATCTGCATCTTAATTGAAGACAGTGCCTAAAATTACATGAAGTTAGTTATTAATTCAAACGCATTTTTAAGTTTATTTATTTATTACATATTTCTGTAATTTAACATAATGCATATTGCTGAAAATGACTTTCACTAATATTTATAAAGTGTAGTATCTTTTATGCTCTACTTAAAAACCCCATAAGAACGGGAATTTAGTAATTAAGCATTTCACTGCATATTGCACTGTGTAAAATTGTATGTGACAAATAAAATGTGATTTAATTTGAGTGGTGGCTCTTGTGTGCATTTGTACTCAGATAGACATGTCACTCATTTTAGGCAGGGTTAAACTACAGCAAGTCTCAGCTGGATACATTGTGTTCATAAACTTAAAATTAAATGGATATATCCTTTTCTGATAACATCCAAATGCATACTTTTTGAAACTGCTTGTATTTTCTATATATTTTCATCCAATTTTTTTTCATGTACCTCCAGAATCATGCATAGTAATTCAGCAAAAATACATCCTTACTGATTCATAGTAACCACTCCAAAAACATGATCATTAACAGGTACACTTTAAAATATTTCTCTGGTCAAAATAAGCTAAATGGCCATTTATACCTTAAATGTTTTTGATGGAAACCCATAAAGCAGAAATGCAAATACCTAATATTATTGAACATAATGAAACAAGAAAAAGATATTCTGCAAGTTACAAGATAGTTTCCATTAGACCTTTAATGACACTACATGCAAAATGATATTTCTAACCAAATATACGTATTTACTGTATGTGATTTATTTTCTCTTACATCTTCAGCTTTTTTGGTAATCATTTTGACAAAAACTCTGATGTTTAAATCAATTTCTGCTTTCCAGTATGAAATTGTACTTTGGAAGAATATCACTACTGTATATGTCCCTCTCCCCTAAATAAAAATAAGACATCACTGGAAAAGATATTTTGCACAACACATACTATTATGAAATGAATTGGGATCCTGAACAAGTACTGTGCCGCAATGGATTGTGCTGCTTCCTCCCATTTCTAGGAGTCTAAATTCAGATCCTGGCCTGTGACCTTTTTTTTTTCTTTGTCGGTGGTCTAGTCTTTTTCTATATTGATCAAGTATTACTATAAGCTTGTTATTTCATTGAATGTCATGAAGAAAGTAAATGACGTAAACATGACCACTTATTCCAGAACATGAAATGACATGTTAATTCTACAATGCTTTGAAACAGATAAACCAAATGTCCCAACAGTCATTCTACCATGTACAACATATGGACAGTGATGGTTATAGTGTCACCTTATATAAGTATCATACTTGTTCCCCTTTGAAATCCTCTGGCTCAGTAAATTAAACTACCTTCTCATTTGCCACCTTACAAGGAGCATTGGATTTTTTTATACTAAAGGCTCTATGTCTGCAGAGGTCTGCTACAGAGCCTGCAGGCAGTGTGGGCTAGAGGGCAACTAGTTGTAAGGTAAAGCACAGCATCATAAGTGTTATCTCCACCCCTGACTTACTGTGTAATATTTTATCTGTCTGTATTCTGTTTAGCTATATATTCCCTATTCAATTACAGAGTACATTAACACACATCCACACTCACACTGATGTAGTCAGTTTAAAGTCACTAATCAATATGAGGAAATTGTGTAAACTTCAAATTCACAGCTAGCATGTAGGGAATGAATCCTGTTTTCTGAAGCTGTGGGGTACCACTACACTACACCATTGCACCGGGAGATGCTATGTTAAAATACAGTGTGTAACAGCTGTATAATAGGAGGGAGACCTTGATTTCTCTAGTTCGTTCAGTACCATGCAGCCATCCATGTTAAACGGTAACTTCAGAGATATTGTGACCACTTGTTACCTTTCCCGCTTGTCTCCAGACCGTGGTTAGAGTGACGCAGGGGAGCTTCTCCATCCTCGTGTCCAGTGGTGTGAAGCTCTAGGGCCAGAGCAACATGCTCTGGGGTAAAAATCTGTCCCTGAGTTCCCTTGTCCTAATTTACAGCAGGGAGTGACACACAAGGCTTGCCTGCTCCAAAGTTAATTTTATTAAATCTTTCTTTTAAGGTGCTTGTTTCAGCTTAACAGAGACCATAACCAGGAGAGCCCCACCACAAGCCAAAAACAAAAACCAACCACCCCTTATCTCCATTTATATTCAAAACTCCACCCCTCAAACACTGACAACTCCACCCACATCCCACATTCAGTATGATCCGGATGTCAGGCTGCCATTTTAAGCTCTGATCCCAACACTACCCCCACTGCTGGATTGTGATTAACAGCACCATTCCAGCACTTAGAAAAAAAACATAACCCAAGTAACATATATAGATTCCTATACTGCATAACTTTCCCCTCTCTGCAACAGAGTACATTTCAACATATGAATATGAAAAATAACAAAAACAAGTTTTCACAGAACAGTTGTCAATTTAGTTCAATGGGCCACCCATTCATCAAGTTTGTCTGGTGGTCTCCTTATTCTTTTGGGTCTCGCGGTGGGTACTGGGTTTAAAGGAGAGTTGAAGATACTATCTTCCATGCACTACCCCCACTAGTAGGGTGCCTGTCTTCATTTGTGGAACCGAAGGTGGCTTTCAGAGGGGGCTGATTTGGAATTAATGGGCTCCAAATCTTGTTATTATCAAGGCCCACGTCCCTCTCGTTTCCTTCTTCCAGGGTAGGATTCCTAAACAGCACTGATAAATCAAAATCTTGTTCAGCAAGGTCTGTATCAAGGTTAGGTGGTAGTATTTCAGCAGGCTTCCATGTTTCCGCACTTTGAAAGACCCAGCCATTATCTAATGGGGTGCGGGGGTGGTACAGTTTCAATTTGTCATGATGTACTACCTTCCACTTTGTCTTTGGGCCTTTCTGGATGCGATACACCAGATCATCTAAATGACGAGAACAAAACATGGTCCTTCATAAGATGGCAAGAACTTCCTCACATTATTCTTTACTCTTTGGTTTCCCTTCACCAAATGCCAGACGGCATCCCCAATCTTGTACTGAACCTTACAGGCGTTCTTATCATATTGTTTCTTAGCAGGCACTACAGACTGTCCGAGGGCATCCCTTACAATTTGATGTGCAAGCTCCAATCTTCATCAGAGCTGAATCATATGTTGTGGAAGGGTCTGATCGTGATTACAGTTTAGGGGAAAGCCATCAACAATATCAATAGGTTCCGTTACTTCTTGTCCAAGTAGCATCATATTGGGTGTAAAACCATTCGAACTGTGTTTTGTGGCTCAGTAAGCCATTACAGCGTACAGGGTCATGAGGTCCCAGTCCCAGTGGCAACACTCAGCTTTAGTAGCAAGAATTTTCTGCAACGTAGCATTGAATCATTCTACTTGGCCATCTGATTGGGGTCGGAATGGAGTAGTATGTGTCTTCTCAATTCCTAACAACCCACACATCCATTGGAATACCTCAGATTCAAAATTGGAACCCTGGTCACTGTGTAGACTGTATGGCACTCCATAACGGCACATCCATTCTGCAGTAAATACTTCAGCAACTGTAGTAGCTTGATCATTTGGTAAGGAGTAAGCTTCAACCCACTTAGTAAAATAATCCTGTACTACCAGAATATAACGATTATACTTTGCAGTCTCATTCAGGGGGCCCATCAAATCAAGGGCCACTCTTTCCATGGGTGCTCCAACCCTAACAGTCCTCATAGGTGCAGAGGCTGCTTTGAAGGTGGTGACTTAGCTGCACATTTGGTACATGTGTGACACCAGAGTGCTACATCTTCCCGCATTTGGTACCAATAATATCTGGCCTGCAAACAAGGTAAAGTTCATTCCACTCCAAAGTGACCCCCAACTGGGCCATCGTGCATTTGCTTCAGCACCTATGTACGAAGCTCATGTGGCAAAACAATCTGGGGATAGAAGACAGTGCCTTCAATGCAGTAAAAACGTCTCAGTAGGATGCCTTCCCAAATATACAACCTTTTCCACTGGCTCCAGTATGTTTTGGTGGCTGGGCTGTGCTGCAAAACATCCGCCCATGTAGGGCGTCCTCTTCCCTTGTCTATCCACTTTCACACCGGGGCAATGTCAGGGTCTCCCACTTTTGCAGCATGTAGTTGTTCAGCTGTCCAACCATAGAACAAAACTGGCTTGTTGGCTTCCAGGAGGTGAATCTTCTCCACGCCCTTTTGAGACAAATTAATATTTTTGTTCTCACCTTGCTCATCATCATCATCATCATCTATTTCTCACACCAGAGACTCGGAAGTGACAGGTAGTTCTACCCCCACTGGCGGAAGCTCCGGGTCTATTGTCCCAGGGTTTTCTTCTCCTATGCTGTCATTCAAATTGCACTGCACAGCTTGATGAAGGCAATTTCTTACCGGTAAAGGTTCTGGTACCTTACAGGTGCGGGTAATACGGCAGGGTCTTCTTGATAACATATCAGCATTTGAGTGTTGGCGTCCAGACCAGCAAGTTTCTCAAGCCATCTTGCCAACTGGCCCCTGGGGATCCTTTAGTTGTATAAGCCAACGCAGGCTGCTATGATCAGAATGAACTATGAAGGATCTTCCTAGCAGGTACTGGCGGAAATAAGAACACAACAGATAACAGTTCCCTTCTTGTGGTGCAATAGTTCAGTTCTGTTGATGATAGCCTTCTGCTCCCATAGGCTAAAACCCTTTCTTCCCCATTCTGCATTTGGGAAAGAATGGCCCCAATTCCACAAGCACTAGCATCTGTGTCAAGAATAAGATCACCATCGTCAAGGGGATATCCTAGAATGGGAGTGGTAGTAAGTAGTCTCTTTAGATTCTCAAATGCCTCCTGACATTCCTCAATCCAATGAAAACGGGCATATTTCTTGGTGAGCAGACCTCTGAGACGTTGGTAGGTTGGGGCCATTCATGAACTTTTAGAATTTTCCGGGGTCTGTGGCAATGTTGTGCTCTGAAACAATGTGCCCAAGGTAAGCCACCTGTCTGCGGAAGAAACGGCACTTAGCTGGTTTTAGCTTTAAATTGGCGGCCGCAGTCTGTCAAACACCTGTCACAGTTGCCCGAGCATTTCCATAGCATCTTTCCAGCCAGAACACGGTCCATTAGTCTCTGAAATGTCGCAGGGGCATTGCACAGACCAAATGACATGACATTCCATTCAAAGAGCACTTTTCTGTTGCAGAAAGCTGCTGCCTTGTGTGCCCTGGGCGTCAACTCTACCTGCCAATATCCTGCGGCAAAATCCAAGGTACTAAACCATTTGGCTGTGGACAGTGTATCTAGGGTGTCTTGGATGCGGGGCAATGGGTACGCATCTTTAACTGTACACTTCTTCAGAGCTCTGTCATCCACACCAAGGCGGTATCTCTGGTCCTTTTTACGGACCATAACTATTGCCGAGGCCCAACTGCTATTGCTATGTTGAGCGAGTCCAGAGTCCAAGCTTTGGTGTATTTGTTGGTCTGCATTGACTTGCTTATCCTGTGCCATACGACGTGGCGGTTGTTTCACAGGATTACTAGGCAGTGTCTGAATGTCATTTTGCACAAGGCTGGTGTGCCCCAAATCATCCGATCCTGTTGAAAAAACTTCGCTATATTGTTGCAGAAGCTGAGCTGGGCCAAGTGTTTCCTCTGCATTTAGCTCAGCGGAACTCTTTACGTACAGTGTTTGTAAGTGTTTAGGGATGGTGGAATTGACAGAGCAGTCTGATTGTGGTGTAACCAGAGAGGGACTGTACTGTATAACATCAGCTGCCTGAAGAAACCCTGCAATGGCTCCCTTCTTTACTGTAACAACTGCTGGTCCAGGATTATATATCCTAATAGGAATGTGGGTTGAATGGTGTATCTCAACTACAACTCTAGCTACTAGCACTTTGTATTTTTCTATAAATCCTTTAGTGGGGCTTAACACTACATTGCCTTTCTCGTAAATGGGCATTTCCTGGCACAAAATATTCTCGTCCAGGCTCTAGTACAGCAGAGTGCGCTATCCGGACAGCATGGGGTTTAGATGGTTGTCAGGGGTTAAAATAAGGCACCTGCTCACCAAACAACACAATTTTTCGGCTACCAAAGTCTAGGTGTGCTTTGGACAGTTCTAGAAAGGGATAACCCAAGATAGCTTCAGTTTCTGCGGCTATGTCAGTCACAAGAAAATCTATGTCCACAGTCTGGGAGCCAATTTGGACAGGCAAATTGACCTCCCCAAGTACAGTAATATTTCTATGACTGATGCCCTGTAGCGGCTGCACTACTGAATCTCTCAGTATGGGTTTAACATCAGTATTGAGAGCTTCAAAATAATATAAGGGCAGTACATTCCTTTGAGCCCCACTGTCTAATAGTGCATGAACCTCCTTATAGTAAATTAGTAATTGAATACATATTTCAGAACCTTGACCCTTCAGACTGCAAACACTTGGAGTCCTGATCTCTTTAGTAGAAACAGATATCTCCAACATCACCCTCAGCTCTAGTGCTGCCCTAGGGGATGGACAGTTTCTTTTCATATGTCCAATGCCGGAACAGTTGTGACATCTAATTTGGTGCCAATTAATGTTCTGTAACCTTTGATTTCTTGGTGGAGGTGTGGTGAATAGTTCCCCTTTGTCTCCCCCTTGTGAGAAAACACATTCATGTACAGCTGCTGTCCTTGCTTTTCGATCTACTTGGCTGTGCACACCCCCTTGCATGAGCTGGGTTACACTCCTAGCGGCTTTCTTAGTAGTCTCATACCTATATTCCAATTCATAAGCCTTAGCCAATGTGCGTGGTCTCTCTTTCAGTAGCTTCTGTACCAGGCTAGCATCACCCACAGCATTCGTAAATACTTCCATCCCAGTTAAGTCCTGTT
Source organism: Polypterus senegalus (assembly GCF_016835505.1). Taxonomy (NCBI): domain Eukaryota; kingdom Metazoa; phylum Chordata; class Cladistia; order Polypteriformes; family Polypteridae; genus Polypterus; species Polypterus senegalus. The sequence continues at coordinate 120,239,130 of NC_053154.1, read as the reverse complement.
CTGCTTCAGAGCGGTCTGCATACACAATTGACACTTTCTCATAAATGTCATCTCGCAGTACATGCAAAGCTTCTCCTGGTTTACAAACCCTTTGTCTCAGTTCAATTCCCATTGCCACAGCATGTCCTGAAGATGGCCCATAAGTGCCCTCCAGCTCCTCAACAAAGCACATAATCCCACTGTGCTGATCGGGGATTCTTATGGATCACTGCTCCAGCAGCTCCAACTAAACAGAACTTGAGTTGATCAAGCCTTGTTTTTCCTGACCAATTATTAGCTTTAAAACAGCTCTCAAATTGATACAAAAACTCCCGCCAGGAGCCAGAACCATCAGATTGTCCAGGTCTCAGCACAGGGATCCTTTCCATGGAAGTAGAAACCACCTTCCCCGCTATCACAGAAAATATCATGTTGCTCATGTTGTACTGGCTGGCTATGTGTTGCAGGCTTCCCATGCCCCTGTAGAGAATATTCACACCCATCAACTTCACAGAAAAGAACTTTGTTCTGCACCTGGCCAACTGAATCACACAGCAGCACAGGGTGATCATTTATCCAGGACACCCCTGGGGTGAAATGCAGGTCTGTAGTGCTGCTCTTTAATGAACAGCACTGCATAGCGTTCATAAGTGTGCTCACTGTAAAACTTTGAAAGCTGGCAGATAGGAAAGGGTTAATACAGGCAGCAACGCAAGTCACAGTAGCGCGAGGCACGTAAGAGACGCCCACGCGAGGCACGTAAGAGACGCCCACAGTGGATTGGCTTGTATGCTCATTTTGGGCATGGCGTCCTTCATATGAGATTTGAGTCTCAATCCCGCTGTCATAAGTATCTTCATTAGACACATACGAAATAAAAGGATTGGTAACATAGGTGTGCGGTCGAATCGCAGAGTAATACTCTTCACAAAACAGTTCAGGCTTTATAGCGACCGAGTCCATATGTTCTCGGAAGTCAGTCCACACCACCTGCACGAAAGGGTTACAATGGCGCTCACGTTTGCATCCAACAATCCCATCCTCGACATTTTTCTCCCAGTTTACTAGTGGAAAACGGTGGTACGTGGTTTTCTCTTCCGTGGGCGTTGTCCTAAAGGGGTTGGTGCTAATCAAGGTGACTTTGGAAAACTTTGCTTCCGGTTCAGTGTCTACCCTGAGTTTTGTCGCCATTTACAGTCCCCTAGTTACACACTCCACCGAGAGAATGCACCAAGTTTCTTTCAGTCTTACAAGCTTCATGTCACTCACCAGTGCTGGCAGGATTAATCTCAGACGAGCCCCCAGTATTACCTTTCCTGCCTGTCTCTGGACCGTGGTCGGGGTGACGCAGGGAAGCTTCTCCTTCCTCGTGTCCAGTGGTGTGAAGCTCCATGCCACAGCAATGTGCTCTGGGGTAAACCCTGTCCCTGAGTTCCCTTGTCCTAATTTACAGCAGGGAGTGACACACAAGGCTTGCTTGCTCCAAAGTTAATTTTATTAAATCTTTCTTTTCAGGTGCTTGTTTCAGCTTAACAGAGACCATAACCAGGAGAGCCCCACCACATGCCAAAAACAAAAACCAAGCACCACTTATCTCCATCTATATTCAAAACTCCACCTCTCAAACATCAACAACTCCACCCACATCCCCCATTCAGTATGATCTGGATGTCAGGCTTCTATTTTAAGCTCTGATCCCAACACACTGCTGCTGGCGAACAAGCCAGCCCTTCAGAAACCCCCTCTTAAACAGTTTTTCAATGGAAAAAAAACACATTCCTTCAGTACCTCTTTGAGGGATCAGCTGCCGAGTAGCTGGCTTGCTGTGGTCTATGAACATTTAAAAGATCGAGCCGTGGCCATCCTGTGCTCTCTAACTCTCCTGTCTCTTTTCCCCAAGACTTCCTCTGCTCCGGCCGTTGCCGCTAGCCTGCTGGATCCCCTTGATGAAGAAGATTTTGTGTTCTTTTGAGCAGGGGTCAGGGCTGGTGCGTCATATTTGACAACTGTTCCCTGTGAGGCCGGTTCAAGTCAAAGTCAAAGTAAACTTTATTGTCATCTCAACTATATACAAGTATACGGACAGACGAAATCATGAAGCTCAGGGTCCACAGTGTAACAACATGAAGTGCAAATACTAAATTAAAAATAGAATTAAAATTTACATTTAAAATTAAAACACAAACAAGACAAGACATTGTGCAAAGACAAGACAAAGAGGTAGCAGCAATATTGACATGTAGTTAGCAATATGAACATTGATGCAATGTATGGTATTTATTTTGCAATCTAGATACATAAATATAGTCAATAGATATGTAATATAATAATAATAAATAATAGATATAGATAATACAGAAATTATCAGTGTATGATAATAGTTGTTTAAGACATGTGTAAACAATGACAGGTCAGAATGTTTCACAGCAGAAGGATATTAAGAGTGTCAAAATACGTAAAGGTCAGTATGAGATTTTCAGTTCTTTTTTACATGCACGCTTGTCTTTGCAGGAAAGTGTTTTTAGAGGTGGTTGAAGCAGCGTGGAAGATCCCAGGTGGCAGCATGGTGTTAAGGAGTCTGACAGCTTGGGGGTAAAAACTATCCTGCAGCCTGGCAAATCTGGCTTTGATGCTGCAGTATCTTGTCTTCACACCATGCAGACAGGTGTTCCACCTCATCGCTGTATGCTGTTTCATCATCTCTGCGTATCAGTCCCAGGACTGTCATATCATCCGCAAACTTGATGATGTGGTTGGTGTTGTGCGTGGCTGTGCAGTTGTGAGTCAACAGGGTGAAGAGCAGTGGACTAAGCACGCAGCCCTGCAGCGCTCCAGTGCTCAATGTGATGATGCTGGAAGTGTTGCAGCCCATCCGAACTGACTGAGGCATCTCTGTCAAGAAGTCCAGGATCCAATTGCAGAGGGTGGTGTTCAGGCCCAACCTACTTGGTTTTACAACCAGCTTTTGAGGGATGATTGTGTTGAAGGCAGAGCTAAGTTCTATGAATAGCATCCTAACATATGTGTCTTTTTTATCCAGATGTGTCAGAGAGAGATGAAGGGCAGAGCATATGGCATCCTCAGTTGACCTGTTTCAGCGGTATGCAAACTGAAGAGGGTCAAGGGAGGCAGGGAGATTAGTCTTTATGTGTGACATTCGCCTCTGTAAGAGACTTGTGTTTGCAACTGGCAGAACAGCAACAGAGTTTCTACTCCTTGAACTCTCCTGTGTAACTTTGTGACCCAAGCTCAACCATATGCAAGTGAATGAGCCTGCGGCGTCATAGATAATGGACTATCTGTCGGACAGACCACAGTTTGTGTGAGTCAAGGACTGTGTTTCTGATACAATGAACAGTCCTGTCTCCTTTTCCCTTCACTCTGTACACCTGAGATTATAAATATAAAACAAGGTCATGTCACTTGCAGAAATTCTCAGATGTTTCTGCACTTATGGGGTGTAATGATAAAGGACATGAGACATAGGAGTATAGGGGTCTGGAGGAAAATTTTGTTTCTTGGTGCAAAGAAAATGATCTATCTTAACATTAGTAAAACTAAGGAACTACTTATTGACTTTCACTACACCAAATAGTCTCAATGTCCGGTCACTATTCAGGGAGTGGATGTAGAGGTGTTCTACTCCTATAAGTACTTGGTGGTCCACATTAATGACTGGTTGGAATGGTCTTGGAAAACAGGAATTATATAAGAAAGGACAAAACAAGCCCCTTTTTCCTTAGGATAGTTTAATGTGAAAACTGACATGCTTCACCTCTTCCACAATTGTGTGACGACCATTGCAATTTGCTACACTGTGGTGTGGTACTCCGGTAACATCATTTCAAGTGAGGCCCTCCGAACTAGCAGGCTCAGTAATGGGTTATGCACTCTCAACCAATGTTCCCTCTAAGCTGAGCACGTGAGCGATCGCTCACACAAATTCAGAGCGTCGCTAATACTTCCCGCACGATCGCTCATTCCGAGGGCGTCGCTCGTACTTATCGCGAAAATTGGTGCTCATAAATTTTTGGCTTAAACAAAATTTCTCTCATAAACAATGTTTTTTGCTCACTATATGCTACTTCTTAGAGGGAACATTGCTCTCAACCCATGGAAGTAGTAGCAAAGGAGAGCATTAAAACAAAACTGAGTGACATTATGAAACATTCTGCAATGCTATCTGTGACACACTAACACTGAGCAGTTTTAGCCAACAAATTATTCAGCAGAAGTGTGTCAAGAGATGCTACTGGGGCTCCATTGCCAACAACAATATGTCCACCTAATGCTGCACTGGGACTGTGACAGCCAAATCAAATGTTTTCTTTCTTTTTAATTTTCTTACTTTTTAGTCATTCTGGTGTATGTTCAGATGAAACTGTGTGTGTATATATATTTTTAAGCTTGGGCTACAGAATTGCATCAGAGGCAGGAAGGTGAGTTGAACAAAATAAATGTATTGTTGAAAAGGCAGTCTCAAGGCTTTATTCAAAATACAAGTTTCCTTTCAGCACACAAGCATACTGCACATGAGAAGCATTACAGCAATTTTCCTGCTTTAGCTTTCTTCTTCAGGTTAAAAGAACACAAAGCCTACTTCGTCATGCAGTTCTAGTGGCTGGGAAGCATTGACTGGGTCAGGCGCAGTCTGAAGAAGAGAGGATAAGGGAGAGAACACAAGTGTACATGAAGGCTCAGCTTTAAATGTTCTAAACATTGTGCAGCAAGCACGTTACACAGTAACATTAGAAGTGTGTTGGTTTTACATTGAAATACTGTTTAACAGAGTTCGTGCATGCAGCTGCTGGTGACGAAGGGCAAGAATGCACAGCAGCCACCATCTCAGTCACTATATATATTGTGGTGAGTGGCTGGGGGTGGTACCCAGCTAGGACGCCTGGAAGGACTGGAAGAGGGACTACACCTCCTCTGGACCACAAGAAGGCAGTCACCCTGGTTGGTATGGGGACCACAGGAACAGAGCATGGAAGTTCAACCCTATAGGGGCCCGTGGTCACCGCCAGGGAGCACCCAGATGCCTGAAAAGCCCTGGACATCAGCACTGCCGCCACATCCAGAAGTGCAGGCGGAAGGATTACCAGGGACACCCGGAGTGCTTCCGGGTGCTCAACTGGCACTTCTGCCACACCAGGAAGTGCCGGGGGAAGTTCATCGGGAGGCACCTGGAGCAGGTCAGGGTAAACATAAAAGTGGCCGCCTCGGGTGGAAGTGGACATAGCTCGGAGGAGAGGAGTGGAGGCGGTGAAGGAGAGGCATTGTGACAGAGGCCTGGACTGAGGGAGCTTGGTGCTGGGGCACTGGGTTGTGTGCGATACACTTGTATATATTGAAAATGTATAATAAACGTGTGAGTGGTATTGAATCATCAGTGTCTGCCTGTCTGTGTCCGGGTTGTTTCCCACAATATATATACAGCATATCAGTATATATATATATATATATATATATACAGTAAATTGTATATATATATATTATCTATTTATTTATTTTTCTACCTATTTATGTAAAAAAAACAGATTTTTCCTTGGGGACAAATAAAGCTCTATCTATAAAATTCAAACTAAATAAATTATTTGTTTAAATTCTTTGTGAACAATGTCGGGTTCTTGTATATTGCATATAAAGCATATGGTCTCACTTTAGTTTAAGGCTTTATTGCTGATCTTTTGTTATTAATATTTCAAACCCTTACCTTTTTTACATTTTCCTTAAAAATGTAAATGTAATGTTTATTGTTTTTTTTCAATGTGCTTTGATGCCACCTGGATATGCATGATGAGCTATAAACTTTTCATTTTTGAACTAACGTTCTCAAATAACATATAAATACTATATATAGCATGTATAGAGTAGCTCCAAAAATCGTGACAATGTCGAAAAGGTTTTTGGCCCCCATTTATTAACAGTGTTGCTTGTTTCTCTTCATTAAGAGAGCTTAGGTTGGATGAACTTCATGTGTCTCATATCCTTGCTTGTTTTCATTTAAAATTCATGCGTTGTATTGTCATCATATATATTTAGTGTAAACTGGAAGAAGTGGGCGAGGGGTCGGAGCTATGGTGTTGTCACACCTTAACTGGTTGGTAAAGGTCTTCTGAGCTAGTGACCTAAGTAGAGAACTGTTAGGTTACTGTTTGACACTGAACTCTTTTGACTTCCGCTCATGTATACAGTCATGGCCAAAAGTTTTGAGAATGACACAAGTATTGGTTTTCACCAAGTTTGCTGCTTCAGTCCTTTTAGATTACAAGCATTTCATAAGTTTCAATGGCTTTTATTGAGAATTACATTAAGTTTATGCAAAGAGTCAATATTTGCCCTGGCATGCTGTTAATTAACTTCAGGGCTAAATCCTGATTGAAGGAAACCCATTCTTGAATAATCAATGCTTGGAGTTTGTCAAAATTTGTTGGTTTTTGTTTGTCCACCCACCTCTTAAGGATTGACCAAAAGTTCTTAATGTGATTAAAGTCTGAGGAGTTTCTTGGCCATGGACCCACAACTTCAATGTTTTTTGACCCTGGGCCACTTAGCTATTACTTTTGCCTCCTGAAACATTGCTGCATCATGCTGGAAAAGGCATTGTTCATCACCATACTGTTCTTGGATGGTTGGGAGAAGTTGCTCACAGAGGATAAATGTAATGTATGCATTAGAAGTAAGCAAGGGCACTGTGTTTAAGACTTATAATACAAAAGAGCTCAAAATTCTTCGCCCGGACAGCAGTTTTACCAGCAGTACTAAAAGAAATGCTGTGCATTACTTTTAAATGCACGTAGCAGTACACAAGAAAGAAGACAAAGTGTACTATATTAATTATAGGATTATAAGCCTTAACCTTTATGAGTAAAATTATAATCAAAAGATGACTGGTATGAAAATAAAAATGTAAATATAGTAATGCTCTGAATGCTTTTATGAAAGGAATATTTATCTAAAGCAGTCTCTCACATCTCACATATTTTAAACAAATACCTAAAGACAAAAACAGAGAACACAACATAATTTATTTAAACTGTTAAAAACACTTTGATGCAGTTGCGCACCAAAGATTAACTCTGAAAGTAGAATCCATTCCTATTACAGATAATTTATGAAACTGGATTAAAGCTACTTAATAGACCACTGACAAACAGAATAGATAAGAGGAGAATGCCTTACGTAGGCTGAGCTCATCAATGGAGTGTCTCAGGAGTCTGAACTTTAAACGTTATTCTGTCTAATTGATATTAATTACATTAACTACCATATAATTAATAAAGCAAATACTACTATATACTGAAGATACAGCCAAGTACATTTAAAAATAATTGAACAATCTTGAAAAGCGGAGAAGTGCTTAGAAAATGCAATTCAATGCAGACAAACATAAAGTGGTACCTGCAAGCAGAAAAAAAATGAACTATAATCAGAAAATATGTAGCACAGAATTAAAAGAACACACTAAAAAGGTAAACAAAATGACAAGTTCTATTGTTAAAACTTTTCAATATAAATAAAGGGGCATCATACTACACTAGAGGGACTGCATTTAGAATACTGTGTGCAGCTCACTATGCCAAAGAAAAGAAAGACCAGTCAAGCCCATTAATTTTCTGAAAGAAATATCCTTTTCTGATGAGTTAAATAATAAGTTTTGTATTTTTCAAGTCAAGGTTTTCTCTTCACAAACATGGTATTTCTGCATATGCTACAGAAAAGTATGCAGTAAAATTAAGCACTTTGTATAAATTTAAAAAAATATCGTGGCCACACTGGTGTGTTATAATGGAGGGTATGGGGCAAAGAGGAGATGCTTATCTTTCCAGATACATCTATTTTTCCAGCCGACAGTTGTTGAGTATTGATCCGTACCTTCCATGTTTCTGACACATGTTTGTGATAACAAAAGGGATGCAGAAATACTCATTTTATAATACTCAACTTCCATTATATTGTGTGAGTTCTCACATAAATATGGAAACAAATCAAACAAAACCAACTATGTGGCACGAAAATGTTACTCTGATTTGGTCCTTCTGGAGAAAACCACACCCTGGGGATGTAAAAGGTTGTTGCACAGGAAGACTATGTGCTAGATTATGGCACATGGCTGGTCTTCTTTTAAAATGGCTAAATCTCATTATATTGCTTATACAGTATATATTGTTTTTTTGGTCAAAAATAACATGTATAAATTATTTTACAAGATGTGTGTAATCAAGTCATGGGTTAATACTTGACTGGACTCGACAACTGTCTTGGCTTGAGAAATGGATATATTTGGTTAAGTTTTTAAGCTCTTCCTACAAACCTCATAACCTCCAGTGTAAAGAGCAGTGCGGGAAAGATATTTTTTTTAATTTCTCGAAAGTGCTTAACTTTAGTGTACAATTTGGTGTGACTAATGCATATATAATATGCTTGTGATAAAACAACTTATCCTTTAATGGAACATAACCTGTTTATTTGAATCTAAGAAGGGCACATGAGAAGTACCGACTGTACACAACGTGTCAAGACACTATGAGACAAACTACCAAAATCAGGTCATGACAGCTTTTTAAACTTGAATGAAATATTGGAACAATCTATTAATAATTACCCAATTTAACTTTATTCACTGAATTGACTCTTCTTGTTTATAAATCTTTGATTATTACATTTCTTTTAAGTTCAAAGAATATGTAACTTTCCTCCAAATAGCCACCAGGTAGAGGTGCAAATAAACAGACAGTTAATATTATAGCAGCTACAATTAACATTATAGCAGCTATAAATTGGTATTTTTTCACATTCATGTTGCTTGAATAAAAAATACAAAGGATAAAAAGGGAATAACTGAGATTTTCTAGTATACACTTAATCAAGAAAATGCTTTTTTAAAGAAAATGGCACTTTAGTTGGAATTTCTGATGCAGTCAGTCTTTATATGTATGTAAAGTCTTTATATAAATTATGTGCTACTTTAATAGTAAGAGTTATCTTCTAATGAAAACAATGGTTAAAACTGAATCCAACTGGGTCCCCCCAGGATCAGGGTTAAAAGCCTGTATTATATCTCTTGAAGGTCTTTGTTAAACAAAGGAATTATATAAAATAAAAGCTCGCAATCATTCTATTAAGGAAAATAATTGCTTGTCAAAATGTTTCGGTAGTTCTAAAATATGGCATGGTGCTCACACAACTTGGTACTCTTATGTCGTATGCCTTTATTATATGTCCTACTTCCCCCAAGGGCATACTCTGTTTCCTACATATTCAACAACTTGAAACTCATTTCTTTATTTTATTCAAGGTCAACCTTCTCAGACAGCCCTGCTGTGAACAAAAATGCCTTCCAGTCGTAGTAATAAAATGCAGAGCACAAAAATGTCCGCAAGTGCACAGGCAGCATTTGATGGCCATAATGGAATCTTTTTCATATACAGAAGTAAAATGCAATGCTGTCATGATACTGGTTTGTAATGGGAACAGCACACATTTCATTTGCTTGCCTTTAACAGTCCTCATTTATGCCAATTATGTTTACTTTTGACAGGCAGACGGATATTCAGATGCTGTTTGTTAGATATTCATTTGACATTTTTGTGTAAACTAGGTTTGACAACATAGGTTATTCTATATTATTTTATATAAAATGTGTTTCTGCTGAAATATCACATTAACTATTCAATCAGTTTGCCTCTGTGAAATCTCATTAAAGTAATGCAAGTTATTTGATGTTCTATTCTCTAGGAGGCATTAACCTCCTGAGAAGACTGCACCACACTGATAGGAGTATCCTGTTCAACAAAGAATCTCCCCTGGTAAAATGAAGCATATTCTCATCAACAGGCAACTACCTACGAGAAAGTAATAAAAAAGTCATAATGACGCATTTGGCTTTTTACATAGATGTGAGCAAAAAGAAAGAAGCCATTCATACACAACTCAGGTGTTCTCCTGGAGAGCAAAAGGTGGTGGTTTGGATGAAGACAACCTGACTGTACAGCATCTATACAATTTGAATATAAAGGTAATGTTGCATGAAAATGTTTCATTATAGAACAATCCAGGAGCTTATGCTATAGTCATTCTATTTTCTTCAGTTCAAATAATACATTATAAGGATGTGATCCTGAGTAGGAGAAATGGACAACATCTTTAACAGTATGCACACCATACTACTGTTTAATTTTTTTAAAACCTGCATTAACATTTAACATATCATAATTTTTGAATATAAAAATATTTCATCGTCATTTCAGTTAAAAATCTAAATTTGCCCTTTTATATGTATTATATTTGATACTAATGCATATTTCCTTTCGCAACAAAATTAATAACAATCCGATAGGGCCTAAAAATTCCATTCTCTTTCATTTCCAGCTCAGTATGCAGCTTCCTGATATTGTATCCCTTGCTTCGTCGATACACTTACTTATATTGATTTTCCAAGCTGTAATGTGGTGATGAATGCCCCTAAAGGTTTGGGTACGCCCCTCACTGTCCCTACATTAATGATGTGCTATTTAATGAAGTCACGTCCACGAAAGGTCGTTTCCACTTTAAACGCAATTAAAGTTCACTGTGATACCCTTATTAGAGACTTTCTAAATAACTGGGCCATTATAAAAGTATTATCTCAGACATGTGTAGGCGTCCTAATTGGGTATTAAGCATTCCTACCTAGTGTGGCAAACCTGCTCCACAGAGCCTGCTTGAAGATCAAGATAATATATTCTGATGACCAGCAAAAAATCTCTTATTGCTGGTTTTTGTAGCTTTTACAATTAGTCTGGCCAACAGGCTGAATATACAGCAAAGTGTAGATCTTAGGAATTCTTAGATTTTTCCTTTATAGGTTTGAGCAAGGCACACACACAATATAGTTTACAGCAGTTAATGGTAACAACCTATATTGACATATATATATATATATATACCACTCATTAAAGATAAGTTTGTTTCAACATCAAGTGGGTGATTTAATTAACATATCTCTTAATATCTCATATTTGGGTTTCCAGTAAACATTTCAAGCAACAGAATCACATCAATGACATGAACATATTAGTGCCACTAGGTGGCATTTGGAGCTTGCTTTGCTTTGGGGACATGTTCTTCATAAATGGGAACATTTACCATTCAGATTATGTTTCATAGGTTGACTTGTAAGAATTCATTGATTATAAGTTTTAACTTTGCTTATAAGCCAGTCCCTTTAGTCTGTTTTGCATTTTAGGGCTCCCTCTCGAAAACGAAAAAAAAAATGAGTTGAAGATGGAGCAATACATTTTAGATCTCTTGATCCCTGCATCTAATCCCATTATAATGTATCTTTGGTACCCACCATCCTGAAGCTGGTCAAACTTCCAAGTAACTTTTATGTACTGTACATTCAATCTGTTGTTGTCATGTGACTTTACTCAAGGACATCTCCTACTGTCTCAGCATTTTGTTGTAATGTTGCCTGTATTTGAATTTTATGTTTGGATAAGGACAGGTAGCAGTTCACCTCTCCCTAAGCAGAAATCATTAGCTAAGAATCAGGCACAGAAAAGCTAACAAGGCATTGCATGCAGTAAAGATCAAATGGTGATTTATGCAGTACATAGAGATGAATTTGACTGACATTTTAATGAAAGCTGGGACAAGCAGATATGGGCACAAGTTGTACAGTAAGTTGTGTTAGAATTGGTAATTATAATACTGTAAAAGTAGCCTTTTTTCTGGGGCAAATTCACATTACAATGTGAGTAGTTCAAATCTTTAACTTTTTCCTGTTGGTGTAGTGCACAGTAAGGACATAATTTGGACTAAGATGCTATATTGGCTAGTGAAACAATTAGAAATGACATAAACTACCTTCCAGCATTTAGGAATAAGCAAGTCAACAACTGAAAAGTCGTATGAGGTTAATTTAAGACCACATTTCTCCCATTTTCTAAACCTCTCTTCAATCTCATTAATAAATATGCAATTAAACTATTTATTTCACAGAGCAACCCCCCTCTGTGAGGAAAATCTCTCAGTTTAAGATTTCTAAGTGGTCTGTCAGAATGGAGCATTTGACTGCTTTTTCTTGACTTTATTTGTCTTTTTAGGATAGACATTATTCTATGACATGTACATTACTTTTAAATGTTAATTTCAGAAGCAAGACATTAATTAAAGCATAAAAAACAGTATCCATAATTTCAGAAGATGCTGACTGTACTTTTGAAATATTCTTAGGCATGAATGTAGCTTTTGCTAATGTAATATTTATTTGACTGCAATTAAATTCAGGCAAGGATTGTTTCAGACCTTTTTTAAGATAAATAGACATTTAAAATGCATAACAAAAGAATTCCTCTGTGGTTCACAAAGTTACAGTAGTCTCTACACTAATTAATAAGAGATTAAGGAAAATAAATTTCTGTTTCTGGGTCTGATATTGAGAAAATCTATTGTATAAAGTGAATGACTGGGAAAAATTGTATCATTCAGTCAATCAACACACATCAATCTGTTTTTCCATACAGCAGAATTCTGAGGAGGTGGCATGGTGATGCACTGGGTATCACTGCCATTTCAAAGATCAAACATCTTGAGTTTGAATCGCAAATCCGGTCATTGTCCTCGTGGAGTTTGAACATTCTCTCCATGTTTACATGGGACTTGCTCCCTCAATTCCAAGCACATGTTGGATAAGTTAAGGAGTGATTCAAAATTGGCCCTGCAGATGTGTGCTTGTCTGGGCCTATAATGGACTGGCAGTTCGTTCAGGGTTGTTATTTGCCTTGCAAGTAGGACCCTTGAATTAGATTTATTGTGTTTGAGAATTTTATGTTATATAGCTTTAACCACATTTTCACAAATTAATAATATTACAAATTTACTATCTTAACAATAGTAATTTTTAAAAATAGGGTGTACAAATTTGGTGTAAAGGAAGAACTTCAAAAATCATCTGTAAAAGCGATGAACTGAACAAATGTAAAGTCATAAAAAAGCATTTTTTTACATAGTAAGGTAAGATGTAGCATTTCTAAAGTCATAAGATAGTGTAAATGTACGGGCTACAAACTACAGATAACAATGTCAAAATAAAAAGAAAGAAGGAAGGTAGAAAGGAAGGAATAACAGATTAGAAGCAAGTGGGCTCCTTGACTTTCATCTGAGTGTTATGACACATTGAGCTACATGAACAGAATTACCAATGCATTTTGTTTTTAGATATAAGTTCATCTTTTCATTCATTCATTTATGAAAACAATTTATTAAAACAATTACCATATTGCTCTTATCCTACTCACCACCTTCCCACAACTCATCATGCACATCCGGCAGCAAATGTAAATTTTTTACTACCTTTGCTACTTTTATCAATCTACCATCAGGTTGTGCTCGACCTTATTACCCCAGTTAACCTGATTACTTCTTGCCTTATAATACATTGTGGCTGGCACTGAGTCCAATGGAATCATATGGCAGCTGACTTAGACACATCATAAATCTCTTGAGTCATTTGTACAAATCCACCGTACATCCTAAAGCCAGGAAAAAATGTCAAACTCACCCCTCACGCCACAGAAGTCACAGAAATTAAACAAAGCCTACCTGAGTTAGTTCCAGAGAGTCACTAACCAGGAAACAACATTCACCATGCAACTGGAGGTGATCCATGTGGAACTTCAGTACCTTTCCCGGTCAATTTCTAAACTGTTATGAAAAAATTCTTTTTATGGTTCCTTATTTTATGCAAAAATCTGCAATAACCCATACAGTGCAGAGAAGAAGCAAAGTGTGAACCTGGTGACACTTCTTTTCATCGTCCGACTTGAAAAAACTCCTTATATATTTGTAAGTAAAAACAAATGTGCTGTATGTGGTTCCTTAAATGGTGATAACAATTCATTCATAGTTTATCATTCCAATCCACATCAGGAAACATGTGGCATTATGGGCACATTAACAGCTTAACAGGCGTTTAACTAAAAGTGAAAAATTATGCTAATTTATATAAAAGAAATTCATAATAAAATTTACATGCTCTCCCTCAGTCAGGGCTATGACTTCAATTATATGAGCATAAGCAAGTATAAGTATATAAATTTCTCATCACAATAGATAGATATATGCTGTATAATGGAGGTGCTAAACATATATAGTTATGAGACGTTTTCCCTCAGATAGATAGATAGATAGATAGATAGATAGATAGATAGATAGATAGATAGATAGATAGATAGATAGATAGATAGATAGATAGATAGATTTTAATTTGTCCGAAGGGAAAATTCAGCATTTACTGAAGTTCTAGAAATATAAAAGTATAATAACAACATCCCCCACCAAACATACACAAGAATTATATAGAAGAAGAAAAAATATTCTGCCTTTATTAATACTGAGAGAACAGACACAGTGAGGCATTATAAAGGTGTATTGCTGTTGATAAGACACACTTCTGCTAAATTATTCATTGGCTATAAGTACTAAATGCTATTGTTTCAGACAGAGGATGTGAAGCATTGTTCATAATGACTATCAGTTTTGTTATTATGTTCTCCTCTGCTACTACCTCCAGTTGATTGAAAGTGTGTTGTTGTCGTGCCTTTTTAAATATCTTGTTAATTTGTTGGGCTTTTCTTGAAAATATGTTACCAGCTCAGCACACCACAGTATAGAAAACCATTTCTGCCCATCACAAAGCTGTAAGATGTGTAAAGCTTGTCACTACCCACATTAAAGGAACTCCTAAGAAAAGTAGAGCCTACTCTGCCATTTTTATATAGTTCCTCTGCTTTAACAGAACAGACTGTCTATGATGTGCATTAAATTTAAAAAAAAATTTACTATACCTTGAATTTGTCTAATTTGAAAAATTCAGTTTAATTATAGGAAGAAAACAAGGCACAAAGCAATATGAGTATTTATGGGCAGTTACAGTATGCAGCAAGTCGTTGAAAGCACAGTATAAGAATAATATAAAAAAACAATATAAGTAAAAGAATAATATTTTACAGGCTTATAACATTCTGAAGGTGATCTCACATCATATAGAAAGTACGTTTATGGTTTCAGATATGCTAAAGGACAATATGATCACAGCTTTCAATCTGAGTAAAGTAGCACCTGTTGTTCCTTGATATTCTGTGCAGAAAAGCCTCTGAAAATATAACTGCAGTATTGAAGCTGTGCAATGCTGGTGATGTCTGAGACATGAAACTCAATGGTCAGTGACCAGGCATGGAGATGTACTGGATAGTAAGATTTTGCAGAATATGAAGTTACAGCAAGTGAAATAACAGTTAAGCTTGACTCAGGTCAAACTGGATGCCTGACATGGGAAAATTGTTTTTTTTTTTTTGGTTGAAGTAAGTTTTCAGACATCCAATTCAATACTACGGTGGATATTCAGCTAATCCTTAATAAAGGCATATCTGGAGTGCTTTATATTTAACTAGATATTTAGTCTAGGAGTAGAACACAAGGCAAAGATGAACACCACATTGATCTGTACTCACTTTGAAAGGAGCCTATCCCAAGCATAATACACAAGGCAGGAACAACTCCCTGAATAGTGTGCCAGCCCATGGCAAGTTCAAAACACACACAGTGGACTGTTCCTTTGGACTATTGGGGAAAATCCAAGTACCTGAAGGAAAACCACACAGACATGAGGAGATAATGCAGACTCCATGCACGGAGGACCCAGAAAGGGAACCCCAATTATCTTGCAAGGCAGCAGCACTACCACTGTATCACTCTGGCACAAAAAAAAATATTTTGTGTTTATTAATATGATGGTTTATTTGGCTGACACTGTTTTCTTCTTTTACTAACATAATTAGTGTACTCTACAATTACACATACTGTATTTGTTTATACATTTAAAACACATACTGTACAGGTTAAGTAATTTACTAGTTAATATCTGAAAATGAACTGGAAAACCTTTACTCTAATGCCTTAGCCTCTACACCACACAGTCAGGAGATATCCTACAGTGTAGGTACATATTAACCTGGAGTAGGTATCTGTAATCTCTGCACATTTTTTAGTGAGGTAGGATATACTTTTTGTGTGTATTATTAATCAAAACTCCAATACAATCTAATCTATTGTTTTAAGAGGCCACCCAAGTAGTTTCAGTGCCCTGATATATTACAACCAATACAGCAAAAATCACACTCATTTCAGAGTGGTGTTGCAAATTTAACTGACACCATGTCTTTGAAACATCAGAACAAACCTACAAGAACTTTACACTAACTTTGGACAAACAAGTCAACTCCACATAGAAGACAATACTCTTTAGAAATATACCTAGAGTTATCTGCTCCCCACCATTTTAACAATTATTTTTAATTATATTTTACTAGAAAATTAACATAAGTGCAACAACCAACACCCACTCACACCAGAAAGGTTTGGAGGTTCTATGCAATGGTCTTAACAAAAGATAAGCTTCTTTGCCAGAAAGACAATAAAGAAGCAAACAATGATTGATAAGGGTGGGGATTGCCTGGGGTACTGTAATATGATACTCTCTCAATACTTGGGTCACAATACTAAACTACTGAGCTATTTTATGCTTTACAATATATTACGTATTTTAATTAAATTTTGTAATATGTTGCAATGTATTCTTTGTTTATTTGATTGAAGTCACATTTGAAACCACATCCTTATGTTGAAAAATGTATTTATTACAGCTAATCAGACAAACCCTTGCCTTAATCAACACCACATAATATTTTTTACTTGTGAAAACAGATTTCCAGTATCTAAGCAATCAATTACAGTTCATAACACAATACACTCATACATAATCTAAATTTGCATATGACATGCACTTTCAGCTGGGGTTTCTTGCTTCCTTGCTTTCTGTTTAATTACATCAATTTTTGAATTTTAAACTAAATATGAATTAGACCTTTAAGTGCCATGTCTGCTGGGGTTTGCTGTGTGTTAGAACACTTGATTTTAATATGACGATGCTTGCAAATTAAAATTGTTTGTAATATACTTCCTGTTGGACTGCATTTTGATACACATGAGCTTTTAAAATCCTGTTTTCTTCATTCCAACAGAAAAAAAAGGGAAAACACAAGATCATTTAAAGAATCATTTTTCCTACTCTACTGATTGGCTTTCCAAGTCAATTATATTACAGTGATCCCTCGCTATATCACGCTTCGACTTTCGCAGCTTCACTCTATCGCGATTTTTTTCTCATACACGCTTACGTCACTACGCATGCGCTTTTTGAGAACTTTTATCTAAGCCTTACGATGGCTCCTAAACGTGCTGCATTTTCTAAGCCTTCTGACAATAAAACTAAGCGCCGGAGGAAGATGCTTACTATCCAGGAGAAGGTGAAACTCTTGGATATGGCAATACCCTACAAAAGCCTCCTCACGCATATGAAAAGACAGCGCCAGCAACTGCCTATCAAGATGTTCTTCAGCAGCGCACACCCAGACATCCACTGCCTTCTCCTAGTACTCCTTCAGCGGAAGAAGACAACAACGCACCTGCTAAAGATACTGCACCACCTCTGAAGACTCTCCTGCTGAGGTCGTGCCTTCATAGGTTAGTGGCTGTGTGTAAGAACTGTGTGTGTTTGTGTGCAATTAAATGTACAGTACAATAATCTACTATATAAAAGCGTTCAGGATTGTCCTTCCGTCCCGTGAGTGCAAAGCATAGCGGTATTCCGCTTATTACAGACTTACTACTTGCGGCTTGAGGTACGAAGCGACACGATGTGAGCAGAGTTCTGGTGCTTTCATTGTTCCCTTGCTTTTGTGCGCGATGCGCTGGAAAAATAGCCAAAATTATGTCTCTGGAAATAATTAATGTTGATGGAGTACAAATGCCTCACTGCGTAGTAAATATCAGGGGAGATGGTGCTTGCTTATTCTCATCTATAGCTTATTTAGTGCATGAAACTCCGTCTTTAGCGGTACAGATTCGGGCTGACATTGTACGACTTTGGACAGGCACTTGAGGGGATAAAAAAAAAACGTAGGTTTTCGGGAGATGTTATGAATGGGCACTTTGATGTTCTCATTCCCTACACTTACATGCCTGATGTACACATGGAGCACAAAATTGAGGATAAAAGTCAGTCGCCTTAAAAGGCGAGTGCGCCTAGTAATATGATATTTGTAACGTCTAATGTCTTATTTTCTCTTATTTTGTCTAATATATTGGGTAATACGAGTGTAATGGTGACTAAAGGGTGCTATTTCATGTCTAGAGGGCTCTAATAATGTTAAAAAACGTATTTAGAAGGTTGTAAACAGGTTTTCTATACTCTAACTGTGAAAATATTCGATTTATAAATAAAGAATCCTACTTCGCGAAAATTCATTTATCACGGTAGAGTCTGGAACGGATTAACTGTGATAAATGAGGGTTCACTGTATATCCAAAAGAAAAGAAAAATAAAACCAGTATCAGAATCACTTTATTGCAAGCATGTGAAACATACCACAATTGACTTTATTTAGGTGTAAAACATAGGATAAAAGACATGACCAACTCAAGACAACACAATTTCATCCCACCATTAACCGGATACTGTGCAAGTTACTATACAAATCCAACAATTTCTTGAACAAAACATTTACAAACTTCAACAGTTAACTCAAATACAAAAACCATACAAAACAATATAGCAGGGGTCTCCAACACGTCGCTCGTGAGCTACCGGTAGCTCACAACCCCTTTCCATGTAGCTTGCTATAGGGTTAATGAATCCTACATAAATTTGAAAACTTGTTTAGTCAAATTAGGGGTGAGCGATCTTTCCAAAAAATCATATCACGATTCTTTTAACACAAAATCACGATACACAATCTGAATTGCAATCTAACTTTTCAATGTGGCATACACTTAAGAGACTATCCGGACTCAAACTCATCAAGACCTAAGTAACACTTTATTTTAAATATCAAAGTTGAATTCAATTGTTCTCTCATTCGCTAGCTAAGCGGAGTTAAGGAACATGCCCCAAAGCTGGCAAGTGAATGTGGAAGGCCCCTCCCCCAGCCCGTTGCATGGATCTCGGATTCGCACAAATAAATCGGTAGCACAAGTGAACTATGAAACATAGTGAAATGAGAGAAGTCACAAAATAAACCGGAATGTTCAAACAAATTATAGAAAAAAAACAGATCTAAATCTGTAGTACAGACAGATAGACATTGGATTTTATATATTAGATATTAGTACACCTTCAAAATAATGTGCAGTTAAAGTCTCAACAGCATTCTCAGCATTTCTGGAGGTTAGTAGAGCCAGATAACTATAAGAATCTTCACCAATCAGCTCTGAAAATGTCTGCTTTGTTTAGGTCTACATACCTTTGTGAGTCTGATTTTCTGACATAAATGTCATGAAATCAAAGTTCAGAGCAAGACTGACAGATGAACATTTAAATTACACCATAGGAGTGAACCTAAGTCGCAACACTCCACCATACACCTCTCTTGTTGACTCCATGCAGTGCCAGTCATCTCACTAACTAAAAAACACATCACACATGCAACTGGACATGTGAATACTCTTGTGAAGTGAAACAATGACATATAACAATATTACAAATGAATAAGTAGTATCTGTGTATTTGTAATTGCATTGTTTTGTTTTGACAGCATTCATGTTTTCATTCAATAGTGTGAGATACACTAGAACATACATACAGACATACAAAATGCACTTGCAGGTGAACTAAATATTTTCTGTGATGTTTTAATACAAAATATGAGTTGTGGACACCAACATTTTGTAAATGTGCAGGCAAAACAAGCTTATTTAGTTTGTTTGGGTTGAAATAAGCCGTGAGAATAAACGTTAGAAAACATGAGTAGCTCTCAGCCATTTTCATGTTGTAAAAATAGCGCTCAGGGGAAAAAAGGTTGGAGACCCCTGCAATATAGATATGAAATAATGCAAGATGAGCAAGCATGAGGTATTTATGAATAGACAAACAAAACAATACTCACAATACTCTCAATGATGGTTGAGTAAACATTTAATAATATACGGCTTGATATGACATATTTTAATGCATTAGTGAAATTATTACCCAGGAATTTAAACTACTGAACCACAGACACAGTCTGGTTATTAATTTGCAACGATAGACAGTTAGTGACTTGTCCATGGAAATCAATCCTCATTACCAATGCCTTAATAGCAATTAGCTTCAAGTTCTTACAAAAACACCATTCTACAAGATGACCCACCTCTCTTTGATAGGAAGACACATCATTATTGGACATGAGACCCACTATGGATGTGTCATCTGCAAACTTTAGGAATTTTATAGATTATCCATGGATCTACAGTCGTTTGTATAAATTTAAAACAGCAAGGGTGAGAGCACACAGCCTTAGGGGAGCCTATGCTAATTCACATTGGATCTGACAGATCATGACATTGTCCTTGTGTCACAAGTATAAAGGCAGGTGATACTGCTGGAATTGACTGTGCTGAGGAAAAGAGCTAAGTACAAGGGGCTCATAGGCAAATGCTGAAGCAGTGGTTGGAAGACATGTTGCCACCCCACCTAGGTCGGCTCCCGAGGATTTATAGGCCAGTCACTCTGCGGGGCTCTCAAGGAACTGAGGATCATTAGACTGAACAATAAGAAAGCCATCAGGAATACCACTGATTCTGCTGAGAAAGCATCAAGATGGCTGTGGATTAAAAACAGCGATCCTCAGACTATATAAGCTACCTAGACACAAGTCAGGGACTGATCACCTCTGGCTGGGTCGCCTGAGCGAAGGTATATGATTTTGAAGGGCCCGAAACACCCAATGACCCCAAGTTGTATAATTGTTGATGCATTTAAGTTGCACTGTAAGATGTGTGTAAAAATTAAACATAAGTCAAATAGTAGCAACCTAAATTCTGTGTTATTATTTTTAATATTAAAATTGTACTGAACCTTTTATAGAAACCTAAATGGCATATTATTAGAATATTATTACTAGGTAAGTGGTAAATGAAAACATCATCAACACTATTAGCTGTGTATCACTAAAATTGTTAGATGTTTCATTAGAATGCTACATATAATGATGCTAAACAAAGTAAAACAAAAATAAATAAATATTTAGAAATTATATAAAAAAATAAAGGCATAAAAATAAAAAAGTGAGCTAATTATAACCAAAAATATATCAAAAAGGAGAAACTGAAAAAATGAGCAAAGGAAAGAAAAAGCAGGGATACAGAAAGCTCCATATGTTCAAAATGCTTAATTTAATTATCTCCAATCAGCCTTGAATGATACACTCCTCTAGATTTTTTATTATATTATATTAAATATGGTAAATAAATAAATATATGAAATTAAATTATTCAAATTTTAATGTTACTTAGAATGTTTAAAAGTATACAGAAACTTTTTAAAATGTAATATTGGATAAATCATGCTCATGCTTAGTTCAGAGGAATATCATTTACACAGTAGCAGCTAAAACACATACCAAGTAGCACAGTGAAATGCACAAACATCATAACTCCAAGACAGTTTTGAAATCATGCAACATAGCACATTTCATACTGAGCAGACATGAGACATTTTAATTCAGATAAAACAGTCAGTCACGATCAGTGACGGATTTAAACTTGGTGAGTCCCCCAAGCTATATAACGCTTGGAGGCCCCTTGTTAAAAACAGCAAGATATTTAAAGTGAAATAACTAATTCATATTTAAAACTACAGCACACATAAAAAGCCAAAAAAGTTCTGAAATTTGTGTGGCCCCTGTAAATTGTGATGCCTAAAGCAAGGGGTGGCCACACTTTTTCGGCTTGCGAGCTACTTTTAAAATGACCAGGCCAAAATGATCTGCCCACATTAAAAATGCCATATATATATATATATATATATATATATATATATATATATATATATATATATATATATATATATATATATATATATATAGTGACAGATTAGGGTTTTCTCGCACCCTTGTACCCTCAGACCACACGTCAGACACCAGGTAAAAGTCCAAATAATTATTGGATTTATTATAATAATAATAAAAAGTGCACAAAGCACGCTCTTCTCCACAATTCTCCATTAACAATACACAATAACCAATCCTCCAAACTCCCAGATGCTTAGCCACCCTGCCTCCCAACTTATCTCGTCTATCTGGGATCTCCCACAGTCCTTTATACTCCTCGACCTGGAAGCGTTTCACCCTCTCTGTCCATGTGACCTGGAACACTTCCGGGTCAGATAAAAATCCTTTTTTCTTCACCCAGGAAGCACTTCGTTCTCTTTGTCCATGTGACTATGACGTACTTCCTGGGTGTAAGGCAAATAGACTCTGGGCCTCCCTGCAGCGACTCCTGGTGGCCCCCATGGTATCCAGCAAGGCTGTGAATAAAGACTCCAATGTCCATAATGCCCTTCTGGTCTTTGGGGCACCTCCATACTGCAGGTAGGGCTCCACCTGGCCAGTGGGGGCCATACATCACAATATATGAACAGCTGGCCATACATCACAATATATATATATATACACACAGTGGAACCTCGGTTCATGACCATAATTTGTTCCAGAACTTTGGTCGTAAACTGAGTTGGTCGTGAACTGAAGCAGTTTCTCCCATAGGATTGTATGTAAATACAATTAATCCGTTCCAGACAGTACGAACTGTATGTAAATATGTAAAGATTAAGCACAAAAATAGTTAATTACACCATAGAATGCACAGTGTAATAGTAAACTAATGTAAAAACATTGAATAACACTGACACAAAACACTCAGGCTCCCTGATCAGCTACACGAGCAGGCTCGCTTGCGCTCTCTCTCTCTCTCTCTGTAGTGCACACACACACACACACCACCCCTCCCCACCCCTCCCCTCTGTCAGCAGCATGTGGAGCACTTTTTTTAAAATGAATTTTAAGCACAGCGGGAAAAAAAGGAACATTAGAACAAATCCGAAGTGTACTGTATTTAAAAACAAACCACAAGCAACCAAAACAGTAAGATTGCAGGAGATCACGCTATCAACCTTAAAGCCCGATCGCTGTAAACACTTTTTTTAAAATGAGTTTTAAGCACAGCGGAAACAAAAGGAACATTAGAACAAATCCGAAATGTATTTAAAAACCAAGCACAAGCAACCAAAAAAGTAACAAGATCACGCTATTTTAGCCTTACATTCCGATCGTTCTAAACACTTTTTATAAAATGAGTTTTAAGCACAGCGGGAAAAAAAGGAACATTTGAAAAAAGACAAAAGTAACATTGCAACAATTCACGCTACGAACTGAAAAATTAACTTTTGAAAAATCCGTAATACAAAAACCACCAAGAAAACTAACCTTGCATGAGTCGAGTTCTGGCATGAAGTGTTTTCCTTCAGGGGTTTACTCTCTTGTGATTTCTTGGGTTTCTGGTGTTTTTAGCTGTTTAGCTGGTGGGAGTGAAAGCCTCATGCAGCCATTCCAAAAACAAAGTTCTTGTGACCCAACCCTTCGTGTTTGCCCTCCACATTACTGGCAGTCTGGCTGTGTTTACATTGTGCTGCTTAAAAGCACAAGGGTTCTCAAATTGGTAAATGAGTAAACTGGTAAACAGTTTTTCCACCTCTTCCAGCACTTGAAGCCTCTCCCTGGTTAACGCTGTAACTCCTTTTGCAATATCACCTGCTTTAATAGATTCTTTCTGCTTTAGAATAGTTGAAATCGTAGATCTTGACTTCTTGTACTCGGCGGCAAGATCAGTAACACAAACGCCACACTGAAACTTTTCAATAATTTCTTTCTTTACTTCGATTTCAAAACTTCAAAACTTTCTTCTCACCACTCTTTACTTGCTTAGAAGCCATAGTTAACTGCAAAAGCACACAAAATACAGTAGAGCACAAAGAGAGCACAGGTAAAGCATGCACGTCTGACTGAGAACAATGAACCAGCCTGGCAGGCAGGCACGTGGCTCCACTCTCTCTGCTGTACCCCCCTCCCCCCTGTCAGTAGCAGGCAGGCAGGCACATGGCTAGCTCTATTTCTCTCTCTCTCTCTCAGCAGCAGGAAGGCATGTCTGACTGA
This sequence comes from Polypterus senegalus, assembly GCF_016835505.1. NCBI lineage: Eukaryota > Metazoa > Chordata > Cladistia > Polypteriformes > Polypteridae > Polypterus > Polypterus senegalus. Next base: position 120,215,077 of record NC_053154.1, on the reverse strand, counting down.
GAACAATGCAACATGTGCAGAAATCATAGGCACGCACAAACCGAAAGGGAAACTGACTTTGTTCGTATACCGAGTGTATGGTCGTGAACTGAGGCAAAAGTTTGGGGAACTTTTTGGTCGTGAACCGAGTTGTGCGTGAACGGAGACGTTCGTGAACTGAGGTTCCACTGTATATATATACACATACATACATATATACAGTATATATATATACATACATACATACATACATATATATACATATCTTTACACATATATATACATACTAGCAAAATACCCGCGCTTTGCAGCGGCGAAGTACTGCCTTAAAATATTTATTAAGAAGAAAATTAAACCTTTTTAAACTGAGGGAAAATATACCAATAATTATTTGTTAAGGATCTCCTTGTAAACCACATAGTCAGTTCGGCCCTCCGGTTGTTATATGACCAAGCTGTGCGCTGAGCTTATTCTTGAGCATGCAACGTACAGTTGGCCATGTGAAAAGTAATTTTGTTTCAAATCTCACAGCTTGGATTGCTGCTGTCATAATCAGTTTGAGTTTCATGGTTTGTTCCAATTACGACAGTATTTGCAGGACTTGTGTTGAAGTGACATTCGGCATCTGTCAAGCGTTGTAAGCATACAACCGGTTTCATCGATAACGTCACATCCAGCTTTTGAGAGTTTAAACATTCATAAACATCAAAGTGTCCACTACTGAAATCGTCAACTGTGAATCTAAGATGTTTAAGAGGCATTGGTGGTTGTTGAAAGGTGTAAAATATTTGGCCATTTCGGTACACTTGAAAGCAACAACCGAACATGGCGGCTGACAGTGTCGTCATACCACCGAAATAAGTACGTACATTGGTTTTCGGTTAGCGCAGGGAAGCCGCCTACCAAATTTCGTGAAGATGGGGCCATGAATAAGAAAGTTCAACATGGCGGACGTTGGTGACCGTTATGACCATTACGCGTAGAATTTCAGCCTTCTAAATGAAACCTGCTTAACTTTTGTAAGTAAGCTGTAAGGAATGAGCCTGCCAAAGTTCAGCCTTCTACCTACACAGGAAGTTGGAGAATTAGTGACATTGGAAACTTCAATATGGCGGCTGACAGTGGCATTATACCACTGAAATAAGTACGTACATCGGTTTTGATTAGTGCAGGAAAGCCACCTACCAAATTTTGTGAAGATGGGGTCATAAATAAGAAAGTTCAACATGGCGGACGTTGTTGACCGCAGGAAAGCCACCTATGACCATTACGACCATTAGAGAATTTCGAAATGAAACCTGCTTAACTTTTGTAAGTAAGCTATAAGGAATGAGCCTGCCAAATGTTAGCCTTCTACCTACATGGGAAGTTGGAGAATTAGTGCCGTTGGAAATTTCAATATGGCGGCTGACTGTGTCGTCATAGCACCGAAATAAGTACGTACATTGGTTTTGGTTAAAATTCGTCAAAATTGTCAAAATTATCATAAGTTAAAGACATGAATATATATGTTTAAAAGCAATTGATAAAGCTCAGTGCTCCACAGAAACATTCCAAGAGACTAGTTGGGGTGTTTTATTGTGTTATCAGATAACCTAACACAAAGGTACCAACTAACCTCTTGGGTGATTTTCTAAATGGGGAAAAACCAGCTATATGCCTGTTACCTGCATCCTGTCCATGCTGTCCTTCACATATTTCACCCTAGGAACCTTTATGTTATAAACTGCGTACTGACTGGGGTTGTCTTTACTTTTATACCTTTATTTCAATCCAGTTTACTTACCATCAGTACAGGACTTAAAAAAGCATCTCCTTCATGACCACAGTTAGGCAAGGAATGAACTATCTAACCTCCCGGCCTGCTAGTAGCAGTTAAGACAGACAAACTGGCTTTAGGGTTTAATCACAAAATATATTTACTTACATTAAAACCAATAAACATAAGTATGAAGTGATATATAAAATTATACAACCTTCAGGGGTAAAATCACCATGTAGCCAAATTAGCAACAAGACGACGCTGGTAAACATTCCTGTTGGCCTCTTTTCTTAGTTGCAAATTTTGCTTTTTCATCCAAGAACAAAGAGAAAGATCTGTTTCAAGAAAGAGAGATGAGGCTCCTTGAAAGTATATATTTTTAGGACAGCAGTTTCCCTTCCTTTTTTTCCTAATAAGCATGTAAATTAAGACATTCTAACTTAGCAGCAGGTTTTCATCAGTGGTAGAAGGGTGTGCTGACATTTTACAGTTTCTCCAAAACACAGTGAAAGTATGTTTAACACTAGAATTGGCAGAGTCTACGAAAAAACTTGTAGATCCGGCCCACCTTAAAACCGTTCTCACTTCTCCGCCAGCGTCCTTTGTCTTCTAAATGTGCAGATTAACAGGAGCAGCAAGCAGCCGGCTATTCCACCCCCCACCGTCGCAGAACGTTCACTAAGTTTTCCCAGCTCATGCCTTGTTTGATTATCTGGGAGTGACTCAACTGCTGGAGTCTTAGAGTGGAAATAATAGATCATTATTTGGAACACATGCATTTCATGTGTGTTCCGTTTCTACAGTAATCTATGTAAACACATTGCTAAAACTGAAACTTTGTCATATTTTAGTAATAAATGTTACAAAATGTAGGCATAAACTATAGAATGTGTGAAACCTGATTTTCAAAGATCAAATAAACACCTTCTCAAAAGGTTCAAAAACAACACAACAACTTCCTTGGCGTAGTGCTAAGATTTGCCTTTCAGAGTGCAGCATTCTTACCATGTCTCGGAGACGTTCGTGAACCGAGGTTCCACTGTATATGAATAATCAGGGAAGGCGCATGTACTGAAAAAAAAAAAGATCAACATGTGCGTTGTTCCAACTGCACTGAATAAGCTCACGTGCTCTAACCCCTCCCCTCCCCCATCTGACTCTAAGTATCAGCGCAAGTACAGACGCAAACCAAGTGTATGTGTGTACTGTATAATATTAACACAAAGAGCAGCTTACTACTGAAAACGGCAAATACAGGAGTGAGTGGGGATTGAACCGGCGGCTCTTGATTACACTTGGTTTGCGTCTGTACTTGTGCTGTTACTTAGACTCAGATGGGGGCGTGAAGTGAGGGGAGGGGTTAGAGCGCATGAGCTTATTCAGTGCAAGCAGGACCAAGGCACATGTTGATCTTTTTTTTTTTTTCTTTCAGTACATGTGCCTTCCCTGTTTATTTATATACAAGTGGTGTGAAAAACTATTTGCCCCCTTCCTGATTTCTTATTCTTTTGCATATTTGTCACACAAAATCAAACACATTTAACCATTAGTCAAATATAATACAAGTAAACACAAAATGCAGTTTTTAAATGATGGTTTTTATTATTTAGGGAGAAAAAATCCAAACCTACATGGCCCTGTGTGAAAAAGTAATTGCCCCCTTGTTAAAAAATAATCTAACTGTGGTGTATCACACCTGAGTTCAATTTCCATAGCCACCCCCAGGCCTGATTACTGCCACACCTGTTTCAATCAAGAAATCACTTAAATAGGAGCTGCCTGACACAGAGAAGTAGACCAAAAGCACCTCAAAAGCTAGACATCATGCCAAGATCCAAAGAAATTCAGGAACAAATGAGAACAGAAGTAATTGAGATCTATCAGTCTGGTAAAGGTTATAAAGCCATTTCTAAAGCTTTGGGACCCCAGCGAACCACACTGAGAGCCATTATCCACAAATGGCAAAAACATGGAACAGTGGTGAACCTTCCCAGGAGTGGCTGGCCGACCAAAATTACCCCAAGAGCGCAGAGATGACTCATCCGAGAGGTCACAAAAGACCCCAGGACAACGTCTAAAGAACTGCAGGCCTCACTTGCCTCAATTAAGGTCAATGTTCACGACTCCACCATAAGAAAGAGACTGGGCAAAACGGCCTGCATGGCAGATTTCCAAGACGCAAAACCACTGTTAAGCAAAAGAACATTAGGGCTCGTCTCAAGTTTGCTAAGAAACATCTCAATGATTGCCAAGACCTTTGGGAAAATACCTTGTGGACTGATGAGACAAAAGTTGAACTTTTTGGAAGGCAAATGTCCCGTTACATCTGGTGTAAAAGGAACACAGCATTTGAGAAAAAGAACATCATACCAACAGTAAAATATGGTGGTGGTAGTGTGATGGTCTGGGGTTGTTTTGCTGCTTCAGGACCTGGAAGGCTTGCTGTGATAGATTGAACCATGAATTCTACTGTCTACCAAAAAATCCTGAAGGAGAATGTCCGGCCATCTGTTCGTCAACTCAAGCTGAAGCGATCTTGGGTGCTGCAACAGGACAATGACCCAAAACACAACAGCAAATCCACCTCTGAATGGCTGAAGAAAAACAAAATGAACTTTGGAGTGGCCTAGTCAAAGTCCTGACCTGAATCCAATTGAGATACTATGGCATGACCTTAAAAAGGCGCTTCATGCTAGAAAACCCCCAAATAAAGCTGAATTACAACAATTCTGCAAAGATGAGTGGGCCAAAATTCCTCCAGAGCTGTGTAAAGACTCATTGCAAGTTATCGGAAACGCTTGATTGCAGTTATTGCTGCTAAGGGTGGCCCAACCAGTTATTAGGTTCAGGGGGCAATTACTTTTTCACACAGGGCCATGTAGGTTTGGATTTTTTTCTCCCTAAATAATAAAAACCATCATTTAAAAACTGCATTTTGTGTTTACTTGTGTTATATTTGACTAATGGTTAAATGTGTTTGATGATCAGAAACATTTTGTGTGACAAACATGCAAAAGAATAAGAAATCAGGAAGGGGGCAAATAGTTTTTCACACCACTGTATAGTATCTAGTGACTTCTCTGCCTGTCTGTCTCTCTAATAGAGAGACAGGTGCTCTGTCTGTCTGTCTGTCTGTGTGTTATGGATCTTAAAAGTAACAGTTATAAGGACACTTGTTCATGTTAATTGCAGTTTCAATTGTTAAACAATATTTTAAAAGGAGCATCCCACATGAAAATATAACGATCTCATTAACTGACAGTGCATACCAGTTTATAAATTGTATGTCCGTTTTGATGTTAAAAAGAAAAAAAAAACTAACAGTCTCTCCCCAGGAGGGGAATTGAACACAGGTCTCTAAAGCACGGCCAGCCTGCTGCATAGAGTCAGCAATTCTTACCACTGCGCTACAGAAGCTATTTTAATGTCTTTCAACCTTTTGTGAAAATGTTTATTTGACGTTTGGACTTTATGCTTTTACACATTCTATAGTTTATGCCTACATTTTGTAACGCTTATTACTAAACTATGAAAAAGTTTCTGTTTTAACAATGTGTTTACACAGATTACTGTAACTGTAACATGAAATGCGTGTGTTCCAAATAGCGATCTATTATTTCCACTCTAAAACTCCACTTCACTACCAGGTAATCAATCAAGGCATGAGCTGGGAGAACTTAGTGAACGTTCTGCGACGGTGGGGGATGGAATAGCCGGCTGCTTGCTGCTCGTCTTAATTGGCACATTTACAGGACAAAAGAAGTTGGCGGAGAAGTGTGAACGGTTTTAAGGTGGGCCGGATCTATGAGTTTTTTTGTAGACTCTGGTAATTCTAGTGTTAAAAACAAAACAAAGCAAATTGTTACAGATATCTTTCTCAGTCAAGCTCATAAGCAGCAAACTCATGCCTCACCCAGCTCAAGGTTAGTTCTTTGGTATTTGATTCTCAAAAATAACCTAAACCCTGCAAAACTCTCTTAAATCCTGCCTCACACTCCAACTCTTGAAGCATACAGTGCACTTCTTTTCAGCTTGATCAAACTCAGGCTTTAGGCCTATCAGCCTCAAAGTTTAAAGCATCCCCTAAGCAGGGAGCAGGGTTATATAATGTGATCAGGTATTCAAAGCATTCGATCATTCATTTAATTTAGTGGTTTTCACTATGAGCTACATCACTTGAAGCCGATTTAGGACATGCCACTATTCATGTATAGAGGTTTTGGATTGGAAGATAGTAAATGGTTGCAAAACACTGGTATTTTATTGTCTAGTATCAAGTTTACATGTTAAAAATTACACCTAAGCTGAAACAGTTGATATGCTGAAGACATTGTTTATATTTTAGAAAATCGAATATTTATAAATTAATCTGCAATCTTATTATTTTAATTCTAATTGGCAATATCAATTTTTGTATACAATAAATCACAAACATATTGTTTATCTTATAGCAGTTTTAAATATTCTTTTTCTTCTGATTCAATCCACATCAGGTATTTCAAGTGATGGTTCAAGAAGGTCATTTTATATTCTTTGTTATTTCAGGCATTACTTCATTTATCCTGTAGCATTTCTACTTTGAAAGGTTGCTATTTTCACAAGGTAAGAAACAAAAAGTCAAGTGGGACATAGACCCTCTAGAAACACGGCAGGGAACATATACTATCAGAGAATGTATGTATTCATGTTGATCATGTTTCTAAGATTTCTTTTTTTTGTGCGAGAGAGGAGGCTATCTACCTTTAAAATATCTTTCTCTTGAAGGACTCTAACAGGATAGCAGAAAAAAAGAATTTCATTTGAACAACTGAGCGTTAGGCTAGGATTTAAGTGTAGCTCTTTGATTGTAAAAAACAGACCAACGTTGAATGATAAAGAAAAATTAAACAGCAGTTAAATTATTTTACATCCTTAAAAGTTCACCATGTACAGGTGCATAGAAACAGCTGTTCAGTCAGCTAAAAAGTAAACAGCCCTTTTTGAAATTGACAGGATTTATTGAAGCTGGATGCTGGCCATGCTAAGCAAATCATATTGCTTTGGCCGTTCTCTATAAAACTTGCATTTTTTTATTTATTTGTGTGCTTCATGTGAATGAGAATGATTGAAATTGCTTTAAAAATGCATATTTTAACAAATTATAAATACATTTTGACTTTTTGTATGAGAATAGCAACAATGTGACATTACACAAAGGAAAACAACCATTACAAATCAGAGTACGCATTAAAATCGCAGTAAACTGTACGCAACATGTGCACGTGTGATTTTTCAATTAACACCAACTCACCTTCTATAGACACCACATATGGCTAAGACATACCTTCAGCTACCCCGAGTGTGAAAAAGACTGTAAGGAGTGAAACAAATAGAAAGATGGGTGAAGCTAGTAAATAACTGACTGCCCCTAGTAAATATTTGAAATGTTTACACAGATATTATTTTGTACTAAAAATATTACATTTACTGTTCAGTGTCAAAACTATCATAGTAACTGAAACAAAAAAAATTGATCAACATTTTGTGATTCTGGATAAATGTGTGTATGTGAAGTCCTGGTTGCCTGTAGTGTAAGCATCTTCTGTCTCCCAGGACATTGACAGTCATGAATGGAGATGGACTAGGACAATGAGGACACAAATAAAAAGTTACTGGTGCAAAAAGAGCATGTGATTTTATTAAAAGTCATTAGTGTTCAAAAAATGTGGATCAATAGAAATTTCTTCAATAAATAATCCATACAAACGGTGGTCATGAGGAAGTTAAAATCAATAAAGAAGACTGACATAATTATAATCATGGATAATTCCAATATCCAAGACAATTAGAATTGGCTCTATTCAATTGTTCTCAGACCTTCTCTTACTCTCTCTCTATCATCTCACCCTGCTCACCTCTCAGGCATGCTCAACAGGACTGAGATGCTGCTGAGTAATATCTTAACTGTCAGTATCAGCTTGGACACTAAGAGCCCTGCTCCCTCGCCATGCTACTTCCATCGGCAACCCAAAATCACTTCTGCTCTGCAATTTAGCTGGAGCAATCTGGCCCTGGAATTCTGTCCTACTTTCTGATTCTTCTCCCTTCTCATTTTTCTTTGCCTTGATTTTTCCTGCCTTGTCTTTCATGTCTCTTTGCTTTCTACTCAGACCACTTTAATCCTTTTTGGGTGTTTTTGGTGTTGGTACGAATGAACCCACAGAGCGTCAATGAGGTAAGGCTGTGCTGACTGTGCTCTCATATGAATAAGCAATCAGCCAATTTCCCCATTAAATACTCAATCACCTATACTCACAAAGTCTGTGCTATACTGTTTTTATTAAAACCTTGCACCACCATGACCCTTGATGCACCTCACCACAGTCACATGTGGTGGTAGTGGTTATTGTTATTTCTATTAAAACTCCTATACAACCACATATCTGGGTACCAACATGTTAGTCACATTTTTCAATCAAATATTGAATACATTTATTCAATTTTTGCACATTTTTCTCATCTTTTTATGAAATTAGGCACAAGTTTTTTTAGCCCTAGAATTCAAATTTAACATAAGTATTTTGTTTCAAAGTTTACTTTGTTTTTCGTTACATGTGTTGTGCTATTGTTGCCACCATTTTGTTTACCTATCATTGCCATTTTCTCTTCCTGTCATCAGGACAGTTTTCATGTTGTGAGGGGTGTAACCTCAAAGATTGTGACTTGTGGTTATTGACACGATGGGTCACAAACATCATTGGTCGCAAACAGCAGCAACAACCTCTCCTACTAGAAATGAATGATTCTGCAGTCAATATGGTAGAATCCTTCAAATTTTTGGGAACAACTATCACCAACGCTCTCAGCTTGGACCTTAACACCATCTACATCGCAAATAAGGCACTGCAGCAATTGTACTTCTTAAGCCAACTAAAGAAACTAAATATCTCCAAGCCAATCCTAGTTTAATTTTACAAAACCATAATTGAAAGTGTAATTACATTTTCCATTGTTCTCTGGTTTGGTTCAGCAACGGTACACTCCAAAAATAAATTACAATGTGCTGTGAGGTCTGCTGAGAAAATAATTGGTTGTACCCTTCTATCTGTGGCAAATCTGTATACATATCATGTCACTAATCATATCATAAGGTTCTCCACAGACTCATCTCACTTTGGTCATCACTTATTCCATAAAACCCCCTTTGGTAAACACTTGAGATCAATTAAAACTAAAACTAATACACACCGCAATAGTTTCTTTCCCAGAGCCACAGCCCTCTCAAACCAGTAAACTAGCCTCACTTCCTTGTATATTCATGCATTCTGCCAGATACTGTATGAATGTGTGTGTGTGTATGTACAGTATATGTACATGTATGTATACACACTATACACACTTTCACTTATACATCATCATTTGCACATCTCCTTTATAATTGTACTATTCTGCAAACTTGTATGAAGTTTTTCTTTTTAACTTATGCTCTTATAACTTGACAAGGTGTTGAAAAATTTATTCACACTTTTGATTTTAGTCAACTAGACTACATTAATGCACTCCTAACAGGATTACCTAAGAAAGACATCAATCGGTTGCAATTAGTGCAGAATGCAGCAGCCAGAATCTTAACTACAAAAAGAAAATTTGAGCACATCTCAAAAGTTTTTGCATCATTACATTGGTTACCTGTGTCGTTCAGAATTGACTACTAATAGTTTATAAAACCTTAAATATTGAAATTCACCAGACTAATTACTGTGGAACATTTAAAAAACTGCTAAAGCCCATTATTTTAATATGGCTTTTTCGTAGCTACATTTCAGTTGTGTTCCTAATAGACTACATGGGTTATAGAATTATTAAATTCTTCAGGGATCCGCAGGCTCTACAAATCCCCACTATTTTCTGCTGTATTTTCCAGTTTTTCTTGGCTATCTGTGCCACCACAATTTGATCTAGGTATCACGCAGCCACCTGAGATGATGGAATGAAGGCGGGTGTCTCAGCTGTTTAAGAGACCAAATTCTTCAAATCCTATCATGTGAAGCATGAAAACTAAGATGTTTGATCTAGGAACATTTATGTTGGGTAGAATGCCCAGTGGGGGCTGGCCGGTTGTTTGGCCTTGGAACCCCTGCACATTTGTTTTTTTTTTACCTCTACCTAAACTTAAGATTTTTTTTGTTTGTTTTTTTCTGTCCTCCAGGCCACTTTACCTTTTTATTTTGTTGTTACTTATCCTTCAATATTATTGCCTAATCTTATTTGTTTCTGTTTATTGTAACGTTCTCTTTGTCATTACAAGTAATACAAGTAAATCGCAAACAAATTAATAAAAGTAAGGGAATTAATATAAAGAAACCAAAACTTTTGTATGACAAGACAAGTGATAATATAATGGTAGCCAATTAAAAATAGGAGGGTGGGTGTAACAGACATAAAAACAACTTATTTTTCAGAACACTAACATGAAGTCACTAGAGATGCTAGCTAATATTCCACACAGTAATATCCACAAGGAGAAGAGGAATATAGGGAAGAGAAGACCAAGAGTACACAGCCCGTGCATTTTGCGGGAAGCCCCCTTCCACAGGTTTATACTGGGCCCAATAAAGTTTGTCAAAACAGTCTTTCCAGAAAGAATAGAAGAACAAAAATGTTACATAAATGCAAAATATCAATATAATAGGATAAATATAAATTTTAAACTTACCTATATAGAAAAGTTCTTATCTTATCTAGTATACTCAGTGTAACAATTATCCTCGTATACAATACAATACAATACAGTTTATTTTTGTATAGCCCAAAATCACACAGGAAGTGCCGCAATGGGCTTTAACAGGCCCTGCCTTTTGACAGCCCCCCAGCCTTGACTCTCTGAGAAGACAAGGAAAACTCCCAATAAAAACCTTGTAGGGAAAAATGGAAGAAACCTCGGGAAAGGCAGTTCAAAGAGAGACCCCTTTCCAGGTAGGTTGGGTCCTCGTATCAATAAGGAAATAAAAAATCTGGTAACCAGAGATGGCATAGTGTAAACACATAAGGTTCTCATATGTACAGGAGCTTAGTTCAAGAAACTAGAAAACTGAATCACTTTCAAAGGTGCTTCAACTAAGTAGAGAGTAAAAGGTCAAAGTGATAGTTCACTTTTTTCTTAATGAGGGAAAAATGTATTTAAATGATTTTAACGTTAGGCTGCAAAGACACAAACTATGAAAGAAGTGAAGGGGTTTGCATACTTTCTGAAGACACTGTTAATTAAAGGAACACAGTATTTTTAAAGATCTCAGCTATTGAAAACAGTCACTTTTGTCCATTCTCTAATGTGACAGAGAGTTCGGGAACAACAGCATTTGTAGGTCAAAGCTACACATTTGTGAATCATTCTAGATAGATACTTTATTAATCCCAAGGGGAAATTCACATACTCCAGCAGCAGCATACTGATAAAAAACAATATTAAATTATAGAGTGATAAAAATGCAGGTAAAAAAACTGACAACTGTAAGCATTTTTCTTGCATATACAGTATAACCTGATGTTTAATGATGTTGTATTCATTGTCTCTGCTGTCTTTATTGTCTCTAAACTGACTCTAGTCAGTGGGAGGCATACAAGTAAGAACTCAGTTGTACTATGTAAACTGTTCAAGAAAATTAAAGGAACACTTTTTAATCAGAGTATAGCATCAAGTCACTGAAACTTCCTGGATATTGATCTGCTCAGTTAAGTAGCAGAGGGGTAGTTAATCAGTTTCAGCTGCTTTGGTGTTAATGAAATTAACAACAGGTTCACTAGAGGGGCAACAATGAGACGAACCCCAAAACAGGAATGGTTTAACAGGTGAAGGCCACTGATATTTTTCCCTCCTTATCTTTTCTGACTGCTTTTTTCACTACTTTTGCATTTGGCTACAATCAGTGTCACTACTGATAGCATGAGTTAATACCTGGACCCTACAGAGGTTGCCCTGTGCTTTTCACAGATGAGAGCAGGTTCACCCTGAGCACATGTGACAGACGAGAAAGGATCTGGAGAAGCTGTGGAGCATGTTATGCTGCCTGTAACATCATTCAGCATGACCAGTTTGGTGGTGGGTCAGTGATGGTCTGGGGAGGCATACCCACGGAGGAACACACAGACCTCTACAGGCTAGACAATGGTACCTTGACTGCCATTAGGTATTGGAATGAAATCCTTGGACCCATTGCCAGACCCTATGCTGGTGCAGTGGGTCCTGGGTTCCTCCTGGAGAACGACAATACCCGGCCTCGTGGCAAGAGTATGCAGGCAGTTCCCATTGATATCATTGACTGGCCTCCACTCTTGCCTGACCTAAATCCAACAGAAAGCAATAAATCCAAACTTTAATTTAATCGCAATTTAAATTTAAACTTAATACAGTGATCCCTCGCTATATCGTGCTTCGACTTTCGCGGCTTCACTCCATTGCGGATTTTAAATGTAAGCATATCTAAATATATATCACGCATTTTTCGCTGGTTTGCGGATTTCTGCGGACAATGGGTCTTTTAATTTATGGTACATGCTTCGTCAGTTTGTTTGCCCAGTTGATTTCATACAAGGGACGCTATTGGCCGATGGCTGAGAAGCTACCCAATCAGAGCACGTATTATGTATTAAATAAAACTCCTCAATGATATACGATATGCTTCCCGCGCGGTGCTTCGCACACTTAAAAGTTCTAACAGCCCGTAATGATTTTTGATTGTTTGCTTTTCTCTGTCTCTCTCACTCTCTCAGACATTCTCTGCTCCTGACGGAGGGGGTGTGAGCAGAGGGGTGTTTGCAAAGTGGCTGTTTGCTTAGAAGATACAGACACTCCTCTAAAAAATGCTGAAAAGACTACCTTCACATTGATCCCTTCATTGCAGCCGCTTGGTGCTTCGCATACATAAAAGCCCAACAGCCCTATTGATTTTTGATTGTTTACTTTTCTCTCTCTCTCTGACATTCTCTGCTCCTGACGTGCACTTTGAACGGGAAGATATGTTTGCATTCTTTTAACTGTGAGAAAGAACTGTCATCTCTGTCTTGTCAATTTAAACTTTTGACTAAAGGGTGTTATTTCATGTCTAGAGGGCATATGTTAAAAAACGTATTTAGAAGATCGTAAACAGGTTTTCAATGCTCTAACTGCGAAAAATATTAGATTTACTAGCAAAATACACGCGCTTCGCAGTGGTGAAGTACTGCCTTAAAATTTTTATTAAGAAGAAAATTAAACCTTTTTAAACTGAGGAAAAATATACCAATAATTATTTGTTAAGGATCTCTTTGTATACCACCTTGAGTTCGGCCCTCCGGTTGTAATATGACCAAGCTGTGAGCTGATCTTACTCTTGAGCATGCAACGTACAGTTGGCCATGTGAACAGTAATCTTGTTTCAAATCTCACAGCTTGGATTGCTGCTGTCATAATCGGTTTGAGTTTCATGGTTTATTTCAATTACGACAGTATTTGTAGGACTTGTGTTGAAGAGACATTCGGCATCTGTCAAGCATTGTAAGTATACAACCAGTTTCATCGATAACTTCACATCCAGCTTTTGAGTGTTTAAACATTTCTAAACATCAAAGTGTCCACTACTGAAATTGTCACCTGTGAATCTAAGATGTTTAAAAGGCATTGGCGGTTGTCCTAAGGTGTAAAATATTTGGCCATTTCGGTACACTTGAAAGCGATAACCGAACAATTCAACGGCAGCCATCAACTCGCATGGAGATGCATAGGTGAAGGGCTTAAGCATTTCACTCTTCTAGTGCTCCTGTGTAGTATAATTATCTCCTGTACTGTCATCATTCCACACCTTGAACCTGTCCCAGTCATTCAATACATAAGACACAATGTTCCTCCGGATATCAAGAGTGAGCCTGCAATATGTAACAAAGAGAATGGAAAAGGCAGATGCCATCTCCAGGCATGGAAACCACTTGGTAAGTGACAGTTCTTTGATCGATGGTGATGACCTCGATAGACATGTTAATGGGGGTACAGTTGGAATGATAAAGGAAATGGGTACCTGAACAATGTAAAGTAAGTCTAAAATACCTACACAATAACTATAATCGTAATAAACAAACAATAAAACAGCGGAGAAGCCGTGGATTAAATAAGAAGGCTGTAGTTATCAGCAGGGAGACATGAATCCCGTGGCGAAGCAAAGAAGGGAATGTAGAGACTGGAGCAACGGACAGCCTTATATAGGCAGGCAGCCAACAACGTAGGAGGCGTTGGGATGGGGGACCCAACGCTGCCTCACACGGTGACCGAGCTGCAGGCTATGGACGTATATATGTACGTAAGTAGGATTCAGTTAGTGTTGGGAACCCGCGTACCAAATTTCTTGAAGATGGGCCCATAAGTAACAAAGACCGTTGAAAAGTTCAATATGGCGGCCGACAGTGGCATCATACCACCGAAATAAGTACCAAATTTCAGCCTTCTACCTACACTGGAAGTTGGAGAATTAGTGACGTTGGAAAGTTCAATATGGCGGCTGACAGTGACATAATACCACCGAAATAAGTATGTACATTGGTTTCGGTTAGCGCAGGGAAGCCGCCTACCAAATTTCGTGAAGATGGGGCCATGAATTAGAAAGTTCAACATGGCGGACGTTGTCGACCGTTATGACCGTTATGCGTAGAATTTTGAAATGAAACCTGCTTAACTTTTGTAAGTAAGCTGCAAGGAATGGGCCTGCCAAATTTCAGCCTTCTACCTACACTGGAAGTTGGAGAATTAGTGACATTGGAAACTTCAATATGGCGGCCGACAGTGACATCACACCACCGAAATAAGTACGTACATTGATTTTGGTTAGCGCAGGGAAGCCACCTACCAAATTTCGTGAAAATGGGGTCAGCCTTCTACCTACACGGGAAGTTGGAAAATTAGTGACGTTGGAAAGTTCAATATGGCGGCTGACAGTGGCGTCATACCATCGAAATAAGTACGTACATTGGTTTCGGTTAGTGCAGGGAAGCCGCCTACCAAATTTCGTGAAGAATTTCGTGAAGATGGGGCAATAAATAAGAAAGTTCAACATGGCGGACGTTGTCGACCGTTATCAACCGTTACGTGTAGAATTTCAAAATTAAACCTGCTTAACTTTTGCAAATAAGTTGTAAGGAATACGCCTGCCAAATTTCAGCCTTTTACCTACACGGGAAGTTGGAGAATTAGTGATGAGTCAGTGAGTGAGTCAGTCAGTCAGTGAGGGCTTTGCCTTTTATTAGTATAGACTAGCAGAATACCCGCGCTTCGCAGCGGAGAAGTAGTGTGTTAAAGAAGGTACGAAAAAGAAAAGGAAAAATTTGAAAAACAACGTAACTTGATTGTTAATGTAATTGTTTTGTCATTGATATGAGTGTTGTTCTCATATCTATCTATCTATATATATATATATGTTGTTCTCATATCTATCTATATATATATCTCTATCTATCTATATATATATATATATATATATGTTGTTCTCATATCTATCTATATATATATATATCTATCTATATATATATATATATATATATATATACTAGTAAAATACCAGCTTCAGCGGAGAAGTAGTGTGTTAAAGAAGCAATGAAAAAAAGAAAAGGAAACATTTTGAAAATAACGTAACATGATTGTCAATGTAATTGTTTTGTCACTGTTGTGAGTGATGAGTGTTGCTGTCATATATATATATATATATATATAAATATATATATATATATTTACACACACACACAAACATATATATATACATATCTATACATATACACATATATACACACACACACATATATACATACATATATATATCTACATATATATATATACATACATATACATACACACATACATACATACACACACATATATACACACACAGCTATTTCGTATCAGTGCAATACGCTGTTTGTTAAAACGGATGACACCCGCTCTTACGTGCAAGTCTGCGTGGATATTATGAACTATCGTATTTGTTCAAGTTCTATTTAAATTTTAAATAGAAGGAATTTTTATTTAGTCGACAGAAATATCTTTGGTAGGAATGGTAAAACAGACAGGAATATTATTCCTGAATAAATCAACTCAAACCTTAAACAACTTATAATATTTTGCTCTCCATAAAAATATATCCTGTCTAAATTATACAAGTTAGAAATAAAGTAAACATTAAAAGAACAAACATTCAAATTTCTTTACTCTTATGTAATTTTATATTTTATAAAAAATAAACTTAGATTTTAAATATCCCAAAAGATTTTGCTCTCCATAAAAATATATCCTGTCAAAATTATACAAATTCAAATATGAACATGCTGCATAACAAAACCTGGAAATATAAATAAAATGTGTTCTTTTCAGCAATAACAAATCAAATCATTCAGTTGTCTTTGCTCATATGTCATTTTAGAGCTGGACGCCTGGCATCTTTTTGGCCACAAGTTCGTTTCTGTTTGGTGTGAGGTTCTGTGTTGTGGAGATTCTCAGGATGGATTGCAGGTGCTCATCAGTGAGGCGACTCCTGTGTGCTGTTTTGTTAGTCTTTATCACTGAGAAGAGCTTCTCACACAGATATGTGCTACCAAACATGCACAAGGTTCGAGCCGCATGTAGACAGACTTTTTTTGTTCTTCAAAGTCACCAAAGCGCCGTGCAAACTCAGTGCGCTCAGTTTATCAGCAAAGTGCGTATTTGGGAACACCGTAGTGACGACTTGGTTTAACATTACTTGGTAACAGGGAAAGTGGGGCAAGTGGTTGTGTCTCCCATAAAAGCAGCCTCAATTGAAATCACTTTGTGATTGTGCACGGGTAAAAACGTCCGCTGAAGTGTCAGATTCTTATTTAATTCTTCTGCTTTCTGTATCTTCTGCATTGCATTCAGGTCTTTCAGGTTACCCTGATGTTTTGTTTTATAGTGCCGTCTTAGATTAAATTCTGTAATTACAGCCACATTAGCTCCACAAATGAGACACACCGGTTCAGTAAACATATACTCAGCCTCCCATCGGTTTTTAAAGGCTCTATTTTCAGAATCAACTTTTCTCTTCAGCATCGTGTGAGCTAGCTTCGCAATAACTTGCAGCATCATAAGCTAGACTTGATTAACGCGGTAAATGTTTGGCAAGGCAGCTGAAGCGCTGCATTATGGGATCTGTAGTTTATTGTGTTACCAGCGCTTCATATACTCGGGCTTTAATAACAATAATACAGTATATAAAATGAACTTGCGGGCCGGATATAATTACACGCCGGGCTGGATGTGGCCCGCGGCTCTTGAGTTTGACACATATGGACTAATTAGAACTTGAAAAAAAATATTTTTTCAAATGTGATCGCAATTCAGATAGAGTTGACGCGCACTACAGCCTGCATGCCTCAATGAGTCATCCTCCCCTCGCTCTTACTTTTTTACCGTTCATCTAATGAATACACTGAGTATGGCTTTACCAAAACAATCATTGATGGCGAATAAAGTATCCATTATTCGAGTATGTAGATCGGGTTATATATATACACATATATATATATACCCGCGTATCGCAGCGGAGAAGTAGTGTGTTTAAAAAGCTAGAAAAAGAAAAGGGAACATTTTAAAAATGCCTGTCTGGAGCGGATTAACCGCGATAAACAAGGGTTTACTGTATAACTGTGCGGAGAATATTTATAAACAGTGTGGGAGAGTTTCTAAGGGCTTAAAATATATAAAAATAACCAAACAAACATATGGTTTCTACTTCACGGATTTTCCACGTATCGCAGGGGACTCTGGAACACAACTCCCGCAATCGAGGAGGGATTACTGTACACCACAGCAAACAATAGTATTGTTAGTTTAGTGGTAAAGTAAACAGTCAATATTTATTAATATCAAAGCTGTTCCAGTTGAAAGTATGAATATTAGGAACATGTCTCTCACGTTTTCCAATGCTTTTCTTCCCAACCGTCAATAAATTACCAGCAAATTAATTTGTGACCAAATGCCAGAGACTTGCAGCTTAGTAGCCTAAAAACGTTAAGCTCTGTTTGTACTGTTTGCAACACACAGTTGGATTGAAATATATTAGTACATGTATGCACTGGGTGAGAGAATAATCAGTTACTGTATAAGCTATTTCAGTAAGGGAAAACAATGATGCCTTAGGTACTGCAACTGTTCATGGAACAGCTGACCTCACAGACATTTAATCATTTTCTAAAAAAACAATTAGCAACAGCATGGAATGAATGAAACCTTAGGCGTTAAATTACCCTACAGGGTAAAATGGTGTAAATCAGCTGGAAATAACAAGTAAATGTGAAAATGCAGGAAAAGTATTTTTAGATCATTAAGAAATTTTCCACAGAAACATATAAATCAGAATGGTGAAATCTACAATGTTGATGGGGAATGGCAAAGTTTTAACTTTGATAAACATGTATGGGCTGATAATATAAAAAATGTTAAGAAGCACTTAATAGAATTCCATAAAAACTCCCAAATGAATTGATGAAAATGAAAACAAGTCATAAATATTATTTAAAGTATTGGCCAAGTTTATTATTAATATTTTTGTGATTATTATTTTTTTGATTATTATCAAGCTAAACAAATTAAACATTATACTCACAACAGCCCCTTCTGCTTTACCCTAATGTCCCAACTCTAACATAGAGGCCATAATATAAGAACAGAAAGAGAGCACTGACTTAACAGAGATTGCCTGTATCAGATAAAAGCCTCAAAAGGGAAGTCAAAGTATAATGAATCAAAAGTAGCAATATCAACAGACATGCAGGACCTGAAAAACTGACTACCAGTAGAAGAGTCCTCAGTGGTCTTAGTAGAAACTCTGTTTATCCAAGTTGTTTACAATTATGACTTGTTTAACAAAATGTAAATCCAACATACTCAGTTATGACTTGTGTCACACTCCTGTGTAGCATTTGTGTTGGTGTGAGCTGAGATATAAAGAGGAAAGATTTAATAGGATTAGAATTTGAGGCTGTAGCCAAATCTCAACATTTTTTGAAAAACAGAAAGAGCATAATGCATAGGTCGAGAGGGAATTAACAGCATGGCAGAGCACTGAACATGTGGATAAAAGTGCCTCACACACCGACGACAAAAGTAACAACATGGAACAGGTTTAAGACCCATCTGATGGCACCTTTTGGGAGTAAGGTAACAGAAGTTCAGCTTGGTTTGTGGTTAATCTCATTTTCAGAAGAGAATTTGGAATTCTGGAATTTGGTCTCTCAGGCTAGACTGGTGGAGTGGAGGAAGGCAAGAGGTCTCTGAGCCAAACCAAAGTTAAGATGTTTATAATCTGAACTATGCAACAGAGTCATTTATTAGGGGAGACAGAAAGGAAGTCAAAAGGGTGTGTAGGCAACGCACAAGAAGATTCCATATATTTTTAGAAATATGAGGAGAAAAAGCAAATTAATAATAATAACAATAATACGTTTTATTTATGTAGCACCTTTCATACACTCAAGGACACTTTACAATTCAATAAACACATTAACAGGACAATAGAAATTACATGCAAGAAAATAAATAATACTCATTGAAGAGATATGTTTTTAACAGGAGTTTGAAATGAATAATAGAATTTTCTATTATTAATTGAGACTGAGAAGACTGGAATGACAGGAGCACAGTATCACTAAACAGTTCACCAAGCACACTGACTCCTGCAGCCAGTCAATGAGTTTAATGAATGGCCAGCAGCTGATATTAATAAAAAATAGGGAGCTAACTTGCATTATTAAAGCTGCACCAATATGCTTCTCCACATGATTCCAAATATTGAGGGCATAGCAGATAGGAGGACCAAGGAAATGGATATATTTCTTAAACTTTAATGGAGCAAAATAATGGGCACTAGAGGGTATGAGAGAGTAATGTAGGACTCAATAAGTAACCACATCAAAAATGGGAAAAAAAAGGGAAAGTCACAAGCAAATGGGACAAAAAGGTGAGGGCCCATTGATAGCACTCTATATCTGTCAGAAACGTTCCCCATCATGCCCCTTCAAATTAGTATTGCATATTTAAAATGTGGTCTTTTGGCATTTCATTAAAATTTAGAAGTAATCAATCTAACCCCAACCAGTAATTTGAAGGGGGATGAAGTGTAATCAAGGAACAAATAAAATTTAAGTGGTGGACTGTATTCATTTTAATAATCACCAGGGTACAGCAAGATTAAAAGGATAAAGGTATGCTAGACTAGGAGCAGATAAAAACATCATCTTTATTAAACATAAATTGGTAAATAGAACATAGAGCATTAATTGACACAAAATTATACACCTGAAGATTCCTGGAATAATTAGTAATTGGGAATGATGGAGTTAAGCAGCCTTGCTGGGGTAAATTATTAAGAGGAAAAACATATGATTTGGTTCAGTTAATTTTGCAACTGTAGAGGTTTTCATAAGTCATAAAAAGGTCTAAAATAACACTTACATCTGAAGAAATATTACCTACTATAGGTAAAAGAGACCTACACCGGCAAAAAGGAAAATTCTATGAGAAGAACTGTGAAGAGAAGTTGTTGTCAATGGCTGAGAGTTACAGACTGCTACTGCCAATGGTTTAAGGGATAGATTTAGGAGTGGGGAAGTGGACAACCCTGTCTGGTACCTTTTTAAATGAGAAAAGGTGGGAAAATTGAAGAATGTTTGAGGACAACTGCTGAGGGAAATTAACGTAATGTTCTGATCAAGTATGTAAATCAAGTATTGAGTACACCTCGCTCCATAAGGCCAGTTCATGCAGTCAAAAGCTATATCAATATACAGTAAGAGGAGTGCTTCTTGAGGTTTGCTACAGAGTCAATGACATGCAGAATCTTTTGAACATTGTCTGGAGGATGCCAGGAACTAGAGAAGCTACTCTGATCAGGGTGAAACAATTTATAAATATCTTTCTATAACCAACAGGCAGGATCTTAGCTGATTTAATAAGTCCGAAGGACCTGAAACTTTGCCATAGCATACAAAGTTTAAGAATCTTTAATAGCAAAGTAATGGCAACCATTCAGTTGACAAGACAATGTGGCTTTTTTTGATTAAAAAGGATTGAGTGCTTCCAAAATTATGCGTTGTTTTTTAGAATCAGTAATTGTGAAAGTAGTCCATCCACACCTAGAACCTTACATGCCATCATGAAGTCTAACGTCTCTTTGAATTTAACTAAGATAACTGATTATCCAACAGTGATGCTTCACTGACCATAAGGTGTGGGAGAGGGAAGAAACACTTACGTCAGGGAGAAGAGTGATTAGGGACATCTGAAAACAAATGGGTATAATAACATTGAACAGTATATAACTGTTTGAGGATTTATTAGATATTGGGCCTGATTTGGTTTTATTAACAGGGATATTGGCAAATGTGTTACACTTTCTAAGACTTAATGCAAGTAATTTATAACAGTGTAATAAAGGATCCTATTGCAGATGATCATAAACTCTGCTTTCTGAGTCAACCTACTGAGCACTGAGCTCAGGTCTAACCTTAATGATCTGAACCTCTTAATCAAGCCCACAGGGATTTCTTAAAGGGAAAATATAGATTCTGATTCTGAATCAAAGGTTACTTGATGTTTAACATATGTTAACTGCAAGTGGCTGCTACAGAGAGTCATTCGTGAAAGGCACTGTACCATAGCTTAGTTTCAGCTTTGTCAGGTACAGCAGTACTTCTAAAAACTGATATCCCTCATCTTCCTCACTACATGAAAAGGGCTATAGTCAGGAAAAAAACACAGGTGTGAACTTTCATATGAGATCACTTGGCCATCACAAGTATCTTTTAGGGTAAAACAACCATTTGGAAACCATTTGGGCTAAAACTTTAATAGAATGGACTTTCAAGCTTTACAATTTCTCTAATGGTCATAATCTGAATGTTATCTCATTGTGCGTCGTCTTCTTTGTCAAATATTTAAATTTTGTGACTGCTAAGTTTGAGGTGAAGAGTGGTTTTCCTTTGTCTTCCTTTGATGGCAACAATTAAATTTCTAATTTGAGTAAACATAATTTGCGTGCTTGCATTCAGGATGTTTGTTTGCACCATCAAAATGTTCTTTATTGTTTCCCAGTGGGAGTTGTTACCATTAAGAACCTCCATGTCAGTGTGCTGATGCTTTTTTGTACTGTTAAAGGCAGCTGAATTGGCTTTGTATCCAGAAGATGGCATTACCTTTGTGTGCAAGGTAAGCAGATGATTCTGGCAACCTTGCTAGGAATAGATGAGGGGATTAACAGACAAAAGGAAGGTCTCAATATAAACAAAGTACATGAGCCCAAGTTTTAAGGAGCTGTCACCATGGAACATTATCTTTGATGTTCATTGTTATGAATTTTTAATTGCCTTGCATAATTCCTCTTCATATTTGTAGCAAAGGAACTATGTGAATTCCATCAAAGGTAAAAAAAAAAAAATAATATAAATATGGAACTAAACACTTCCTTCACAGAAACAGTCTTTCACTCAGGTGAACCCGCGTATTCATCATAAGAACCTATTGGAGTGCCAAAACAAAGCTATAAAAACACACAAAATAATGTACAGTAATCCCTCGCTATATTGCGCTTCGACTTTCGCGGCTTCACTCTATCGCGGATTTTAAATGTAAGCACATCTAAATATATATCACGGATTTTTGCTGGTTCACGCTTTCTGCGGACAATGGGTCTTTTAATTTAGGTTACATGCTTCCTCAGTTTGATTGCCCAGTTGATTTCATACAAGGGACACTATTGGCGGATGGCTTAGAAGCTACCCAATCAGAGCATGTATTACATATTAACTAAAACTCCTCAATGCTATAAGATATGCTTCCCGCGTGGCGCTTGTTTTGTTTGCTTCTCTCTGTCTCTCTCACTCTCTCTGCCTGACGGAGGGGGTGTGAGCAGAGGGGGCTGTTTACACAGTGGCTCTTTGCCTAGAAGATAGGACGCTCCTCTACAAAATGCCGCTTTATCGCGGTGCTTCTGTATACGTATTGTGCACGTATTGATTTTTTGATTGTTTGCTTTTCTTAGCGAGCGCTCTCTCTGACATTATCTGCTCTTTACGGTGCTCCTTTGAAGATAAGATATGTTTGCTTCTTTTAATTGTGAGAAAGAACTGCCATCTCTGTCTTGTAATGAAGCACAGTTTAAACGTTTGACTAAAGGGTGTTATTTCATGTCTAGAGGGCTCTAATAATGTTAACAGTGTTGGAGAGTTTATAAGGGCTTAAAATATATAAAAATAACCATAGAAACATATGGTTTCTACTTCGTGGATTTTCACCTATCGCGGGGGGGTCTGGAACGCAACCCCCGCGATCGAGGAGGGATTACTGTATTTAGAAGGTCGTAAACAGGTTTTCTATGCTCTAACTGCGAAAATATTCGATTTATAAATAAAGAATCCTACTTCGCGGAAATTAATTTATCGCGGCAGAGTCTGGAACGGATTAACCGCGATAAACGAGGGTTGACTGTACTAATAATCTGAAAAGCACAATGTCTATTAGTATAAAGATGAGGAAAAGACAACAATAAAAATAAACATTGACAGTGTTTTTTTTTCTAGAGTGAAGCAGCTGACGTCTTTCTAAGATTGAAGGGCTGCCTACTAGGATGTCACAAGAGCACTGAAGTAGGCAAATCCACATTGTCACAAGATCACACCCCATGTCATCATGGTGATGTGGCTATAGAAAAGATCATATATCAGAAAAACTAACATCATCAGCAAAGAAAATAAAACAAGAAAGTACATAAAAACAAGGCAATAAAGCGCTCAACCAACCTTACAAGTTTAGAATAAAGAGCTTGAAATTTCCACTTTAAATATCAAAAGATGTTTCTGTACAATTAAACCTGGTCACACCAGGTACACACCATTTTAGTATTTTCAAATATCAATAATGATGATTTCTAAAGTGAAACCCACCTCTTGTCAAAATCACCCAAAATCTCAAAAATGCTTTAATTTGATTGAAATTTGGTAAATTTAATAGAAGAAGATCATTTTTTGATGATACATTTACATGGCTCGAATGAAACTGACATGCAAATGAAGGACACATCAGAAGTGATTGACAGCAGCACCAGCCAATAGGATGGGCAGAGAAATGAAGAAGAGGCAATGTCCTGGACAGCATAAACCGATGAAATCACATCTGTCATGTAAAGTGAGGTGTGAAATGAAAATGAGAAAGTTTAGTGAAGCTTCAAGGAAATGCAAAACCCAATGGTTAGCAAGTGCCATAAAGCTGGAGTGCCGATGTCAGACGCGGTGGATGTGATTGTTGGTGTGGCTTTGCTAGAAGCAAAAGGCCGGGGGAGGTGGGCATGGGAATACAGAGGTGAAAGTGGTGTCCTCAGAACCAAGACAAGGAGGACAGATGGCATAAGATGTAAGTAGTTCCACCATGTGCTACTCTATTGTAATATATATTCACATCTATGGACTTTAAAAGGAGATCCCCCACCCCTGACCTCTGAAATCATTTACATTTACATGCATGTCTGCTTACTTTGAGCAAGGATTCACAAACCCCATACTCAACTCCAAAATTCTTTACATATACATTTGCATCTGCGGACTTTAAAGGGGAACCTATGATTGTTTAAGAAGCCTTCAAAACATAGTTCCAACACTTATTTTCTCCCACTTAAAGCCCTAGAGGAAACAACCTCAAAAAGTAAAAACATTCAGTTTATTACATGAGCCACCAAAATGCATATCTAGTAAACGTTATTAATGTTTGTAACAAGTTAAAGTAAAATGGGATGTGTTAGAACTTTATTGTCTTCCAATGGCTATGGAAAAAAAATACAAGCTTGAACATAAAACTGATGGAAAACACAGAAAGAGATACCTGAGTGAACAATATAAACAAGTGAAAATGATAAACTTCTAATAATGATAATAGTACTGTATATACTCAAATTTCACATTATTCATACTGATTATCCATTTTAAATCAAAAGAATATGCTTTCCTGTAAAAGTGTGTTTGGCAACAGCCATCAATGAAAGCCAAAATCAGTTACTAGGAAAAGCAGGGATTGATCAAATGCTGGAATGTTTTACTCATGTGCAATTGTGTATAAACATGTTCAAGAATAAGCAGCTTCAGTGACCTAATAATATAATTACTACTTATCATTTGACTGACACCTTTATCAAAGGTGACTTACATCTTTTGAGATAAAACTAGTTACATTTCTTTTGTGTTTCCAATTGGAGTACAGGCATGTGAAGTGACTTGTTCAGTGTCAGTAGAAGGATTTAAGCCAACAACCTCAGAGTTTGAAGTCCCAGGTCCAAAGCCTTAACCACTACACCACCCTGCCTGTCAATAATATTAGTCTTTGGTAAAAACCCTACAAATATTGTATACAGAAAAGTACTTAGTTACATAGTACATCACATAGTACATGGCACTATAACTGAGGCCTTATGGAATTTAATGTTTTATGGAATTGTTATGATATTATTAAATTTTCCTGGTGAACCCTGGTAATACAGTTAGCACATAACAATTATAAGTCACTTGTAAACTTGTACTATTTCTGGGTCCCCTTCAGGATTGGTTTCAGTCTGATACCTAGGATTGGGGCCATGTGATCTTGAATACAATAAGGAAATAAGAACATTCAGGAATGGATTGTTTTATCCAAAGTTAACTAAAAAAATTACCCTTACAATATTAGTTTATTTTACACTGGGAAAATGTTAGTCTGGTTTCCCCCTAGTTACAACACAAAACATAATTTATTTAAATTATTTTACTAATATCACAATGACTCACTTACCTTGACACAAAAGACAGCATAGTCATTGTGTTTTTACATGTAAGCTAAGTTTGGGAATATCTTAATTATATCACTTTATTACACATGCTTTGCAATCATATTTTGTTGTCAGGCACCATTCTTGGATGGTTTTGTTCATACTCATCAAATTAATTTCAAGTTGATAATGGTACTCCCTCATTACTTTCTGAAATTAGAAACAATACCTATTAAGGTTTACTGTCAGAACTAATACTGTATTTTCTCTCTACTTTACCATGAAAACACACAATTCAACACTATATACATTCACTCGTATGTAAATGATACTCTAATGCACTTGATAATCTATCTTATGTTTATCCAATTCAATATTTACTTATTAATAAAAATATTGAAAGAGTAGCTGGCAGTTCTTTAACTCTGATAGTGTCTAGCCACTATTTTTGAAATTTCCACCTGCTTATAAAATCTGTTTCTTTTGCAATGTTAAACCTGCATTTCCTACATGTTAATTTTGATGAATCTGGAGAGAATTTATGTGTCATCTTTGTCAGTGAACTATCCAACAGTTCTTCCATTATTGTGCTACATCACATCTATGTTTTTTAAACTACAAAAACAGGAAAATTAGTGTCATTTTACATGGTGACAAAACGGAGTAAGTTAATGTATACATTTATGCAAGTAGAGTTGGTTATGACAGTAGAATAATTACAGGCTATTGTCATCCTACTAGCTGCAGTCAGCAAGAATCAATAGTAGAACTATAAAATGTATGAATCTCATATAACTTCTGCTCTGATGCATCTAAGTTCACTTCCGTTTAACTTTAGGGTCAGTTGTTCAGTTCTTCTCCTAAAATATAAATCTGCATCATTTAATCAGTCACATAAAATGGTATCACCACCTTTTTTTTCGAACATAACATATGTACTGCCTGTTATGAGATATAAGGAAAATTATTAGATGCTAAGAGGGGATTGACATCTGCTGGGCAAGGTTAGCCAGGCTTTGCCTATTTCCTGTTTCTTTCATTTTTTGATTTCTAAAAAAATTGGGATTATTTTTGCATATGCCGTTTGTCATTTTCTCCCTCCTTCTCAGCTTGCTGTCTGTTATCCATCACCATTAGCATGTGATCAGGTGTTTATTTAATCTACTCTTTACAATTCCACCTAACAGAAATCAAAACATTCTTGTGTATAGTTTTTGACTCCTTACCATGTTGGTGTCAGAATACTTCTGTGTATTTTTTGCATACTTTTACGTATTACCCATCCCAATAAAGAGTAGCAGCATGTTTCTAATTTTGTAGCAGCTACTAAGTTGTACTGTTTGTTTCTGCTTAAGGTAAAGAATAGCAGCTGTTAATTGTGGAAAAGAAACTGACTTGAGCCTGGATACACACCTAAGCTTGTGCACAAATGAGAGGACTAGTGAATTCATTCAGATGCAAATGGAAACTCGTCCAGACACACACTTGAATGCACAGGAGGGAATATGGGTGTCTGGTATGTAATGCAATGTGCAGCTAAGGAAGCCAGTACTTCACCCTAGTATGACTGTAATTCTCATTTTGTTCAGAAGCTAGGCATACCATTTATATTTCTGATGTATTACTCTTATTGTTTTCATTTTTGTAGGGCCTGTCTATCTTTCCTAATTAAATAAATCTCATTGATTCTAAATTACTTCCACACAGCGCCTTTCAGCCTTCCTCGCCACACTTGCTGGGAAATATTAATGCTAAATGATTCCTGTAAGCAGGGAAAAATTGAAACAGATATTCGGTGAGATAATATTCACATTAATTTATTCTGAAAATCCAGTAAACTATTTGAAGAATAAAAGATCTCCCTTTAAAATTTGAATTACAATAACATTAATAGTAAGTATTTTGCAATAAAGAAGCTATGATTTAAAAAACTGATTTATACGGAAATTCTAATTTTATTTCTGCTTTCTGAATATTTGTCTGCTGGTATAACAATCCATGAGATGTTTTTGTGTTCTCTAGCAAAAGAGTTAGTAATTTAATTGTATCTTTTTACAGAATATATTTAAACAAATGGCTAGTCTTCAACAAAAACTTGAAATTGGTTAATGTGTTGAGCCAAACTGGCATTGCCTGTTTTCTTAGTGGACGCACACCACTGTACCCCTCCCTGGTCTTTTTAAATACCATCTCTCCTGAAATTTACATACAAGATAAAGTGACTGTCTCTTCAGATTTTATTACACATTCAGGAGCCCACTTTTTAGCCCTGACAGGAGTATGCACCAATTTCTTCTAGTTAATTATATAATAGACAGTAATAAAAAAAAACTCAGTAAGGTAGAAATAAGTAAAGTAAACAAGAAAAATCACAATTTGAAAAGCCATGTATCCCGGGACAAAGGCCCTACCCTAAAAGAGCTAAGCAATTGTGTGCTATGGAAGATAGATTTCCAAGGAAAGCTGCGGGATATCATTCAGGTCTTAATACAGAAATGGAAAATGAACAAAGTGTGAAACTCATTAACAAAGAACCCATGTTTGACTGATACTACTCATAAACAGTAACCAGCCAATAGTAATTGTAAACAGAAAGCAGTAATCTGTGTATTTTGTGTGACTCATATCAGACACTTATAATTACTAATATTAAAAATGAGGTTGTTTCAAGGAAATTATTAATTTCTAAAAATGCAGAAGGCCTACCACAGAATTCTGTAGATAAACCCAATGAAGTACCATAGGTAGTGATGAGGTAGCAATTCACAGCAAAAACCTAGACTTTTGTTTTGCAAAAT
Organism: Polypterus senegalus; assembly: GCF_016835505.1. NCBI lineage: Eukaryota > Metazoa > Chordata > Cladistia > Polypteriformes > Polypteridae > Polypterus > Polypterus senegalus. Next base: position 120,186,746 of record NC_053154.1, on the reverse strand, counting down.
TTAGACAAGAAGAGGTCATTAAATCCAACAAAGCTCACCATTCCTATAAACTTAATTCTTCTAAAATAACATCAAGTCGATCACACTACTTGGTAACTTATTCCATGTGTCATGGTTCTCCGTGCAAAGAAAAACTTCCTAATGTTTGTGCAGAATTTACCATAAACAAGTTTCCCACTGTGCCCCCGTGTTTCGCTGTACTAATTCCCTTCATAATTTGAAACATTTCAATCATGTCTCCTCTTAATCTCCTTTTGCTTAAGATGAAAAGGCTCAGATCTCTTAATCCTTCCTCATAACTCACGTAGCCCTGGAAACCAGTCTAATTGCTCTTCTCTGGACTTTTTCTAGTGCTTCTATGTCTTTTTTGTAGCTTGGAGACAAAAACTGTACACAATATCTTATAAGATTCCTCACCAGTGCATTATTAATCTTGAGTATAACTTCCTTTGACTTACTTTTGAACTGCATGGGCACCATTATTTGGGGTGGTGAATTAAGAAATGCTTCAACTAGGGTATGGGGGTGGAGAAAATTTAGAACAGGCCGGGTTTAGAATTATACATGAAGGAATGAAAAATAGTGAAAAAACAAATAAGCCCAGTAATGTAAATTATAATCCAAAGTTTGTGAGCAAAGTAAAATGGGTAATATATTAAAACATGTTAGAAGCATCAAAACAAATTTTGTCTTGCAATCATTGATAGAAGAAGAGAAGTGTTCAGTCCCCTGCCTGTAAGTGTTTTCTGCACAATTTCCAAACAGTCCTCTCAATTAGTGCTTAATTAAAAGTCTCTAGGAAAAAAATCATTACAATTCTTTCCTGTCACACGTACAAATTTTGTTAAGTTATGAGATATGTGTTGTGCTTGTTCTTGTAGTACAATGCCTGCTTTGCCAATTATGATAACAATGTTGGTAAGAGCAATCCGAAAGATGCATTGGTAACATAAATGATACTCTGCACATTGTTCCATGGTACTTGCCTCATCTGGAGGAATCAAGAAAAAGGAAAGTGTGGGTAGTAGGTAATGGCAAGAGACAGGTTCCAATGTTGTATGTTTTCCGGATGTCATAATGTTCCTTATGGAGCATTTACCGCTGTTAGGATATGTGAATTTTTGTAATTTTATTTCTTTAAATTGTCATTTTTTAATTAAATTTGTCTAAGTCTTTTTAGGGTCCAAATCTTTTTTGACATTTGGAGCACCAAGGTATTCCTTTGCTAATTATTTCCTATTAATATTACTATTGCATTGGTGACCAATAGCTGCAAAAATAGCTGATCTTCTTATCCATCAAATCATAAGTATAGAAAATAGTTAAAACACTAAGGATTTAGTTCTTATATATTGACTAAAGAAACCAACATACAGCCGTTCTACCCTAAAGATTAATGTCAATGTCAATTTATTTAAATAGCACATTTAAAACAACATAGAAATACTGTGGCCAAAGTGCTTTATAATAAAAGAAGAAAAAAACACAATTAACGTAAATAACTTAAATAGAAATAAAGTAAATGAACATAAATAAAATAAATAATAAATAGAAGAATACATAATCACAATGAGGAAACCATCGGTATTACTGTAGGTCATGGAAAGTAAGTGAATAGAAATGAGTCTTTAATCTTGTTTTGAACAATTTAGTTGTAGACAACTCCTTTATGTAATGAAGTAAAGAGTTCCACAGGTGAGGAGCAGCAGCTGCAAAAGCCCTGCCCCCCTTAGTTTTACACTTGGTACAAGAGACAACAAGAGACAACTGACCAGATGTCAGTTGTCAACCGGTGTAAAAAAGCTAATATTGGAGAAACAAAATCAGACTTTCTTGCCCCAACCAGAAAGCGAGCAACATCATTCTGGGCCAACTGTAACCTGTGTATCAGGGATTTGCTAAACCCAGAATACAGCGAGTTGCAGTAATAAAGGTGAGAAAAGATAAAAGCATGAGTAGCTTTCTCAAGATCCCTAAAAGATAAAAAAGGCTTGATCTTACCTAAAAGACGAAGCTGGAAAAGCAACTGTTGACTACAGAATTAATCTGTTTCTCAAAAGAGAGGTTACTGTCAAAAATAACACCAAGATTGTGGACTTGAGGTTTGCAAAAGACAGAGAAAGAGCCGAGAAGTCCAAGACCAATTTGGGCCTTAGCAGATGGACCCACTATAAGCACCTCCATTTTATTTTGAATCAGATTACAGGAGAAAGTCCTGGAGGACAGTTAGATATAGACAAAGTGGACTGGTAGATGCAAAAGTTAATTTAAGTGATTAACTCAAAGAATAGTCAGGAGACAGGCTGAAGAATAACTGCCAAAATAAAGAAAGAAAAAATAGCAGAAGCACTAAATACTAAAAAAACAATGTCCAAGTTTCAATAACAAAAGTAAATGGTTTCTAGTCAAAGACATTAACTGAATCCTTGACTAAAATCTTTACACAGCATTTTTTTTATTTAATCCTAAGACTTCGATACAAGCTGCAATATGTTTGAAAACTAAAATGTAGATTACCATGGTAGTAGACATGGGGAAAAAAGAAACACCATCATTAAGGTTAGCACTGTGTCATGACAGGAGCTGGAGACTGGGTCACAGATAAGACAGCACTTATCTGCAAGCACTTTGGAGATGCTTATCTGCTTCAAAGGTCAATCTGTCTGGGTGCATGGCTACTGGTGAGTCTCTGTAAGGATCCTGGTTTGGATTGTCCCACAGGGTTAAGGGGAAGTGAGACAGTTAGTATTTCCTCACAGTCCAAATGAGGTGCAAGTTGGAGCCAACAACCAAACAGTAAATTAAGCAAACGAGAGTTTGTGGAACTACATGGAAGGATCACCCAGTAGCCACACATAGTACTAGTGTTGTAGTTTGACTAAGGAAAGAGACAGCAGACAATATGAGCCTCAAAACACCATCCCGAATCATCTTCCAGGGTTCATTACAATATGTGTGTCAGAGGGGGACATTTTTTTGTACACTGGGTGGTTCCATTAGGCACCCATTGTTGGGACTGGGGATGAGAAGTTAAAAGGCTGTCTGCAGGATGTACTTTAGGTATTTGCTGTATTGCAAAAGAGTCACCACTTTGAAGTTTTTGGCTGGTTGAGATTACAAACAATACAAAGTTGTGATAACAGAACTGCTCCTTCTTTGGTGGATGTCTGTATTTACCTGACTTGGAAATTAACATGTTTGACAATATTGGCTTCTAATCAGCAGATCTGTACTCATTAATGGTTGGTAACAATACATTTTGTTAACTTGTGTTTTCATTAATTGTTAAACCCAGGAAATTTAGATGTGCCATTGTTTAATCCAATTGTCCAGAACCGATAATGGCAGGGACTGAAGGAGATTTAAACTTCTGGGCAGGAAAAGGCAAGGAAGGAATGGTCCACTGAGAACGCTGCCAAGACACTCGGACAGAGCACAGGGGTTTGTTGGCAGATGAGGGTACCTGGTTGGCACGACATGAGGCACAAGGATGGCAAAACTTCCAGGGAGGAAGAGACAGCACCACATGGAGACGCCAGTTGTGGGTCCAGAGAGAGAGGGAAGCCGCATGAAAGAACCAAGCAAAGCTGGCAGACGAGAAATAAGGCGTGCCTAGGTCGCAGCAACACAAGGAGCCCAGAGTGGAAAAAAAAGGAATGACGAAGAGATGCTGACAAGGACTCAACGATTTGACACAACTTCTGTTGAGAAATGAGTGTCCAGTGAACAGAGTGCATCCGTAGACAGTTGAGCGATTAAGTGTTGGGCTAACACAGTGCGCAAACTGGACTCTGCACCACTAAAGGTTGTATCCTCCAATTCTTGTTTTTAACAGAATTTCGAACCTGATATTGTTAGATTTTTTAGTTATGTTCGTTTATTTTTTTAATTTACTTTATTGTCTTGTGTAATAGAAGTTACTGTTGCTTTTCCTGAAATTACTGTTGTGTCTTTAATTGTGTGTTTACTCACCGCCCAACTTAAAGAACCCTGTGTGCTATTTTCTGTAAATCTCAAGAGTTCCCAGTCTCTTAATAAAACTGGGTGGCATAGTCGGATATATTAATAGTATCTAAGTTAGATTTCCTGTGAGTGTGACCGGGACATCTGTCACATGTGTCTACATTCTTCCTATGTTAAATTAACAACTGTTAATAAAGTTTGTTATAACAAACTAAACTCCCGCAGCACATTTGCTTTAGTAAGCGAGGTATTACTGTATTCCAGTTTTAAGTATACTATATATGAAACACAAATAAATAGAAATAAAGTAAAGGAACATAAATAAAATGAATAACAAATAGAAGATTACATAATCACAATGAGGAAACCATAGGTATTACTGAAGGTCACAGAAAGTAAGTGAATAAACATTAGTCTTTAATCTTGTTTTGAACAGTTCAATTGTAGATGATTCCTTTATGTGATGAGGCTAATGTAAACTCTGATGCCTGGCTCATGTAAACTCTGTTTTGAGGGTAATGTTTAGTAGCCTGCCTGTGCTGCTCATCCTACAGCATATAAACTCTTGCAACACGTGAGATACTCCAAAATGAGCCCCTTGAAAAAGACTTAATATTATGCACTCGGCTCTTTAAATATTCTTTTATTTTTACTGTATGTGGGCGAGGCCAGAGAAAACCAGAAAAAAAGAATTCAACAGACATTTTCATTTCCAGTCCCGATGACATTGTATATTCAATACTATATATTGAGCTTAGTCTAAGAAATGCCCAGGACATCCACTTCATTTGAAGGTCATTTATCTGTTCTCATCCTCTTAGATCTGAGTGCTGCATTTGACACCATTGATCATAATATTCTTAGAAATCGCCTTAGTCAATGGGTGGGCCTCTCTGGCAGTGTCTTAAATTGGTTTGAATCCTACCTGGCAGGGAGAAAATTCTTTGTGAGTTGTGGTAATCAAATCTCAAAGACACATGATATCCGATATGGTGTTCCACAAGGCTCTATCCTGGGTCCGCTGTTATTCTCAATCTACATGCTTCCGTTAGGTCAGATTATCTCAGGTTACAACGTGAGCTACCACAGCTATGCTGATGACACACAGCTGTACTTATCTATAGCACCTGATGACTCCGACTCTTTCGATACACTAACACAATGTCTTACTGGTATTTCTGAATGGATGAATAGTAATTTTCTCAAACTAAATAAAGAGAAAACTGAAATTTTGGTAATTGGCAATAATGGATTCAACGAGGTTATCAGAAATAAACTTAATGCACTAGGATTAAAAGTTAAGACGGAAGTAAAAAATTTAGGGGTAACCGTTGACTGTAATCTGAATTTTAAATCGCATATTCATCAGACCACTAGGACAGCATTTTTTCATTTAAGAAACATAGCTAAAGTTAGACCTCTTATATCATTGAAAGATGCTGAGAAATTAATTCACGCTTTTGTTTTCAGTAGACTAGATTACTGTAACGCACTCCTCTCAGGACTACCCAAAAAAGACATAAATCATTTGCAACGAGTGCAGAATGCAGCTGCTAGAATCCTAACTGGGAAAAGAAAATCCGAACACATTTCTCCAGTTTTGATGTCACTACACTGGTTGCCTGTGTCATTCAGGATTGACTTTAAAATACTGCTTATGGTTTATAAAGCCTTAAATAATCGCTCCATCTTATATATCGGAATGCCTGACACGTTATATTCCAAATCGTAACCTTAGATCTTCAAATGAGTGTCTCCTTATAATTCCAAAAGCTAAACTTAAAAGAAGTGGTGAGGCGGCCTTCTGCTGTTATGCACCCAAAATCTGGAATAGCCTGCCAATAGGAATTCGCCAGGCAAATACAGTAGAGCACTTTAAAACACCGCTGAAAACACATTACTTTAACATGGCCTTTTATAACTTCACTTTAACTTAATACTGATACTCTGTATGTTCAATTCTTCATAATAACTATTCATGGTGGCTCTAAAATCCGTACTGACCCCTACTCTCTCTTCTGTTTCTTTTCCGGTTTCTTTGTGGTGGCGGCCTGCGCCACCACCACCTACTCAAAGCATCATGATGCACCAACATTGATAGACTGAAAGCCAGAAGTCTACGTGACCATCATCATCAGGTCCTTCGATGAAAACGCTAAATACAAAGAGGACTGTTTGATTTATGTTAGGTAGATTGCCCAGAGGGGACTGGGCGGTCTCTTGGTCTGGAACCCCTACAGATTTTATTTTTTTCTCCAGCCTTTGGAGTTTTTTGTTTTTCTGTCCACCCTGGCCATCGGACCTTACTCTTATTCTATGTTAATTAATGTTGACTTATGTTTATCTTTTATTGTGTCTTCTATTTCTCTATTCATTTTGTAAAGCACTTTGAGCTACATTTTTTTGTATGAATATGTGCTATATAAATAAATGTTGATTGATTGATTGATGTAATCCTTGATTTAACCATTGCCTTATACAGAAACAATCATTACAAGGTGCCTTCCAAGCACACAAAAAACACTATAAACCACAGTTCAGAATAACAAGGTAGATTACTAGCTAACAGGTAAAGTAGGTAGTAGATCATTCTATGGCATCTTATCAAAGCTGCTAAAACTGCAGAGAGGGTAAAACATATCATAGGGCATCGTCATATCTTTAAAGTATTTCTGGCAGATTTACATATATTACAAGTGCACAAAGACAGTTTAAGGACAATAATTTCAAATCATGGGATATACAATGTCTGAGAAAAGGATTAAATAACAATCATTGCAGTGTAATACTAGAATCAAAAGAAACGTGATTGTTGTCTTTGAAAATTAAGTAAGAATAATCTGACGCCACTTCCAGGCAAAAATTAAAGGTTCAGTAAGAAGACAGGGGAGAGGCCTTGCTGTAATGAATAATCTAAAAGCAGTATGGAAGGTTCCTTTTAGTATTCTGTCCTCTAAGCTGCTTAGCATACAGATATCCTGAGTTGCATGAACAACAAGTTATTTTTAATTCACGTTAATTTTTATAACATTTCCATTTATTTAATCTGCTTCTGGGAAAAAGAAAGCATTTTTGAAATTACAAAAGGGTATATTATATGGAAATGACTTCTATAAAAAAATCAGCTGAAACAGAAAAAATAAAAGCACAGACAGTCTGTTCTGGGATAGAAAATTTTCTCTGCTTTATTCTCTTTCTTTCTCTTGTTCTTTAATTCTATAAATAGAAGATGGTTCATTGCAAATAATGGCCTCACTTTCTTCTTTGCCTTTGGTGAAGTCTTCCCTCTTGACAGCAATAGCTCTCCACTTCCTCTGTATGGCTCTTCAAAACACCCACTCCAATAGCTATTACAAGCAACCGACTGATCCAGTAACTGACTAGCACCTTTTAAAGATGTTTAGCTTCTCCAGGGGAGTATATCTCACATGCTACCTGAGCAATATCCAGTACCACCTTCTATAATGTACCAATTAGTAATATGAACTTTCAATCCCAAGACAAATTAAGGGAAAATAACAAGATAAACACCTGCGTTTATATATAACTCTATTTTTCTTGATTACACTGAATGTCTACAGAGCCTGCCATGACCTGTTATCATACCCAGATGGATTACCCTTTCAACTTGCTCACTCCCTTTATCACATTTAAAAAATAACTGCATTATCTATGAGGATATTTTTACTAAAAAGGTTATTCTAGGTACAGTATCTCAGAATGCTGCATGTACTTCAAAGCTGTTATAGGTGAGATACAGATCTGTTTCGTTAATCTGGCTATTGGAATTTAGGACATCATGGCCACTCAAAGCACAAGAATAAGTATACAAATGCTTGGTGGGTGCCTTAGTTTAGTTTGTTACTATATATGTAAGAGGCGAAAAGACAACACAACAATTATTAAATGAGTGTCGGTATTGCAAAAATGTACACTTCATGAGGTGTTATATTTCCTGAAGAATGCAAAAGAATGTGACTGAATAAAACAGCCCTCTGCTTCTATGATTTTATGATGTAAAGAAGTTGCACATCATCACATTTGATTGGCAAGAAAATCATTCTCCTGCTAGTTAATGGGATATTTAGGAACTTTTTTTTCCACTTAGACATCCTTTTATGCATTAACTGATAAACTACAGTTGTATGTGGGGGTGTAGGCACTTTCAGCTCCGTGGGTGACTATGGGGTACTTGTTTTCATGGATAAAAGTATTGTCTTACATTTGCCAGAAAAACAGATTTGGAAAAAATATTGTAAGTACCCCGTGGGAGTGAGTTAAACATTTGCATTATACCTGAGTTAATGAAGTTATGAAAACTAAAAAACCAAAGTGGTAATAAAGTGTAATCTCTGCATTTTTAAACAAAAGCATGCTTAACTGTACTTAAGATGGCCATTGTTTCTGTTGTAAATGTATGCAACCAAACTCCAGCTAGACTTCAAGATACATTATTTTTAGGTTGGCATCTCAGAGGAACTGAGGCTTTTCACTTCTTCAGGTTGAAAGATGGAAAATTACAGTGTCCAGGGGTCTCATTTGTAAAGCATATTGAACATATGGGGCAAAATATGTGCATACTCAACTTCTCATTCAAACATTGCGATTTAAAAGAAAGAAAACTTGATGGGAGAGCTTGTGTATATTTTTGGGAATTCTATCCAATGCATACACAACATTTCAGAGAAACTAGGAAATGACAACACCCTTGATCAAGTAGTGAAAATGCAGGCAAACCTGCTAAATGACGACTCACACACATAATATATATAACCTAAGCGTTTAGGAAGCATTCTATTATTGACAATTTTTAGTCAGGTTTTAGAATAAATCCCAGTACAGAAACTGCACTGGTTAATGTACTAAATCATTTATGGGTTAATGCCGAAAGAGGCTGTATATGTTTTCTTGTTCTCTTAGACTTGAGTGCAGCATTTGACACCATAGACCACAGTATTCTTATAAATCACCCTTAGAAAATGGGTGGCCCTCTCTGGCAGTGTCTTAAATTGGTTTCAGTCTTGCTTAACAAGTAGAAAAGTCTTTTTTAGTTCTGGTGATTGTACTCTGGAGACCCAGATATTATATATGATGTACCACAAGAAACTATTTTGGGTCAGATGCTCTTTTCAATCTACATACTTCCATTAGGTCAGATTATCTCAAAACACAATGTGAGCCACCACAGCTATGCAGATGACACACAGCTTAATTGATCGATACTGCCTGATGACCCTTATGCTCTTGGCTCTCTGATCCAATGTCTTAGCAGTATTTCCAAATGGAGGAGTGGTAACTATCTCAAACTAAATAAGGAAAAAACAGAAATCTTAGTGATTGGCAAACGTGGATATAGCAAGGCTATTAGAAATAAACATGATCCCTTAGGTTTAAAATCAAGGCGGAGGTAAAGAATTTAGAGATAGTCATTGACTCTGACCTATACTTTAAATTGCATATTGATTAAATTATGAGGGCTGCATTTTTTCACTTAAGGAATAACACAAACGTTAGATCTCTTATAACTTTACAAGAAACTGAGAAATTAATTCATGCTTTTGTTTTTAGTCGACTAGATTACTGTAATGCACTCCTAATAGGACTACCCAAGAAAGACATCAAACAGCTGCAAATACTGCAGAATGCAGCAGCCGGAATCTCAACTATAAACAGAATATTTGAGCACATCCCACTGGTTTTAACGTCATTACATTGGTTTACAATTGACTTTTAAAAACTACTAATAGTTTAGAAAGTCTTAAATAACCTTGTTCTGTCCTATATTTTGGAACACCTGTTCCTCTACACTCCAAGTCATAAACTTAGATCTTCAAATGGAGGTCTGCTTATAATACCAAGAGCCAAGCTTAAAAGAAGTGATGAGACAGCCTTTTGCTGTTATGCACTTAAAATCTGATAAACTTCACCTGTAGAAATTCGCCAGGCTAATACTGTAGAAAATTTTTGAAAAATTGCTAAAAACCCATTAATTAAATTTGGCATTTTTGTTGCTACATTTCAGTTGTATTCCTAATGGACAATATGAGTACAGAATTATCATATTCTTCAGGGATCTGCAATCTGTACTAATCCCCAGTATTCTTTGCTGTCTTTACCCGTTCTTGTGTGGTGGTGATCTGCACCACCACCACCTGATCAACACACCTTGCAGCCTCCTGAGGTAATGGAATGAAGGTGGGTGTTTCAGCTGTCCAAAAGACCAACTTCATCAAATCATGTCATGTGAAGCATGAAATCTAAGAGGTTTGATTTAGAAACAGTTACGTTAGGTAGAATGCCCAGTTGGGGCTGGGTGGTCGTTTGGCCTTGGAACCCCTGCAAATTTTTTTTTTCCCCTCCAGATATCTGGAGTTTTTTTTTTTTTTCGTTTTTTTTTCTGTCCACCTCACCTTATGACCATACCTTTTTTGTTGTTACATATTCTTTATTGCCTAATCTTAATTGTTTTTCTTTTCTTTTAACTTTCTCTTTATCATCTTGTAAAGCACTTTGGGCTATATTGTTGTATGAAAATGTGCTATATAAATACATATTGTTATTATAATGTATGTTGACATGACAAATATTTTACATCTTAAAAATGATGAATATCATGCACTGACTGTAATTTAGTTCCTTTTTAAGACAGCCAATGCTGCATATTTGAATTGAAGACTTTTTGGTTTTTCAACAGTTTAGATCAGCTACTTGTTGTCACTTCTCAGGGAAGTGCTTGAAAGATCAGGAATGCCTCAGCCAAGATTCACTCCATCGTGTCTGCTGTGCTGGAAACCATAAACCAACTGACAAGACATTACATCCAATTTTCGTATGGTGGGGTTTTACATATGTAACATGTTTTTGCCAACATGGAAAGGCAGTATCTAGTTCTCTTGGCATAATCAGAACACTTTACTGCATTCATATTGCAATAAGGGCAAGAATAAAGCTGCTTTTGTTAACTGTGTGCAGTGACATTCCATTAATGTACAAGTCATCTGTGATAGCAAGATGTCGCTGGCAAACATATTGTGTCAGTGGCCTGGATCAACACGTGATTCATTTATTTTGAGGCAAAGTATCTTTTGCAGACATGGTGGTGCTGTATGTGGTAAATGGCTTGTTGTTAAGGTAACTGGTTGGACCCTAAGTCTTTCATATGGCATGTACTGTCAATTGTAACAGCAAGCACATCATTACATGTGTGAGGTGGCACCTTACGACCTTTCCAGACCCCCAGAGTACAGAGGAGAGGTGCTATAATGTTGCGCATGATCTTGCATAATCAGTTGTAGAGTACAGAGAGATATTTTTGATTGCAGGTGGTGGGCTCTCAGTGGGTCAGACGAGAGTGGCTGCTTTACCAGTCAATGACGTTCTGTAGCATTGTGATTGCATATGCATGAAGTTGATTAGCATGCTCCATATATGGGTGTTTCAGGGATGTGTTTAAGGTGTGTTAAATTATGAATATTTGCAAAGTGAATGTGATTTATAAATGGTAAATTACATAGAAATGTGCATGCTCCTGATTTTAATTTTTTTTTTGGTGTGTACATATTTTCACACTTAAATCCATGCAAAATTTTATAAATTAGGCACAAGGAGCTTGTAAATAGGTGTAAATAAGTAAATAAATATGTAAATAAGCATCTGCCCATCATAACCTAGCAAAAACGACTAGTGAAGCATGAAACTATTTTGTTTATATTACACTGAAAAATGCTTTAACTGATACAGTGTAGTGTTGTTTTTAAGCAGAAAGATAGTAGGCATAGGCTAAGAACTCATCATCTGCAAAAACTCCAAATCGTCAGTAGAATAAGAAATATAAGGTAATTTCATTTACATTTTAATGAAAGCATAACAGAAGTTTGAAAGTCTATTTTTTAACCATGTGTATTATTATCATTATTTTTTTTCTTTATACTTTTTTATTTTTACTAAAAGAATCTATAATAATAATAATTCTTTGCATTCATATGGCGCTTTTCTCACTACTCAAAGCGCTATACTTGGAAGCGGGAAAATATCCATTAAAGATAACTGTAATAGTTTTATTGAGTTAACAATAAATGTTATAAAATTGTGATGCAACAAAACTATTTCATATAATGAGCAAATAATGTGTCTATGTTCAAAAGACTGAAGCACTATATTGAACTCTGGCTAAATGTACAGCACTGCTTCAGCATATTTACAAGATGAACTAGGAATGGGGGCATTTCTTGACAGTTTTATTTGCTTTGAATATTAAGAATGCTCTTTGAAAAGGGCAAAACACAAAAAAAACTATCTCTAGAGGGCATATCAACACAAACACACACACACACACATATCACAGGCCATTTTAGGTCACCAGTCAATCCTAATGTGTGAATCTTCAGGATATAAGTGGAAACCTATATGAGCCCATGAGAGCTGGCATTGCTAATTCCACACAGGCCATGCCTGGGCTGAGATCTAAACACATGACTCTGGAGAATTTGGGCAAAGCAATTTATATTCAGGACAATTACTTTGTTGATTATTACATAACAACAAAAAGTTATACCACATAAGGAAGCTTAAGTCAATGGTATTGCTTTAATATGAATTAATTTATAACTTCAAACTTCAGTAGGTGTTGGTAGTTTGGATACAAAGTGCATTGGGCATGGGTGGGTTTGGGCTTAATTTTTAGCAGCTGTACAAAACTCTGTATCAATTCTGGGAATATGTAATGCCAATCCTCTGAAAAAATCATTTGGATTCATTCAGATCACAAAAAACACCCACCCTTCTCTTCATTTATTTTCTGAAACCTGTTTATCAAGTACAGGCACTCAAGGACCTGGAATTCTTCATTTACAACATCAGATGTAAAGTGGGAGCTAACTCTGGACGGGATACAAGTAATATGTAAAATATAATTAAAGAAAATGGAATGGAATAAATAAATGAAAATAAACATTTTACACAAGTTCTTTGTCATCGCTTATTAAATCTTGCTTATACATTTACCTCATTTTTTTACTTCTTCCTTACAAGGGTTGTGACGAGCATGTGTTAGGATCTAAAATTGTTTGAATCCTAATACATGAGTGTATTTTGCTAAAGTTTGTACTGTTTTACTGTTTGATTAGTTTCCTTTGGTTTGTTAGTGTGTTTGTTTGTTTTTTAACAGCCTCGGGCAAGCTTGGTGTGACAGTGCCCAACATTACCTAATTAGGACACAGATTATACTTGAATCCAAAGCTTTTCCACCTACCAGACTCGCAAGAACATGAAAATATATGAAATTGTGCTTCTTATTCTCTGCAGCAATAACAGCTTATCATATTAAGCATTATGTTCTAGTCCATATTTATAAAGTCACGAAACTCCAGTCCTCCCCATCATTTTTTGACACCTGCAATAACCAGATTAAACATAAACAGATGTATTTTTCATATTCTCTGTGCTTTTCTTCCATATTTTTCAGGATGCCTTGTCATATGTTTTACTGTCTATGTGCTGCTATTTTTATGCTACTATTTTTCCAAAAAGAAGAGAGGCTGTTGGTTTTATTCTATTTGTGGAATTCTATCCTATTTTCCCTTTTAGTTAGTCAATAATCTGAGCATATCAGGGGCTTCAATGTTTGTCTTGACTCTCTAACTTTAACACTGTCCTGTTCCAGGAGTGTTACGTCTCTTTTTTGTAGACATGCTTCTTAAAAATACTATAATTTACAGTCTCAGAAGATGGCCTTTTTCTTGAATAGAAGTTTAATTTATGTGTTATTACACTAGTTTGGAGAATTTGGTTTTAAGAGAACTATTAATTTTCAACTTTGTATTTGTTATAAATATTGTTTCTTCCATTAAATAATGGGAACATTTGTTCCATTGTAACATTTGATTCTGACCTATTTTGGAATTTTGGTTATTATTTTGGCTACTTCTACTCTATCTATCAGTCAGTAAGAATTTTTTTTTTATTTTTCTCACTGACTAAACTGTGATCGATGGATTATATAAAGGCAGCACCAGGACATGTAAACGAACCTTTAGTCTATCACAGAGCACATTTATGAACAGCCTCACTTGTTTATGAGGTTCAATTAAAAGTCACCAATTTACTTATTAACGTCTTGAAATAGGTCAAGGCTCACAGGGAAAACTTTGACAGATGATAACCTGGGTTGGAAACAAACCATATCCTTGTAGTTGTGAGACATCAGCCCTTTACAATGAACTGCAGTCCTTCCACAAATGCTGCATTAAATACATCATTTTCTATTCTATTCCCAAGTCTGGCACCAGGAAGTCATTTAGTTAGGCTAACCCTCCCCAAAATATATTTTCAATCCCCAAAAAACTGTTAGATATACTGTTACTTGTTGGATTTTTGTGACTTTATCATGTCTTTCCCGAGTTAGTATTTCAGAATCCCCCCTTACCACTTTGGTCTAGGGCTGGGACTGTAGCCAACCCAAACAAAGGCAATTATCATAATTATCAGGTATCAGATTTATAAAACATACATATGCACAAAATAGAAAAACAAAATGTGCATACATACCTTTCCACATAAAAGGCAGGATTTATAAAAGAAGACTTGATGAGAGAACTTGCGTGTGTTTACAGCAACTGTGAAGCATCCGTATGCAACATTTTGGAGAAAGTGAGAAATGATGACATTGTTGATCAAGCTGGGAATGGTAGTAGCTAAATAATGACTCGTGCATGTAATAATTCATATTATCAAGAAGTTATTACAATATGCTTTCATATGACAATCATAAAACCTCAAAAATGATAAGATGTATGGACTCTAATTTAGTTTCCTTTTAAGATAGCCAATGTTATGTATTTGCATTGCAAAATTTGTTTGTTTTTTCATTAGTTCATATTTCCTAAATGTTGTCACTTCTGTGTTTTTACTGTGCTTTGGTTTCTAATCTTCAGGTGTAGTTCACTTCCGTGCAGTAAGCTATGCACATCATGTCCTATAGCTTACTCATAGCCTAATGATTTGACACAACATGGCTTGTTTGACACTGCTTGAAGACAAAGAGAACAAGCTTTTAAGGACTGCTAGTATTTTTTTGCTCATGATTATGAGCTGATTTGGGCTTTCAAGAGCCATTTTGTTTGGATCTGTATGCTAAGTTGGGCCCAACATTAGAAACACAGACTGTCCAGATTTGGGCTATGGCTATTCATCATATCCAGATTTTATTGCCTTTCTGGCACCAGAGGAAACTGAATGACAGGTCAGGAATATCTCAGACAAGTTTCAGTTCCATCATGCCCACTGTGCCAGAAGACATAAGCCGACAGATGAGGCACTAAATTCAGTTTCTGAATGCTGATCCAAAATTAAAGAAGATTATTTACTCCATTTAGAATCACCACCTTACTGCTAGGAAAAGATATAAGATACAGTAATCCCTCGCTATATCGCGCTTCGACTTTCGCGGCTTCACTCTATCGCGGATTTTATATGTAAGCATAACTAAATATATAACGCAGATTTTTCGCTGCTTCGCGAGTTCTGCGAACAATGGGTCTCTTTACTTCCTGTACATGCTTCCTCAGTTGGTTTGCCCAGTTGATTTCATACAAGGGACGCTATTGGCGGATGGCTGAGAAGTTAACCAATCAGAGCATGCAGTTAAGTTCCTGTGTGCTGAATGCGGTGTTAACCAGGAAGTCTCGTCTTGCTCATTTAGCATCAACGTATTTCGCTGTGTAAAGAGTTAACTTTTGTGCTCTTTTGTGTTTATCTTTGTGCATAGTCAAGCCCTTCATTAGGGCTCCAAAACGATCTGCTCCTGCTACTGCTTCAGGGGCCGTGCCCAAGCGCCAACGGAAGATGTTAACGATTGATGAAAAGGTAAACGTTTTGGATTTGTTGAAGGAAGGGAAAAGCTACACCGCTGTAGGACGCCATTACAGCATCAATGAGGCTACAATTCTTTTTATTTAAAAAGTAGGAAAGGAATATAAGATCTACGGCCACAGTGTCCTTTTAACCAGGGTGCAAAACGAGTTGTAAGTGGATGTAATAAGGCAGTAGTCTGGATGGAATCTGCTTTAGGGATTTCGGATTGAAGAAGAATAACAGCGGTGTTACACAGTTGCCTGAAGTGGCTCCTTTAGAAAGGCTGTAACGCTCTCCTTTGTTGTGCAGTAAAATTAAACTCATCGTTATCAGACAAGTCATCGTGTCATTGTTGGTGAGTAACCATAATTAATTTTCTACTTACAGTACTTAGTACATAGATACATATGTTTAGTGTCACTGTACACATATTTACTGTATGCAATTTTTCTTGCATTGTACGTATTTATTGCTGGTGGCCTGTCAATCGTAATGGCTGATATCGGACACTCAATATCTTTAAAATAATATTTAGGTTTTACTGTATATAAACAGTGTGTTTACATACATAATTTCAATTAATCTTACCTAATATTTAAGAGAATACAAAGGGTTTATGCTGTATAACTGTGCGGGGAATATTTATAAACAGTGCGGGAGAGTTTATAAGGGCTTAAAATATATAAAAATAACCATACAAACATATGGTTTCTACTTCGCGGATTTTCACCTATCGCGGGGGGGTCTGGAACACAACCCCCGCGATCGAGGAGGGATTATTGTATATCTTTATGTATTTTCTTGGGTTAGTATTGGCTGCAATTCCTAACAAACCTCTTCCCACAGAGCATGCACCCTCTGCTGGATACATTGGGTCAACCTATGATTCACCTATTTTAAGACAAAGTAGCACTGACAAACAATTTGCTGATGGTCCTGTAGATGATGGGAGGCTGACCACCCAGCCAATGAAGTTCTGCAGTATCATAACAGCATGAGTTTGATTTGCATGATCCACATATGATTGTGTCATGCTGACAACTGGGCAGGATTTGAGGCCTATTCATATATACACATTTGCAAGATCATAATGAGCTAGTGTAAATACATAGAAATGTGCATACACAAGAATTTATAATCAGATTTTTTTTGTCATATGCATACTTTTATGCTAATATCCATGCAAAGTTTCATAAACCCCTGAAATGATCAATAGTCAAAATGTGATGTTATTTTTCTACAAAGACAAAATGCAGCCTCTATTGAACCTTTAAATAAGCAAATGAACCCTTCTTTAATATAATCCTTCAAAGCCTTGTCCTCAGGTTCTGATAAGGTGTGTAATTTTCATTTAGGTAAATGCTGTTAACTCATTGAACACATTTTCAAGATCATAGCATACGTTGGGCATTGCACTAACAGAAATGTGTGTTATACTGGGAACTGTTTTTTTTTTTTATTTTGTAAATTTAGTTAAGAAAACCAATTCTTTTCAAAGAAGTTAGTGTATGGGTGCATCAGTGTGCATATGCAAGAGAAAAAAGGTGACACACCTGATGAAGGAAACTGTGAGTTTTTAACTTTCTTTTTTCAGTGTAGAAATAACCTTTAACTTTTTTTTCTTTTCAAAGATTTCAATTTCTGCATTTCCTATTTAAATTTTCTGTTTTAGTGTTTTAGCCTGGGAAAGCATAAAATTACATTAGGATATAGTGACTTAATTACTGAAAACGGAATTTATTTTTTTTGATGAGTGAAACCAGTCATCATTTGCAATGGTGTAGTTACTGTAGATATTCTTTAAATTCATGTGTCATGTTCAAAGAAAAGCAGTATTAGTTTCTATTGCCGGATGGCGATGGTCAATTAATGTCCTTCTGAAAGGGCCAAGCTCAACTCAAAATCATGAACAAAACCAAATACAATTAAAAAGTAATTCCTAAAAAGGTTGTTTTCTTGTTTACAAGTCTCTCTTTAAGTCATCACTTTAATTTCTTAAGGTCTGGATGATGTTTAATGCACAGGACCATCTTTAAAAATGCAATTTGTCATGATGTTGTGTGTCATAAATGTACACATCATGTGCCAAGCATATTATGGCATCTGAACTTCCACAATAGCAGCATCTATAAGCAATAAGAACACAAGGTAAAAGTAAAATATATAAAAAAAATCATTAATAAAATTTAATAACATGTAAAAGCCAAATATGAATGAATTAATAATGCTTCCCTGATATCCTATTAGACCTACTTTGATTTTTTATTTTATGTTTAGTTGGGTGAATGTGTTTTGTGGCAACAGATTCAGCCGTCTGAGTAATTATGTTTTATTTTCAATGGATGCTGGAAAGAGTAGGCAACTACACTGATATACCACTGATATCCTTGGTTGAGTAGGTGTTTGGGATTTTTTGGGGGGGGATTTTGGAAGTTATACCCTCATAACCCATTTTTCTCTCTTCTGATATTTTTTGTTTTGTATTTAAGACCCTAATTAGTTCATCAGAGGTCTCTCCCAGCATTACATAAGTTCCTTTCTAAACATTGAGAGTAACAAATTATCATTCTAGACAAAATGTACAGATAGAATTTTAAAATATATTACATATTCACTGATAAATATGTTCCCTTTGCAAATTCAGCATCTTGTTATCAAAAAACCTTTAATAGGAAGGGGTTATTGTATACAGAGGTTTCCCATTCCAAATACTATCCAATGAAAAGTTAAATTAATTGCTGTTTTAGACTTCTCTGTAGCAAAAGGATTAGACTACAACTCAAATACTAATCTAACTTTGATTAAGAAAGCCCCTACAACTACATACTGTATATCCTTCAGTAACATTCAAGGGATGGAATCTGTCCTTCTTTGATATCTACTACTGGAGAGGATAGAGCAACAGCATTACGAGCTCCTATATTCTGTTTCGAAGTGGCCATTTCAGTCACTAGTTGTCAGATTGTGATTGATAGCTCCAAGACTGGGCTTCAGGATTATTCTCTTTGTTTTACAGAAGTGCTGCTTTTGAATTTACTCTCGGAATTCCTGTATGTTAACAAACCAAATTTACTTAAAAAGTGTCCAGGATTTCTTTTAGGAATGTTTCAAAAGGTAAGTCAAAAATAATCAGTCAATAACATAATAGATCAAAAGATCTGTCAGTTTTAGAGAGACTCAAAGTCACAAATAAAACTAGTTTCATAATCTAAGAGGAGCCTAATGAAAATTGTGCTCTAAACGCAAGTTTTTACATGAGCCTTGCTTTTATTTTGAAATGCAAGTCAGATCCATTTTGAACTATGCAGCTATCTTTTGTACTGTGACTAGTCTGACTTCATGTGTTTTGTAGCACATGCGAGGCTTGCCTAGTAACGCACAGTGTCCTAATGACTCAAATCTCCATAAAAACCAAAAACACAAAATGGCAATAATTATAGTATCACAGAAGAAATGTTAAATAAAAAAATATATATATATGTTTACATTCTGTTCTATCACGGCAGAATGATTATGGTTGAGCTCAGCTGTCACACAGCATAAGTGTCATTTTCTATCATTGTGTCTCTAAGGATTTCTTAGTGACAGGGATACTAATGGCACATTGCGCTGATTCAATCCTAAAAGGTCCAAAACAACGTCCTGAGAAAAAAAGGATCTTCACTTAGCTGTCTGTACAACCTATGTGAGCCCTTTTCCTAAGAAGACAGCTGGCTTACAAGGGCTTCCTCCACACTCCTTGTCCCATACGACTACTCGCCTAACTTAACCAGCCCACATTATACATCCCACAAAATCAGAGTGCTGATAAACAGAAAAATATAGCGGCAATAATGATATGGTAATTTGAATGTTAACATGACAGACACCTACATTCTCACGTGAATCAGCACAACGTATTATGTCTCAAAGACTATTTTTAGTGAAAAACCTATACTTTCAGGTAGTTATACCTTCAGTGCTGTCACAACAACTTGATCTGCTTGAGTTTCTAAAAGAATGGAATATTACCAGCCAGACAAAACAATATAAGAAACCAAGAAAAAATAAACTGTAACATGCACTCAGCCACTTGTACAGCCTGACACTAAGAGGTTATCTTATATGGAATATCTGAGTGTTTTACCTTTGTCTGAGATTCCTCCACAATCTCCAGTTTCTTTCTACTGTTCATAGTCATGGCATCCCATCCAGACTGATCTCTGCATTGCATCTTTTGATCAGAGCAGTGCACTGGCTGATGGGAATTGTAGACCCGTGCATTTTCCACAAGGTTACAGATAAGATGAAGGGGGATATCTATGTTAAAAATCTTTCTTACTGGTTCAGTTGAATAAAATTGACTATACTACACCCCCAAAATTTGCGGGGGTTACGTTCCTAGAGCACCCACGAATTGTGAAAAACCACAAATTTTGGATGTGGTTAAAAAAAATGTCTATTTTCATAGTTTAAACCCTAAATATGCCCCCAAAACACTTTAATTTAATTTCAAACTCAGCTTAATAAATTACCTAAAAATAAAGAATGTAAGGTAAACCTGTATATTGTATTGCTATGTCTCCCATAATGCTAGAATGTAAAATATAAATTTTACCGTTATATGTACTGTAATTCATGCAAGCACGTTTTCATTGCCAGAAGCCTTAGATGGCGCAGCTTGTTTCACTGGCATCTTGGGGCTTTAACCCTTAAACTGCTATATACTTGGGGGTTAATGCATCCCTGAACGCCAAATACTTTTTTGCTGCGCTTTAAGTAAAAGTCACAATTAACAAAGAAAAAGTGGAATTTTAAAACACTTTTTTTTCATACAACGAGCATCACAATAACTGCAACACTGATCATTTTACACAATGCTAATGAACTGTAAAAACTATTTAAAAAAACTACATGAACAATATGCACGCAAGCACACAGAGGTAAGCGTGGATGCTGGCAGGCTAGTCTTAGTGCGGCTGCAGTACTGCAGGGTGTCATGCTTGGGTCACAGAAACACAGGAGATTGTAGAGACAGGAACTTTATTTAAACACTTCAAACAAACATTCAAACAGTCTCTTTCAGAAGTAAAACGAGCTCAGTATGCAGTTGGTTATCAATTAAACAATAGACAAACATCATAGGGGATCACAACCCCCAACTGGAGCAGAGAATTTTTGGGGGAGGAGAGAAAACAAAGCAATCAGCCAAAAAGGACAGGTGCTGTTAAGGGTTTTAAGCAAACATAAAACATAAGAACACTCTGCTGGAGATGTATCACAGTCAATCAGCAGCAAGGAGAAATGAATAACACTGTAGCGGTCCGGTGTCGCTAAGATTCCAACTGCCGAGAAGATGGTGATTTATTTATTTTTATGGTGGAGATTCCAGGGACGCAACCAGCCTTGACCCAACCAGCACACACTCATAAACAGAGACAAAAACAAAGCAAACCGGTAATCAAACAACAAATAAAGAATGTCATGAAAACAAATGAAATAGAAAACAATGATACCACCCCTGTTCCCCTTACGATGATTACACATTAAATACAACAAAGCACAAACAAAACACACATAGTAAATCATGAATCATGAATCATATCCGATATGGTGTTCCACAAGGCTCTATCCTGGGTCCGCTGCTTTTCTCAATCTATATGCTTCCTTTAGGTGAGATTATCTCAGGTTACAACGTGAGTTACCACAGCTATGCTGATGACACACAGCTGTACTTATCAATAGCACCTGATGACTCCGACTCTTTCGATACACTAACACAATGTCTTACTGGTATTTCTGAATGGATGAATAGTAATTTTCTCAAACTAAATAAAGAGAAAACTGAAATCTTAGTAATTGGCAATAATGGATTCAATGAGGTTATCAGAAATAAACTTGATGCACTAGGATTAAAAGTTAAGACGGAAGTAAAAAACTTAGGGGTAACCGTTGACTGTAATCTGAATTTTAAGTCGCATATTCATCAGACCACTAGGACAGTATTTTTTCACTTAAGAAACATAGCAAAAGTTAGACCTCTTATATCATTGAAAGATGCTGAGAAATTAATTCACGCTTTTGTTTTCAGTAGACTAGATTACTGTAACGCACTCCTCTCAGGACTACCCAAAAAAGACATAAATCACTTGCAACGAGTGCAGAATGCAGCTGCTAGAATCCTAACTGGGAAAAGAAAATCCAAACTAATTTCTCCAGTTTTGATGTCACTACACTGGTTGCCTGTGTCATTCAGGATTGACTTTAAAATACTGTTTATGGTTTATAAAGCCTTAAATAATCGCGCTCCATCTTATATATCGGAATGCCTGACACATTATATTCCAAATCGTAACCTTAGATCTTCAAATGAGTGTCTCCTTATAATTCCAAAAGCTAAACTTAAAAGAAGTGGTGAGGCGGCCTTCTGCTGTTATGCACCTAAAATCTGGAATAGCCTGCCAATAGGAATTCGCCAGGCAAGTACAGTAGAGCACTTTAAAACACTGCTGAAAACACATTACTTTAACATGGCCTTCTCCTAACTTCACTTTAACTTAATACTGATACTCTGTATGTTCAATTTATCACAATAACTATTCATAGTGGCTCTAAAATCCGTACTGACCCCAACTTTCTCTTCTGTTTCTTTTTCCGGTTTCTTTGTGGTGGCGGCCTGCGCCATCTCCACCTACTCAAAGCATCATGATGCTCCAACATTGATGGACTGAAAGCCAGAGGTCTACGTGACCATCTTCATCAAGTCCTTCCATGAAAACCCTAAATACAAAGAGGACTGTTTGATTTATGTTAGGTAGATTGCCCAGAGGGGACTGGGCGGTCTCGTGGTCTGGAACCCCTACAGATTTTTTTTTTTCTCCAGGTTTTGGAGTTTATTTTGTTTTTTCTGTCCACCCTGGCCATCGGACCTTACTTATTCTATGTTAATTAATGTTGACTTATGTTTATTTTTTATTGTTTCTTCTATTTTTCTATTCATTTTGTAAAGCACTTTGAGCTACATTTTTTTGTATGAATATGTGCTATATAAATAAATGTTGATTGATTGATTGATTGATTGATGAAAAAGTTAATGAAAAATGGCAACGGATGAAATGTAATGATGAAAATAGTCCAGAGATCTGCATGTTGAATGGGAATGTAAAGATATTTCTACTGGTAGTTCCTGAAATGGTGAAGACGGGTGGACAGGTTCAGGAGCGCGCCTTTCTTTGCAGGATGGCCATGAATCCACTTACAGTCCTCATGTACACAGGCAGACGGCAGACAATCCAGACGCACGAAACGATCCAGGACAAAATGAATAGGTACAGGTAACCCAACAAAAAGTAGACAGACAAGAACTTGAAACACAAATTACAAAAACTTTTTTTTTGCTTTTGGTCACCGGCCTCCTTTTAAAAAGCCGTGATGACACCCTTTGACCTCAACAACCCCAGCACCCTCAGCAGAAGACCAATCAGATCCACTGCAGGGACTGCTGGGAGTTGCAGTTTCAAATTCTATTGGCTACTTTCACCATCCCAAGCCGCAGTTCTTTCTACAGTACAGTATTGCCACAAAAAAAGGCAAAAAAAAATTGAAGAGGATATTTGCGGTTTCCGATAACAATTATTAGTTAGGTTCTTTTTTTTTTAAATTCATTTTATTGTAATCATTCCATAAAAATTGATCAATTTTAACAAAAAATAGGATTGAGAACAAGTCGACCTCCACTCCTGAAAGAGAGAGCATGGCCAAAGGGGTAAAACCTAAGGCTTGCAAACATACTTAAATTGATGAGTTTAATAGGCCATTAGAGATGAATGGAGAAGAAAAAGAAATGTGGAGATAATTGCTTCCTCAGTGATTTAAGAGCTTATTCTAAAATATTATTGATTAGATCCTGCCATGTTTTGAAAAAAATCTGTACAGATCCTCTAACTGAGTATTTGATTTTTTTCCAATTTCAAATAGTATAACACATTTGTTTCCCACTGACTTATGAGAGGAGAGTTAGGATTCTTCCAGTTTAGCAAAATAAGTCTGCGCATGGAGCATAGAATGTCCCACTCTCTAGAGCAGCATTTCCAAACCTTTGGGCTATGGCCCACTGTTGGGCTATAGCTGTATTGCAGTTTGACCGTAACTGAACCCGGATGAAACTTCACGACCCCACTTCATGGACGATTGAATTCATTTTATAGTGGCAGCATTGCAAGTGGAACGTGGCTAACTTTTGACAAAACCCCTTCCACTGGTTTGGTGATTGTGATCAATTCACATTGGAAGTATCACAAGTGGATTGCTGCTGAACCACCTGCACCCTCCCAAACCCCGATTGTGCTCAGTTCATAAAGAAAGAAAAGCATTTACTATTGTGCACGATTCACCTAACGCTCTGGTGGTCGTGTGTGACAAGCACTCCCTGCTCAGATGATCATTCTAAATTCACAGAGGAAGACAACACAACCCCTCAGGAGGGTCACAAACAAACTGGCATGTGAGAAATCAGGCAGTGATATCACAAAGTTTAGAAAAAACACTGTGCTAGAGCATTATCAACAACAAAACACCAAAAAAAAGGTGTTGACTAATTTTCTTTCTTCTACAATGTCACTAAATTTCTATCAAATCTGTCAAGACTTTTGTGAAATTTTGGAGTATTAAGTTTTTTCTATTGTGGGGTAATGCTTTTGGAATGTATTTAGTAATGCATGTAGTAATGAAATACATTGCATTTGTTATTTCAACAGATGGGGCATTGCATTACTACAAATGTTTGAAATGCACCATCTGTTGGAATGAGAAATGCAATGTATTTTTACTACAGATATTTGTGATGCACCATTTGTTAGAATGACAGAGATATAGCAACCAGAGGGACACGCAGGTACACAGACAGACTAGAGATTTAGAAGAAAAGAACATTTTTGATACCTGGTTGTAAAGTTGTGTAGATGTGCAAGAAAAAAATAGAAATATTAAATAATTAAATGCACCCAGTGGCCACATGACATGTAAAAGTCTGCCATGCATCCATGCAATATAGCTAACAGGGAAAAAATGCAATGACAGTTATTGATGGTGAAGTGCATTACATATTCCAAATGATCATTTTAATTGCATAAGTGAGTCAGACTTTCTGAAAGCAGAACAAGAAAGGCACCCTCACCAGAGTGACTTGGCAAGCACATGGCATTGTCTTTTGAGGGCAGTAAATGACATTACAGCAACCTTGGCAGAGTGACCTGGGGCCTCATGTACAAATGGTGCTTATGCACAAAAATGCTGCATATGCCTGTTTCCATGCTCACTTTGACATGTATAAAAACTAAACTTTCTGTAAAGCTACGCACATTTTCACGGCAGCCTCACACCAAGCATATGCTCTTTTCTGCTCTGTTTTGCAAATGGGTAGCACCCAGTGTCAAAGCAGTGCTACTGTTTCTGTGCTGTCTTTTTTCTTTTTTAGATGCACATCCGTGATGCAGGCTTTATCAAATACACAGAAATTAATTGCATATCATTTACAGATTTAAGGCTCTTGATTGTAATCTTTATGTAAAAATGTAATGGTGCATGGAATTGCCAAACTATTCCAGATATCTTAGTTGCTTTAGCATTGTTACTCTAACTGCACCACTCAGAGTATTTTAACCCACTGTATCTGAGCGTAGTATCACAGCTGCACAGCAGCTGATCAGAAAGCTCTAGTGCAGGTTGAGTCGAGAGTGCAGAGGATTATTGGGATACAGCTTCTAGCGCTAGAGGACATTTATAGCACACTCTGCCTCCAGAAAGCCAACAGCATCTTCATGAATTCCACTCAGCTATGCTGCAGTCTATTTGAACTTCTACCATCCAGCAAATACAGTACTTCAGAGCCTTTCCTGCATAACAGGAACAGTTTAGAAACAGTTTCATCCCAAGGGCTATAAAAGCTCTCAATCAGCCCATCAAGTGCTCCCAGTTGAACTGTTTGTACTTATAATTACAATTACCTCACTGTAAACTTTTACTACAACTGTAATATTGTACAACCTGAGCCACTTCATGAACCATTTGCACTATCTGCACTAAATGTACATGTATATTGTACTTATGCTTTCGTATTGTATATTTTTAATTGTTTATTTACTGTATTATTGTTATTGTGATGATTATTATTATTATATAATTTTATAGGTAAATAAGTTTATGATAGAGATGCCTATTGAATCTCATTGTATCATAAAATCACAATAAAGGAAATCAATTCAATAGAATAATGATGACTGCTTCTTTCATTTTAGATTTCCAAGAGCTATCCTCTTGGACCTGTGTGCTGTTAGAATACTGATACCATTTTAGTGAATAAAATATGTGTATTAAATTTTACAGATAAATTGTTAATTTAAATAATGTATACTGTTAATATTTAAACACATGGGGTACAGTGGCACTGCGGTAGCAATGAGGTGGCACCCTGTCCAGAAATTGTTCCTGTCTCGTGCTCTGTGCTTGCTGGGACTGGCATGACCCTGGATGAATGGATTGAATAATTAAACATGTATAACGAAGATTTTTTAATGTTCCGTAAAAGTTTTTAAGAATCAGCGTTCTAAGCTTACAGGTGGTCTTATATTTATTACTGACGCTTATTGAGTGGCAATTGGTTATATGGAGAAAGAAAATGGATGGACAGGAATTGGGGTATGGTAGGTTTGATAGACACAGTACTGCTACAATGAATTATTCCATTCTGGGTTGCACATGTCCAGGCAGGCATTTTGTGGGAGGCAGGAACAATCCCTGGACAGGGCGCTAGCTCATTGCTACCACTGCATCACCGTATACCCAAATCTATACTAATAAAAGGCAAAGCCCTCACTGACTCATTGACTCACTCATCACTAATTCTCCAATTTCCCGTGTAGGTAGAAGGCTGAAATTTGGCAGGCTCATTCCTTACAGGCTACTTACAAAAGTTAAGCAGGTTTCATTTTGAAATTCTACGCATAACGGTCATAACTGAATCCTACTTCCGTACATATATACATCCATAGCCTGCAGCTCGGTCGCCGTGTGAGGCGGAGTTGCGTCCCCCATTCCCATGCCTCCCACGTAATTGGCTGCCTGCCCATATAAGGCTGTCCGTCGCTCTGGTCTCTTCATTCCTTTCCTTGCTTTGCCATGGTATTCATGTCTCCTTGCTGATAACTGCAGCCTTTTTATTTAATTCACGGCTTCTCTGCTGTTTTATTGTGCTGATAACTACAGCCTTTTTATTATGATTATAGTTATTCTGTAGGTATTTTAGACTTACTTTACATTGTTCAGGTACCCATTTCCTTTATCATTCCAACCATACCCCCATTAACATGTCTATCAAGGTGATCATTGATCAAAGAACTGTCACTTACCGAGTGGTTTCCATGCCCGGAGATGCCGTCTGCCTTTTACATTCTCTGTGTTACATATTGCACGGCCATATCAGACTCAATCTTGATATCCGGAGGAACATTGTGTCTTATGTATTGAATGACTGGGACAGGTTCAAGGTGTGGACTGATGATGGTACAGGAGATAATTATACTACACAGGAGCACTAGAAGAGTGAAATGCTTAAGCCCTTCACCTATGGATCTGCATGTGAGTTGATGGCTGCCTCTGAATTGTTCGATTGTCGCTTTCAAGTGTAACGAAATGGACAAATATTTTACACCTTTGGAGAACCTCCAATGCCTCTGAAACATCTTAGATTGACAGGTGACGATTTGAGTAATGGACACTTTGATGTTTATGAATGTTTCAACTCTCAAAAGCTGGATGCGAAGTTATCGATGAAGCCGGTTGACAGATGCCGAATGTCACTTCAACACAAGTCTTGCAAATACTAATGTAATTGAAACAAACCATGAAACTCAAACCGATTATGACAGCAGCAATCCAAGCTGTGAGAAAACAGTAAAAACGAGGCGTGTCAGACGTTGTGGTACATTTTCTGATGCAGCTAGACGGAAACAACTTTGTGACGCTGCCTCCAAATACGAACCTGATTAAAAGAAATAATGATAATCAAATCCTTGATGACAGCAACGCTTATAACAGTGACAAAACAATTACATTGACAATCATGTTACATTATTTTTAAAATGTTTCATTTTCTTTTTCATAACTTCTTTAACACACTACTTCTCCACTGTGAAGCGCGGGTATTTTGCTAGTATTTAATACATGCTTTAATGCATTTCATCATGAAAATGATACCTAGTATACAACGTAGTTACGATGGGGTTTGAGAATCTCTAGAAAATTAAACATCCATTTTAAGATGAAGTTTTCAACATTCTACTTCAGTGACAAAATAAACTATGAAAATAAAGTGGAAATTTCAAGATTAAAGTCAACATTTCAACTAATCTCGATTTAGACCTTTTTTTCTCCACTGTGTCCCTATTTTCTTTTCTTGTCTGTGGCCCTAACATGCTTCTGTATAACACCACCTTTTCTTGATGACTTTGACATCTGACTACTTCTTTTTTATTTCAGGCACTATTCAACTTTATGATCTTTAACTTCTGGGTGCCACTCCATCCATTTCCTTTTGTTACTCATACCACAGCTTAAGCTAAAAAATCATATGTTTTTCCTTGCTTCCACCTCCCATAGTAGGACCTCCATTTCGTATTTGTTGAAATACTTCTTTTATGCAAGTGCTTATACCATTGTCATAACAAAACACTGAATGGAAGGGGCTATTTATATTGATTTGCATATTCAAATGTGTCAAATTATGGAAGGATTCAGGGTGGGGCTGTAGGTGAGTGAACGTGCATTAAAATTCACACTGATTGAGATTTATGAAGGGGAGGAACTTTACTTATAGTTTTATGCATCTGATTTTTTTTCTGTGCATACACATATTTCTGGTTTTGCCCGTAAACCATGTTTTAGTGTGAATTCTACGTGTTATACATGAGGCCCCTGGGGTGCTGTGTTTTGTGAGAGGCACAAGTTCTACTAGTAAAAGAATATTTCACTAAACAAACAATGTTGAGAAGGAATAATCTATACTAATAAAAGGCAAAGCCCTCACTCACTCACTCACTCACTCACTCATCACTAATTCTCCAACTTCCCGTGTAGGTAGAAGGCTGAAATTTGGCAGGCTCATTCCTTACAGCTTACTTACAAAAGTTGGACAGGTTTCATTTCGAAATTCTACGCCTAATGGTCATAACTGGAAGGTATTTTTCTCCATTAACTGTAATGGAGTAGAGCTGCAAAGACGTAGGGCGCGCAGTTTCGTGTGACATCATCACGCCTCCCGCGTAATCCGTGAACTGACTGTCAACGCAGTGCGTAGAAAACCAGGAAGACCTACAAAAAGCGCTTAAGAAAACATGCATTATATAATTGAGAAGGCAGCGAAACAATAAGAAGCGAGCGAGTGGCATATACTACCATATTCATGAGTGCTGCTACCTCGGAAAGAAAGCAAGGTGTAAACCTAAACTTTAAATTAAGTTCATAGACAGGCTACCGCTGGCGTTTCACATGCCCACAGGTAAAGCGGGATACAAGTTTAATGAGAGGACGCAGGATATAAGCGAGTTTTGATCACTTTGTAACTAAGTTAAAATTGTAGGTGAAGGGGTGTGCTTATGCAAATTCCGAGAGACTGTGTTTGTGGGGATTGACAGTTAAAGGCGGGTGGGGAGTCACGTCATCATCTCCCTCCATTTACCTCAAGTTAATACACGCTGTCTCTAGAGTTTCAACACACTGAATCCTCCAGGCACTACTTACAAAAGGTCACATTGACAAGCGTGTTACGCTATTTTAAAATCTTTCCTTTTCTTAGCACAAGCACAGCTGAGAAGCTTTGATGCATGTGCTCCATAACGCGTTGAAAAATAATGCATTTAATCACACTTTGCATTACAAGCAAAGGGGAGCTTTTGTCAATGCATGATTTCCTGGTACACTGATTACATTGATCAGCTCATCACAATTCATTTTACCCTCGCACCACCTTAGTTTGAGAAAAAGTATGAAAAAATATGAGGTTAACACAGAAAAACAGATCACCAATTCAAGCTTTATGAATAATCGATTAAGCCATCAATAATTGTTTTGGTAAAGCCATCCTCCTTCCATTTTATAATTTTTCCGCCACTAGCCATGATTAAATGAGCGGTAAAAAGTAAGAAGAAGCGAGGGTGACTTATTTAGGCAGGAATATATATGATAGCAACACTCATGACAATGTCAATCATGTTACGTTATTATTAAAATGTTTCCTTTTCTTTTCATTACTTCTTTAACACACTACTTCTCCGCTGCGGTAGCGGGTATTTTGCTATATATATAATATATGAATTACCTCCAAAGAGCGCTGAGACTTTTGATATCATGAGCGTGTGTACAAAGGGGTCTCCTGCCCAGCAAAAGTCGAGCAGCCAGCGCGTGCATAGCTGTGCTGGCCTTTAAGATCTGACTGCGCTTCTGCCTTAAGTCAAAGTGAGCACTTTTAATTTTTTTCTTCCTCCCCCTGAGCTATAGCCCAGACAAGTGCAAACACGGGACCCCTTTTCTACACCACGGCAAAATAATATTAAGGCGATTCACACTTTCTTTTGCACGTATACGATTATCAGGTCCTCAGCTCGGATTATGAACACCGCATACGAGTGGAGGACTCACAGTGCCATCACAGCCGATTAATGGCGGGAGGTCTCACCAGTCTACACAAGACCCACCGCGACTGTCGCCAAAAGGCGATCATAACGTCAGCGAACACATCTCTCTATACTATATAAAAGAAAAAGGCAACTTTCCTTTCTTTACACCTTTTTTCCTTTTATCCCAAACCAAAGCCTTTCTCTCTTAACACGGCAGAGGACACAAAAATAATTTTCTTTAATTGCGGTAAGGCACATTACCAGAGGCACAAATTTGAGCGTTCACATAGAAAATGTAATTTCTATACCACAGCCGTCGTGTAGCGCCTTTCAAAAGGGATCTACTACCGAGAGATGATCCATATACATTTTAGCTGCTGTTAGTTACTTACCTGTTTTGTTACACAGTCTTTAAAATGTAGTTTACCATAACCACTCCAGTAGTGCTCAATGTACCTGTACTTCTTAAAACGTTAATGTTTTACTGTTTAATAACTTATAGACTATATTTCATTATTTTTCCCTTGCACTCCAAAGCTATACACACACATATAGACACATACAAACATACACACAAGTATATGTATGTGTATATATATGTATGTATGTGTATATATATATATATATACACACACACCCCTATCTAGATTATATATATATATATATATATACACACACACACACACACACACATACATACACACATATATATAATTTGTGTGTGTAGATATGTATATAGATATGTAGATATGAAGATATGTATGTGTGTATATATATGTATATTATATATATATGTATGTATGTGTGTATGTGTGTGTGTATATATATATGACAGCAGCAATCCAAGCTGTGAGAAAACAGTAAAAAGGAGGCGTGTCAGACGTTGTGGTACATTTTCTGATGCAGCTACGAAAACAACTTTGTGGCGCTGCCACCAAATACACAAAACAATTACTTTGACAATCATGTTACATTATTTTTAAAATGTTTCCTTTTCTTTTTCATAACTTCTTTAACACATGACATCGCTGCGAAGCGCGGTTATTTTGCTATATATATATATATCACAGCGACACTCATAACAGTGACAAAACAATTACATTGACAATCATGTTACGTTATTTTCAAAATGTTTCCTTTTCTTTCTCTTTCCTTCTTTAACACACTACTTCTCCGCTGCCAAGCGCGGGTATTTTGCTATATATATATATATATTGCATATATATATATAGATAGATAGATAGATAGATAGATAGATAGATAGATAGATAGATAGATAGATAGAGATATATATAGATAGATAGATAGAGATATATATATATAGATAGATAGATAGATAGATAGAGATATATATATATAGATAGATATGAGAACAACATAGATAGATAGATAGATAGATATGAGAACAACACTCATATCAATGACAAAACAATTACATTAACAATCATGTTACGTTATTTTTAAAATTTTTCCTTTTCTTTTTCGTACCTTCTTTAAAACACTACTTCTCCGCTGCGAAGCGCGGGTATTCTGCTAGTAGCTAATAAAATCTTAAATACCAAACATGATAGATACTGTAACACTAGGGTGTCCAATTTCCCATGTAAGGCAAGACCTTAAGATGCTAAACTGGGATATGCAAGACAGCATTGGCTTTATTATAATAAGGTTTGCCTTAGAATTAAACAGCCAGTACAAGAGGTGCATGACCACATTATTGAATGATCAACATGATACACTAAAAATATTGAAATTATTTAATTCAGTTATGTCAACAAGGTTCCACATAAATAATTTTAGTAATTTCCAATGAGTCAAAACTGTAAAATGATACACTGTGGTTAATTTAACATAAGACAGCTAATTTAGGTGTAATTAAAATTGGAGAAACTTAAAAACAGTCAAATTACATTATAGGAATGCATTAAATTAATGATTAAAGAAAAAATACTTTTTTTCTTAATGATATTATTAATTACCACACTTTGCTGTGTGAGGTAGGTTAAATCCTGTTAAATTTAATTACATTTTTCCATGGGCTGTAATTTGTCACAGATTAACTATACTTTCTCAATGAAAAAAGAAGTTATTTTGTGAAGCAGGGTGTGCTAAACTGACAAAATACTGCCTTCCAAAACCATACAAAACTCACAGCACTCATGAGGTATTCTAGTCAGTTATTATCGGAATAGTTCATTCCACCTTGATAATTAGCGAGGCTGCCTAGTGAAAAAAACAGAAGTTTCAAAATCAAAAGGAACTGTTGATATTCTGGGGGATTTCAGTTGGAAACAAAAATTTTAAAAAAGGTTTTTCTATTCTCAAACTGACATCCTATCCAAAGAAACCTCCTACCTTGCAGCAACAACAGGCACATGCTCTCAATGATCTTACTGAAATTCAGTTTGTGTATCACACAGTATGCTGGTGGTTTGCAGTATTTTGCATTATGCCAGACACTACATAAATTACAAGGAAGCTCTAAAACCTAAAATGCAATTAGATATTTAAATTTACAGTTAAAATTATAATTTAAACTAAATTTCAATTTCAAAAATAATATTTAAAACTAATAACACCTTGGATATAATATGCAAACCTATTTTAGTCATACCATTTTACTCTCCCTCACTGTGTCCTCTGGACTTGAGCCTATAATGTACCCTCTGCACAAAACCCCATTTTTTTGCAGCGTAGTAACAGCTCATAATTATTGTAATGCTTATATTTTTTGAACAAATAACTAACAAATATAAATGCAACACACACAGTTGATCAACCGTTCTATTCAGTGTATGCTAGACTAAAACAGCAAGTCTTTAGCCTGGATTTAAAAACTGAGATCAAACAGACATCTCTTATATTAGCAGACATACCATTCCACAGCTTTTGGTGCCCTGACCAAAGGCTTAACATCACATTTTTATGATATTAATCTGTGGAATCTTTAGTAGGCTGGCATCTTGAGATTTTAATGTACGCTCTTGTTTGAAAGTGATAATAAGTTCAGATACAGTGTGTAAGCAAAACATCTTGGACATTTAAGGCATTATATGTAAGAAGGAAGATTTTGAAATCAGCTCTAAGATTAACTGGAAGCCAGTGTAAAGACTTCAGAACAAGAGTAATGTGGTTTGTACTTTCTAGTTCTTATAATGATTCATTCAGCAGCATTTTCAATTAACTGTAAGCTACAAAGAATGACTTGAACAGCCAGTGTGTAACACATTTCAGTAGTCAACCCTATTAGAAATAAATGCATGAATTCATTTTTCATGTATTTTTCGTACTTAAAAATGTTGGAAAATTCTGACATTTTCAAAGAAAAACATACGTTTTGGATAATTTTGTAATGTGTTTTAAAGAAAAAGCTAGAGTCAAAGATATTTACATTTTGTATTGACTCAGTAAAATCAATGGTTAGACAACTGAATATTGTTGCAATCTGCATCATTACCCCATATAAATAAAATTTCTGTTCTTTCCTTACTTTAAAGATAAGTAGTTCTCATCCATCCACTCTTTTAATTTACTGACTCAATTAATACTAACACTAATTAACACTAGAAGCCCTGAAGCCTAGGAAAAAAAAAACGTAATCCCGGCATACCTGAAATTTCTTTGCACCTTTCCATCTGCGTCTTTTGTTTGTTAAATGTGTTGATCAGCAAAAGCATCAAGCAGCCTGCTATCCCATCCCCTGCCTTGACAGTGCTCATCTCGTGCAAAAAGTTCTCCCAGCTCAAGCCAAGGCTCCTTATCTGTGTGTGAGGTGCCTGGAGTGATACAGGATAAATAACACAGTATATTTTTATTTGTAACACATGCATTTCATGTTTGTTCTGTGTATACAAAGATCTGGGTAAGTGTAGGATGAAAGAAAATGTGACAAATGCAAGAAATGCTGAACACATACCTAAAGCAGAAACTTTTTCCAAATTATACTAATAATGATGTGAAGTATATATTGTGTGAAGACTTTACCAAATATCAAATAAACATGTGTACTCTTATTCAAGAATATAACCAAAAAAAGCATTCAATTTACATGTTGCTGTCAATGAGTTGCACTCCCAAGCTCAACTGTCAATCATATTCCTGGATAGTGCAGAGGTGTGGGCTTCTGCCTTATAACCGAAAAGTTTGCTGGTTCGAGCCACAGCACTCTGTGTTTTGAGTAGTGAGCTGAGTGAGTGAATATTTTGGCTACTTCTAAATATTAGAGCTTTTTAGTTTTAGTTTTTTAGTATTCAGTTTTATTCTCTTAGTGACATTCACGTGGTCACGTCATCTTGCCTGTACTGTAAGAAGTCTGTCTGTCATTTTCAGTATCATGCACCATAACATGGAGAGTACGGGCAAGATCGAAAAAAAAAAAACAACAGAAATAATGTACAGACAAATGTATGTCAGTTATGCTTTAATCTAATGTAATAAATAATCCTGGAAAGTGACTCTTTTTCAATTTTGAGCCAGTGCACACCAAAATTCTCTGTGTGTTAGTGTTTATTACTTCAAGGGTAACACAGACATTAAAAAAATTTTTGTGTCTCATCGTTCAGATTCTGAATTGACATTGTGTGTTACACCTTTTGGTGCACATTTCTCAATATAAGGTAGTTTTGTTTAAATATGTTCATGTTACTTGTGCTCCAAAGTGGCATCTACTTGTGAACATAGTATAAGTAAATTAAAACAACAAAGAATGAAATTCATCTTTCTAGCTATGGCTACAAGAAGTCAATCCCCACTAGACATCCTTTCAAAGTATTAAACAGCCAGTACTATATAGACATTTAGTATATATATTAAGAATTTTATTACACTGAGTAAATAAGAGATCAGTGAGTCATACAGTAATACATCTTATTCATCTTAGTTAGATACCTCTAGTATCTGAAGAATTAATGCTAGTTCACTGTGCACAATCAATTAAAGATGGTGTTCATAAAAATCTGCCAGATTTTAAAGGACTTTTCAACTGTGCCTTATCAAGTCAGTAAATGCTTATCTTCTGTAATTTTAAGTAAAACAGAAACTTCTTTCTCCTGCTGTGCTATACTAGTTAGGCTGGGATTGCCTAAAAATCTTGTGTTTCTATCAAACTAGAAAAGATGGTTTGCTGGCAGCGCATTGTAAGTTATCACAGTAGATTGTGATCATGAGAATGTTTTCATTGGGTGTTACTCCCAAATAAAGCTCTTAGGGAATATTGAGAATCCAACACTGTAGTTAAATAGGAAAATAAAATCATTATTCCAGTAATGTCTGAGAAGGAGACAGCCCCAAAACATGTAATCCAATCACATCTGTAGAAGAAATAAAGGGTGGTCCAGATCTAATTATGCAGATCCAGATTGTCTGAATGACTTAGATTTATTCGGGAACAATTCCAGTTTGGCGGAAAGACGATTCTTCATGTCTCGATGGTCCGGGAATTTTCGGGTGATTTTCTATGTAATAAACAAATAAGTTATACTGTAATGAAAATTCCATAATTAGATATGGACCACCCTATAGAGCATTGTTGTGCAAGTTCACACCTCGCAAGACCTAGCTCATAGTTCATTTCACACAGATTAAAATGAATACACTCACATTCATAGTTCAACATTTCAATTTTGAACTAGTTCATGTTCAGTTCATTTTGTATGTTTTAAGGAGTGAGAGTAAATGACCCATGAGTTTACTTTTTTCAATTTTTCATGCCTTATATTAGGCTATTACAATGTTTATAAAGACTTTTTTATTTAAATACACTTTATTGAGTTCTAACCAGCAACAAACATATATAACCATATATGCTAATATCCTTCCAGTCAAAAAGAAATTAAATAGATGCAAGAATACGTGTAAATTACCACTCTTTTTCCAACTGTGTGACACAAATGGTGACTGTGGAATTAGCATGCAGGTGAACTAACTTATTACACTGCCTTTCAAAATTCGTGTCACATATTGAATGTCCAACGGGGAAAAATATAAAATGGCCTCACAAAGTACAAAATTTTCCTAAAAGCGAAAGCAGAGCTTCACCGCCTGCTCGTGTCAGCAAGGGTGCAGCTTAAGCACAAGCAGGCAGACACAGACAGTGCCTATTTGATTTTATGTTATTTTTTCCGATAAATTGGCCCTAGTGTGTGCTTGGTGTGTGGGTGTGTTTGTGTGTGTGCTGCGGTGGGTTGGCACCCTGCCTGGGATTGGTTCCTGCCTTGTGCCCTGTGTTGGCTGGGATTGGCTCCAGCAGACCCCGGTGACCCTGTGTTCGGATTCAGCGGGTTGGAAAATGGATGGATGGATGGATTTTTCCGATACAAATAAATGGCAAAAAATTCATACAAAATAAATATTCATAGATATCCACTATTTGTGCTTATCCGAATACTGTATTCAGATTTGGCTCCACCTCTACATTACAGGGTAAGGCAAAACATTTAATCTGGACCTAAACCAGATCCAGAATGTCACATAAAACTGAACTAGCTTACGTTCAAGTTCTTCACTTGCAAATACATTATGTTAAGTTCACCATTCTTAGAACATGAGCTCTTTTGAACTAGTTCATGCATAACACTGAAGTAGAGTTCCATTTTATAAATAACTGAATTTGCATAACAGTGCTGATTAGTGTTTACATATTATAATCTAATGGTTTAAAAGACATGAGGTGCTTTAGCACAGAGCTCAACATGCATAAAATGAAAGTCTTTTTCCATTATATTTTTGGTCTCCAATATGTATTGAATTCAGTTCTTTTTCTGTTATGAACAATGTAGACGTGCCAACTAGCAAGTCATACTATGTACATAAAAGAACATTACCTCAGCCAGTTTCTTTAACCATCCCCCTGGGACATTCTGTTTGTTCACTTGACCATTTTCAAGACATTTCTAAAATAAATGCTTTTATATTTCAATGTGCACTGCAAACCAAAATTCTTAATTACTATTAACCTCTAAATTATTCTCTCACATATAATTCGTGATTAGAGTGTTGACACATACACATTTTGAATACTCTCAGTCATACAATTTTGATGTGAGAAGACTGTAAATTGAGAAGATTGTGTTTTATGAAAGGCTGACTTTCATTCTTTATATAAGTCAGACATGTAAACCTGACTATCATCTTAGCCAGGTGGCACTATGGCACTATTAGTCCTTTAAATCAGTCTAATGAGTTCCATTCTCGTTTAAAGGATGACTGCCCCATGTAGGTACAAAGTCATAAAATATTGTATGTATTTGTGGATAATATAGTAGTAGTAATGTCACATGTACAAAGTACAGTAACCAGCATGCAACAACATCCCCATTGTCAAATGCCAAGAAAAACAAAATAAAATGAAAATGCATAGCTTCAGTTAATTTAATAGAAAGTACAAATCAGATTACCTGATGAATACCTTCTCCTGTCTCTATAGTTAATAATATGGATAGGAGCATAGCTCCAGTACCAAAATGATTGCAGTGAAATCCGTCACAGTGCGTTGCTTTACCAGGATGTGATGCACTGAAAGAAGGTAGTTTGCTCTCCAATATTAATCTTTAGAAAATTGGGAAAATTCAGAAAGAAAACGCTTTATTAGCCTTCTTAATAACACCAAAACCTGTAGGTTTCTGCCTTCTGCAGGCTCAAAAAGGGGTGAGATGTTCTTTTCTTTAAATCAATAATATCAGAAATGACAGTATATTGTCATTACTCATTCCTGTTCTGTATTATGGACTTGGTGGGGATTTTCAAAGCCTTGTGCAGGTTCTTACACCCATTCATGTAAACAAAATCAGATCTGAATTTTCTCTTTCCTTGAATTAATTCTCATTATGAGCTATACTACTGAACTGTGGAAGTTCCCAGTGACAGGTGAATTCAAATGATTTAATTATGTGTCTTATACAGAAACAAGTCTATTTAAAGGTGTCACAGCAAAGGCAGTAAAAACGTATGGAATCATCAGTCATTTAAATATTCAGTTTTAATTTAATCAAAACAGTCTTGTGAATTTGGTTGTCATCTTGACATCTTAAAGGTTTTTCATGTTAATCACTTGATAACATTTAAACAGTTAAACATGAAGGAATAATTTTACTATACTTCTAAAATTACTACTAACTGAACCTATTTGTTAAAAAAAATGTAAGTAAGTGGGTTTATGTTTAAGAGCAGCGCAATGGCAAAATGCTGCTGCCTTACAAATTTAGGACCCTAGTTCAAATCCTGCTCTCTGATTGTGTAGTTCATGTATTCCACCACATGGAATTTCACCTGGCTTATCAAATTTCTTATTAATTGCCAGCTTTAAATGTGTCCATTATGTGTGTATGTGTTCAACATATTACATAAAGAAATCATTTTGTAGCAGAATTAGAAACTTTCATAGGCAGTGTACCTCTTTAAATTGCTAAACAGTAATTTAAATGTAGAATTTCACTGTGATGTAGCTATCTTATATTTGTCATATCACTTACAAAAATAGTTCACTTGCTTTGTAACTAGTAAAGTGAGAAATAGAAAAAAAAAAAAAACAATACTGCAAATTTTAATGTAACCACAGGAGACATGCTTAATTATTCCTGTTTCCTAAATACAAGTGTTGTTTCATGAAAACATTTCTGTTTTCTATTATTGGTAAATCTTTTTTATTTTCTACTGTTAATCTATAAATAAAAAGTGCATATACACCAAAAACAAATCTCCCACATGTTTGTGCTGCTCATTTTGTCTTTCGGCATACCACACTAATTTCTAATAAGTGTGAAGTCCTTTATTTCACCTTGCACCTTTGGCTAAGACAACGTAAGCAAATTATGGATGTCAGCTTACAGCCGACTAAACAAACACTGCTTTGACTGTTTAATATGTGAACAAAGGATACTAATATCATTTTGTCTTTCTGAAGAAGCATAATTGCTAGTTTAAACTCTACTGTGTACTTCAATGTGATTTTCTCCAACCTTTGCACACTTTTACACTAAATCCTCTAAAAATATACACCTGTCTCACTGTGTGTTTTCTGTACTGTATAATACTGGATATAGCACCTTTCTGGACATTTCATAGGGTTCTTGCACGTAATTATTATGGTTTTATACATTAAGTTTTATTAACATAACTCAATCTGGTTCAAATATTTTCTGTACTGAGAAAATGTAGTTAATTTAATAGACATCCCAAAAGTTTAGGCTCTATTATAATTTACATGGCCAGGCTTAATTACTTTATGAGGTTAGATTGGAAATTAACACAAAATACCTAATTTTTATTTAAAACAAGTGCTGTACAGTATGTGCTTTGGCTATTGCTGTTATGCAGCAGTGAACCCTATCGCGAACTGGCATTCATATCTTTTAATGTTTTCAATGCTTTTTTTTATTCTAAAAATGAGCACAAAGCTATCCATGATATTCAAATTTGTTTCCTTAATTTATGGATTTCAAACAATGACAATGTCAAAAAGAAAACACCGACCCTTGATTGTTAATTTTGGTTTTACAAACCAGCCAAAACTGAATCAACTGTTTGGTGCTTTTAATGCTACTATTGTGAATGCTGCCAAACATACGCTCTCCAGATAGTATTTTAGGAGCTCTTCGTATACCTGCTGAATCTTTTTTACAGAATATGTCTGCTAACCACTTTATCACCTCAGAGGAACGGTCTAACGTGATCCCAACCTACACTGACCTAGCAGCATAAACTATGAGGTGCACTTGATCTCACGAGAGAAAGAAAGGTGTTTAACTCATTACTGTTCAGAAAAAAGGGATGCAAACAGCCTTCTAATCTTTATTTATTTATCTTTATCTTTATTTATAAGTGTATAGCTATGTAGACACTAAATCTACAATAGATTTAGAAAGTATTCAGACCCCTTGACTTGTTTCAGATTTTGCTGTTGTAGCCTTTTGCTAAAATAATATATATATTAATTTTTTTCCCCATATCAATCTACTCTTAATATCCCAGAATGACAAAACAAAAACAGGATTTCAGAAATGTTAACACATTCAAGTTTATATACCTAGGGGTAAACATCACAAGTAAACATAAAGCTCTTTATCAGTAAGAACAGTATGCTGCTATGCTAACAACAAGCCATGGATTACAAGTGACATCAAGGGCCTTTTGAACC
The DNA here is from genome assembly GCF_016835505.1 of Polypterus senegalus. Taxonomy (NCBI): domain Eukaryota; kingdom Metazoa; phylum Chordata; class Cladistia; order Polypteriformes; family Polypteridae; genus Polypterus; species Polypterus senegalus. Next base: position 120,146,153 of record NC_053154.1, on the reverse strand, counting down.
AGAAAAAAAGGTCTTTTAAAGGCACTGATCAGCATGAGCTCAAGCATGTGCAGAAGGAACTCCGAGTCCAGCTCAGGGCGGTGAAAGAGCAGTACAAGAGAAATCTGGAGCAAAAGTTGCAGAATAACAGGATGAAGGAAGTGTGGGATGAGATGAAGATCATCACTGGCTGCAGCTCGAATCGGGGTGCCACCATCGAGAGAGACATGGAGAGAGCAAACCTGGTTAACAACTTCTTTAACAGGTTTGACTAACCTAACCCACTCTCACCTCAGAGTACTGCATCCTCCACCCATCCTTCTGCTTATTCCAGCATAGGAAAGAGTTTCCCACCACCCACAATTACAGCAGCCCAGGTAAGCAGAGAGCTGAGGAGACTTCGTGCCAGCAAAGCAGTGGGTCCAGATGGAGTATCGTCACAACTGCTGAAGGCCTGTGCATTGGAGCTGGGGAGTCCTCTACAGCGCAACTTCAACCTGAGCCTGGAACAGGGTAGTGTCCCGAGGCTTTGGAAAACATCTTGCATCACCCCAGTCCCAAAGGTATCACGTCCTAGTGGGCTGAATGACTTCTGACCTATCGCTCTGACGTCACATGTGATGAAGACCATGGAGCGGCTGCTGCTTCACGACCTGAGGCCACAGGTCCACCATGCTCTCAACCCTCTGCAGTTCGCATACCAGGTGGGAGCGGAGGATGCCATCATCTATATGCTACACCGATCCCTCTCCCACTTGGACAGAGGCAGTGGTGTTGTAAGAATTATGTTTCTGGATTTCTCTAATGCCTTCAACACCATTCAACCTCGGCTCCTTAGTGACAAGCTTACAGAGATGGGAGTAGATTCATACCTGGTGGCATGGATTGTGGACTATCTTAAAAACAGACCTCAGTATGTGCATCTTGGTAACTGCAGGTCTGACATTGTGGTCAGCAGCACAGGAGCGCCGCAGGGGACTGTGCTTTCTCCAGTCCTATTCAGCCTATATACATCGGACTTCCAATACAACTCGGAGTCCTGCCACATGCAAAGGTTTGCTGACGACACTGCTATTGTGGGCTGCATCAGGAGTGGGCAGGAGGAGGAGTATAGGAACCTAATCAAGGACTTTGTTAAATGGTGCAACTCAAACCACCTACACCTGAACACCAGAAAAACCAAGGAGTTGGTGGTGGATTTTAGGAGGCCCAGGCCCCTCCCGGACCCTGTGATTATCAGAGGTGACTGTGTGCTTAGGGTACAGACCTATAAATACCTGGGAGTGCAGCTAGATGATAAATTGGACCGGACTGCCAATACTGATGTGCAAGAGAGGACAGAATGGACTATACTTTCTTAGAAGGCTGGTGCCCTTCAACATCTGCAATAAGATTCTGCAGTGCCCTCTTCTATGCGGTGGTATGCTGGGGAGGCAGCATAAAGAAGAGGGATGCCTCACGCCTGGACAAACTGGTGAGGAAGGACAGTTTGACATCTGTGGCAGCGCAACGGGTGCTGAGCACACTCCTGTCAATCATGGAGAATCCACTGCATCCACTGAACAGTATCATCTCCAGTCAGAGGAGCAGCTTCAGCGACAGACTGCTGTCACTGTCCTGCTCCACTAACAGACTGAGGAGATTGTTCTTCCCCCACACTATGTGACTCTTCAATTCCACCCGGGGGGTAAACGTAGACTGTTACACCTGCCTCGCACTCTCCATCTTGCATTTTTTAACTTGCACTGCATTTTTATCACTCTTTAATTAATTTTGTTTTTATTGTTTTTATCAGTATGCTGCTGCTGGAATATGTGAATTTCCCCTTGGGGATTAATAAAGTATCTAGTGTACCCACCATCTAACTTTAGCTGGAAGAATTAACATGGTCAAGATGAATATCCTTCAAAAATTAAGTTATTTGGTCATAACAAAAATCGTTTGCATGGTGGAAGAACACCGCATTCCAAGAAAAACACCTACTACCTACTGTCAAGTTTGGTGGAGATTCCATCATGTTGTGTGGCTATGTGGCTAGTTCAGGGACTGGGGCCCTTGTTAAAGTTGAGGGTCGGATGAATTCAACCCAATATCAACAAATTCCTCAGGATAATGTTCAAGCATCAGTCACAAAGTTGAAGTTACGCAGGGGTTGGATATTCCAACAAGACAATGACCCAAAACACAGTTTAAAATCTACAAAGGCTTCATGCAGAGGGAGAAGTACAATGTTCTGGAATGGCTGTCACAGTCCCCTGACTTGAATATCATTGAAAATCTATGGGATGATTTGAAGCAGGTTGTCCATGCTCGGCAGACATCAAATTTAACTGAACTGAAGAGATTTTGTATAGAAGAATGGTCAAAAATACTTCCATCCAGAATCCAGACACTCATCAAAGGCTATAGGAGGAGTCTAGAGGCTGTTATATTTGCAAAAGGAGTCTCAACTAAGTATTGATGTAATATCTCTGTTGGGGTGCCCAAATGTATGCACCTGTCTAATTTTGTTATGATGAACAACTCAATCCAATAAACTTATGTCACTGCTGAAATACTACTGTTTCCATAAGGCATGTCATATAATAAAAGGAAGTTGAATGCTCAACCAATGATAAACAAAACTGCAAAGAATTAAGAGAGGTTCCCAAACTTTTTCATATGACTGTATAAAAACCTGGGTATTGACACAAATAAATGAACATACACAGGCTTGGACCGCAATAGAAGTAAAATCCCGCAGTACTTCTTTATATTCCTTGCTTTGTACCCCAATAAGTACAAACTATAGCCAATATATACTAACAACCCCAATTGTGCTTCATTCACTCAGAATATGGGACCAATGAAGGAAGTACTTCAAGATAGAGATGCTTTTATCTGTGGCACCTCTACATGATGACCACCTTTTTCCACCCTCTCAAAAGTACGCAGTTTTTAATGTCTGGAAAACATTCGAGATTAAATCACTTGGAGATCTGTACATAGACAATGTCTTCGCATCTCATGAACAATTACACTCCAAATTTAACTTTCCAGCAACACATTTCTTTCACTACCTCCAAATTAGAAACTTTGTTAAACACAACCTGCCCAATTTTCCTCACCTCCCACCTATCTCTATTCTGGAAAAAATATTAATCAGTCTTGAGGACTCAGACAGCATTTCTGTAATATATAAAAACATTTTAAAGTCCCTCCCTTTTAATGATCCCAGAGTACAGTGGGAAAAGGATCTCTTACTCAGCATTTCAGAAAAGGAGTGGAAGGCAGCCATGCACACAATTCACTCAAGCTCCATATGTGCAAAGCATATAGTTATTCAACTTAAAATTCTATATCGAGCGCATCTGTTTCATTTAAAATTGTCCAAAATGTTTCCAGGGCAAGGTCCAACCTGTGAACGTTGCAATCAAGTTCCAGCCACATTGGGCCATATGTTTTCGATGTTCACCAAATTAAAATCATTTTGGACCAAAATCTTTAAATGCCTTTCAGACAGCTTTGATGTCAATCCCTCCTAATCCACTAATAGCTGTGTTTGGTGTACTTCAAGATGTGCTTAAAGTGGAGAAAGACATACAAACTGTAATTAGCTTTTTCTTCATTATTGGCATATAGATTTATCTTGATCAACTGTAAGAATCCTAACTCACCTCTTTTAAGTTAGTGGGTAACTGATGTCATACAGTATATTATCTGAAATTGGAAAAAATCTAATTCTCACTACAAAACGTTTTCAGAACCTGACAGGATCTAATCAATAACATTTTAGAATAAGCACTTAAATTGAGGATGCGGATTCTCCTTTTTTAAATTTATTTTTCCAACTATTAAAGTTTCACTCTTTTGGCCTAGCTCTCTTTCTCATGGGTGAGGGTTGATTTGTGTCAAACTTAGTTTTGTAAAACTTGACTTGCTTGTATGAAATATCACATTAACACAAGTATTCAGACCTTTTACTCAGAACTTAGTCGAAGCACCATTGGCAGCAATTATAGTCTGGAATCTTCTTGGGTATGACATAACAAGCTTTGCACATTTGGATTTGGGAATTTTCTGCCATTCTTTTTTGGTGATCCTGTCAAGCTCTGTCAGGTTGGATGGATACCATAGCTGGACAGCTATTTCCAGGTCTCTCCAGAGATGTTTGGTTAGGCTCAGTTCCGGATTCTGGCTTCACAAATAAAGGACTTTCCTAAAGTAGTCCCAAAGCCACTCCTGTGTTGTCTTTTCTTTGTGCTTAGAGTCATTTTTCTATTGAAAGGGTAACCTTCAGCTCAGCCTGAGGTCCAGAGTGCTTTGGAGTAGACTTTCATTAAGGATATGTCTGTACTTTGCTTCATTTAGCATTCCCTCAACCCTATCTAGTCTCCCAGTCCCTGCCTGATAAGCAACCCCACAGCATGATGCTTCCACCACCATGCTTCTCTATTGGAATGCATGATAAGAGGTCCATGGTGAAGCACAAATTTAACAAATAATCAAGAGTGCCAGAGTGTGCATGCTCCAAGCAGGTTCAGGTGGATATACAACTACGAGGTTGACTGAGGTTCTTGGGTGATTGCGCATTCATGTGCAAATGAGATTCATTTCTCGGTTCAACTGGCTTCTGGAAGTAGCCTTGGGATGCGGAGCTAATCCAGACCTTATTACAGAATTCTATTGCACAGGTGAAGAGTGGTGTCCGTTTTCCACCAGACATAACAATAAACTTGTTTCATCAGACCCAAAAAGTTTGTTTCTTGCAGTCTGAGTGTCCTTTTGGTGCCTTTTTGCAAACTCCAAGTATGTACTTCCATTTACCTTTTACTAATTAGAGTTTATCCCATCTCCACACACATTCACTGGGACTCAGCCAGAGTGACCATCAGGTTCTTAGTCACCATCTCTTTTACCATGACCCTTCTCCCACAGTTGTTCAGTTTGGCTGGGTAGACAGCTCTTCTTCCATTTAATAAGGCAGCTGTGTTCCTGGGAACCGTCAATGCTATGTGAATTTTTATGAAGCCTTTTCCAGATCTGTGCCTTAACACAGTCCTGTTTCTAAGCTCTGCAGGTAATACTTTCAACCTCATGGCCTGGTTTTTGCTCTGACACACATTGTCAGATGTGGTACCTTATATAGATAGGTGTGTGCCTTGCCTAATAATATCCAAACAATTGAATTAATGACAAAGTATAGAAACATCTCAGTGATTATGAATATAGAGTGGGATGTGCTTGAGCCAAATTTCAGGTATCAAAGCAAATATAGTAGTCAGAATACTTATAATAATCTCTATATTATATAAAAAAATCTTTTGACGCAACAATACTTTTTAGGAGACAACACATTTTGGAAAAGATTTTTTCCAAGTCCTGTGAGACGAGAATATTGCCATGAGATTCTTTTAAGTCACGCCCTTCTATCAATCATTTGCAAACAAGACCATGGTACTCTTACCTCTCAGTCTTGTGAATACTTTTGTCAGACACACTTCCTGTACTCTCAGCTCTTATAAATTTTAACAATTTCCTCACTTTAAGTTCCCAAATGAATACACGGGCAATCCTAGCACCTAGAAACAAGAAAGTCAAACAAATTTACGCCAGAAATGTCGATCGGTAACATGGCAAAATGGTTAAATGCGTATCAATAGACTATCCTGAAACAGTTGGTGGTGATCATGCGGAAGATGAAAACAACTTACAATATCACAAAGAACATCTGTAACCGTTAACCCCGTCCAGTTTTCCACCACACATATTACTGTAGAGAGAAGAATGTATCCAAGAAAGGTAATATAGTACATCTTCCTCAGATAAATTTAGACACCAAAGGAGATCTTGATATGCCATTCGTATTAAAATGTTAACAGTTTCCCATTAGAATAGCTTTTGCAAACACAATTAACAAATCTCAGAGCTAAACAATCGAAAAAGTCCTTTTATTTAATAGAGAGCAAGAAACAAAATTCAAGCAGTTATACATCACGTTAATGCAAATGTAACATTAATCCCCATATACGAGCGGGGGAATCGCAAAGAGGCTAGTGCGTAGCGCTGGCCCAGGGCATTGGCAAGTGAAGAGAGCAGGGGCAAATCCCCCTAGTATTATAATAATGTTATATTATTATTATTGTAATATTTTAATTTTTTTATTTTTAATAAATTTGTAAAGAAAAATGTAAAGTCCTGTTTTTACTTTGTCATTCAGGGTTATTGAGCACTGCTTGATATGGGGAAGTAAATAATTTAAATGATTTTAGCACAAGGCTGCAAAACAGCAAAAAGTGAAAAAATGCAGTGTTCTGCATACTTTCTGAATCCACTGTATAAGGATCTAAAAGCATTTTCCAACAAAGGAACATAAAATTAACATTAAATAACTTAAAGAAACTGGTCTCTTTCAATTCTGCCCTACACCTTGAAAGTCTACCCGTAGGTAGTTTTTTAAAATACATACAGTAAAACGAATAAAAGGCTTGATATGTCTGACTATTGAAAAACACTGCTATTTACACTATACATCAAGGCCCCCCTTTGTAATAAGTGCCTTTGTACCTCTTACTGTCTGAATCTAAACGTAACTGAAGAATCACGCTAAAAACCTTTTACAAGAAATCAAGGTGTATTTTTATGGTCTGATTGCTGCTCTTCACATGCTGATAATGTTAAAGATCACTTATCTTTTTTGTGCAGTTCTCTCATCAAGAGTGCAATATTTCACTTTGCATTCTCATCATGGAAACAGATCACAAGAACTCATGATGAAGGGATGATTTTACTGTACTTCTAAAATTAGGACTGTAGCTAACTACTATCTATGTATTAAAACACATGTTCAACTAAGTGGTTTTATAATTCAGAGCAGTGCAATGGCAAAATGCTGCAGCCTCGCAAATCTAGGACTCTAGTTCAAATCCTGCTCTTATCACCATCTGGGAAGTTTGCTCAGTCTATCACAGATACAGCCGGCACTTCACGTTTCCTCAGCAACTCAAAAATATGCATGTTATATTTTGTTATGAATTGTCAAATCTAAATTTGTTTTCAAATTTTAATGATCCCCCTAATCCCGATCCTATAATTGAATCAGTGGGTTTAGAAAATGGATGGAAGGATGGATTTATAATACAGCATTTTTCTCAGATTTCCTTTACAGGTGCTGATAGCTCCTAAAATAATTTTATTTTCCCTGATCTTTCTGGGGTTCCAAGTGGGGATTGAGTGGTGTACATAAGATTTGTGAGGCCCATAGTGCTGCACTGAAGTAAGATGGTAAATGGAAATACAGCGAACAACATAACACAGCATAACCCCTGAGAGCTGCTTCTAACAAACAACTTATTACATAGTTTTTAAAACATCACACTCAAAACAAAAAAATGAACCACTGACACACAGTCAGTGAGTGCAGATATGTTTTCATGAACTCCGTGGGAAATGGAATAGTAAGGTGATAAGTAGTGAATGCACACTGACTTCACAGCTGGATTACTTTCCTTTATTTATTTCAAACTACACATAAAAGGAAATTATTTGCTTAGTTTAGCACAGGGGAGAAACTGAACTTATTAGAATAAAAACAATTGTCAATCTTTAATCTTAAAAGAGATATTTCCAAAATATGATAAACACAGAATTTATACAGGAACATTGCTGCCTCACTGCTCCAGAGACCACCATACGAATCCATTCATTGGATTCTCCTTTTTGGAGTTTAAATGTTCTGTTTGTGTCTACAACAGATTTTCTCAGAGCATTTCAACAGATTAAATGAATTGGAAACTGCAGATGAGCCCAGTGTGAGTGAGTGTAGGGGTCTATATAGGCAGAATGTTGAGCTATTGAAGGTTTGGTCCCACTTTATGCCCAAAGCTGAGGAGATAGTCTTGGACTTCCTGCAAGTCGGAAATGGATAAATGGGTTAGTAGCTGGATGGATGGATTCATATGTTTATTGTCTGTTAAACAGTGGGTATTATTTGCATGGCACTGTTCTAATATGTCTGGCTACCAAATACTAATCTCTTTCAAATTTCACCAACAGACTAATAAAAGCTTTTACCAGTACATCCATAAAATACAATCCCACCTTCACTGAAAACTGTTATTGTGTAGGACAGAAAAATGTGCAAAGTGTTGAAACACAGCAAAATACAACACAATAGAGGATAAACAAAATTTTGTCTCACTTAAACACTTAAAACACTATTAAATAAGCTGCATCAGGTAAATGATCCTACTGCACCAATACAGTAAAATCGAGTATGCCTGATCACAAACCAATCTCTTACACAGTAGCTCTTTTTGAACAAGATACTTAACAGAACAATATGTTTAATTGAACAGAACTGACTTCTAATTATCAAAGTGACCAGAATGAAAACTCAAAGGACTGAGAAAAGAACAATTTTTCCAATACGTTTTCTTTAACCACCAAACCCTCATTGTGAGTAGTATGACATTCCTTTGTTTGTCTCTCCTTGCAGCCAAAATAGCTACTAGTTCTAGAAACACACATTTGAGTGAAAAACGTTGAGGCCAATCTCTTCAGTTGTGCTTGTATGCATTTCTTTCGCTGTGTGGTTGGTGATCTTTGTCTCCAGTGCATTGAGTTGTTTTTTTTTTTTTTGACATTTTGCATGCTTTATTTTCTATCTCATTTGACAAGGTTTATTCCAAATATCTTGAGAAATACTGGACTTGAAATATATAGTACTTTGTAAATGTGTGTTTCATTGAAAAATGTGTTCTTTTTACAGGTTTGTAAAGGTTATGCCACAAGCAGCATACAATAATTTCATTTAATTCAGTTGACTCTGTTCAGGACAGCTTGGTAGCTAATAGCTCCAGGAACCTATTGTTAAATCCTCTATCGTCTCTGTCTATATGAAGTTGGCACTTTGTGTTTTCCCTGGATACTCTGATGTTCCTCCTGCATTCTTAAGATTTGCAGATCAGGTTGACTGGCACTTTTAAGTTGCCAAGGTATGAGCAAATATGTGGATAAGTATGTCCTACAATCAACCAGAACTCTGCTTAATGTTAATTTCTGAACTCTACTTGATGTTTCCACAAATGGCTCCAGCTGCCTGGGCTAAAAAATAATAAAATGAAAATGAATAAATTACAGTATATTTGTTAACATTTTGTTTTGAAGGTACAATATGTCATATTTCGGATTAAGCCACTATCATCTATGACAATTATTATCATTCCTACAACATATTCTTCACATATTTACTTAATTTTGATAAAGGGTTGCAGGCAGTTGTCTTATTTATAACAAATATTTTGCTCTTAACTTATCGTATCTTAATGACTTTTTTATACATAATGTCTCATTTCTCCAGGAATACTGCTGAAATAGACAATGACAATACTTCTTTCAGGAACATTAATGCAATATGTAAAATGTATTAACATGTCACTTTCATTTCAATTAAATTAATACAGTAATTCTTTTGTTGTAAAAATATACTATTTTATTTACTTGACAGGATGAAAAGTCCTATAATTTCTGTAGCTAACACTGTATAATTTCTATAAAATACATGGAAAAGAAAGAATTAAGTTATCCTAAATCTGTGATTGTCTGTTACACACACACACATACACTCACCGCCCACTTTATTAAGTACTTGCTAGTACTGGATTGGACTCTCTTTTGCCTGGATATTTTCCCTTTTCTGGACCGTTCTGTGTAAACTCTAGATATGGTTGTGCATGAAAATCCCAGTAGATCAGCAGTTTCTGATATACTCAGACCAGCCCATCTGGCACCAACAATCATGCCACATTCAACATCACCAAAATTACCTTTTTTTTTATCACTCTAATGGTCGGTTTGAATTTCAGCAGGGCATCTTGTGAATATCTACATGCCTAAATGCATTGAGTTGCTGCCATGTGATTGGCTGATTAGATATTTGCACTAACAAGCATTTGAGCAGGTGTACCTAATAAAGTGGCCGGTGAGTGTATAACTATATATAGCCCTATATACATTGTGATAGACGGTCAGGAACCCTGCCCCACCAGTATGCCTGGAGGAATGAGGAACCGGGAGAGTGGCACTTCTTTTCCCTGGCAACCCAGCCGGTCCTTGATCAATGGGGGACAGCACTTCCGGGACACCAAGAAGTGCTGACAGACCAGGGATGGTTTCTGCCCGGAGTGCTTCTGGGTGCAAGGGCAGCACTTCCACCACACTGGGGAGTGCTGCTAGAAGTCCGTCATCAAGCATCTGGAGCACATTCGGGACAGGATAGAAGGGGTCAGGTGAAAGGACAGAGCTTGCAAGACAGGAGTGGAGGCGACCAGAAGGACCAAGGACTGCATACTTGTGAATATTTGTGAATAATCTGTAAATAAACGTGTGTGTGGTGGACATTGCGTTGTCGTGTCTGTCTGTGGCCGGGCTATCTTTTACAGCATATATACCTACTATATATAATATATATATAATATATCCTCCTTGAACCGCCACCTTATTGTGGTGGAGGGGTTTGCGTGTTCCAATGATCCTAGGAGCTCTGTTGTCCGGGGCTGTATGCCCCTGGTGGGCCACCCAAGGCAAATTGGTCCTAGGTGAGGGATGAGACAAAGAGCGGTTCAGTAGACCTTCTATGATGAATAAAAAATTTGGACTGCGTTCTCCCTCGCCCGGATGCGGGTCACCGGGGCCCCCCTCTGGAGCCAGACCAGGAGGTGGGAATCGATGGCAAGCACCTGGTGGCCGGGCCTGCACCCATGGGGCTCGGCCAGGCACAGCCCAAAGACGCAACGTGGGTCCCCCTTCCCAAGGGCTCACTACCTATGGGAGGGGCCAAGGAGGTCAGGTGCAGTGTGAGTTAGGTGGTGGCCGAAGGCAGGGACCTTGGCGGTCCGATCCCCGGCCACAGAAGCTGGCTCTTGGGACGTGGAATGTCACCTCTCTGAAGGAGCCTGAGCTAGTGTGCGAGGTCGAGAGGTTCCGGCTTGGAACTTGGAGCTTGGACTCTGGAACCAATCTCCTTGAGAGGGGTTGAACTCTCTACCACTCTGGAGTTGCCCCCGGTGAGAGGCACCGAGCGGGTGTGGGCATACTTATTGCCCCCCGACTTAAAGCCTGTACATTGGGGTTTTCCCCGGTGGACGAGAGGGTAGCCTCCCTCCGCCTTCGGGTGGGGGGATGGGTCCTAACTGTTTGTGTGTATGCGCCGAACAGTAGTCTGGAGTACCCACCCTTTTTGGAGTCCCTGGAGGGGGTGTCAGAGGGCATACCTTCTGGGGACTCCCTCGTACTGCTGGGAGACTTTAATGCTCACGTGGGCAATGACAGTGAGACCTGGAAGGGTGTGAATGGGAGGAATGGCCCCCCCAATCTGAACCCGAGGGGTGTTTTGTTATTGGACTTCTGTGCTCATCACAGATTGTCCATAACAAACACCATGTTCAAGCATAGAGGTGTTCATATGTGCACTTGGCACCAGGACACCCTAGGGCTCATTTCGATGATCGACTTTGTGGTCGTGTCGTTGGACTTGCAGCCACATGTCTTGGACACTCGGGTGAACAGAGGGGCGGAGCTGTCAACTGATCACCACATGGTGGTGAGTTGGCTTCGATGGTGGGGGAGGATGCCGGTCAGGCCCGGCAGGCCCAAAAGTATTGTGTGGGTCTGCTGGGAATGTCTGGCAGAGTCCCCTGTCAGAAGCAGCCTTAACTCCCACCTCCGGCAGAATTTCGACCACGTCCCAAGGGAGGTGGGGGACATTGAGTCCGAATGGGCCATGTTCCGTGCCTCTATTGTTGAGGCAGCTGACCGCAGCTGTGGCTGTAAGGTGGTCGGTGCCTGTCATGGCGGCAATCCCCAAACTCTTTAGTAAACACCGGCGGTGAGAGATGCCATCAAGCTGAAGAAGGAGTCCTTCGGACCCTTTTGTCCTGTGGGACTCTGGAGGCAGCTAATAGGTACCGACAGGCCAAGCGGAATGCAGCTTCAGTGGTTGCTGAGGCAGAAATTCGGGCATGGAAGGAGTTTGGGAAGGCCATGGAAAGCGACTTTTGGATGGCTTCAAGGAGATTCTGGTCCACCGTCCGGCGTCTCAGGAGGGGAAAGCAGTGCAGTGTCAGAAACCGTATATAGTGGGGATGGTGCGCTGCTGACCTCGACTCGGGACGTTGTGGGTCAATGGGGGAGTACTTTGAAGACCTCCTCAATCCCACCAACATGCCTTCCAATGAGGAAGCAGAGCCTGTGGACTCTGAGATGGGCTTTCCCATCTCTGGGACTGAGGTCACTGAGGTGGTCAAAAAACTCTTTGGTGGCAGGGCACCAGGGGTGAATGAGATATGCCCAGAGTTCCTCAAGGCTCAGGATGTTGTAGGACTGTCTTGGTTGACACGTCTCTGCAACATCGCATGGATATCAGGGACAGTGCCTCTGGATTGGCAGACCGGGGTGGTGGTCCCCCTCTTTAAGAAGGGGGACCGGAGGGTTTGTTCCAATTACACAGGGATCACACCTCTCATCCTCCCTGGAAAAGTCTATTTGGGGGTTATGGAGAGGAGGGTCCGTCAGATAGTCGAACCTCGGATTCAGGAGGAACAGTGTGGTTTTTGTCCTGGTCGCGGAACAGTGGACCAGCTCTACACCCTTAGCAGATTCCTGAAGGGTGCATGGGAGTTTGCCCAACCAGTCTACATGTGTTTTGTGGACTTGGAAAAGGCATTCAACCGTGTCCCTTGGGGAATCCTGTGGGGGGTGCTCCGGGAGTATATGGGGTACCGGACCCCCTGATAAGGGCTGTTCGGTCCCTGTACAACCGGTGTCAGAGCTTGGTCTGCATTGCCGGCAGTAAGTCGAACCCATTTCCAGTGAGAGTTGGACTCCGCCAGGGCTGCACTTTGTCACCAATTCTGTTCATAACTTTTATATATGGAATTTCTAGGCGCAGCCAGGGTGTTGAGGGGGTCTGGCTTGGTGGACTCAGGATTGGGTCACTGCTTTTTGCAGATGATGTTGTCCTGTATGCTTCATCAGGTCGTGATCTTCAGCTCTCTCGGAATCGGTTCACAGCTGAGTGTGAAGCGGCTGGGATGGGAATCAGCACCTCCAAATCCGAGACCATGGTCCTCAGCCAGAAAAGGGTGGAGTGCCCTCTCAGGGTTGGAGGCGAGATCCTGCCCCAAGTGGAGGAGTTCAAGTATCTTGGGATCTTGTGAGGGAAGAATGGAACATGAGATCGGCAGGCGGATTGGTGCGGCATCCGCAGTGATACAGGCTCTGCATCGGTCTGTCGTGGTGAAAAAGGAGCTGAGCTGTAAGGCAAAGCTCTCAATTTACCTCACCTATGGACATGATCTATGGGTGGTGACCGAAAGAACGAGATTGCAAATACAAGCAGCTTAAATGAGTTTCCTCCGCAGGGTGTCTGGGCTTTCCCTTAAAGATAGGGTGAGAAGCTCAGTCATCCGGGAGGGGCTCAGAGTAGAGCCACTGCTCCTCCACTTCGAGAGGAGTCAGATGAGGTGGCTCAGGCATCTGATCAGGATGCCTCGTGGACGCCTCCTTAGCGAGGGGTTCCGGGCATGTCCAACCGGGAGGTGGCCCCAGGGAAAACCCAGGACACACTGGAAGGACTATGTCTCCCAGCTGGCCTCTGAACGCCTTGGGATTCTCCCGGAAGAGCTAGAAGAAGTGGCCGGGGAGAGGGAATCTGGGGGTCTCTGCTCAAGCTGCTGCCCCCCTGACCCGACCTTGGATAGGCGGAAGAAGATGGATGGATGGATGGATATATATAATCATAAATATATATATAGTCACACGTGTGCTCATGGGAGGCAGCTAAAGGGCTTGAGTAAGGGCAGTTCCAAGTCATACCAGGATGTGGCAGAGCGCACTGACTCTTTTTCTCCCTTGCCTGCAGACCATTCACGGGAGATTCCACCTGGCCTTCTTGACATCACTTCCGGGACCAAGCCTATGGAAGAATACCTTGCCGGCTCTGGCCCCTGTGATGTCACGTCTGGGCTTGAACCTAAGGATGAAGACCTTCATGAGCCCGACCCCTTTGATCTTACTTCCTGTCTTCCCCTTTAAAAGTCTCCACCTTTTCCCTATTCCCTCAGTTCTGTTTTGGACTCGGTTTTGTGCACAGCAGTCCTATCATTTTAACTACAATTTGCAGCCAGGAAACCAAATATATGGGTGGCTGCCCCAAACCTTACTATGGCTCTTTGTGGCTTTTGTGACAGTACTGTGTATATATATATATATAGAAATGGCTCTGAGTCTAAGTATTTGTGCTGGTATCCAGAAGGTTGCTGGATCCTACTCTGCTGGGCCCTTGAGCAACCTCAATTGCAAATTGCTCCAGAAGAGCTGTAAAATGGCTGACCCTACACTCTGACCCCAAGGGGTATGCGAAAACTAACAAATTCCTAATACAAGAAATTGAATAAGGTGAAATAAAGAACAAAAAAAACAAATTATATACCTACTATATATTTCTATATATATAGACACTTTAGGAAGAAGATGAGAAGATGATCATAATAAAAATAGTTGCAACAATAGCAAAGCTCTTGAGATATTTTTAAGATGTTGTGATGTACCAGAATTAATTAATTTATCTCCCTTTTGGCATGCTGTATAAGCAGGTTATAAGAGATTCCTTCAATTAAATGATCTCTTGTCTCTGATAATTTAAACAAAGGAATTATCTTACCACATTTCACAGAATTGATTCAGGCAAGGTCCAAAACATTAATTCAGTCATATATATATATATCCATTTTACGTGCTTTATTTTTATTTTCTATCTCAGTTGACAAGAGTTATTCCAAATATCTTGAGAAGTACTGGACTTAAAATATATAGTACTTTGTAAATGTGTGTTTTTACAGGTTTGTGAAGGTCATGCCATGAGCTGTATACAATACATATATATAAATTCCTTGTCCTTTTTAAAATAATTTTTAAGTAAATGTGCAGCTTTGCCTTATTAGTCCTATTTTTTCAGGAACTTATCACTTTTAGGGCAGCACAGTGGCGCAGTAGTAGTGTTAATGCCTTGTAGTAAGGAGGTCTGGGTTCACTTCCCGTGTCCTTCCTGTGTAGAGTTTGCATGTTCTCTCCGTGTCTGCATGTGTTTCCTCCGGGTACTCCAGTTTCCGCCCAAAGTTCAAAGACATGCAGGTTAGGTGCATTGGCGATCCTGAATTGTCCCTAGTGTGTGTGTCCTGCGGTGGGCTGGCACCCTGCCTGGGATTTGTTCCTGCCTTGCACCCTGTGCTTGCTGGGATTGGCTCCAGCCAAACCCCATGACCCTGTGTTAGGATATAGCGGGTTGGACAATGACTGACTGTCTGACTGATTACTTTTAGCCATATTCTCCACATATATTTCATGGAATTCTTTTATCTATCTATCTATCTATCTATCTATCTATCTATCTATCTATCTATCTATCTATCTATGCTTGTGTATATATATATATATATATATATGTATATATATACAATATACATAAGAAAAAGACATATACTGTATATCTATATATAGTAAAGACATCAGCAATCACTTTACCTGAACAGTGCTTTCCATTCTTCTTTTTAGTTTCAACTTTTGTGGTTCTTCAGCTCTTACTCTTCTAGCATCATTTTTACTGTGTATCTAATATGTGCCAAGTAAACATTAACTCATTACCCTATCTCCGCCAGCCCATATCTTTGGCAGTAGACAGGATGGATCCATGCATGTACATAGTATAGTTTACACCAAATTCCCATCCTACCATCTGTATGTTAAAGCAGAAACTGAGATGCATCAAATGGCAAAAAAATGTCAGATTACATTTTTTCAATATTTAGTTGTTCAGTGTGCCCATTGTTGTCTTGTCTTCTTGTTCTTTGTTGACGGGTATTGACAGTTGGTCTCCTACTTGTAGTGATGGAGCGCATCCTGTTCATGGTCCAAAGCCTTTCTACACATCAGGCTTGTAATGAATAGCTATTTTAATATTTGTGGCCTTTATTATAACTCAAATAAGTCTGATCATTCTTCTCTAATCCCTCACATTAACATGGTGTTTCTATGCCCAGAACTGCTGCACACTGTATGTGCTAGGAGGTTAAGCTGTTTCTGAGATATTAAAACCATCATGTTTAGCACTGACAATCATTCCACATTTAAAGTTGCTTTGATGACACATCTTTTTATTCTAAAGTTTGGGCAATCAACAACTAAACCTCTTATCCATGTCTACATGCTGTAGATAGAACTACAGATACATGATTGGCTGTTTAAATGAGTGGGCTAATTGCATTAATAAAGTGTTTACAACACCTGGGGAGGCAAAAAGGGAGGGTGGGGGGTTAAGGGGGGAAGAGAAAGAGAGCAGGCTTGATCTATACCTAATCTATCATCTCAATCTTTATAATTATAACTATCAACGTAATAATAAGCTGCATGGCAACAACTCTTGGGGGAATAGGAAATTAAGACCTAAACTATTTCACTTCCAGTTAAGACTATAATATGACACCAAAAACTCAGAATCAGTGTCTCCATGATGGGACAGTTAACTTCGTAAGCTGGAATGTTAAAGGCCTGAATCACGAATTAAAGAGAAAGAAAGTACTTTCTCACCTAACAGGTCTAAATGCTAAAATAGTATTTTTACAGGAAACCCACTTACTAAGTAAGGATCAGTTCCGGCTGCAAAAAGACTGGACTGGCCAAATGTTCCATTCTAGTTTTACAAAGAAAACTAGAGGGGTGGGAATTCTCATACATAGAACAGTACCATTTGTAGCATCAGATGTAGTATTGGATCCTGAAGGGAGATATGTGATGGTCATGGGAGACTTATCTAACTGTAAAATGATTTTGATAAATGTTTATGCACCTAATGTTGATGATAAGGAATTTATACAAAATTTATTTGCATCCATTCCCAATCTGAACACTCATAAACTTATAATGGCTGGGGACTTTAATTGTGTTCTAAATCCACTTTTAGATAAGACTTCCTCCACAGGGGGAACGGCAACTAACACCGCAAAGATAATTACAAAGTTTATAACTGATCACAACTTATCAGATCCCTGGAGGTTTTTAAACCCAAATTCAAGAACATATTCTTTCTACTCACCAGTACATCATTGCTACTCAAGGATTGATTACTTCTTTATAGATAATAACTTCTTGCCTAAGATTAAATCTTGTAAATACGATGCTATTGTTATTTCAGACCATGCTCCGATGATCTTGGAGCTGAAATTACTAAGCCCCATACACTCACCCGCAGATGGCGTCTCAATCCGCTTCTATTAGCTGACGAGAATTGTACTGAATTTATATCCAAACAAATTGAATTCTTTCTAGAGACAAATACATCCCCTGAGATCTCTGCAGGAATACTCTGGGAAACTCTTAAGGCCTTCTTAAGAGGACAGATTATCTCATATCTTTCCCACAGAAATAAATCCGAAGCGAAGAAAGTAGCAGAGATAAAAGCGAAATTACTAAAATAGATGAAGAACATGCCAGACTACCAAGCGAGACTCTACATAAGAGGAGGCAGGCTCTACATTCAGAATTAAACCTCTTGACAACTAAAGAAACCGAACAACTAATTTACAAATCCAGACATCATTATTATGAACATGGAGAGAAAGCTAATAAGCTTTTAGCAACAAATTCACAAGCAAGATGTATAACGCAATCTCGTAATTACTAACACGAACGGAGATAAAATCATCGAACACAAAAATATAATGTACACTTTTAGAGACTACTATAAATCCCTATATACTACTGAGTTTAAAGAAGACAATATACAATCTAATGCATTTCTGGATAAATTACAGATACCACAAATTGACGCTATTAGTGTGGAGGAGCTCGATAAACCTCTGTCATTATCAGAATTACTGGATGCTATAAAGTCACTCCAAGGTGGAAAAGCAGCAGGCCCTGACGGCTACCCTGCAGAGTTTTACAAGAAATTCTCCGCTCAGCTAGCTCCCTCCTATTAGCAACATTTACAGAAGCCAGAGATAACCAATCTCTTCCACAAACCTTTCGCCAAGCACTAATCACTGTCTTTCCAAAACAAAATAAGGACTTATTACAATGTGCATCATACAGACCAATTTCACTTCTGAATAACGACGTTAAAATACTCTCTAAAATCATAGCTAGAAGGATGGAGAAAGTGCTCCCTCAGTAATATCACAAGACCAAACTGGATTTATTAGGGGCCGACACTTATCTTCAAATCTTCGACGCCTGTTTAATGTAATATACTCACCAACTAAATCAAACACCCCAGAAATATTATTATCATTGGATGCAGAAAAAGCATTCGACATGATTGAATGGAAATACCTTTTACTATTTTGGAGAAGTTTGGGTTTGGCCCAACATTTGTGCATGGATTAAATTACTGTATACTAACCCAGAAGCTTCAGTTTGCATCAATAACATTTGCTCAGACTACTTTAAACTAGAACGTGGCACAAGACAAGGATGCCCTTTGTCACCACTGCTGTTTGCAATTGCCATTGAACCACTGGCAATACATTGTCGAAATACTGATCAGATAAAGGGGATTAGCAGAGAAGGACTGGAACAGAAAATCTCATTATATGCAGATGACATGGTACTGTATATATCGGACCCAGAAAATTCTGTGCCTGCAGTCTTAGCAGCACTCACAGAATTTCAAAAGCTCTCTGGTCTCAGAATTAATCTGAATAAAAGTGTACTCTTTCCGTGAATTCGCAAGCATATAATATTAGATTAGACACCCTTCCTTTTATCATTGCAGAACAGTTTAAATACCTCGGGGTAAACATCACAAGTAAACATAAAGCTCTTTATCAACAAAATTTAGTCGTCTGCATGGAAAAAATTAAACAAGACTTGCATAGATGGTCAACCCTTCATCTCACACTAGCTGGAAGAATTAACACTGTTAAGATGAATATTCTTCCTAAGCTCCTTTTTATTTCAAAACATACCAATATACATTAATAAATCGTTCTTTAAGCAATTAGATTCAACAATAACCTCATTTATTTGGAATTCTAAACATCCACGCATCAAAAGAGCGACCCTACAAAGACAAAAGGCAGAAGGCGGCATGGCTCTACCTAACTTCCAGTTTTATTACTGGGCGCAAATATACAGTCGATAAGAACCTGGACACAAATAGAAGAACATACACAGGCATGGACCGCAATAGAAGTAAAATCCTGCAGTACTTCTTTGTATTCCTTGCTTTGTGCTCCAATAAACACACGTTATCGGCAATACACTAATAACCCAATTGTGCTCCACTCACTTAGAATCTGGAACCAATGTAGAAAGCATTTTAAGACGGAGAAGCTTCTTTCTGTGGCACCCTGCAAAAGAACCACCTCTTTCAACCCTCACAAACATATGCAGTTTTAATATCTGGAAAAATTTGGAATTAACTTGCTTAGAGATCTTTATATAGACAACGTCTTTGCATCCTATGAACAATTACATTCCAAATTTAACATTCCAGCTACAAATTTCTTTCACTATCTTCAAATCAGGAACTTTGTTAAACAGAACCTTCCAGATTTTCCTCATCTTGCACCCTCATCCACGCTGGAAAAATTATTGCTCAATTTCAAGGAGTTAGACTCCATCTCTACAATATATAAAATCCTTTTACAATCCCTTCCTTTCAAAGATCCAAGAGGACACTGGGAAAATGACCTCTCAATTAATATATCAGAAAAGGAGTGGAAAGTAGCAATGCAGAGAATTCACTCAAGCTCCATATGCAAAGCATACAATTATACAACTCAAAATTATATATCGAGCACATCTGTCTCGACTAAAACTCTCAAAATGTTTCCAGGGCATGATCCAACCTGTGAACGCTGCAAAAGCCCCAGCCTCACTAGGTCACATGTTCTGGGCCTGCACCAAATTAACATTATTCTGGACAAAAATTTTAATTACCTCTCAGACAGTCTTGGACTCACAATCCCTCCTAACCCATTAACAGCTGTGTTTGGGGTTCTTCCAGAGGGTCTTAAAGTGGAGAAAGACAAACAAATTGTGATTGCATTCACTACACTGTTGGCACGCAGACTTATTCTGATAAACTGGAAGAACCCAAACTCTCCTCTTTAAGTCAGTGGGAAACTGATGTGTTATATTATTTAAAATTGGAAAAATCAAATACTCAGTTAGAGGATCTGTGCAGACTTTTTCAAAACATGGCAGGATCTAATCAGTAATATTTTGAAATGATTTATAAAGCACAGAGAATTTGTTGATTTAGGTATTTTTAAAAGCCTTAAATTTTACACCGTTTGGCTTGCTCTCTCTCTCAAGGGTGGGGATCGATCTGTTCTTAGCATAATTCTTTTTTTTTTGTAAAACTTGATTGCTATGTATTGATTGTAATAAAATTAATAAATAAAAAAAAAAAAAAAAAAAAAAAAAAAAAAAAAAAAAATAAAGTGTTTACAGAGTGTATCAGTTATCATAAATATTTAAATACTTTAATCTTCGTTTACTTTAGAAAGTTACAGCAGTCCAAAAGCAGGGAAATGCTTTTTCACAAGGTGTATTCTGGACTGGCCAGAGGTGAGAGGGTTACAGGAATTATTTAAGATTGAACAAAACCATGAAGAGAAACACAGCAAAAAAAAAAAAAAAAAAAAGTAAATCCCAAAATGAGAAAGATCATATTTGTATGAGTTGTTTATGGATTGCAAAAAGTCATAGAAGAAGCAGATGGAAGCATTTCAAGATGATTTTTGAAAAAAAAAAAGACTGTAGAGACCATTTGAATAATGCATTAGATAGGTCAGTACATGATGTGTCGCAACTAATCACACACCAGCACCAGAGGAAAATGACACAAAAAGGTAATGTAGGAGGTTTGGTGACATAAGAAGACAATATGCAGGATATGTTCCTAGAAAGTGCAAGCCTTTTGCCATTTTATAGTGCTGCACAGAGAACAATTGGATGCTTTGGAAGAAAAAAAAACTCATTCAGGGATGTTGTGATTCCTGAAGTACAGTACTACAGTTCACTAACAGAAATGAATGATTCCAGAAGGGGAATTCAGGATGTGAGGTTGAGAAGATCATTTTTCTCTTTGAAACAGCACAGAATCTGGCATTTTTGAAGAATGCAGGAGTTGGTTTATCAATGGACCCATGCTGCATGTTTTACTTCCCAATAAGGGAGAGCATTTGTGTGAGAGGCTATTGCGTAAAACTGTGAAACTGAAGCCCTCTTTAAACCCATCAAGAGTTTTGTAGGATTTTGTAAAAGCAAGTCAGAGTGCATACAAAATTGTCTTTCCAGCTGCACAGCTAGTAGGTTTCTTCTTCCATTTGGACAGTTTTTTCACTGCTAATATTACAAGACACAAAAGATTTACACATCATACTTGACACTACATTTATATGTGTACTGTATGTAATGCTGAAATTAGTACTATATGAGTTATCTTTTACTTAAATTTTGAATCATTATTGAGGCACACTTGTCACTGCAGTCATATTTCTCCAGATACACTTCTTGTGCTACACTTCAGTCCCACTTGCTTTTCTTGATGTGCTTTTGTCCTTCAAGTTGTGCCATCGCTCAATCATGTGATCTTTTAGACATGATTGAACAGCAGCATAACTGGTCATGCAGGGTAAACTTAATCAAGATATCTTCTCTAAACACTTCACTCAAGAAGAAAAACAAAAATACAGATTACACCCCACCCAATCATCCTTTGCAACATCGATTTTCCCTTGACATTTTGATCAGGACATCAAGGATCATTATACTTCATGAAGCATCTACATGTAGTGTTGACCGTGGTCTGCAATGCTAATATAGACAATTGAAATTATGAGATACCCACAGTGTTCAAATTTCAAAATGAATGGTCATGAGAAGCCTGCAGTGGGCTGGCGCCCTGCCCGGGGTTTGTTTCCTGCCTTGCGCCCTGTGTTGGCTTGGATTGACTCCAGCAGATCCCTGTGACCCAGTAGTTAGGATATAGCGGGTTGGATAATGGATGGATGGATGGTCATGAGAAGCCATGTAAATGAGCATGAGGACAACAACAAGGCACCCACAGTCACATATTGCTATTAAGTGTTTTACATGCCTACTTTTTAGCATTAACATAACAGTAAAATAATAGCATCTGGAAAAAACTGTGTTCAGGTATTGGTTAAAAATGTCAATAGTGCTGATAAATATTTACATAAGGATGTTATACGATATGCACATCCCCTCCGAATTCACTCAGCCATTGGGATGTGTGTTTAAGGAAGGTACAGTTAAATGCCACGCTAGTCGACTTTCTATATTATAGTTAGGATATTGCCCAAAAAAAATGACAATCTCTTGTTGTAATGCCTACAGCGTTTCTGTTCCTGCTAAATGTCATGGCAAGGCCTCCCAGCTGGCAATAAAATTCAGAATGAAAAGGTTTGTACCCCTTACCCACAGAGAGAAATCAATACTTCCCACTCCAACAATTATGGCAGTCAGTGTGGAGGATATCTTATCACAACCATTTCAGCTTGAGATCAGCAAAATTAATTTCCCTTTAAATTCACCAAGTGATTAAATTGCTATAAATAGGAGTTTTATACAGAAACATCAGCTTTAACTTCAGGATGCTCACTTCATTTAACTGTGGGAGATTCTTCACAATCCAGTATAGTAAGAATAAGCCATTCATAAGCTTGTAAAAGCTATAGATTAAATGAAGTGGATACTCAAGTGTAGGAAATCCTGATGCAGTTTCAGTGTCTAAATAACCAAATGAGAAGAGGATGGATAATAAACTGAAAGCAATTATCAAGTAACTTTTCTTTAAAGAAACACAATAAAAAGCAGCCATTCCAGTACAAAAATATTTTTTCCATTACCAACTTTTCCCTCTTAATGAGGGCTCTCACTTTAGGTTAAGATTCACATACAGATAGATCGACTGAACTTTTTTTTCTTAGAATGGCTCCAAAGTTAAATGAATAAAATAATATCTGATTCGAGTATGATGTGCCAGAACATCTCATAGTAAAGGATAAATAGATAGATTTGCCCCTTGTACACTAATTTAATTTCCATCCATCCTTACTTTATTGAATCTTACTTAATGTAGCTCACAGTTTCTTGATGCTGCAGCTTGTTATAACAGCACTGGGCACAAGGCAGGGCATATTTATGCATTCAAAAAAACTGACCAAACACACATAGGGGACCACTGCACCTTTTCAAATGTTTTTTAATTTAACTTGCCCCAACTGAATTGCTCGCCTGATCAATGATATTATGAAGCATTGAGGCATATAACCACAGACAATTTAGTGGTTTGGAGGGAGAGCCATTGTTTTAGAATAAGCTGTTTTTTCCTTATGTTTACCTTTTCATCTTTTGTCTGAACACTGTATGGGTACTACAGAGGTAGCAGTGGAACAGCAATTGCATAACTACAATGACAATTACATTTTGCTGTCCCATTTATCTCATAGTTTCCTGTATATTTTACCTGCAGCTGGCTCAATGAGAAGTATATCATGTAAAAAGGTTTAAGATGAATTGCATTTCTCTCATATTCAGTAATTTATTATCCATATTGTTTTATTGTTGATAATTTTACATTTAGTTGCAGTTCGCATGGCTCAGATTACATCACTGCTTCTGTCAGTGGGAAATTTGTGTATTTCCTCTATATTTGTGTTACTTCTCTTTCAGTACTCACCTTTTTCAGAAGGAATAGCAGCTTGGGTCAGTTGGTGATGCTATATTACAGAGATCATAAGGATGTACTTGACGGTGCCCTGTGGATAGACTGGTCCTTTGTCTAAGGTTCATTCTTTTATCTTGCAAGCAATGCTGCTGGGATACTGTGATGGAGCAATATTTTGTATGTCTTTATTTGTAAACTAGACAAAGCAAATGTAATATTAGGCAGTATTTGTTTCAGGATGCAGGTTTTACTTCATTGATGAGAACAGCTATGCTTTGATGTTTACCTAACCAACCCCTCAAGCAGCTTTAAAGATCAAAATGTATTATTATTATTTAGGACTAAATAAAGATGAGGAATTTTTGGTGGTGGGGGGTGGGGTTGAAGTATGTATCAAACTGGTTTGGCAAGGATGACTGTGTTTGATACCTGTGGTCTAAAGTATGGCTGTTCATGATTAATTTTGAATTGGAGGCCATTTTGAAGTAGGATGCCCTGTTGGTTTATGTTTTGTGGTAAGAACGGTATAAAGTTGGTCACCTTGCCTTTACCCCTCTCTCTCTCACACCATCTGGCCAGGAAGAGCAGACCATGATGAAGACAACTCTATCTCAACAGCCATATTGAGACAGACATGTGGTCTGTTTCAATACTCCATTCAAAGGCCATGTGGTAGCTAAGCAAAGTAAGCTGAAGATAAGCTGAGAGCCATCTATGGATGCAAGATGCACTGCTGCTTATGCCTTAAGGGTACGGTTTGTCTGTATTCATATATTATTCTGTTTCCGTAATATTGTGGAGCTTTTTTTTTTTTTATCAATAATGCATATTTAAATGTGTAACTTAACTCCTGCCTGTTTCTTTATGCTGTCTAATTGCCTGAGGTTACAGATGTAGAAGGGAAGGGTGTGGGGGAAGTACCTGATCACAGAGTGGTAAATGTATGGGATTTTAGAGATTTTATTAAGGTTTTCAGAATAAAGAGTTTAAAAGAGGAAAATAAGGTCACCATAAGACGCTACACGATAAAACAGATAGGCTCCAGCCTCCTGCTATGAATGAATGAATTAGAGAAAAAACTACATTTCTGTTGATGTTTATAAACTGTTAGTTTCAGTATTCATATTGATGTTTTATGAATTATTTTACATATACTCTGTACTGTCTGAGAAGAATTTATACTTTTATTTCTCCCTGTTTGATTGACTTTTCTTGCAGTATTTCAGTTTCTTCAAACTTTGCAGAGACCAGCTTTTTAAACTGGTTGTATAAACTTATACAGAATGAGTGAGCACCCTGTGAGTCAGGCATGGGCTTCATCTTCTTGCAATCATCTACCAGAGAAAACATGGATGGAAAATATTGTACTAAAGGCTTCAACAAATTTTGGGTCCTCAGGTATTACTGTAAATCAATGAATACAATGATTTTCAAAATATATTTGAAAATTGCTATGCTTTTCAGTTAGGTAACCATTGTCTGTTTTCACCATATATTAAAAAAAATGAATTACTTAGGAGTATTTACTTTTCATATGGGACAGAGAAACATTTTTTCAGGCATAAACACTGTGGCCTGCAGAGGGTGCTCCTGACACCCAAACCCAACACAGACAGATGCAGGAAACAAATTAAGCACACATGCTTTTTATTTTTTATTTTTCCCTCATGGGAAATGCCTTCCCCTGTTTCCCACGAGTATAGCACAATTCACAGCACGGTTCATGTAAAAAATTCTCTTTTCTTTTCTTTTGTCTTTCTCTTTCCTCCACTCCTCTGGGAAAGCTTTGTTACCTCCTTCCATCTCTGGCTCCCCAAGTAGTGGCTGCTGGCTCCTTTTATAAGGCACCCAGAAGTGTTTTAGGTGCTCATTAACTCTTTGGGGGCAGATGTCGACTTTTATTGAAATTCAGGGTTAGATCAGTCGTAAACGGCGAAAAAACTCATCGTTATGTTGTAGTTCGACTCTCTTTGTGAGAAGGAAAGTTGACTTCATTGATTTGCCCTCGACTCCCTACGCATGCATAAGTAGCAAAGAGCAAACAGTCTCTAAAATGGCATCAACATCTGGCAAGGGACCAAAGCGAATGCACAAAGCAAAATACTCCATAGACGATGTTTTGCGTATTATCACCGATTCTGAATCTGACTTATCTGGAGATTGTAAATGTAAGTGAGGGACCAGCTTCAGCTGATTGGCCCTCAGCTGATCGTGGTGCTGAACACGCTTGTGTAGCTGATGTGTCTACTGCAACGTTCACTTGGGAGGAGCACCACTTACGATGACAAGAGGTACAAACCAGATTGTGTCACACTACCAAGCGAAGACCGGCCAGGCAGCCAGCCCTCCATGCATTCCTACCAGCCATCGAGCTGCCCCTACACAGCCAACAGAGAAGCTGAACAGGTGCTGACGGCAGTCACAGCAACAGATTTTTACTTTGATTTACATGTGAAACCTTTGCTTTGTGTGCTTTTCAGAAAACAGAGTTGCCTGCAAAAAATATTCAGCTCTCAAAGAGTTAACCTACTTCCGGCAGCACTTCCAGATGTGGCAGAAGAGCTGTGCCAAAGGGCTCAACAGCAGCTGCAGCACCCCCTGGTGGCACCAATAGAACCCAACAGGGCTGTATCACACTCCAGCTCCCATGGAGACATGTGGGAGTTCGAGGCACCACTGCAACCCAGGGGGGCTACCATCTAGCGCTCCTGGAGAGGTAATGCTCTGGATATGGTCCTTCCAGTATGGAAGTGTGGAGGCATCCTGGCTGGGCAAGGGCCCCGGCTGTATGGCACAACACACACTGAAAACATATGCAGTATATTAATAAATTAATTACATAGGTATGTTGATGGGTGGCGCAGTGGTAGCGCTGCTGCCTCGCAGTTAGGAGACCCGGGTTTGCTTCCTGGGTCCTCCCTGCGTGGAGTTTGCATGTTCTCCCCGTGTCTGCGTGGGTTTCCTCCGGCGCTCCGGTTTCCTCCCACAATCCAAAGACATGCAGGTTAGGTGGATTGGCGATTCTAAATTGGCCCTAGTGTGTGCTTGGTGTGTGGGTGTGTTTGTGTGTGTCCTGCGGTGGGTTGGCACCCTGCCCAGGATTGGTTCCTGCCTTGTGCCCTGTATTGGCTGGGATTGGCTCCAGCAGACCCCCGTGACCCTATTCGGATTCAGCGGGTTAGACAATGGATGGATGGATGGTATGTTGATGTTTCAAATGAGACAGAGACACATTTTTCCAGGCAAAAACCACACTTAGCATCACTAAGGGAACACAGATGTCAGTCAGTCTTTTTTGTAAGCCACGTGATCCCCATCAATTTCAAGATTGATTCTACATCAGCTAATGATTAAGATCCACTATTGCAATAAACACATAAATTCTTTGTAATTGACAGTAAAACTATTTTGTCTGCAGAAGATCACTTAACTATTTCTTTTTTTCTGCACAAGCCAAAAAAAAAGAAAAGTTTGAGTAGCAACATGAACCTAGATTCTTGTCTGTGTAAGGATATTATTAAGTCCTCTCCGTTAGTATAAAGTTGCAGCCTTAGGTGTAATTTGCATGCCATGCATGATATTCTAATGGTCCTTGTAGCTGTGTAATCACTGTTTCATTACCACAGCTGGAGAGCTTTTTAGCACATACACCATTACAGGATCCCCAACTGCGAAAAAAGCTATGTATGAAAATGCCCTCATTTTAAGCTCCATGAACAAAACACCTGGTTATTATCTTGGGGAGCATTTTTTCTTAAGTTGTAATACTCTTCTATTGATGAATGAACCTTCTAAAGGAAGGATTCAGCTCTTTTCATTTTTTAGTATGTCAAACTTTATTTAAAAGTGTCCCATTTCAACAGTAAATGTGAAATTTGTTTAACTTAGGAGTTAATAATTATTTTCTGATACAAGTTGGCAATGTTTATGTTTTTCTTTATATATACAGAAGTACCAAAGTACCAGTTCTACCATCTGCCAATATCATCTCCACCCTATAGATCTGAACAACACCTTGCTGGCTGTTTAATGATCTTTAGTCTCAAGTTGGCAGGAGGCACAGATTGTCTTTTAATGCAGGAAATGAGTTAATTTATTATTTATATCAAGATAAATTCCACAAAATCTGTATTTTATTTACAACAGGGCAATCGTGAAGCAAATGATAGCCAATGATCACAGTACTACCATTTAGAAATTTTGATAATCATAACATGAAGAAACACATATTAGAAATGTATAGTAATTAACAAAGGAATATTTTGTTAATGTTGCCTCCTCCCAACACCTTACTAATTGTGGCAGCATTTTATAGTTGCACAACTATAGTTAAAGTTCTTCAAAAAGATTGATAATGTTAAATGTGGTTTTGCCAAACAATAAAGTGAGGAGTAAACAACTCAGCCTCTCTTTCTGGAAAAAAGCAATAAAGAAATTCTGCTGTTGATACATCAGCTTAAATGAAGCAAAGGAAAATGACAAAGCAAATAATAATGAAAAGAAGCTTCAAGGACTATGCTTATTAGTGAATCCAAAAGAAAATAACACCCAGACAAGGCATTTGGCCTGCACAGGTACATTCAAAAAGTGATTTTAGAGGTGCCTCCTGCTCTAATCCTGTAACAACAATAATAATAATGCATTTTATTTATATAGTGCTTTTCTAATGTTCAAGGCATGGTACCTTTCCAAGTGTGCTGCATTTTGGGGTTTTGATGACTTAAGGGTTTGTAAGAGTTGTATAGATCTGTTGATGAAATGTCTAGGTTCTTTGTTCCTGTCCTGTTCCTCTGTTATCTCAGTGACCCAGGAAACCAAAGTTCTCTACTACTCTTCCCGTAAGTTAGATTTAGCAGCAAAGTCCCCAGGGTTCATCAAAGGTACAGCAACTTTTTTTCAACAGTTTTTTTTGTATTTATTTCTGTTGCCATTGGACTGACCTTCTCTAGTCTGAATATCCTGAGAGAAGATAACTTAATAGAATTAAAGAATAGAATACACCTATGGCATGTGGCTATGTGATTGTAAATTGCATAAAATATTGCTCAGAAAGATCTACAGACACATCCATTCATTCATTTTACAATTGCGTAATGCAACTAATTGTCTAAGGGACCAAAAGCCTATCCCAGCTACACCAGGCATTAGGAAGGAATGCAACCTGTACTGGGTATCAGCCCATCAAAAGACATACAGTATGCACATTTGTAGTACAGCACAGCCAAAGGAGGATGCTTCTTAATTGAGCTGTTGTGATGTGCCTGCATAAATAAGAGGTCTGGATTGCTAGGTAGCAAAGGTGCACAACATGGCACTGATGGCTGTATATGCATATACAATTTGATGAATTAACTAGAGAAATCAATTTAAGCTTAGTTATATGATATTTTTAATAATGATTATTAGTTAAACATTCCATTTTTGGTGCATAAAAACAGTGGACCACCTATCCTTTCCTAATACACTTCATTTTGGTACTTTGAGAAGGCCAGCACTTGACGACCATTGAAAATGATTTCGAATATATAAAGACAAGCTATCCAAAATGTTTGAAGGCACAAGATCATTAAGTGACTTGTATACAATGAAGAGGATTGGAATGAAGAGGATACTGGAAGCCACTGAAGTGAAGCTAAAACTGATGTTATACTCAGATAATTTTGAACAATCGGTATTCTGTCTTTGTCCTT
This sequence comes from Polypterus senegalus, assembly GCF_016835505.1. NCBI lineage: Eukaryota > Metazoa > Chordata > Cladistia > Polypteriformes > Polypteridae > Polypterus > Polypterus senegalus. The sequence goes on along the minus strand of NC_053154.1, from coordinate 120,116,747 downwards.
CTACGTCATTCCTGTTACAAGTTCGTTAACACCTAGTAAGATAACACACAAGCCTGTGTCAACCTCTCAGGGTCTTACAGAGATGGAAAAGGTCTAACTTGTGCCATTTCCTTAAATGGAAAAATGTCACCTTTGTAACCAGAGTAATAAGGAATTTGAAGTTTATTTTCAAATGACACTTACATTCTTCATTTCTGGCTTTATCTGTTAAGCTGGACGACTAAGTTATCTCGTTATATGCCTGTTTTATCTCTATAGGTTGTTAGCAGAATTCTTGATTTCTTCTTGTCAAGTTTATAAATCATTAGCATTCATCCATGATGTAATTGCTAGATAGTCATTATCTGAATTGGTTAAGACCTTCCAGGACATGTGGCATGACTGACATAACTGTGTATCTTCTGAATAGATAAGAAAATTTACATTGTGGTTTTCAATAATTTTATTCAAAGGTGGCATGTATAATAAGAATAGTAGTGTACCAGGCATTGTTTCATGTTGCTCATTTACACATTACACGTTATAAACATTATAAAGTGTAAAAGGGGAAAGTGTAGTTAATCAGCATAGGATGGTGGTTTGTAGGATGACATTGGAGATCAAGAAGAGGAAGTGAGAGAGGGCAGTGACAAGGATCAAATGGTGGAAGTTGAAAAAGGAAGATTGCAAGGTTAAGTTTAGGGAGGATGTGAGAAAGGCACTGGGTGGCAGCAAAGAATTGCCAGACAGCTGGGAAACTACAGCAGATGTAGTAAGGGTGACAGCAAGGTGCTTGGCATGACATCTGGAAAGAGGAAGGAGGAAAAGGAAACCTGGTGGTAGAATGAGGAAATTCAGGAGAGTATATAGAAGAAGAGGATGGCAAAGAAGAAGTGGGACAGTCAGAGAGATGCAGAAAGTAGACAAGAGTACAAGGAGATATGGGGCAATGTGAAGAGAGAGGTGCAATGTGTGGCAAACGCTAAAAAAAAGGTGGTGAGTTGTATGAGAGGTTGGACACTAAGGAGGGAGAAAAGGAACTGTACTGATTGGCTAGACAGAGGGACAAAGCTGGGAAAGATTTGCAGCAGGTTAGGGTGATAAAGGATAAAGATGGAAACGTATTCACAAGCGAGGAGAGTGTGTTGAGCAGATGAAAAGAGTACTTTGAGAGGCTGATGAATGAAGAAAATGAGAGAGAGAAGAGGTTGGATGATGTGGAGATAGTGAATCAGAAAGTGCAACGGATTAGCAAGGAGTAAGTAACGACAGCTATGAAGAGGATGAAAAAAGGAAAGGCCGTTGGTCCAGATGACATACCTATGGAAGCATGGAGGTGTTTAGGAGAGATGGCATTGGAATTTTTGTCCAGATTGTTTAATGGAATCTTGGAAAGTGAAAGGATGTCTGAGGAGTGGAGAAAAAGTGTACTGGTGCTGATATTTAAGAATAAGGGGGATGTGCAGGACTGCAGTAACTACAGGGGAATAAAATTGATGAGCCACAGCATGAAGTTATGGGAAAGAGTAGTGGAAGCTAGGTTAAGAAGTGAGGTAATGATTATTGAGCAGCAGTATGGTTTCATTCCAAGAAAGAGCACCACAGATGCAATGTTTGCTCTGAGGATGTTGAAGGAGAAGTTTAGAGAAGGCCAGAAGGAGTGGTATTGCATCTTTGTTGACCTGGAGAAAGCATATGACAGGGTGCCCTGAGAGGAGCTGTGGTATTGTATGAGGAATTTGGGAGTGGCAGAGAAGTATGTAAGAGTTGTACAGGATATGTACGAGGGAAGTGTGACAATGATGCGCTTTGAAGTAGGAGCGATGGATGCATTCAACCTGGAGGTGGGATTACATCAAGGATCAGCTCTGAGCTCTTTCTTATTTGCAATGGTGATGGACAGGTTGACAGACGAGATTAGACAGGAGTCCCCATGGACTATGACGTTTGCTGATGACATTGTGATCTGTAGTGATAGTAGTGAGCAGGTTGAGGAGACCCTGAAGAGGTGGAGATATGCTCTAGAGAGGAGAGGAATGAAGGTCAGTAGGAACAAGACAGAATATATGTGTGTAAATGAGTGGGAGGTCAGTGGAATGGTGAAGATGTAGGGAGCAGAGTTGGTGAAGGTGGATGAGTTTAAATACTTGGGATCAACAGTACAGAGTAATGGGGATTGTGGAAGAGAAGTGAAAAAGAGAGTGCAGGCAGATGGAATGGGTGGAGAACAGTGTCAGGAGTAATTTGTGATAGACGGGTATCAGCAAGAGTGAAAGGGAAGGTCTACAGGACGGTAGTGAGACCAGCTATGTTATATGGGTTGGAGACGGGGCACTGACCAGAAAGAAGGAGACAGAGCTGGAGGTAGCACAGTTAAAGATGCTAAGATTTGCACTGGGTGTGACGAGGATGGATAGAATTAGAAATGAGTACATTAGAGGGACAGCTCAAGTTGAATGGTTGGGAGACAGAGTCAGAGAGGTGAGATTGTCTTGGTTTAAACATGTGCAGAGGAGAGATGCTGGGTATATTGGGAGAAGGATGCTAAGGATAGAGCTGCCAGGGAAGAGCAAAAGAGGAAGTCTAAGCAAAGGTTTATGGATGTGGTGGGAAAGGACATGTAGGTGATGGGTATAACAGAACAAGATGCAGAGGACAGAAAGATATGGAAGAAGATGATCTGCTGTGGCAACCCCAAATGGAAGCAGACAAAAGAAGTAGAAAAAGATGTTATAAACATTATACATTACACATTTATACATTTCTTAGTGACAGTTGTCTAAGCGTATAAAGAATTTTCTCCCCGGTATATATGACTGAAACCAGGATAAGGCTGTGCCAGGGAAGCCAACCCATTGATTTAGACAGGAAATAACAATACTGTGAATTGTAATATGAAATACTTAGAAATATAATAATAAGTGCAAACTACGTATTTGTGTTATCATTATATATTAAGTCATTTACTATTTTCAATCCTAGACTAGCTCTAACACATTAAATGTGTTGTACTGAAAGAAAGTTATAACTCAGGGAGTTTTGGCTTTAGTCTCCACTTATGAACCTAATACACCAAAATGTTTTGATGGATGTGTGCAAAAATAAAGAAGACTTCACCAAGCTTTAATCACTGTGTGTAAAGAATCAGCTTATCAGTCACCAAGTTGCTAGTTTACTTGCTGTAATGTCAGAGAGGTAACATTTTTTGTACAATCAGTGGTTTTCTTTTTATCTCAGGCAAAAAAAAAATGTAAATAATAAATGTAAAAGCCAATAGATGAAGGAGTGCCCTTTGTTGAGACCGGGGTGATAAGTGAAAAGGCAAATTTCCTGAATAATTTAGTTACAGGTAGACTCACACATATAAAAACAAAGAACTTTTTATTTTTCTTCACCGGTGGGGCACATCTTCCCTGTGATGCCCACAGGCACAACACAGTCCCACAAGTATACGCACAAACACAAAACACTCTTTTTTGGCACCACCACTCCTCCTCTGACCATTGAGTAGTGCCTACTGGCCCATTTTATAGTCCACCTGGAAGTGCTCCAGGTGGTTGACTGCTGAGTTCCGGCTGCACTTCTGGGTGTGGCAAATACATTGCCCATAAGGCCTCAGGAGTCCCAGCTACAGCACTCCCTGGCAGTGCCTGCGGGACCCAACAGGGTTGCACCCAACTCCAATTCCCATGGAGCCCTACATGAAATTATGGCACCAATCCAACCCAGAGGGGCGGCCATCTATTGTCCAGGAGAGGTATTAATATATATATATACACTAGAGGGCTTCGCCCCTGCTCGCTTCGCTTGCCAACTCTAGTTTTTGTTTTTCCGGATACACACTTTTAAGATTTTTTTTTTCTTTGAATTGTTGCTATTTCATTAGTTTTACTTTTATTTCAGAACTTCTGTAAAATCAATACTTGGAATCTTTTGAGTCCCAATGTGCCGAATCTTTTTAATGAGGTCAGTGAGACGTGTTTAATGACTTTGTACCATAATTTAGGATAGGTTTCTCTGTTTGGAATTTCAGCACAAACAAAATGATCTACATCATCAGCAGTTAATATTTTTTTTGCAAAGTAACCAATAAATGCATGTGAGGTAAACTCCGTTTTTGAAATTCTCTTGACTTAAACTTCAAAGCCTAACAATATTTACATACTTCTGACATATCACCTAGGTCCATATATTCGATCTCTATTCGCCTTTTCGTTATTTCTCAGAGAAATAATTTCTCTTTCTTTTCACTAATGCAATGCTTACTTTGTTTGTTTTGACACTGTTTCTCTGCTTTCATAATCAGTATCTTGCTCTGCATGTGTTTCTACGAGTCTTTTGAATTCCATTTTTCATTATCTCTAATCTGCTCTGCATGTGTTTGGCCCCTTGTTTTTTAAGCTCTTTATGACATTTAACTTTGTTTTCTACTCTGTCTTTTATTTCTGACCTCGCTTTATCCTGCTTTTGTTTCAATGACACCTAGTCCGTGGTGATTACTTTCCCTTCGAGTAATAATTTCCGTTTGTTTGCGCTCCTGAGATCTGTACTTTCTTTTTTTCATACTTTCTAATTTTCCTACTTTCATATTCTTTAACTTTCTCCACATGTGTATCGTGCCAACGTTTTGTTTTTTTTTTGAGCCTTTCGAATTCCACTGCTTTCATAATCTCTAATCTGCTCTGCATGTGTATAGCGCCAATGTCCGGATTGGACGTGCTTTTTTTCAATTCCATTTGTTCCGGGCTGATAATTACTTTCCTTATTTTCTGAATTTGCACCTAGATTATTCATTTTCTTATTTGTCTCTCCAACACTTTTGAGTCTGTTTTCTCAGCGCTGCTTTCTGCCTGTGTACAGCAGCTGTCCTTTTGCCACTTCGCATCTCTGTCGCTCGTGTTGTGAAGAAGGTGAGGTGGAGAGGTTGAGGGTTACTTTGGCTGAATGCACGCCAAGGAGAAGCATTCTGATCATCGGCAGGCTTTTTGCTGCTTGTGAGCTGAGTGTTTTGCTTGTCTGTTGTTGTTGTTTTAAGAGCTGGGAGCACATGAAGTGTGTCCGCCAACAGCAATGCAACAACTGCTAGGTTAGATATCCATGGACTTGTTTTAAATGATGTCTCACTGCCTTGTCTTAAGTGACGTTGTAAACACAATACTTGTCCTTTATTTCCAGCCCCGGGTATGGTTAAATCTCTTTCTCAGGATGTATAATGCTGCTCGCGTTGTCAAGGGTTGGGGGGCAGCTGAATGCATGCTAAGGAGGTGCCATCGCGCTGCTATTAGTCTTCCATGCTGTACTCCATCATCCCTCAATCGGACCTAATAGTCACTTAAAACAAAAAAGGCTTCAACCTAGCTGATATGCTACAATACTTTAGAATTTTATTGCTTTCATATTCTTTACTTTCCTCTACATGTGTATTGCGCCATCGTTTGTTTGAGCCTTTCAAATTCCACTGCTTTCAGAATCTCTTATCTGCCTTTTTCTCTCTCCAACGCTTTTGGGTCTCTTTTCTCTGCGCTGCTTTTTCTTCTTCTTTCGTTGACGTTTCATCTAGAATGCATTGTCCTTATAGGTTTTATATGTGCGGAGAGCACAGGATCTGTGTGTGCTACGTCCCTTTACACGACTGAGTGTTATTTGATATTGTTTGCGTCTCGCAGGTCTTTTAAGTGTCTTCCGAGAACTTCCAAGAAGATCATGTATCATTGCCCTGCTTTTCCTTTCCAGGATTTTTTATTATTATATGAATATATAGCAAAGGGCCGTCCCGGCCATGCATGGACCTCAGCCTTCCGCCACACAGATTATTGTGGATGGCTGTCCACAGGACGTAGATATTTACCTGACACCTGCTTTGAAGAACAGACTGCTTTGATTGGTATGTCATCAACACTCAATATTGTGATATAGGACTGCCTGCTTCCTTTGAAAATGTATGTGTTTTGCGGACATTGGTTTCTGAACAACAAACAGTGGTATATTTATTTCTTGATAGCTGACAACAATACTATCGTTTCACCAATGAAAATGTGCTTACACTATTGCTAAACAAAGGAAGTTGGTATGTACTATTGTTTAATCGATCATCATTTGATCTAGGCAGAGACTGAAGCAGCTGTATTCTGGGAAGTGGGTGATGTGGAGAGAGACAGTCCACCGAGAATGCTGTGAACATCACTTGCATGGAGTGCAGGGAATCAAAGGCAGACAAGAGTATGTGGCTGACAAGATAAAAGGCACACGGACGATGACACCAGAGAGATGCCAATTGTGGGTCCAGCGAGAGGGGGAAGGCTGACGAGAGGGCTGAGCAAAGCCAGCAGACAAGAAGTGAGGCGTGCCGAAGTCGTCATAGAAGTGCGAGGAACCCAGAAGTGAAAAAGAGCGAGGGGGAGATGCCATCAAGGATTTGTCAAGTTAACAAGACTTCTGCTGGGAAAAAAACATTCGGTGAACAGATTGTTTTAGTGAGTCAGTTGGAAGATTAATTGTTGTGGTAACACAGGGCATAACTTGGACTTCGCACCATCAAAGGTTGTATCCTACACTGTTTTGTTCTAATGGACTTTTAGAGGGTGGACTGTGTGCACTCTTTTTAAAAGATTTTCGCTCCTGATATTTTTAGGCTCTTATCTACTTTTATCTTCATTTTGGGTTTTATATTGTCTGGAAGCATTCAATAAGGGCGCGCACACAAAGGCGAGTTTCAAAAGGGCGACCTCAATTGAGTGTGGCGAATAAAGGCGTTCGTAGATAATTTAGTTCAAATGGCTAATCTAATAATCTAATAAATTTACTGTAATAATTTTGTTGCGTTTGCCTTTATTCACTGTGCCCAGTTTGAAGCTTGCCCTTATTTACACGCGACTTTATTCGCTGCGCCCAATTAAGGTCACCCTTTTGAAGCTCGCCTTTATTTACGCACCCTTATTGAAGGATACCACATTGTCTGGTGTAATACAAGTTACTTATTCCTTCCTAGATAATTGCTGCAGTGCCTTTCATTGTGTGTTTACTCACTGCCCAATTTAAAGAAACCTGTGTGCTATTATGTTTAAATTTCAAGAATTCTCAGTGTCTTAATAAAACTGCCTGGTGTAGTCAAATATTTTAACTGGGTTTAGGTTAGTTACTTGTAAGTGTGACCTAGACACCAGTCATGGTAACATAAGCCCAGACACACAGAAAGAATCCATATCAACCGAGAAAGGCATTATAATCTGCTGGAAGACAGGGAATCTCTTTATTTTATTCTACACTTGCTGCCAAGCTTGCCTCACCTGAGCACAAATTCATATTGTAAGATCCATAGACACCCCCCCCACACACACACACACACATCTTAAAGCATCACTTGCCCCTCCAACTTGTCTTGTACTACACGTACGGGACAATTCTACCCTAAATTTTATTCTGTCTTTATTGTCAGGAAACCTATATTTCCTTTAACATAAATTTTGCCCTCTTTTCCCTCATGCCTGAAATTGTCTCAATTACTTTCTTTCTAAATTGAGTCATTTCACTAAGCCTACTAAAAAATGTATCCTCATGCTATTGTCTAGATCAGTGTTTTCCATCCTTTTTTCCTGTAGTGGCACACTTTTTGTAATCAAAATCATCCCAAAGCACGACACTGTCTTACTAACCACAAACACATATCCAGTATATCTAATACACTTACTCAACAGCCCAAAGGGGCAGGACTACTGGAGAAGCCAGTTAAAAACGAGGTCCGAGATCAGCGTTTGTAAGCACAGCACTTAGTGAGCACTTTGGTGGCATCTCCATGCTGTTTTGCCCATTTCCCTGCCCTGCTCTGCCTCAGAGGCAACTCATATGCCCATTATTCACAAGCCCTGTGAGACTCGCTGGCGACCACACACCCAGGGCAGATGGACACTTGCAGCCAGCAGATATGTCCAAAGTGCTCTGACATGGCAATCACAGAGTTGCTTTTATGCTAGCTTCTCCAGGTAGTCCTATCCTCCTTACACAGATCTTGACTACCTGTAGAGCTTGTTTTTCTCAGGTTCAGACACAAGTGAGCTACACTATTATATATATGGCATGGTACACCTGGGCAGCTTTCATAGAGTTGCCACTGTGCCACGGCACACTGGTTGGAAAAACACTGGTCAGATGAATGCAGCTACTTTCATGTTGCTATCATTTTTCAGAAAGATGTTTTAGGTTTCGCACCTCCTTCATTGTTCACAACACTGACACTGAAACAGCAAACGGGGAAAACAAAAAATAGACATTACTTACACCACATCCAGTTGGCTAACTCCATTTTTCATAACAAGAGCAAGAAAGGTCTGTGTAGAAGCTTGTCTTCTTTTTTTTGTTCAAGTGAACGATTTACAAAGAGGTGTTTCATTAAAGAAATTACCAAATTTTCTTTCATTTCTGAAGTTCCACTTGAAGTTGCCATCTCCCTAAAATCTCCCTCACTCATCTGTAGTTACATTAATGGCGTGTGTGAACTGTGAACCATGGATGTGAAAATTAAATAGTGCGTCAATGATTGTCCAATTACATTCAATTAAAAAAACCTAAAATAATACAAATTCGCTGCCAATAAATGTGGGAGTGTTCGAGGCACACATAGCTGCATCCCCCTTAAAAATGTGAAAGCAACCAATTAAAAGGGCAGCCACGGGTCATCTGCTTACCAAAATATGAAGGACTTACATAGACTGCAATTTGGATGGCATCATTCACTTCAGAAATACAGGTATTCACACAGATTTTTTTTTTTATTGAAATAGAAATTAAACAAATACAAGTTGGAACTCATTTTTAATGGATGTTGACATGCACTGACACCAAAGATGTGCAAATAATCAAATTTATTTAATGATTATTTCACATTACCCAATTAATTTAAGTGGAGTTTTTGAAATATTTGACAGTGGGACATTAGTCCAGCACCCCACACTAAAAACTGTCACTGGTTGGGCTGAATATACAGTCATAACGGATGGAAATGAAAATGAAGATCACTTTATATATATGCCTGGAAAGACCGGGAGAGGGACTATGCCTCCTCCAGACCACAAGAGGGCAGCCTCCCTGGTTGGTATGGGGACCACGGGAACAGAGCATAGAAGTTCAACCCTATAGGAGCCCGTGGTCACCGCCAGGGGGCACCCAGATGCCTTTGAAGCCCTGGTTGTCAGCACTTCTGCCACACCTGGAGGTGCTGGCAGAAGGAAAACCAGGGACACCTGGAGTGCCTCATCCGGGTGGACTTAAAAGGGGCCGCAACCCTCCATTAATCAGCTAGAGTTGGGTGGGAAAAGGACAGAGCTTGGAGGAGAGGAGTGGAGGTGGTGAAGGAAGGCCGGAGATATAGATGCCTGGAATGAGTGTGTGGTCCAGGGGTACTGGGTTGTCCGTGGTATTTGTACATAGTTGTGTAAATATGAATAAACCGTGGGTGGTGTTTGAACCATTGGTGTCTGCCTGTCTGTGTCGAGGCTGGTCACCACAATATAATATATATATATATATATATATATAAAATTTATTTAGACATTCAGTATATATAAACTGTCAAAAAAATCAAAGGAACACTTTGAAAACACATCAGATCTCAATGGGAAAAAAATCCTGCTGTATATATATACTGATATGGACTGGGTAATGTGTTAGAAACAAAAAGAATGCAAAATTGTTTGATGGAAATGAAAATTATGAAACTACAGAGGGCTGAATTCAAAGACACCCTGAAAATCAAAGTGAAAAAATCATGTGGCAGGCTAGTCCGTTTTGCAGAAATTTAATTCCAGCAACTCTAAATCATACTCGGTAGTTTGTAATGCTCCCACGTGCTTACATGGTATCCTGGGGGATCTCCGCCCAGATCTGCACCAGGGCATCACTGAGCTCCTTGACAGTCTGAGGTGCAACCTGGTGGCGTCGGATGGACATAACATAATGTCCCAGAGGTGCTCTATTGGATTTAGGTCAGGCAAGTGTGGCCAGTCAATGGTATCAATTCCTTCATCCTCCAGGAACTACCTGCATACCAGCCAGGCACTGTCGTGCACCAGGAGGAACCCAGAACCCACTGCACCAGCATAGAGTGTGACAATGGGTCCAAGGATTTTAGCCTGATACCTAATGCCAGTTAAGTTACCGTTGTCTAGCCTGTAGAGGTCTGTGCATCACTCCATAGATACTGTACACCTCCCCAGACCATCACAAACTCACCCCCAAACCGGTCATGCTGAACGATGTTACAGGCAGCATAACATTCTCCACGGCTTCTCCACACCCTTTCACATCTGTCACATATACTCAGGGTGAGCCTGCTCTCATCTGTGAAAAGCACAGGGCGCCAATGGTGGATCTGCCAATTCTGGTATTCTATGGCAAATGCCAATCAAGCACCACATTGCTGGGCAGTAAGCACAGGGCCCACTAGAGGACATCGGCCCCTCAGGCCACCCTCATGAAGTCTGTTTCTGATTGTTTGGTCAGAGACATTCACACCAGTGGGCTGATGGGGGCCATTTTGTTAGGCTATGGCAGCGCTCATCCTGTTCCTCCTTGCCCAAAGGAGCAAATAACGGTCCTGCTGCTGGGTTAAGGACCTTCTACGACTCTGTCCAGCATTCGTAGAGTAACTGCCTGTCTCCTGGAATCTCCTCCATACCTTTGAGACTGTGCTGGGAGACACAGCAAACCTTCTGGCAATGGCACGTATTGATGTCCATCCTGGAGAAGTTGGACTACCTGAGCAACCTCTGTAGGGTCCAGGTATCACCTCGTGCTACCAGTAGTGACACTGACCGTAGCCAAATGCAAAACTAGTGAAAAAACAGTCAGAAAAGATGAGGAGGGAAAAATGCCAGTGACCTCCATCTGTTAAATCATTCCTATTTTGGGGGTTTTCTCATAGTTGCTCCTCTAGTGTACCTGTTGTTAATTATATTAACACCAAAGCAGCTGCAACTGATTAACAACCCCTCTGCTAATTGACTGACCAGATTAATATCCTAGAAGTTTCATTGACTTGATGCTATATTCAAGTGTTCCTTTAATATTTTTTGAGCAGTATATATATGTGTATAAAACCCCAAATCACAAAAAGTTAGGACAATATGGAGAAGCCAAATAAAAAAATGAAGTGATTCATGCATTATTTTTACTTTTATTTTATTGCAGACAGTATGAACCAAAGATATTTCATGTTTTGTCTGCTCAACTTGTCTGGTCAACTTCATTTCATTTGCTAACATATACTATATATATAATATAACTGATTTATATATATATATATACTAGCAGAATACCCGCGCTTCGCAGCGGAGAAGTAGTGTGTTAAAGAAGGTACGAAAAAGAAAAGGAAAAATTTTAAAAATAACGTAACATGATTGTTAATGTAATTGTTTTGTCATTGATATGAGTGTTGTTCTCATATCTATCTATCTATATCTCTCTCTCTCTCTCTCTCTCTCTCTATATATATATATATATATATATATATTGGCAGCGGAGAAGTAGTGTGTTAAAGAAGGAAAGAGAAAGAAAAGGAAACATTTTGAAAATAACGTAACATGATTGTCAAAGTAATTGTTTTGTGTATTTGGCGGCAGCGTTACAAAGTTTTTTTCATCTAGCTGCATCAGAAAATGTACCACGACGTCTGACACACCTCCTTTTTACCGTTTTCTCACAGCTTGGATTGCTGCTGTCATATACACACACACACACATACATATATACATATATATACACATACATATCTTCATATCTATATACATATCTACATATACACTTATATATATACATACCTATCTACATCATATATACACACATACATACACACACACAAATTATATATATGTGTGTATGTATGTGTGTGTGTGTGTGTGTGTGTGTGTGTGTGTGTGTGTGTGTGTATATGTATATATATATATATATATATATATATATATATATATAAAATGTAGATGGGGTGTGTGTTTGTATATATATATATATATATATACACATACATACATATATATACACATACATATACTTGTGTGTATGTTTGTATGTGTCTATATGTGTGTGTATAGCTTTGGTCACTGAGTGCAAGGGAAAAATAATAAAATATAGTCTATAAGTTATTAAACAGTAAAACATTAACGTTTTAAGAAGTACAGGTACATTGAGCACTACTGGAGTGATTTGGTAAACTACATTTTAAAGACGTGTAACACAACAGGTAAGTAACTAACAGCAGCTAAAATGTATATGGATCATCTCTCGGTAGTAGATCCCTTTTGAAAGGCGCTACACGACGGCTGTGGTATAGAAATTACATTTTCTATGTGAACATTCAAATTTGTGCCTCTGGTAATGTGCCTTACCGGCATTTAAAGAAAATTAGTTTTGTGTCTTCTGCAGTGTTAAGAGAGAAAGGCTTTGGTTTGGGATAAAAGGAAAAAAGGTGTAAAGAAAGGAAAGTTGCCTTTTTCTTTTATATAGTATAGAGATGTGTTCGCTGGCGTTATGATCGCCTTTTGGGGACAGTCTTGGGGTGGGTCTTGTGTAGACTGGTGAGACGTCCCCACCATTAATCGGCTGTGATGGCACTGTGAGTCCTCCACTCGTATGCGTGTCTTCATAATCCGAGCTGACAACCTCATAATCGTAAGCGTGCAAAGAAAGTGCGAATCGCCTTAATATTAGTTTGCGCGGTGTAGAAAAGGGGTCCGTGTTTGCACTTGTCTGGGCTATAGCGCAGGGGGAGGATGAAAAAAATTAAAAGTGCTCACTTTGACTTAAGGCAGAAGCGCAGTCAGCGTCTCGAAGGCCGGCACAGCTATGCGCGCTGGCTGCTCGACTTTGCAGGGCAGCAGACTACAGTTTTTGCAGACACGTTCATGATATCAAAAGTCTCAGCGCTCTTTGGAGGTCATTCATATATTATATATATAGCAAAATACCAGCGCCTACTGGCGGAGAAGTAGTGTGTTAAAGAAGTAATGAAAAGAAAAGGAAACATTTTAATAATAACGTAACATGATTGACATTGTCATGAGTGTTGCTGTCATATATATTCCTGCCTAAATAAGTCACCCTCGCTTTGCTCTTACTTTATTTACCGTTCATTTAATCATGGCTAATGGTGGAAAAATTATAAAATGGAAGGAGGATGGCTTTACCAAAACAATTATTGATGGCGAATCGATTATTCATAAAGCTTGAATTGGTGATCTGTTTTTCTGTGTTAACCTCATATTTTTTCATACTTCTTCTCAAACTAAGGTGGTGCGAGGGTAAAATGAATCGGGATGCGCTGATCAATGTAATCCGTGTACCAGGAAATCATGCATTGACAAAAGCTCCCTTTGCTTGTAATGCAAAGTGTGATTAAATGCATTATTTTTAACGTTATGGAGCACATGCATCGAAGCTTCTCAGCTGTGCTTGTGCTAAGAAAAGGAAAGATTTTAAAAATAACGTCACACGATTGTCAATGAAACCTTTTGTAAGTAGTGCCTGGAGGATTCAATGTGTAGAAACTCTAGAGACAGCGTGTGTATTAACTTGTGGATTTTTCTGGGAGTATTTGGTGGCAGTGTGACAAAGTTGCTTGGAAGACGGCGGCGCGGAGCTCAGCTCAGAGCGAAATGAGGTAAATGGGAGGGATATGATGCGTGACTCCCCACCGCCTTATCCGTCAATCCCCCACAAACACAGTCTCTCGGACTTTGCATAAGCACACCCCTTCACCTACAATTTTAACTTAGTTACAAAGTGATCAAAACTCGTTTATATCCTCGTCCTCTCATTAAACTTGTATCCCGCATTACCTGTGGGCATGTGAAACGCCAGCGGTAGCCTGTCTATGAACTTAATTTAAAGTTTAGGTTTACACCTTGCTTTCTTTCCGAGGTAGCAGCAGTCATGAATATGGTAGTATATGTCACTCGCTCGCTTCTTATTGTTTTTCGCGATCTTCTCAATTATATAATGCATGTTTTCTTAAGCGCTTTTTGGAGGTCTTCCTGGTTTTCTACGCACTGCGTTGACAATCAGTTCACGTGATTACGTGGGAGGCGTGATGATGTCACACGAAACTCCGCCCCCCCACGTCATTCCAGCTCAACTCCATTACAGTTAATGGAGAAAAATACCTTCCAGTTATGACCATTAGGCGTAGAATTTCGAAATGAAATCTGCCCAACTTTTGTAAGTAAGGTGTAAGGAATGAGCCTGCCAAATTTCAGCCTTCTACCTACACGGGAAGTTGGAGAATTAGTGATGAGTGAGTGAGTGAGTGAGTGAGTGAGGGCTTTGCCTTTTATTAGTATATATATATATATATATATATATATATATATATATATATATATATATATATATATATATACAGTATATATATGAAATGTCTAATACTTCAACAATCTTGTTCTGTCCCAATCTGTCTCTTTTACTCTTGGAAACTAATATCATATCAGTTTCATGTAAGAATTTAAACAGTGCACTGAGCTCTTCATTGGGATTTGCAAAATGAAGCAGGTAATCACACTGCAAGCCTCTTTTTCTTGTAAAATGGCTATTTTTACAAGGTTTCTCCTAAAACCTTTGAGAGATGTTCTTCAGGCTTGATAATACATTTTCTTGTCAGTGGCAAATTTTAAGAAATAGTTGCAAATTTTAAGAAATGTGTCTTATACAAAGTACTTTGTATTTATATTATTATTAAAGTAGGTAACAGGCATTTCATGGTGTTGGAATTTTAACCTTGCTGGTGGAAGTGGCAGCTCCATAGGCATGCTTTGAAGGCTCAAATAAAAAAGTGAAATTCTGTTTTGGTAATCTGCTGAACTGAAGAATGCAATATTGGCAGATCCTTCATTTGATTTGCAAGGGGAAAATGTTGATACTCCTTACTCTTTGCAGTTGTTGGGCTATATCCTACAAGATCAAACGGAAGACATGGTTGAATTTGCAGAAGGCTTTTCCTAAAGTACCCAAGCATCTTTGAGCTTTGGTTCCATAAAAATGGCATTTGACAAAAGACAGTTTAGACTGCCAGATATCGTAGTGATACTCTATTGCAATTACATTTAAGCTGTTTGTTTAGCATGGGAAATGACACAAGTAAAACCAATTTTTCATTTGCATATATCTCTGATCTAGTCATTAAAAAAAAAACATTTTCTGGGACTCATTAAGTAATTCTGCCATAATCATCAGAAATATTTCAAAGTTCTACCTTTAACTCCCTGAACACTCATATGTCTGCATGTCTTGGAGGGTCATGGAATAGGAAAATAGGAATGGGAAATTAGTGGCCTGTTTTAAATAATTAATCATGTCCTGAGAAGGTGTAGTCTCCAATTGGGTATGGTTTCTGTGAGTATTTTTCATTCCACGTGTAATTGGGGAACTGGATGAACTTGCAGCATGCATGTGCGGAGGCGCCGGTTCAGTCAAACACCTCAGTGACACCGAGGAGGGAGCAG
The DNA here is from genome assembly GCF_016835505.1 of Polypterus senegalus. NCBI lineage: Eukaryota > Metazoa > Chordata > Cladistia > Polypteriformes > Polypteridae > Polypterus > Polypterus senegalus. The sequence goes on along the minus strand of NC_053154.1, from coordinate 120,101,286 downwards.
CTACTCTCACCTGTACCCTATTAGGAAGCAAAGGATAAAGGAGCCTGCATAGAATTGAGAATTGAGCAGAAAAACGAAAGGCAAGGAGGTTAAAGTAAGGAGAAAAGAAGGAAGGAGTGACAGACAGCCGGTGCTAGACAGGAGGAAGTAGGTGGATGGGAATGGAGCAGCCAGGGAGCATCAGTGCTTAGGAGTGGGCTGAGGGATCAATCCTGCTGAGGAACTATGGAGCAGGAGCGGCCATTGTGGTCTGCGCCTGATGGTTTGAAGTCTCTCCGGGCTGCAAGACTGTAATAGGATAAGCCAGAGAGACATTAAAGGGGAAACACTGGGGACTTAAATTTAAAGGACAGTTTCCTGAATGTGTTTTAACCTCGCTTTTAATGGATTTATTTATTTGGATTTTAACCTCTGCAATTGACTTGTTTTATTGGATCATTTATTTATGTACTTTTGATGTACTGCACTTTTGGACACTTTGTTTATGACTGTTTTTATTAAAAGCACTTTTACGCACCTACCCCTTGCTATATGTGAGTGTCCTGATCCGCTGGCTCATCCTCAGGTACAGTATGTTATCAGCAGTGGTGGGTTCAAGAGGCTTCCGGGGTGCAATCAGTAGGATGGGGCCAACCCACACTATCACAAGTGTTGACATAATCAAGTTTGCAATTTTTTCAATTTATTTAGATGCAAGACTATATAATTCTGCGGTGGGTTGGCACCCTGCCTGGGGTTTGTTTCCTGCCTTGCGCCCTGTGTTGGCTGGGATTGGCTCCAGCAGACCTCCGTGACCCTGTTGTTAGGATATAGCAGGTTGGATAATGAATGGATGGATGGACTATATAATTAATGGTCTCTTTTTCTCTTCTTTATTTTTTAAATGCAGCATACTACTCTTTATTTTCCAGTATTTGCACACATTGACCTATCCTATTCCTAGCCTAGGAATCTGCCGCATAACGTTTAATGCCACGCAGTGATGTGGACAAATGAGGCAAATGTCTGCCTACATAAAGAAGATGCTCTTCTCAGGCTCAGCACTGGAAAATAGGTATTTCTTTTAATAAAATAAGTATGTTGTTTATTTTGATCAGACAAACTTTATTAATCCCAAGAGGAAATTTCGATACATATAGCAGCCGAAAAATAAATTAAAAAAAAATACAGAAGGCCTGCCCAAATGGGTTCGGTTAAAAAATGGGTGAATCAAATATATGGGTTGGCCCATACTATGCATGCGTTTACAACTCGCAGCTTTCTCATTAATAATTAAATGGAAATTATTTTGCAAGTTTTGCTAGGTTTGCATAATACTGCACACGGCAATATAGCCCTGCTACTTAAATGGAGTACAAATCCCAGGAATGCCAGGAGTACTGCATTATTGGGCAGCTTCAGTGGGTGCATCGCAGATTACTGGGTGGAGCAGCAGCGGGCTAGTTTTAAAAGTGAGCCAAAACAAGCTGGACTGCAATTGGTGCTGTCTGAGAGATTCACTGCACAATTGAATTGCAAATACAATTTTCTCTGGATTTTATGTTCTTGTGCTCTGCCGGTTTGTTTGTGTGATTTTGTCTGGTTTGGAAAATGTCTTTGTCTGGGATCACTTACATTATCTGCATCACAGTTGGATAAAACGAGTGTTTATCATTTTGTGATTAGTGTTTTGTTAGATTTCATTTGTATCTTTAGTATTAATCATTTTTGTCATTCACTGCCATAAATATACACACACATTTATTATAATAGGTTACATTTTGTAAATTGTTACAGTTCACTAAATAACTGCTGAACTACACTGTTTGACTTGCAGATGCAGGGCAGGCCCTACCATTAAGGATGGGAGAACCCTGCCACACAGGTTAACTTCCGAACAGTTGGTTTGCGCCCTAATAAGCTTGGCCTAGAGCACAAAATAACCTACCACTGACACTGCATTTTTGTCTCAGCAGCCAGCCTTACACACACACACCCACACATACTGTATATATATATATATATATATATATATATATATATATATATATATATATATATATACATACATACATACTCTGTATAATTAAAACTGTTTTCTTAGCAAACACTGTTTTCCAAAGTATTTTACAAAGGAGATCAACCTAATTGAGTAACATCAGTCTAGGGACTGTTTTCAACAAATGTGGCAGGGCAGGTTACAAAAGTTGATCATCGCAAGTGAAGGGCAAGCATAAAAATATATCAATTAACAATATGACATATATTCACAAATCAAAAAACTTTCAATAGCAATTTAATAGATATTCACAGAACAGTTTTAATCACTTCTTAAATACATTAAGCAAGTCAGCAGTTGAGATGGAGGTCGGCAGCTCGTTCCACCAACAATGAGCTAAGTATGAAAAAAGCCTTGATTGAGATTTGCTTAACACAGAGGTGGCATCAACGGACACTGTTTACTGGCAGACCTGAGAGGGAAAGAAGGAACATAGAATCCCTCAGTGTCTCCATATATAAAGGTGCTGACCCAATGACTATTCTGTAAGCAAGCATCATGTATATACAATCCCACATTCACTTTGTTTTTGCTGTTTAACCTTTTATATTGACAAGGAGAAACAAGTTTAAATGTATTGTACAGTAATACAATAAAAGGCTCATTTGCAAGCTACTTCACATACTCAGGAAGATAAAGTATATTACATAATATAGTAATAATGGTTACAACAAGATACATTTTACACGGAAAGACAGTTAAAATAGCTTCATCAATGAAGAGGATTTCAAGAAGTGGTGGTCAACTGTTTTTTAAGCCTGCAGTTGTAGGCTTTAATACTCCTATGCTGCTTTTGAGATGACAGGAGAGAAAAGCTGTTTGTTCAGCATGACTGGGGTCCTTGAATATGTTGGCTGCCTTCTTGAGGCTGCAAAGAATGATCTTTTCCAGTAAGAGCTTGTGTTGCTTCACTAGCTTCTCTAAAGCCTTGCAGTATGGAAGAAATTGATGTACTGTATCATAATATATCTGACAAGTACAAATATGCAAGCAAGGAAACTAGGATTACATGACTAGAAAGTAGACATACCCTACTAATTGAGAACAATATGTTAAAGACTCTTTAATAAAGAAGCTGGATTCTACCTTGACATACTAAAACTAGCATCATTTTTGGAACAGTACTGGATGAAACATATGACAGTAAGCCTGAAATTAAGATTAACTAAAAAGGTTGGCTGTCTGAGAAATGGAAAAGCAAAAAGAATGCGCATTCATAGAAAAAAAAAATCAAAAGCCTGGAAGCTGATGTAAAAGACATGACCACCACATATTTTCTAACTATACTACACGTAAATACATTATATGCATTGTATTTGAATCAGATGTACGGCAGGTCCTATGTGCATAAATCTGAGCATTTTGTCAAAGCTTGCCCAGTTTGCTTTTGAAAACTTATGGATATTCTTCTATTTCTTTAGGAAAAAGTTTTAGGGGGATAGCTGACAAATGTACCGTCTATTATGGACACCAGAATTACCAAAAAAAGAGGACCACAATCAGTGAGGTCCAGAGAAGCCATAACAGCTCCAGTCACTTCAAGTCACATTGCTGAGAGGCTGGAGATAAAAGGAGAGATTGAAAGCCAGAAGTGAATTCACTGCCAGACAGGTAAAGAGCAGAACTCCACCTAGCACTACATGCCACTTGAAACCAAAGGGGACAAATATTCAAGGAATAGACCCAAATAAAAGAAGACAATAAGCGCCAGGAGTCAAGAATGACTCTTTAAAAGCACCTGAGCATTTTTCTTTGAAGAATCTAGAACAATGACTCATGAAGACACAGATTGTTGCTTGATTTAATAGTACTTTAAAAATAACCCTGTTGTGGCAGATGTAGTTTGCAAGTTTATGTGCTAGATGACAGAGCATCACCTCACAGTCACTATACATTTAATTAAAGGATAGATTTGGTATTTTTCATGTCACCTTATTTCTTCACAATCATGGTATCAAGAGCAGCGCTTGTGGGTGGCAAGTGGGGTGACTGCCCCAGTCCCCGCACCTAAGGGGGCCCCACTTTGGAGGTCCACATTTCCCATTCGAGCGGATTTGTAAAGTTATATTCTCCAGCATAGATCAACCATGTCTCAAGACAGGCTTTTTGCAGTATGGCAATCCTATCCATAGCAAAAGACATTGCATCCAGATTAGACTACGAAGATGTCATCAACGACTTTTTCAATCGGACGGCAAGTAAAGTGGATTTTCGTCTCTGAACCTGAAAACCAGTAAGAGATTTCATGATGATACTTCTACGTTAATTTCACACTTCCTATCGAAACACTGAAATTCACATTTTATTTGTAGGCCATATACATGTCAGAATATTAATGTACAAAAACATGTATTGCTAAAGATAACCGGCTGACATGACATCAATGTGCGTTATGACTGTGACATCCTGCATATCGAGACTCAGAGTATACTTGCAATTTGGATACTTTTCTAAAAGAGGCTCTGCTAATTTCCACATGACACCGTATCGCATTTCGCACTGTCGTGGCATTGTCATGAATTTTGAATTGCACTCTTTTAATAGATTATATCATTATATTTTGATAAAGTATGTGTATTATCTTGCAAACATTTAGCTGAATACTGTAATGAGAAAATATGGTGTATGCTAACATTATTTTTATTAAATTCGTGCAAAGGTTTATACAGTCCACACATACAGATAACAGCGTTTGACATAACCGGCCCCACGCAGATTTGGTTGGCCCTAGGCCCCACACATCCCTAAGGCCACCTCTGCATGGTATACATGAGTTTGCCACATGACACTGCGTTTTAAAGTGAAGCATATTTTATAAATGTTAAATTAAAAAAAAAAAGCCCACTCTTGCATTTTATGGTGCAGGTGAAGGATGTTGGGTTCTATTAAAAAGAAAAACTCTAAAACCTTCAGATTAAGTCCACGTTAAAGTAGCAAAGATTTTGATTTAAAAAAATGTGTCTTATGTTTTTCTGAGGCATGCTTGTGACAACAAAAGTAAAAAAAGGAAATAAATATTTCAGCAAAATTCTTGGGCCTATCTTAACGTAAGTATATGTTTCTTACTTGTTTGTCTGCTTCCAGTGGCCATCATGGGTGGTGTTGTGTCAACCCAACACTGACCCTGTTCCATGCCTATTACATTCTGTGTTTTTTTCTTCTTTCTCTTTACAAAGCCTGTGGTGAGAGGTGCATGCAAAGTTGAAGCATAGTGAAAACAGCACATGAGAATTTCATTGTACTTTGTACACATTATAATAATCTGAACTTAACTGATTACACTGCATTTTATTGCTAATAAAAACCTTAGATTTTTAAACACCCATGTCAGCTTTTCAGAAAATGAAAAAGGCTGAGTGTGCAACAGAGCAGAATGAAGCACCACAAATAATCCATCAAATTTTTAAATGCATGATGAGTCACTTTTGCTTAGGATATAATAATAGAACCGAGCACAGTGTTTTTGAGTGAGTAAATTCACTCCCACCGGTGCCAATGGATCTCTATGTGCGTGTGTGTGTAAGCACTGCCGTGGATTGGCTCCCCATCCAGGGATTATTCGTGCCTTGTTTGGATAGGCTCCACCTGCCCTGCAACCCTGCTCTGAATAAGTGGTTTATGAAGATGAATGGCTGGCTGGATGGACGCCTATGATGTCTGTGCAGTTCTTGTCACTTGACTGCATGCAATGCACTGACTCAATATTCTCTCTCACTGAAGCATATGCATGTTTTATCAGTCCAGCAGAAGCAGGCAATATCTTCATGAAACAAAGAAATTAGCTTCTGTACACTGAAATAATACAAAAAATTGTAAGTGTCCCTTTTTTAGTAATTATTGTCTACTTGTCGACAGAATAGAGACAATTTATATCTGAGCATCAACATTTAATAATGTCAGTAATTACAATGACTTTCCAAGGTGAATTCACAACCATAAGGCTAAAAGATAAATGGGTAGCTGGCACTGTGAAGTGCACAGTTGAATCTCACAGCAATAGTTTGCTTTTCCAGCTTCTTAAAGCAACATGGATGTGCTGTTTTGTAATATGTGTTTAGTCTCAGGGCCATGGATATACCAATACTCAATAACCACATTTTTTTGCTTAAAAAAAGGATGTAATCAGTAAGTTTTTTTTAGGCTTTTCTTTATAATGGGTCCCCAATAACCTTCACCATAATAAAATGCAAGAGCCGGCTAGATGTTTTATTTTTTTTAATTTATGAAATGTGCTTCACTTTAAATGTCATGTTGCAGCCTATTATACCATGATTATGAAGAAATAACTTTGATGTGAAAAATGCTGAACTTATCCTTTTAAACTTTAATCTATAAATAGCAACTGGATTCTTCTGTTGAGTTTATTAAGTATCCCTTCTCTGAAATGAATATCAGCAACCTTTCCAGGCTTTAATAAGAAAAACACACATTGATGACAGTGGTGTAAAATAAAGAGTTGGAAATGTATATGAATAAACAAGAAGCGCTATTGTGGTAGAAATGTAACATCTTATTAAAGAAAGAAACATCCTCTAACAGGACAAATCAGTTATCAGGCAGGAGAAAAACTGTTCATTGTATCTTTTAATTACTCCTCGGCAAAATGCCTTAGAGGGAGCATTCTTCAAAAGAAGTCTATTACAGCATAGTCAGAATGATCAAAGAATAGAGGTTAATTTTATAAACTGTTGAATTTACATACAGTGTCAATTAATGTATTCATTTACTCTGTTGGTTCGTTGGTTTACACTCAAATGACTTATATAAAATAAAAGTTTATTATATTATACAGTGATCCCTCACTGTATCGCGCTTTGACGTTCGCGGCTTCACTCCATCGCGGATTTTATATGTAAGCATATCTAAATATATATCATGGATTTTTTGCTGGTTCGCGGATTTCTGCGGACAATGGGCCTTTTAATTTATGGTACATGCTTCCTCAGTTGGTTTGCCCTGTTGATTTCATACAAGGGACGCTATTGGCAGATGGCTGAGAAGCTACTCAATCAGAGCATGTATTATGTATTAAATAAAACTCCTCAATAATATACAATATGCTTCCCACGCAGTGCTTCACATACTTAAAAGCCCAAACAGCACCTATTGATTTTTGATTGTTTGCTTTTCTCTCTCTCTCTCTCTTTGACATTCTCTGCTCCTGACGGAGGGGGTGTGAGCAGAGGGGATGTTCGCACACTGGCCTAGAGGATATGGATGCTCCTCTAAAAAATGCTGAAAGACTACCTTCACATTGCTCCCTTACTTGCAGCTGCTTTGTCGGGCGGTGCTTCACATACTTAAAAGCCGAACAGCACCTATTGATTTTTGATTATTTGCTTTTCTCTCTCTCTGTCTCTGACATTCTCTGCTCCTGATGCGCACTCCTTTGAAGAGGAAGATATGTTTGCATTCTTTTAATTGTGAGACGGAACTGTCATCTCTGTCTTGTCATGGAGCATAGTTTAAACTTTTGAAAAAGAGACAAATGTTATTTCTTTAAGATATAAGCTGTGTTACCCTAAAATTATTTTTCCAAACTACTTCACATTGCATTTTCCATTTCTGCTGCCATCTTTATTTATATCCTTATTGTGCTTTTATTCACCGAAAAACTACCAAATAAGAAAAAACATATAAACTCATCACTACATAAAGAAAAGCTCAAACTGAACGAGGTGACGTTCATATTTGGTAACAGCAGAAAGACACATCATTTCAACTGTTCAGAATACAACTGTGCATTTAATGACTCTAAAGCTGAAGATATGGGGTGTTTGAATGCTGGCCATTCCTCCGATTATCCTCTAACATAATCAGCTCATGTGCTGAACACCGTTACACACTTCCCTGCTTAAATTCCCTGTTGTTGGCAGTGGCCATGCCATCTTCTGACACCGCTGTTTAAACCTTGGTGTCAACAAAGCTTCATATCCCAGCTAAGATTTCCTGCTTTTGAAAAGCAGTAACAACCTTGAGTTAAAGTCATTTTTCCCTTGGAGATTATCATCCTCAAAAGTAAAATATGCTCCTTCATATACTTCAAACTGTGCCAGCTAATGCCAGCTCTATCTTTGAAATACACATACCATAATTTTATTTAACTGTATTATGCCTTGATGCTACATGTACTGTATATTACTCATAATAAAAACTTGATTAAGTCACAGATTCCAGTCCTTTTTTTGCTTATTTGAAACCAATCCATGTGATGACACAATGCATTTTAATCATGATCATTTACAGCTGACATTCTAAACTGTACTACATTATAAATGATGTCTGATTTAAAGCTACATGATGACTGGTGTTCCAGCTGACATGCTTTTATTATCATTGAGACTATTAGCCACAAACCCCTGGGTGCCCTGATGTTGTATAACCTGCCTGTGTTTCCATATCCTTTTTGGATTCTTGTCAGGATCAAAGAGCTTAAATATTTCAATTAGAAGCAAATTGCTGGTGCTTGATGAAATAGTTTTTTAAATTAAGCAGCATGAGAAATCATCCTCTTGGTTCCTGACGATTTCAATTGGATAATGTAAATTTAGTCCAGACAGACACACATCAGCCAGAAATGTATGTTAAACAAATAAATTGTAAGATTTATATTTTCATTAAATGTTTTGTAGATTGTAATACAGTATAGCTATTTTAAATGACAATGTAATTTATAATATTGAACAATATCACCATGAACACAAAACCCACATAGGCATCTGTTCACTGTTTCTGCAAGAAATGTAAATTGCTAAATGCATATTATGGCAACAAGAATGCAGTATCCTTTTATACTGTGAAAACATTGTAGTGCATGGAAGTGAACCACACTGACCTACACTTCTGAGGTGCATGTCACCCTGATCAGTCTCTTGGTTACATTTAATTTCATTGGCCACAAAGCCAAAAGACAAACTTCCATACCTGTTGCAATGCCACTTTGTATGTCTCTGCTGAAGATGGAGCTTTGAGATTTGAGAGATAATAATGCTGAGCCCCTTTTCTTGGCTGATATCTGAGATCAGTTAAATAACCTGCAGAGGTGAACAATCAAGCAGTCACAGTGAAGCTAAAATGAATAGCATTGGCGGTACAGTGTGAAGTTAAATAGTCCTATTTTTATATATATACATTTTTGATTTCAGTTTGAAGTAAATAACAAAACAACATTCCATACATTTAACTCAAACTTAACAAACCAAAATTAAATTTTATATTAATTCTACCTGCTTTGTATAAGCTACAATGAGAGTAGAAAATAGTTGACACTACCAGTAGGGTAGTAACAAAAAAAAGTAAAATGTGTTCAAAAAGTACTGCAGGGCTTAGCTGTGACAGGGAAAAGAATAAGTTGTTGGGTCTGCTTAATAAAATAATGACATGTATTTTCATTTATTTGATTTAAGTTGTCCTAATCTAAAATAAATATGTATATCTAATGTATAACTTTCATTATAAACAATAAATGAAAATCATTCTTTTTTTATTACAACACACATGGACAGGAACTAAATCATTTCATTAAAAACTAGTTGCCCCCTGCGAAACAGGACAAACTTTAAAAATCAATACAAAAAATGTATTAATTCGTATTGAGAAGAATTTACAGTATATTGATAGCTTTCGTATCAGAAGGCCTCTTGATATACAATATTTTTTGTGTTGTTATCGAGGCAAGAATGTAGCTGCGATTTCTTTGCCATTGTTATTCTTTAACAATCTCTAGATGATAATGTCTGCTGAAAAAACAAGCAGGTATTTCTACCTAAGCATAGGCAAGGTATGCTCTAGCACGTGACAAGAGGTAGAGCGACTCGAATGGAGACTGTCGTGAGAGTGAAGCTGGCCCCGTCCAGCTCCCTACTTCTGAGGTTCCGCCTCCCACTCTCCTCGGCCCGCTATGTCTCTCTCGGATTTGCACAAATTGGTGGCACAACCAAACTATGATACTTAACACGATGAGATAAGTCGCAAAATCAACCAGAATGTTTAAGCAAATTATAGAAAAAAAACAGATCTAAATGAGTTAAGTAGCTCTCTCGATGAAAAGTGGACAGACATACAAACAGACAGACAGACTTTGGATTTATATATATATAGTACCACTAGAAGGCGCTATACCAGTGCTTAACCGGACACACAGATACTAAGACATGTTTTAAAAACACCAAGTAGCAGTTTAATTTCTTCTTTTTCCAGTAAATAGTGCCCAAAGTACCTCCACCACAATAAACAATTAAATCAATCACAATATTAATCACATAATTCTTTCCTCCACACCTCCTAGAATGCTCTATCCTCTACCTCCCAACTCTGGCTCTCTTGCTGGGTCTCAACAGTCCTTTAAATAATCCTTGACACGGAAGTACTTCTGTTCTTCCTCCCATGTGACTTGCCAGCACTTCCAGGTCAGTTGGAGAATTCAGGATCTTAATCAGCATGAAAATACTTCGGGGCTTCTATTGTCATAGTCCATTAGTACTTCCGGGCTAGGGGAGAATATGTTCTCCCACCAACTTCCCACAGCGTCCCCTGGAAGCACCCACAGTACCAGCAGGGCTGTGCTGCCGAAACTCAAGTCGGCACCAGTGCAGTCCAGGGAAGCTGCCATCTATCGTCTTGGGGAGGCAGTGTCCTGACACCCATCCCTTACTATATCTATCCAACCATCCATTATCCAACCTGCTATATCCTAACTACAGGGTCACGGGGCTGCTGTAGCCAATCCCAGCCAACACAGGGCGCAAGGCAGGACACAAACCCGGGCAGGGCGCCATCCATATATATATATATATATATATATATATATATAAACAAAATAAATAATTGAAATGGGCGTTGTTTTGCTTATATTTAGAAAAAAAAATCTGAAGTAAGCTAAATAATCATAAATACAAATTTTTGAATTTGTCAATAATTTTTACAGTAAGGAAAGCTAGATTTAATTTCATGATTTAAATACTTTTCACTTGGCTTACATTTCATTCTTTGCAGTGTAATTGTTCAGTAAATACAGTAAACCTGGTTAAACCACCCATTTCCCTTGAATTTAATTGAAAGTTAAGAAAAAAATAACTGTAGACATGTGGTATTTTATTTAGAATACAAACAACACTTAAAGCCACAATAAGTAGCTTTCCTTCTGTTAGGTTGATTTCCAGTGACAACTGAAAACTGCTCCATTGTAAAATAAATTTTAAAAAGAAGAAATAAAACTCACACTTCACTAAATGCAAAAATCACTACAACTATTTTAAATAAAGCTGTTCAAATTTGAAGACTTAAACTTATGAATATGTCAGAATTTTATAAGAGTTGGTGGAAATGAAACTAAAATAACTAAACGCACATCATGCTGTATAATGCCAAGGGAACTCTGAAGACACAGTGTATATTAAATATTTTGTGTAAAATGATTTTTAGTTTGAGACTTGAACTGATGAAATCTGCATTTTCTGTAAGCACGGTTTTATACAGTGCTGAAAACAATACAAATCGGTTTTAACAAAAAAAGTGCACTTGTATTTTTTCCATACCATGTGAGCTGACACTGGTTCTTCACAAGTCTTCAGTCTTACAAGTTAAAAAAAAATTCCAGTGCTTTTGTAAATTTGTTTGAAGAGTCAGAGAAGGCATTTGGGACACAGTACAACTTTTTCAAAGTTTAAATAAAATGAGAATGATCTGCTATTCCTGGGAGCATATTAGCAAGTCACCACTTCAGAAGCAATTTTTTTTTTCATGGCTTGCTCTTTTGGTAAAAGTCCTTCTGAGTTCATAACAGTTTATTTTTAGGATTTCAGACATGTATTTTAGTATTGTAAGGGCATATATACAACATGGCACAACACAGAGCCACACTTCTCAAACCTTGAATAACTTTGAGACCTTCAATATTCCAACATCCTTGGATTCATCAGTGACCTTGCATCTACCTTGCTGATTATGTGCACTGCCATGACTGCTTGCTCCATTCCACATTGACATCCTACAGAATACAAATAGAAATCAGTACTATAAAAGTCTATTTTCTATGCAATAACTGCTGTCCTTGCTTTTTTATCTTTTTGAGGTACAAAGACTTGACTCTCAATAAACATTACTTTGAATTCGTGAAACATCAATTTCAGTTTCATCATCACTTTGAAGTTACCAAATGAGCTCTTTTGTTTGCAGTTAAATTAGCTATAATTGTTCAAAAGTTCCTTAAAAGTCAATAGGAAAATGTGCAGTTAATTAGAACTGTTATCCCAACATCATTTAAAGAGGTATGTAAAGAAAATTGGAGAGATATGACACTAAATATTGCTTGAGTTAAATCTGCAAAAGTTAAACAAAGAAGATATACAGTATTTACAAAAGACTTGACAGAATAAGCACTCTATGAGCAGTCCACAGTCTGTAATCTTGCAAGTTGCAATCACACCATAAGCAGCAATGCCTTCCTCTACAAAGTTTTTTTGGAGTAATTATTTGTGTGTGAACTTAACATATACACAGACACAAATAGTTCATTTTAAGTAAAACAGAACTGTTCTGAAATTTTATTTGATGTGTTACTAAATGATATAATTTGTAAAACAAAAGCTATTTACTGCAAAATCAATCTGAGAAAACAAAATTTAGAAAATGTACACTAAAACAATGCAAATTAACTCCATTGTGAATGCAAGATGTTCCAGTAAAAGTACAAACAGTGGAGTAAAAGGGTTCATCTTATCATATACTCTATCAACAAGTTCTCTTGGTTTTATTTCAAATATGAACACAATGCCTCCTTCTAACATTTATGTTGTCATTCTGCTGGGAGTTGGAGATAAAGAAATTATATGTTCAGGCCCCTCAACATAATGACAGATATTGCAAATAAAATGAACATCTGAGCATCTAGGCAGTAATGTGTAATCTGTCTACACAAATATTGGGTGTTTGTAAACAAAACCTCTGTTTTTATCATGAAAAGATGTCACAAATTTGAAAATGTAAGACTGCCATACAAAATACCTGAAGAATACTAAAAAGATGTAACAGCTTCTTAATTTCACAAGTTGCATTTTACTTCATGTTTTATTGTCCTTCCTGTTGTGCTTATTAACATAACTAACTTATATAGAACTTGTTTGGTTAATTTCTCTAAAACTACTTTAGCTGGATTGCTAAAAATACAAATTGTAGAAGGTACAAGTTTGGGCCATCATGTACACATTTGGTATACTTTGTTAGAGGTCTTGGGTTTAACTGCATCATTAACCCATATGGTGCGGTGGCTTTATTTCAGAGAGTTCCTACAAGATACATTGATGATCGTGCATTTATAAATGTTTACAGTCATCATATCAGGTGCAAATAACAAATTTTTGGTTTCAGTGTATATGGTAAAAATATCCAAATCAACAAAGGTGTGCTTATCCAATTATCTGCATCAAGGAACAAATCTTTCTCCCATCCCCCTTTCCAAATAGAACTGTTCCTCACTGGATATTGGTTATTGGATGCTGCTCTAAAATATATACGTTTTTGAAAGATGGTTGTTTATTTCCATTTACTGTATAAATTTATTATATTTAATAAAACAAAACAAAAAGCAAAAGACAATAGAGACAAAGCAGACTTGTTAAGTTTTAAGGACCAAACCTCTCTGGTCCACTTTGAATATTCGAGTATATACGGTAGTTAAGTTCTCCCACGGATATGTGGTGACTTTACCGTATAATTTCCCATATTCTATAATGTCACTCATATAAGTCGAATGCGGAAAACTCATGCTATTGGTCTAAGAGATTATGATATACTAACGGCCACCTAAGAGAGTAACCACGGAACCCACTGCCTTTTTTTTCAATGTATTGTGCCTACGTGACCATACAGTAATACCCAAACTATTCTGAAGCGACGTTTACATTGTTTAGTGTTTTTTTGTATTTCACACCCTCATACACCTTTATCGTAACAGCATCTACGACGGAGTGTTCGATCAGAAGAAAATATGAAGCTGGTTTTAAATTAAAAGTTATTAAAGTGGAGAAAGAAATTAGTAACTGTGCTTCTGCAACAAAATTCGATGTGTCTGAGAAACTGGTGCATGATTGGAGGAAGCAAGACAATATCCATCCATTTTCTAACCCGCTGAATCCGAATACAGGGTCACAGGGGTCTGCTGGAGCCAATCCCAGCCAACACAGGGCACAAGGCAGGAACCAATCCAGGGCAGGGTGCCAACCCACCGCAGGACACACACAAACACACCCACACACCAAGCACACACTAGGTCCAATTTAGAATCGCCAATCTACCTAACCTGCATGTCTTTGGATTGTGGGAGGAAACCAGAGCGCCCGGAGGAAACCCACGCAGACACGGGGAGAACATGCAAACTCCACGCAGGGAGGACCCGGGAAGCGAACGCGGGTCTCCTAACTGCGAGGCAGCAGCGCTACCACTGCGCCACCGTGCCGCCACAAGACAATATAAATAAAAAACAAATAATAGGTGTCATATTTTTGAACGGGTGTATAAATCAGGGTCTGATTTTATAATCGATTTTTCGGGTTTCAAGACCCGATTTATACGCTAGTATATATGGTACTTTGCAAAGATTCATGTCTCCCCAATGTAAGCTTTAGTGTGCTATTTAATGGAGGCAGATTAAAATGGTTAACAAATAGCTAAATATTAAACAGTATTCTATAGTTTAGAACTTCCTTGCACCACATCCTCATATACACGAAAACTTCAGATAGCAAGACATAAAATCTTTCCTAATATGATCTATCAAATTGGTACAGTAAGCAATCAAGAAAAATGCAAATTGGGATTTGGCACATTTGCCCCATAGTGTCCCATCAACATGGGTAAGTTTCAAACACTAGTAAAACTGGGTAAAATTGCTCTTAGCTGTTTGATATTCTCATGGTACACATTGTAATGTGCCATTACTGAAGAGATCAAACAAATAGGCCCCATTCAGTATGGAAGAAAAATAAAATTAATTTGTTCTGATAAGTAAATATCATAGAAAATTCCAAAAGTTAGAAAGTGCCACATGTGCCAAATATCCTGGATAAATGGACACAGGGCAAGTCTGTTTTCAAAGAGTCAGAAGGTGGTACAAGGAGAGGAGGACTGCATGCAAGGGAGTTATCAGACAACACATTATTGAAGGTTAGTTAGTTAAAACTGCTAAAAAATGGTCTGTTCAAGTTGATCTGCTCAGTGCTGTCAGAATAATAAACCCATTACCAATAATGAAATACATTTACAGATAATAGCCATGACTTTGTTGTGGTTATGCTTGCCCGAGTATGCCATTTCAAAGTGACCATCTGAACTGTTTCACCTACTTAAGCAGCCAGTGGATAGTCATCTGCTAGTTCCCCATACTCAATAAGAACAACCTCTCTTGGGTCTGATGAGGTCACCACAATGGACCTGAAAATGAAATTGATGATTTCTGCAAATTGAGGGAGCCCACTAAGAGACATATAAGCAACAATCATTTCAATTTAATAAGTTATACTATTCTCAGTCACTCTTTTGCCTAAATTAATTTTCATAACATCTGGGTTACAAGAGCAATTCCCTCAATGAGAATACCAACTGCAATTGATGAGACCTATGTGATATCCAACATTTTTTAAATTATCAAAGAACAGGTGGAACGGACTCTACTACACTCCAGTTCAGGTGACACAGTTCCCTGCTCTGGACGTCCATCCTTTGACATTCCAGCTGAGTCAATAGAACACTTTCTGTTATGCGGTTTAAAAGTACGACAGATTGCAGAACTGGTGTGTAGTCGAGTCCGTTCCACCTGTTCTTCGATAATTTCAAAAATAGTTTCATCTATATTGGAGTCTAAAAGGGTCGCCAACATTGTAATTTCTTCCGATAAATCTTCGGATCTCTCTCAGTAATACGTAATATCTTCGGCAGAATCCATTTCATCAGCAGTAGTAAGCATTTTGCTAATTAATTCTTGTGCTATCGAGTCACCAATCAGTTACTAGAGGGCGTGTTAGAGCCCACCCTCTCAACTTTGACGAGTGAAAGTAACAGTTTTATTTCAAGTCGTATTTCATGACGGTTTGCAGGAATGTTACGGACAAAATGAAATAAATAAATAAGCAACAAAAAACATATTTTGTGACACATTTATTTATTTATGCTCTCATTTCATGACATATTTATTTACTAGCAAAATACTTGTGCTTCACAGCGGAGAAGTAGTGTGTTAAAGAAGTAATGAAAAAGAAAAGGAAACATTTTGAAAATAACATAATATGATTATCAATGTAATTGTTTTGTCACTGTTGTGAGTTATGCTGTCATATATATATATATATATACTGTCACGCACGGACCTTAATACGATCAGGAAGTCATACGCCAGGAGGGAGTGGCGGGGTACTAACCTTTCTCTCTTTGTCTCTTACAGAAAAAAAGATGCACCGCTGCCATGATTCTACCTCCTACAGCTTCCTGCAGTACGATACTTCCGCCCTTCCTCTGTCCGCTACCTATGACGTCAGCAGTCCCATCATCCACCACGGTTCCTACCCAGCATTCCTCCACTACCGGCCCCACCTTCATAAATACTCCTTCGATGCCTCTGTCAACCAAATACGGTATTGTATATGTATTTTGACCGGATTATTTTTGAGACTGTGGATAATTTTATAGTATACAGGGCCGGAAACCCCAAACCTTTATGTGTGTCTCTAATTTCTCTTTTACCGTGGCGTAGCCGGCAGGATAGATTGTCCGAGAGAATGTCGGAAGGACAAGACCTGAACTCCGTGTTGCAAGGACTGTCAGCCCAGATCCAGTCCCTGCAAAAAGCGCAAGCCGCAACAAACCGCGAATTGGAAGAAACAGGTTGGCCACAGCACAGACGGTAAGAGCTGACCCGCCTCGACCAACGCCTCCTCCCCTTGTTCCACTGTCGGAGGCCGATGATATCGAGTGATATTTGGGCATCTTTGAAAGGACGGCCACAGGGAACCAGTGGCAGCGGTCCGAGTGGGCGTCCATATTGGCACCCTACCTAAAGGGACCTGCGCAGCGGGCTTACTATAACCTCCCCGAGGAGGAGGCCGCGGATTACGACAATCTAAAACAGGAGATCCTGGCACGCTATGGCATTATGCCGGGCCAGCAGGCGAGCGAATGGAGAACGTGGCAATTTGACCCTGATAAACCGGCCCGAGCTCAGGCGTTCGAGTTTTGGGGCAAGATGGGGCGTTGGCTATGGCCCAAAGGTCCCCAAGCCCGGAAAGTGGTAGAACAGGTGGCCTGTGAAGGTTTGGTCAACGCAATACAAAGTTCCCTCGCCCAGCTGGTCCGGCACCATCCTTTTAAGGACATGCAGGGTCTCCTGGAAGTCCTGGAGCGGCAGCTTGCGGTTTTCCAAGCCAGGGTGTCAGAAAGGCAAGTTTGCGGGAACCGGCAGGGACGTGTCACCACCCCCGAGCCCACTCGATGCGCTGCGGAAACGCCGCAGAAGCCTAAAGAGAAGCCGGCCTCCCCATGCTGTTTCAAGTGTGGAGAGGTTGGGCACCTACTACCTACGTGCCCACTCAACACGGAGCCAATGGATTGTACCTGGGCTACAACAGAGAGGTACTGTGCCCTGTCACATCCCCTGGCAAGTCCTAATATGGGAGCGGTGTTAGTGAATAGGCACGCGGTGAGGGCTCTGTTTGATTCCGGCAGCAACATTACTGTTGTCGCTTGCCGTTATGTTTTACCGCGACAGTGGCTAACGCAACATTTACAAGTCACTTGTGTACATGGGAAGACCAGATCTTATCGTTCCGCGGAGTGTTACATCACCTGGAAAGGGGACATGACTCGCTTACCAGTCGCTGTGTTACCCGAACCCCCCTTTCCAGTAATTTTGGGACAAAACTGGTCGCACAGAATCAGCGGTAGAACTTATATCGCTCCCGGGGCCTGATTGGGTCTAGTTATGAAGGGGCAGGGCTCCCTTCCCGTGCTCCGCACGCAGTGCGCTAGGGTAGACAGCAATGGCACAGGTCCTCCAGGGGACATTTCTCTGGCGACGGACCATGACCCGGAAGTATCTGCCAACGAGGGCACGAGCCAGGGAACACTTCCAGTTGCTGACACGCAAGATCCTTTGAATAGCCTAGAACAGCAATTTCGATCCACGCCTGCGTCATTCAAAACGGAACAGTGGAATGACGACTCCCTAAAGTTTGCCCGGAATGCTATCGTTGTCCCCGGTGGCCCACAGGCTGACGATTCCATGCCACGCGAACCTTTTTTCGTTATGGAGAACGATCTGGTTTATCGAGTTGCGACCCACAAGGGTGAGGTGCGGAAATTGTTGCTAGTTCCGCGTACCTTCCGGCGGGAGATATGTGAATTAGCCCATGCCCACCTCTTAGGCGCCCAATTCGGGGCTGAGAAGACTTTGGAGAGGATAAAGCTCCGCTTTTACTGGCCCGGGATTAATGAGAAGGTCCGGCGTTTCTGCCAGTCCTGCCCGGAGTGTCAGATTCGCCAGATTCCTAGGAGGGACCGTGCTCCTCTCATCCCCATTCCACTTATTGATATTCCCTTCGAAAGAATAGGGGTGGATTTAGTCGGACCCCTGGAACCCTCTAACTGTGGCTATAAATATACAGTAATCCCTCCTCGATCGCGGGGGTTGCGTTCCAGATACCCCCGCGATAGGTGAAAATCCGCAAAGTAGAAATCATATGTTTGTATGGTTATTTTTATATATTTTAAGCCCTTAGAAACTCTCCCACACTGTTTATAAATATTCTCTGCACAGTTATACAGTAAACCCTTATTTATCGCGGTTAATCCGCTCCAGACAGATAAATGAATTTCCACGAAGTAGGATTCTTTATTTATAAATCTTTATTTATAAATATTTGCGCAGTTAGAGCATAGAAAACCTGTTTACGACTTTCTAAATACGATTTTAACATTATCAGAGCCCGCTAGACATAAAATAACACCCTTTAGTCAAAAGTTTAAACTGTGCTCCATGACAAGACAGAGATGACAGTTCTTTCTCACAATTAAAAGAATGCAAACATATCTTCTCTTCAAAGGAGCGACATGAGGAGCAGAGAATATCAGAGAGAGAAAAGTAAATAAAAATTGACAGGGCTGTTGTGCTTTTAAGTAAACGAAGCACCGTGATAAAGCCGCCGCAGTGTAGGGATCAATGTGAAGGTAGTCTTTTCAGCATTTTTTAGAGGAGCGTACGTATCTTCTAAGCAAACAGCCTGTGTGCAAACAGCCTCTCTGCTCACACCCCCTCCGTCAGGCGCAGAGTAAAGCAAACACTCAAAAATCAATACGGGCTGTTAGAGCTTTGAAATGTGCAAACGTGTATCATTGAAGAGTTTTATTTAATATGTAATACGTGCTCTGATTGGGTAGCTTCTCAGCCATCCGCCAATAGAGTCCCTTGTATGAAATCAACTGGGCAAACAAACTGAGGAAGCATGTACCATAAATTAAAAGACCCATTGTCCACAGAAAGCCGCGACCCAGCGAAAAATCCGTGATATATATTTAGACATGCTTACATTTAAAATCCGCGATAGAGTGAAGCCGCGAAAGTCGAAGCGCGATATAGCGAGGGATCATTGTATATTAGTCATGGTAGACTACGCAACCCGGTATCCAGAGGCAGTTCCTCTGCGCTCCGCTAATACCAAAAATATCACACGGGAATTGGTCAACCTGTTTTCTAGAGTGGGTATACCCAAAGTAGTCCTCATGGATTAGGGTACGCCCTTTACTTCAGATACGTTCAGGGAGGTTGCTAGGTTACTCCGTATTAAGCACCTAAAGATGTCTGTCTATCACCCGCAAACAGACGGGTTGGTGGAACGGTTTAACCAGACTCTTAAACAGATGCTACGCAAGGTAGTCAGCGCAGACGGTAGGAACTGGGACCAACTGTTACCCCTTGTGCTTTTTGCTTACCGGGAAGAACCCCAGGTCTCCACTGGTTTCTCCCCGTCTGAGTTAATATATGGATGAAAACCCTGAGGGATATTGGATATAGTAAAAGAAGGATGGGAAGCAGAGGCCCTACCATCCATGAATATATTATAGTATGTGGCGCAACTGCGCAACAGGCTCAATAAAATCAGGCCACTCCTAAAGGAACACGTGACTCGTGCGCAAGCAGCGCAAGCTCGGTGCTACAACCGTAACTTGGTACTCCGGGAGTTCTACCCGGGGGATCGAGTGATGGTGCTCGTTCCTACCTCCCACTCTAAATTACTAGCTCACTGGCAAGTACCATACGAGGTTAAAGAAAGAAAGGGGCTCGTTGATTATTTGGTTAAACAACCAAATCGTCGGCCGAGCGAGAGGATCTATCATGTAAATTTGTTAAAACCTTGGAAAGAAAGGGAGGAATCTCCCGAGACGCGTGGCTCCCTCTCCCTATTCACCTGCACACCTGCCCTTAACCTCGGTGACAAGATGACCCCCCAACAACGGCAGGATTTAACCCAAGCAATCCTGGCCATTCCCAAAGTAGTGAGCGAGGCACCAGGCCAGACTTCGCTGATTGAGCATGACATAGTCACGGCACCGGGAGAGACCCTATAGACTCCCGGAGGCAAAACGCGCCGAGGTGGAACTCAAGGTTCAACAGATGTTGGACATGGACATTATCGAAGAGAGCCATAGTCCCTGGTCCAGTCCTATCGTCCTCGTGTCCAAACCCGATGGCTCCTGGAGATTTTGTAATGACTTCGGACGTCTAAACCAAGTCTCCAAGTTCGATGCCTACCCGATGCCCCGAAAAGATGACCTTATCGAGCGCTTGGGTACGGCTCGCTACCTGACTACCCTTGACATGACAAAAGGGTACTGGCAAATTCCCTTAGCGGCATCTGCCAAGGAAAAAACTGCTTTCAGCACCCCAAGTGGACATTGGCAATACAAAGTCCTTCCATTTGGACTGTATGTGGCCCCAGAGACTTTTCAGCGTCTGGATAGAGTGCTAAAGCCCCACCAGTCCTATAGTGCCACCTACCTGGATGACGTAATCATCTATTCCGACTCCTGGAAGGAACATCTATTGCAGGTATCCGCTGTCCTCGCGACACTAGCAAAAGCCGCTTTCCGCATAAATCCGCGTGTTTCTTTGGTTTAAAGGAGCCAAATATTTAGGCTACGTGGTGGGACGAGGACAGGTGAAATCGCAATGTTCGAAAATAAAAGACATTCTCGAATGGCCCCGTCCGAATACCAAGAGACAGGTGCAGGCTTTCTTGGGGTTAGTGGGGTACTACCGGCGGTTCGTGCCAGTGCCGGATTTAGACTTGATAAGGCCCTAAGCTATTTGAGACATGGGGCCCTTCATAAGTATATATGACAATTGCTCACTCGGACAATTTGTTTTGGGGGCCCCCAAGAAGGTGGGGGCCCTAAGCTATAGCTTGTGTAGCTTATACGTAAATCCTGAACTGGTTCGTGCCCCGCTTCTCCGAAAAGGCAGCACCCTTGACTGATTTAACGAGAAAAGGCGCTCCCTTATACATGGTATGGAACGACAAGGTGGACCAAGCATTCAGTAACTTGAAAAAGGCCCTGACCTCTGCACCGATTTTGAGAACCCCTGATTTTACTCTTCCTTTTCTCCTACAGACCGATGCTTTGGACACAGGCCTGGGTGCTGTGTTCAGCCAAAGTATCGATGGTGTCGAGCACCCCGTAATGTACCTGAGCCGAAAACTGCTGGACCGGGAGACCAGGTACACGGCAGTGGAGAGGGAAGCCTTGGCCATTAAGTGGGTGGTGACTCATCTACGTTACTACCTGTTGTCTGTTGTCACTCTAGTGACTGATCACGCTGCTCTTCAGTGGATGTCACTGCACAAGGAGTCGAATCCCTGAGTCACCAGGTGGTTTCTGGACTTACAACCGTATAAGTTCACCATCACTTATCATCGGGGTAACCTTCAGGCCAATGCCGATGCCCTCTCCCGTATTCAAGACCTCTCGGTTCGGTCCGCTCGACCTGACGGGTCTGGGCTTCTGGGGGGGATTGGTCGTGTCATGCACGCGCGAGTAGTGGGCCTTAATACGATCGGGAAGTCATACGCCAGGAGGGAGTGGCAGGGTACTAACCTTTCTCTCTTTGTCTCTTACAGAAAAAAAGACACACCGCCGCCATGATTCTACCTTCTACCTCCTACAGCTTTCCGCAGTATGATACTTCCGCCCTTCCTCTGTCCACTACCTATGACGTCAGCAGTCCCATCATCCACCACGGTTCCTACCTAGCATTCCTCCACTTCCAGCCCCGCCTTCATAAATACTCCTTCGACGCCATCTTACCTCTGTCAACCAAATACTGTTTTGTATATGTATTTTGACCGGATTATTTTTGAGACTGTGGATAATTTTAAAGTATACGGGGCCGGAAACCCCAAACCTTTATGTGTGTCTCTAATTTCTCTTTTACAATACACACACACATATAAACATATATATACATATCCATACATATATACATATACACATATATATACACACACACATACTGTATATACATATATACATATATATACATATCTACATATACACACATACATATACATACATACATACATACATACATACACACAAATACATACACTCACCTAAAGGATTATTAGGAACACCTGTTCAATTTCTCATTAATGCAATCTAATCAACCAATCACATGGCAGTTGCTTCAATGCATTTAGGGGTGTGGTCCTGGTCAAGACAATCTCCTGAACTCCAAACTGAATGTCAGAATGGGAAAGAAAGGTGATTTAAGCAATTTTGAGCGTGGAATGGTTGTTGGTGCCAGACGGGCCGGTCTGAGTATTTCACAATCTGTTCAGTTACTGGGATTTTCACGCACAACCATTTCTAGGGTTTTCAAAGAATGGTGTGAAAAGGGAAAAACATCCAGTATGCGGCAGTCCTGTGGGCGAAAATGCCTTGTTGATGCTAGAGGTCAGAGGAGAATGGGCCGACTGATTCAAGCTGATAGAAGAGCAACTTTGACTGAAATAACCACTCGTTACAACCGAGGTATGCAGCAAAGCATTTGTGAAGCCACAACACGCACAACCTTGAGGCGGATGGGCTACATCAGCAGAAGACCACACCGGGTACCACTCATCTCTACTACAAATAGGAAAAAGAGGCTACAATTTCCATGAGCTCACCAAAATTGGACAGTTGAAGACTGGAAAAATGTTGCCTGGTCTGATGAGTCTGGATTTCTGTTGAGACATTCAAATGGTAGAGTCAGAAGTTGGCGTAAACAGAATGAGAACATGGATCCATCATGCCTTGTTACCACTGTGCAGGCTGGTGGTGGTGGTGTAATGGTATGGGGGATGTTTTCTTGGCACACTTTAGGCCCCTTAGTGCCAATTGGGCATCGTTTAAATGCCACGGGCTACCTGAGCATTGTTTCTGACCATGTCCATCCCTTCATGACCACCATGTACCCATCCTCTGATGGCTACTTCCAGCAGGATAATGCACCATGTCACAAAGCTTGAATCATTTCAAATTGGTTCCTTGAACATGACAATGAGTTCACTGTACTAAAATGGCACCCACAGTCACCAGATCTCAACCCCTGGATGTGCATCCCACAAATCTCCATCAACTGCAAGATGCTATCCTATCAATATGGGCCAACATTTCTAAAGAATGCTTTCAGCACCTTGTTGAATCAATGCCACATAGAATTAAGGCAGTTCTGAAGGCGAAAGGGGGTCAAACACCATATTAGTATGGTGTTCCTAATAATCCTTTAGGTGAGTGTATATATATATATACATACACACACATATATAAACATATATATACATATACATAAATATCTACATATATACACATACATCCACACATATATACACACAAATACATATATATATACATACAGACACATATATAAACATATATACATATACATACATATCTACATATATACATATACACACACATATTATATATATGTATATATATACCCTTTGGGGTGTGAGCAACTGTTGCTGGGGGTGCCAGGATCCATCAAGGGAGAAAAATGAAAAACATTATTTGTACAAAATCTTAATTTATTTATCCATTCCTAAATAATTAAATGGGCAGGCTATTTCGTATCAGTGCAATACGCTGCTTATTAAAACGGATGACTCCCACTCTTATGTGCAAGTCTGCGTGGATATTATGAACTATCGTATCTGTTCAAGTTATATTTGAATTTTAAATAGAAGGAATTTTTATTTAGTCGACAGAAATATCTTTGATAGGAATGTGAGTTAAATGTAGGCATTATTGCATAAAGTTTTCTTCACCATAGAAATGTAAAGAGTAAATTCGCCTTACATTCCAACCAAAGATATTTGTGTTGACTAAATTGAACTTGAAAAGATATATTTTTTCGAATGTGATCGCGAAATTCAGATCGAGTTGACGCGCACTACTTCAAGCCCGCATGCTATTGTGGTTTTGCCTCAATAAGTCACCCTCCCCTCGCTCCTACTTTTTTACCGTTCATC
Organism: Polypterus senegalus; assembly: GCF_016835505.1. Classification (NCBI taxonomy): domain Eukaryota; kingdom Metazoa; phylum Chordata; class Cladistia; order Polypteriformes; family Polypteridae; genus Polypterus; species Polypterus senegalus. The sequence continues at coordinate 120,076,692 of NC_053154.1, read as the reverse complement.
AAATGATTACACTGAGTATGGCTTTACCAAAACAATCATTGATGGCAAATAAAGTATCCATTATTCATAAAGCTTCAATTGGTGATCTGTCTTTCTGCGTTAACTGCATATTTTTTCATACGTCTCAAACCAAGGGGATGCGAGGGTAAAATGAATCGGGAAGCGCTGATATATATGTATGTGTGTGTATATATATGTATATATATATTGAAATAGTTGTACTGTGAAATAATGCAAAGAGTACGCAACACTTGTTTCACCCTAATTTTGGGGTCATCAGGCGTACATACTCAGTGCACCCCCTCTCGGGAATCGAACCTCGGACGTCTTCCATTGCACCACGGCGTGTGGTTTGTCTATTTGAGAGTATGTAAATCGGGTATATATATATATATATATATATATATATATATATATATATATATATATATATATATATATATATATATATATACAGTAATCCCTCCTCGATCGCAGGGGTTCCGTTCCAGACCCCCTCGCGATAGGTGAAAATCCGCGAAGTAGAAACCATATGTTTGTATGGTTATTTTTATATATTTTAAGCCCTTATAAACTCTCCCACACTGTTAACATTATTAGAGCCCTCTAGACATGAAATAACACCCTTTAGTCAAACGTTTAAACTGTGCTCCATTACAAGACAGAGATGACAGTTCTTTCTCACAATTAAAAGAATGCAAACATATCTTATCTTCAAAGGAGCGCAGTCAGGAGCAGAGAATGTCAGAGAGCGGCATTTTGTAGAGGAGCGTCCGTGTCCTCTGTGCAAACAGCCCCTCTACTCACACCCCCTCCGTCAGGCAGAGAGAGTGAGAAAGATAGAGGGAAGCAAACAATCTCAAGCACCGCGCGGGAAGCATATATCATTGAGGAGTTTTAGTTAATATGTAATACATGCTCTGATTGGGTAGCTTCTAAGCCATCCGACAATAGCTTCCCTTGTATGAAATCAACTGGGCAAACAAACTGAGGAAGCATGTACCATAAATTAAAAGACCCATTGTCTTCAGAAAGCGGTGAACCAGCGAAAAATCCGTGATATATATTTAGATGTGCTTACATTTAAAATCCGCGATAGAGTGAAGCCGCGAAAGTCGAAGTGCGATATAGCGAGGGATTACTGTATACCCATGCTTCGCAGCGGAGAAATAGTGTGTTAAAGAACTTATGAAAAAGAAAGGGAACATTTTAAAAATAACATAATATGATTGTCAATATACAGTAATTGTTTTGTGAGTGTTATGAGTGTTGCTGTCATCAAGGATTTAATTATCATTATTTCTTTCAATCAGGTTCGTATTTGTAGGATGTGTTGTGTTCAAGTTACATTCAGTGTTTGTCGATCGTTGTAAAGATAACAGGTTTCATTCTTCAATTTGTTTCTTACTGCATCAATAAACAGCTCGTCTTCCTCTTTATCTGAGACGTGACACACTGCATCCACAGATTTTTTTTTACACTGTCTTCCTTTAGCGGGACATTGACTTTTTCCACCGTGTGCTTTGTTTCTGCAGTAGCTACAGTTATGAATATGCTTGTATGTGTCACACGTTTCATATTTTTTTGCTGCCTTCTCAATTGTGTAATTCGGTTTTTGTTCAGCACTCTTTGGAACTGTTGCTTTTTGTCTGTGCACTCGTCCAGTTCACGTGAGCCGCTCGGTGTACATGCATCGAAGGTTCCCAGCTGTGCTGGTGCCATCTCGTGCGATGTCCACGGCTGTATTTAATGTGAGCTAAGACCTGGCACTTAAAAGTTTCTCTCGCAGTTTCGCTGAGTTTGTGCCAAACACCACCCTGACCATCTCATCTTCGTCTACATAAGCACAGTCCTTCACCCATGAATATTTAGCGGCAGTGTTTCTATTGGATTGCCGCTGACCGACGGCCTTATATGGGCAGGCACTAAATTACGTGGGAGGCGTAACTCCGCCTCCCACGGCCATTGAGCAGAAGTCTATTATAGTATATGGACGAAAAAATAGGTTCCAGTTATGACCATTGCGCGTAGAATTTCGAAATGAAACCGGCCCAACTTTTGTAAGTAAGCTGTAAAGAATGAGCCTGCCAAATTTCAGCCTTCTACCTACACGGGAAGTTGGAGAATTAGTGATGAGTGAGTGAGTCAGTGAGGGCTTTGCCTTTTATTAGTATAGATTTAGGCTCTCATTTCATGACACATTTATTTATTTATGCTCACATTTCACAGTATTTTTATTTATTTACGCATGTATTTATTTATTTAATTTTGTTTGAAATATTCCTCCATATGCCTGTGGTGCAAGAATCCAAATATTAAACAGCAATAATCAAAGCAAATTCCAGTTTTCATGAGTATTTCCCCTATTTTTTGTGGTTGGAAAATGCATGTGGCATCACCTGCAGTTGCTTTATTTATTACAATATTTGAATGCAAAATTCATGACTGGCCCATTCGGAGTATCCAGACAGAAACACAGGTCAAATTCCATTGAATGAAGTGCTCCAGTTTGAAAAAAAAATTATTATAATTGGGATTTTGGTGTTATGGAATTGGAACATAGTGCAGTCATTCAGCACAGTTGACAAAGTTGACTACGGAATGCCAGACTTAATGGCATCTTTTTCATTTTGCAGGCATCAATGGCCCCGAGAAATTTTGTAACTTGCTGACATTTTTTTTATTTTTGAGTCACACATTTTTAACTTGGAAAATGTTTACATAAAAAGATCATAATAGAGGAAGTTTGAGGAATTGAAGGACACATTCGAAAATATTTGGATGCATTAAATTTGCAAGCACAAAATCCAAAGACAGATTCAACAGCAACAAAAATATAAAAAAAATTATTGTGCACAGGTATTCAGAGGGTAACAAATTTATAAAACACTGGAAACAGGTCAAGCAGAATAAACACGAGTGAAGCTAAGCATTCAACACTTTTTCTGAAGGGCGAGCCAAAAATGAGTCCTTCATCTGATCACAGTGCTGAGCAAAGTCGAACTGTGCCATGATGAACCCAGAAATAAGCAAAAGAGGCTCTCTAGCTGTGAACCTCCAGAATTCGGTAAGTAAAGCTGGATTTTTCTTTTTAATGTTCACTGTTTACACTCTGGAAAGCAGTAAGTTAAAAGACCCCCCATTAGAGGGAAAAAATCTTTTCTAGAAAAGGCTGTTTTTCTCTTTAGCTGAATTGTATTGGAAGAGACATTGAGAGTACTTTGGAGCACAATGAAGAAAAGTGAAGTAAAGTAAAATTATTGTTTTAAAGTAAAAATAAATGTTCTTATAGTGAGTGGTTATCTTTATTGTATTTCAGGTTTGTAGACTTTTTCATGAGTTGGAGCTTTTCAGCCTTTCCTCAGACTTACTTTTTTATATACTTTTTTAGCATCTTTCAGTAAAAAAGTATCAAATCGGGGAAGGAATGAATGTGTTGCTATTTTGTTAGTAGCAGACTTTGTTTTGCAGTTTGCTGAACTTAACATGTTAGCATCATTAGACAGAAGGCCAAGTTTCAGTTGCACACATATTGCTGTGTTCACAAACCTTAAAAACATATTGAAAAATTGAAATTTACACCATATGCAAATGTCAACCCTCATCAAAAGAGCAAGGCATCAGCATTGCTCTAAACAATGATTGTAATACCATCTTCTTTATAATCCTGGCCTCTCTTCTTCTCACCTTTCTCTCAGCTAAATGTAATTTCTGAGGTGACTTTAATACTCCTTGTGTCACTTCTGCCCACGTTTAGAATCACTTACAGATTCAAGATTGGCCAGGGTCAGTAGGCAATGCCTTCCACTAGTGGGCCCCAGTATTTTGTGCCTACGTTATGATCTCAAAGAGACCGAATTAAAGGTTGCAACCAGGAAATGAACAAATTGAGGGATTGGCAAAAAACGGGTAAGGGTAAAAATACAGTGAGAGAAAAAAGTGCCAAACAAACAAATCAGAAATGCTAGCAAAAACTCTGTGGCAGAATACCTTGCAAAAAATGTCATAATGGAAGTGCCTTTTACCTTCTAGTAACACTAACAAGAAAATTAGAAAGGCTGGAGAATGAGATCCAACATTAAAATTTTAGGGGACTGGGCACTACCCTCTTGTATAGGCAGGACAACGAGTTAAAAAATGTCATAGGATCTCCATACCATGTGACTGGTAACAGACACGATGACTGCAAACAATATAGCTGTGACCATGCAAAGAAAACCACAAAATAGTTGCAACAATACAAATTTCAGACTTTCTTTTCTTGTGGATGTTTGCCGGGGGAATATCCTCAACTCTTCACCACTTTGCCACATTGATAAAAGTAATAACCGGAAGGATGACATAGAATAAAGAAACAAAAGAAGGAATTAAAAAGGCACAGGGGAGTTTAAAGTGTTAACTAGAAACTACAAATTTGAGAAGACACAATCATGCAAATTCATAAAAGAAGGAAGCTGAAGAAGGAAAGCTAAGGGAGCTACCAACATACTGAGCTCTACAGTGTAATGTGAACAAGCTACACCAGTAGCAGTGTATCAGTAACATCTGCACTGAAGTGCAGTAAGGTATAAGACAAAAAGTAAAAATATCATGATCTTTTTTCAACACACTCAATCAAAGTAGGAAGAATAAAGAAAGGACATGGGAGTCTGCTACTAGACCAGGATAAAGCAGTGGAAAGATCGATATGATGCAGATATTTTATGTATTGGTTGAAATATGTCAATGTCAAATTTACTTATATAGCACATTTAAAACAACATAGAAATGCTGTGGCCAAAGTGCTTTACAATAATAGAATAAAAGAAAAATGTACAATTAACATGAATAATATAAATAGAAATAAAATAAATGAACTTAAATAAAATAAATAATAAATAGAAGTAATGTTACATAATCACAATGAGGAAACCATCAGTATTACTAAAGGTCACGGAATGCAAGTGAACAGAAATGAGTTTTTAATAGTGTTTTGAACAGTTCAATTGTAGACGACTCCTTTATATGATAAGGTAAAGAGTTCCACAGGCGAGGAGCAGCAGCTGCAAAAGCTTTGTCCCCCTTAGTTTTATACTTAGTACGAGGGACAACAAGAGACAACTGACCAGAAGATCTAAGCACTCTAGATAGCTGGTGTAAAACACACAATTCAGATAAATCTGCAGGAGCAAGCCCATGTAAAGATTAAAAAACTAGCAACAAGATATTAAAATCAATTCAAAAACTGAGAGGCAGCCAGTGTAAAGAAGCTAAAATTGGAGAAACAGAATCAGACTTTTCTGCTCAAACACAGGAACATAAGTTTGTGTAAAAGTATAACAAATCAACGGGCAGATGGGGAGTGTCTGATGATTGCATATAGCGCCGAAGTTACTGCTCTCTCCTTACCATTCTCTCCTCTGCATGTCCTGGAGTACAAAAGAAACAGCATACAGCAACATGCGGGGACTGGAAGGAACACTCAATAAAACTGAATAAAAAGAAAATCAAGTGACGTTTAGATACGAAGAAGGCAGCTTCGCCAGCATTTGTGTGTCAGAACCCTTTGGGGGGGTGCGTTAGTATGCATCGTGCTACAACGCAGAACTATAGCGCGTCTGTATTCTGTTTCTTTTGTACTCCAGGGCATGCAGAGGAGCGAATGGTAAAGAGCAGTAACTTCGGCGCTATATGCAATCATCAGACACTCCCCATTTGCCCGTTGTTTTGTTATACTTTTACACCAACTTATGTTCCTGTTTTTGAGCATGCTCAAACGGGCATTCTCAAAAAATACATGTGTAATGCCACGAAAAGTGCACGCAGACACTTCATTTCGCAAACAAAACAAGTGCACTTTTATTCAAGACTACCTGTATAACCGAAGAAAAAAGAAAGCAAGTTACAGTAGGCGATTGATACGACAGCTTGCATGGTGCAATGCTAAGAAGTGCTTATTTTCATTCCGTGCTATATAAAATCATCACTTTCAAATATTAACAGTTACCACACACCCAAGGACCGTCCTTCCTACATTTACGACACGTGTACTTGTTGCAGTGCACACACCTCTCTGTGCTATGGTTCCTATTACACTGAATGAGCACCTGACACTGTACTTTCTTCCCTGGGGGAAGGTCCCGCATCAGAGAATTTCCAGTTCCTGCATAAATTCACACCCGATCTGACGCTGTTCGTTTTCAAATAATATTGCATTAGTGCGATTATATTTTCACATATATTGTCTCTTTCTTTCAGGTGTGTAATAGAAACCACAGCATAGAGAGAAGTGTGTACATTGCTTCTTACAGGAAAAGGCGATGGAAAAAGTGCACTTGAATAAAAGTGCACTTTTGTTATACTTTACACCAATATATGTTCCTGTGTTTGAACGACACGGGCAGATGGGGAGTGTCTGATGATTGCATATAGCGCCGAAGTTACTGGTCTTTACCATTCTTTCCTCTGCATGTCCTGGAGTACAAAAGAAACAGCATACAGCAACATGTGGCGACTGGCAGGAACACTCAATAAAACTGAATAAAAAGAAAATCAAGTGATGGTGAGATACGAAGAAGGCAGCTTCGCCAGCGTTTGTGTGTCAGAACCGGTTCTGGGGGTCGTTAGTATGCATTGTGGTACACTGCAGAGCTATAGCGCGTCTTTAGTGAAAACAGCCGTGTCAGATGGGGTTGTATGGATTGATTCTGAACGCGACTGAGAGAATGAAAAGTGAATAAAAAAAAAAGCTAACCTTTACAAGGATCATAAATTGCACCGGCTGTTACAGACTGAAATCAAATGTATGCTTTTATTCTAACATTGTAAGACTAAGAGCAGTTTACTTCTCAAAACGGAGTGGCGCAGGATCGAACTCGTGACCTTTTGATTCCCAAGCGGGAACTGATTCTATTGAACCAAGGAGGAAGTTACAATAAGCAGCTGTCAATGTCGCATGTTAAGGCGGCTTTTTGTTTCTGCAGTTATATTTTTGAATAAAAGTGCAATTGTTGTGTTATTCTTGTGAAAATGTTTCTTTGCTATTTGGACTTCAGGCTTCATACATTATATAGTTTATGCCTACGTTTTGTCATCTACTACTAGAATATAAAAAACGTTTCTGTTTTAACAATGTGTTTACACAGATTACTGTAGAAACGGAACAGACATGAAATGTGTGTGTTCCAAATAACGATCTATTATTTCCACTCTAAAACTCCACTTCACTCCCAGATACTCAATCAAGGCATGAGCTGAGAGAAGTTCGTGCACGTTCTAAATTGGTGGGGGGATGGAATAGCCGGCTGCTCCTAGCTTCTCTTTATCAGCACATTTAGAAGACAAAGGACACTGGCGGAGAGGTGTGAAGGGATTTAAGAAGCAATTTAAGGTGGGACGGAATTACGAGTTTTTTCGTAGGCTCTGGTAATTCTAGTGTTAAAAAATGAGGGCACAACTCCATCAGTAATAGAATCATTGATAATGGCTAGTAAAGATGGACCCAAAGCATCTATATGGATAGAAACATAACAGAAGAGCAAGATGAAGTACATAAAGTATACTGTATAAGAAAGAGGGGATCCAGTTCTGAGATACGATTTGATAAAGCATCAAAAGACTTGAAATAGAAGAAAGCCTGTGGAGATAACAAGATACTAGATTAGTTTGTGCTGTAAGCAGAAAACACCAAAAGCTAATTTTTAAAAAATCATGAAAAAGATGCACAGTAACTTAGAGCTTCCCAATGATTATAAAAGAAACATTAGAGTAACAAGGCTGAAAAAAGCAGGAACCACAACTTGGAGAAGTTTCATCCCACTCATCAAACGTCCAAACAGAAATTCTTCATAACAGAATAGAAAAGAAAGTGAAAAAAATGCTAAATGAAGATCAGTATATATTCAGAAGAAACATGGAGACAAACGAAGCAATTCTGGCACTAAAAATGTACATAGAAATTTTAGTTTTACAAAAAACATTTGATTGTGTAGGATAGAATAGGTTTAGAATAATAAAAATATTGGAATTATGTATAAAGATAAGAATAATTTGTACACTTTGCATAAATCAAGAAGGGGTGGAAACTGTAGTTACAATTAAGAGAAAGTATACCAAAAAGAGAACTAGAATATTCAGTGACTACAGCAAGAAGATAAACGTGTAGAAAACATAAAGAGTGCACAGGGAGGCAATGGTGAAATGACATTTAGATTGGGAAGAGAAGAAATCCAGAATGTTGGAGAATTAAGCTACTGAGCAAGCCAGATAAGCACAGATGGGTGATGCACATTGTATATAAGAACCAGAACACTGGGAGCAAAAATTGCATTTACACTCTGCCAATGGTAATTCTGGAGACAAAGAAAACTTTTCAAAGACTTATATATGGATCTTAGCAATGTAAGGAAATGAAATATGGACTTTATTAACAAGGGACAAAAAAAGAACAGAAGCCTTTGAAAGGTGGTGCTGTCACCAGGTGCTCATGATGCCAGTGATTGATGGGTCACAAACTAGGAAACATCCGCTGAAAAGGAGAAAAAATTAGACACACTGTCAAGCATCCTCATCATCATACACATCATCATCATCAGAATAGTAGATGGCAGATATTATGCCAAAGATGGACCAATAAAACAGTTTATCGGTCAAATAAAGGTTTTGGGTGTACCACATTTTACACAATGAAGAAGAAAGCAAGGAAAATAGGGAATTCAAAAACTGCAGTGATATATCAAACATAGGATTGATGACTGGATACAGAATAAATAGATTAGATGCAGCAAGTTATTTTATGATGCTAAAATTGACATATACCATTTTGCTCTTTTTCTAATAATAAAAAAGATCATGCATTTTTTTTCTTACTCAAGAAAATCAATTTTCTGCTAGAGTACACTTATAAATATACACTTTCTAGGATATTGATTATTAAACGCTATAATATAGTCTGTGTCAAGTAAACAGGATATATTCTATGACCAAATCCAAAGGGCAGCAGTTGTATGAAATTTGATCCTTAGGCATATCCTCATTACTTTTGTACCTAAAAAAAGATTTTAAAAAATCTTCTGTGTTCTGATACATTTGTTATTTCCTAAGAAAATATTATGCTTTTTGGCAAGCCCAGTAGCAGCATGAATTACACTGTTTTCTAAAAGTCCAGCACCTTGCTGTAAATGGCACTCAATCAGGCCATATAAAGGAGCTGGCCCAGCAAAGGGAAGGGGAAGAAAAAAGAGAGAAGAAACAAGAACAGAGAAGAATGGAAGTTGAAAGGAAAGATGAACAGAGAAAGAAAGGAAGAGCGAGAGTCAGGATTGGGAGAGCCCATATAGAGAGGAATGGAGGCAGATGGTCGGGAGTGAGCCTCGGTTAGAGGAGCCTGGAGCTGATAAAGGAGAATTCCTATTGTGTGATGCTGGGGAATAGGAGCAGACTATTATGCCGTGTCTCCCACAGACAGCAAAGGACTGGCAGTGGAAGACGTGTGAGCAATTCAGCACGGTGCCCCATGGATGCCAAAGGTGGCAAAAGTGAAAATATTTTTCAATTTCTCTTGATATAGCTTACTTCAGTATAAGTCATGTGAACCCTTCACATTTACAAATAAATTTTACCAGCATATCAAAGGCTTCTAAAATGCCATGCCACACAGAGATGAATAACCACTTACTTGACACTCTGAAAGGGTTATTAAGGGCCCAAAGAAGACTTTATTTATGTCTTGATACATAACAGGATATGAGTAATAGATGTATTTTAGCAGTACCTAAAGTAATGTGCTAAATAAACGTTTTAAAAATAGTAAATATCAAACTTTACTTGAGATTTTTTATTTCTGTAAGTATTTAGTTTGAGTCAGTAATGTAGCAGGAGATTTTACCTCACAGCACTTGGACTCCAGGCTCACAGCTGTTTTGGGGTGTCCTCAGTGTGGAGTCTGTGTCTTTTCTATTTCCTTTGAGGACTGTGGTTTCCTCTCACAGTTGAAGGGCATGTCAGTCAGATCAATTGCTGATGCTGTGCCTCACGCTGAGTGTATCTTCTGAACTCTCAAAGGCTGATGATGTCTGCTTTGCTTCCATTGCTATTGGGATATGCTGTACCTCCCCATGACCCTAAATTGAATAAATATTTATTTTTGCCTGAGCATCTATTAAATGTCTTTGAATCAGGCCCAGTTCCACTGCCTGCCTAATTTTTACTGTATCTTTGCACAGAAAATGTATGTTTTTTATGTTACTGCTACTTTTTATTTATTTAAATTCTGACAGCAGCTTTATTTCCTTTCTGTTAATCACTGTATTATTTTTTGCCAGTTTCCTCTTAGAGGTTAGGATGTGTATCTTAAAATGATGCACCAGAAACTTTGACTTGGCTGTTTGTTACATCTGGAAGATAACAATGTGTCAGAATGATACACAGGATATTTCAAACTGTAAATGAGAAATCTTAACAAAAAAAACGACTTTTAAAAGACAAATGCATTTCAACAATCATGTACAGATTATAGTAGCTGTCTTCACTTTATTCCCTTCAAAGCTCTCTTCTTGAGTGACAAACGATTTTCCCATTTCCCAAAGGCTTTCTAACACCTCAGCTAAAGTGATTAGCTATTAGCATCTAATTAGTGCTTTCATTTGACTACAACACACTCGTTACTTGTCACAGGACATTGGGAGCTGAAGCCCAGCAACTGGGAAACCATTTCCTATTTTAAATTCTTAATATGCTGCAATATGTGTACTGGCAATGGACCCCAGACCTGCCATTCAAAAAGATGAAAGTTATTTAGTTTGCAAATATAGCCGAATAGAATAAAGAATACCAAAGGAATATTACATCTCAGCACAAACACAAATGTTTGAAGGACATATGTAAACTTTAATATATTTCATTAATGTAACTAATTCTGACTAATAAAATATTTCATGTTATTGTCACTAAAATATTTCATAAGTACTGTATTTAACTATTAAATGGAAATAAAGTTTGGAGCTTAACCACAACTAAATAACTTAAATAGATTGTGATATGGTAAGTTTATTACATAAAATAACAGTCTAATGTTCTTAAGCTCAAAGCAGAAAGCAACTGCCCCATGAAATTGTATTTGCATTTACAAATTAACTGTCGGACACTTATTTCTACGTTTACTTCATGCTTGGTAGGGGATGACAACATTGATAACGGGATAAGAATATCGATCTTATTAGTTTGGCCTGTTCCTCAAATTTTAAATTTGTTGTAAAGTGTTTGATAGCACCTCAGTGGAAACAAGAGGACTACAATTAGGCATTAACCAATAATTAATCTCAAGAAAAAAAAAAGAAAAATACCCACGGCATTTACCAATTCTTATTCATTAGCCAAATATGTGAAAGAATGAAATATGACTAGGTGGTGATACAGTGAAATTGAATATTTCTTCACATTGATCATTTTATGACTTTTTTGGGCTGAAACAGGAAAGGGTGCTAATCTGCGTGCACAGATCTGAAAAGTAATCCAGTCAGCTAATATTCACATCCCCTGCTGCTGATGTATTCATATACCTAAAGCATAACTCCCTAACTCAATTATAGACTTCTCAGGAGGTCTGTGTCAAAGAATATGAATAATGTCTCTGTAATTGCCTCTATGTTATTAATTCAACAAAGAGAGACTATATTTTGATGTGAAAGATTGCAATAATTGTAGGATAACAGCAATTCTTGAACAACCAAGTACCCAGAAAAAAACACACTTTCTTAGAAAAATCTAAAACATAATAAATGTTTATGTTTGTTGATTCCTTAAAAAATTACAGATGTCACTAAGTCAGTATGATATTTACTGGAATGTCCTCTTAACTTTTTGACAGATCTAACAAATGAACCCTGAGAAGATCTTAAAAAGAAAAATGAAAAACACAACATTTATCAATTAATCTTTACTCTGTTTACTGAATGCGTCTCATGACAAATTCATCCTTTTAAAACATTTGTTTCTTAAGCTTACTGCCTGTTTATCGTCCAATACTATGGATCTGTAAATAATGTCTTTGATTGTGGTGGGCAGGGGGTGTGTAGCTAAGATGGCAGGGCCCAGCAAGCACCATGGACAGAAAAGAAAGCATAGTTTATATTCATGATAGTGTGGCACTGCCACGGGTGTGGTAAGGCTAGTTGATATATCAATTGACCTTGAAGAGTTATAGACGGGCACAGCAGAAAGTTTAATAAGACTGTCAGGCACCCGGGTCCGTAACACATAAAACTGGTAGACCTTGATAGAGGGACCGAGGTCAGTGGAACAGTAAGAGATGGCGACACCGAAATGTATTTGAAAAAAAGTGCAATTTATTATGCAGTAAATGTCGCAAACAGTCACAAAAGTTGTGCATTTCAAAAAGGCAAAGAAATAAAAAAATACCTTCTCTCAAATAAAGATTAATTTTATTAACATACTTCTGTTCTGAAGCATCACCGTACGTCCTACTGCTCACCCAGCTTCCCCTTTACACTTTACCGATAGGCTTTTATAAGTTCTCCCAGCAATCAGCTGACAAGGGACCTGGACACCCATCTCCCTGTCCCGCGTCTTGTACACCTATAAACCTGGGAGCTATCCGCGTGTCCACGCTCACCTGATCACCAGATGGTGCTAGCTCTCGCCCACGCACACCTCCCAACACCCGCACTGGTCCTCCTCAACTGTGCCTCCTCAGCGAACAACAAAAGCAAAAAAACAAAAACCATCCAAAAACAAATATAGCCTTCAAAGACCTATTGCTGTGCCCTATCTTGCTGCCTCGAAGCCCCAGGCCACAAGCAATCGTCTTCTGGGGACACGGACAAGCGAGCGCTGACTCAATTCCCGAAAGTCCGCCAAGGAGAGACACCCCCAACACAATCCAAAATCCCCCCAAGACGCGCCACCCAGCGATCGCTGACACCACCCCACACCCCCTCACTAGCACCGAAAATGATGCAAGTATGTGCCATTTCCCCAAGTATAATTTATAATACCACAGATAAACCAGAAACTGTCCTGCCTGAAGCTGATAAGGCCTTCTATATACCTACACTGTTGTGAAGGGAGTTGCATCTTCACAATGACACATTCAAGTTTGCTAAAGTACAGGAGGTCCAACAGAGCAAGGAGAACCGCACCCATCCAGAGGTTTGAAGCTTTGAAAAGCATGGTATTTGCCAAAATATAGAACATGGTCCCATGCTGGTAATTAGGAATTAAAACTGCCATTTTAGAAATACAGACTATGGGGAAAAATGGCTTAGAAAAGTAGCTTTTAGTAGTAACTTCTAAAGTTACAGAGGGCTCAGGGGGAACACAAATGCTAGTAGCTACTAGAAGGAGATCTAACTCAATTTTTCTATTTCAACAATAAAGCCACTGACTCCAAAAATAATTCTGGGGCTTGGCAAGAAGTACTTCAGTGATGGAATTCAAAGGCTACAAGCTCAATGAATCTAAGATCAGGAGGCAAGAGCTCCAATGGTTTGTAAACGAGAGACCCAACAACAGAATGTTTGTATTCCCTATGCAATACAAGCTCTTGCCACCAACAGAAATTTTCAGATGACTACCCCATCATAGGCTGCATCAAAAATGGAGAAGAGTCATAGTATAGGCAGGTTGTGAGGATGCAACTCACCACCAGCAAGACAAAAGAGAAAGTTGTTAACTTTCGATGTGCCAGGAAACCTCTGAAACCAAACTGGACTGGTGTGACAACATAGTGGTGCTGAGAGACCCAGGTCTTTTGATATATGTATATTTATGCGCTGTCGAACCCTCTGGCAGTCACTAATATGGGAGTGGTGTTGGTGAATGGGCATTCGGTTATGGCTTTATTTGATTCCGGGAGCAATATTTCCATTGTTGCTCACCGTTATGTTTTACCACAACAGTGGCTTGCAAAACGGACAAGCATAACATGCGTACATGGAGAGACGAAGTCATACAGGTCCGCGAGGTGTTTAATAACCTGGAAGGGGACTCCAAAACAGCTATTGGTTGCGGTGTTGCCCGAGCCCCCCTATCCAGTTATATTGGGACAAGACTGGTCCAAAAGTAAAGGCGGTAAAACTATCACCACTCCTATACTCAACCTGGGTCTGATTATGGACGGTCAGGGGACCCTCCAAATTTCTCCCATGCCGTGCTCATCAGCAACCATTGATGTAGTAGGTGGTCTGGGAGGATGCACTTTGGCGACGGACCCCGACCCGGAAGTACAGCCAGGTGGGGTTCCAGGATCAGCGGGCGCTGCTCTGGACCATGCACCTGATGTATTAGCTGGCATAGACTTTCAATTTTGCTCTACGCCGGCGTCATTTAAAAGGGAGCAGTGGAATGACGATTCCCTGAGGTTTGCCCGGAATGCTATTGTATCCGTAGACGACCTAGTGTCGCTAGATTCCACACCACCGGGACCCTACTTTGTCCTAGAAAATGACTTGTTGTACCGAGTTGTGGAACACGAAGGCGAGGTACGGAAGTTTCTGTTAGTGCTGCGAACCTTGCGGCGGGAGGTCTGCGACCTAGCACACGTCTACCTCTTAGGCGCCCACCTTGGGGCTGAAAAGAAGCTGGGCGTATAAAACTCGAGTTTTATTGGCCCGAGATCAACGAGGAGGTCCGCCGTTTCTGTCAGTCTTGCCCAGTCTGTCAGTTATGCCAGATTCCCTGGAGGGACTGAGCTCCTCTAGTCCCGATTCCCCTTATTGACGTTCCTTTTGAGAGAATTGGAGTCAATCTCGTAGGACCCCTAGAACCTTCGGCTCGTGGCCATAAATACATATTGGTCACGGTGGATTACACAACGCGGTACCCAGAAGCAGTTCCCCTGCGAGCTGCTAACACAAAAAATATCGCACGGGAATTGGTAGGTCTATTTTCCCGAGTGGGCATACCCAAAGAAGTCCTTACAGACCAGGGTACGCCCTTCTCTTTGGATACGTTCAGGGAGGTGGCCAACTTACTCCATATTAAGCATCTCAAAACGTCCGTTTATCACCCACAGACAGACGGGCTGGTCGAAAGGTTTAACAAGACCCTTAAGCAGATGCCCCGCAAGGTAGTCAGTGCGGATGGGAGGAACTGGGACCAGCTGCTGCCTTTAGTTCTTTTTGCTTATCGGGAGGTACCACAAGCCTCCTCGGGGTTTTACCCATTTGACCTTCTCTAATGGCGCCTCCTCGGGTATTTACCCATTTACTAAAGGAAGGCTGACACTTCCCTCCACAAACCTGTTGGAGTATATCGCGCAATTACGTGATCGATTAGATACAATCCAACTTATACCAAAGGATCACATGTCTCGGGAGCAGGGAGGCCTGGAATTCCCTACCTGTGCGAATTTCAGCCAGGAGATCACATAGTGGTGCTCATGCCCACGTCCCACTCAAAACTGCTAGCCCATTAGCAGGGCCCGTACGAGGTTAATCCAACTTATATTTGGTAAGCCAGCCAAACCGGATCACATGTCTCACGGAACTTACAAAGCCATGGAAGGCCAGGGAGGAACAACCTCTTCCGAACCCTCCCCTATAAAAAAAGTCATGCTTAACCTCGGCCATAATTTGAAATCAGGAGATCACAGGAGTGGAGCGATCGTGTCTGTCCCAGAGGTGGTCAGTGAAGCACCAGGCCGGACCTCGCTGATTCAGCACGATATTGTGACAGACGCGGAGGTGGTTGTCAGGGAACGACTCTACCGCCTCCCAGAGGCAAAATGGGCTGTGGTGGAGTTGGAGGTCGAACGGATATCGGACATGGGCATTATCGAGGAAAGCCACAGCCCATGGTCCAGTCCCATTGTTCTCATGTCCAAGCCGGAGATTTTGCAATGACTTCCGACGTCTTAATCAAGTCTCCAAGTTTGACACCTATCCCATGCCCCGAGTCAACGAGCTCCTCGAGAGGTTGGGAATGGCCCGGTATTTGACTAGTCTTGACATGACCAAAGGGTTCTTGTAAATTCCCTTACCAGCATCCGCTAAAGAAAAAAACACCTGCAGTACCCCTAGCAGACACTGGCAATACAAGGTCCTCCCATTTGGGCTGCACGGGGCGCCAGCGACTTTCCAGCGTCTGGTAGACAGAGTGCTACGACCCCACCAGTCCTATTGTGCCGCCTACCTCGATGACGTTGTCGTCTTTTCCACCACCTGGGAGGAGCATGTTTTGCAGGTTTACGCTGTTCTCCTGATGCTAGCGAAAGCCAGCCTGCGTATCAATCCCTGGAAATGCTTCTTTGGGTTGAACGAGGCCAGATATTTGGGCTACCTGGTAGGAAGGGGAATGGTGAAACTGCAGTGTTCAAAAATAAAAGACTTCCTGGAATGGCCCCGTCCGATTTTCAAGAAATAGGTGCAGGCTTTCTGGGGGCTAGTGAGTTACTACTATCGGTTTGTGCCTTGTTTTCTCAGAGAGGGCAGCATCCTTGATTGATTTGAAAAAGAAGAAGGCCCCTTTACATGTGGTGTGGAATGAGTTAATGGAATGAGCATTCAGTGACTTCAAAATGGCCCTTACATTGGCACCTGTTTTAAGAAAACCTAATTTTTCTCTTCCTTTTCTCCTCCAGACCGATGCTTCCGACACTGGCCTTGGTGCCATATTAAACCAAAGTACCGATGGTGTCAAACACCCTGTGATTTACCTGAGCTGGAAACTGTTGGACTGGGAGACGAGGCATGCGGCGGTGGAACGGGAAGCCCTAGCGATCAAGTAGGCGGTAACTCACCTGTGGTACTATCTGCTGGGCCGGGAGTTCACCTTGATGATGGACCATGTCGCCCTCCAGTGGATGGTCCTCCACAGGGATTCGAATCCCCGGGTTAATAGGTGGTTTTTGGACCTGCAGCCGTATAAGTTCACCGTCACTTATCGTCGGGGCAACCTTCAGGCCAATGCGGATGCCCTCTCGCGGGCTCACAACCTCTCGGTTCGGGCTTAGTTATTTGTAATAAATTACAAAGTATAAAGGAAGGATGAATGCAAGAACAGAAAGCAGAAATTTGTTAAACATAATTAAACCTGAAGCTTCTCTGGATTTATCTTGATAGGTTTTGTGAAGAAACAACACAACACAGCATAAAGGTTTGGGGTTTTAGCCCCATATACTGCAACAAAAATAGAGTAAAGTCTCCACGTAATTTTACAAGATCAAATTAAGACATATTATGCAGGGAAGAGGGACAATTTATACAGGGGGACCGGAAATTAGAAGGTGGAATGCTGGCAAAGTCGTGATGCAGGATGGGCATTGACATTTTTATAGGGAACAGGGGCCTCATGTATAAACGGTGCGTATGCACAGAAATGTTGCGTAAGAAGTTTTCCACGTTCAAATCGCGATGTATAAAACCTACACTTGGCGTAAAGGCACGCACTTTTCCACGGTACCTCATACCTTGTCGTACACAAGTTCTCCGGTTTTGCAGACTGATGGCACCCAGCGTCAAAGCAGTGCTACTGTTCCTGTGTGGTTTTCAACAACAACAACAACAACATTTATTTATATAGCACATTTTCATACAAAAAGTAGCTCAAAGTGCTTTACATAATGAAGAACAGAAAAATAAAAGACACAGTAAGAAAATAAAATAAGTCAACATTAATTAACATAGAATACTTAATTAATTAATAAAATACATGGTTACTCCTTATTTTTCTGACGCAGCTTTATAAATACACTGAAACTAACTGCATATTGTTTATTAGTGTAATGCATCTGATTGTATTTAACTTTAACAATATAATGGTCCAGGCAATAGCCATAGTATTCCAAATACCATAACTGTTTTAGCATTGTTACTCTTACTGCACCTTCTTCTTCTTCTTCTTACAGCTGTTCCCGTTAGGGTTGCCACAGCGGATCATCTTTTTCCATATTACTCTCACTGCACAACTCGGAGTGTTTATATAACTGTATCTGAGTGTGAATCACAGCAGCAGCTGATCGAAAAGAGAATTATCGGGATACAGAATCAAGCACACGCTACCTCAGCCACGACAAAACGTTTCAAAGCCTTTCCTGTATGGACCTCGCAGTTCAGAAACAGTTTCATCCCAAGAACTAACGCACTCAATCAATTGCTCCTTGTAGAACTGTTTGTACTTATAAGTACAATCACCTCACTGTAAACTTGCCTACAGTTATAATATTACACAACCTGAGCCACTTTATAAAGCGCGTATTTACATATGATGACGATATCATTTTTAAGATGAAATGCAGCAAAATATTTTATTATATTATACAGGTAAAACTTTAACTTCATTTAAATAATCCATATTCTTCACTGGGACTGGCGTGAAGGATAGAATAATTACACATGTACTACGAAGATAATTCGATGTTCCTTAAACGTTTTGAAGAATCGGCGCTCTATGCTTACAGATGGCTTAACGTCTATTACAGAGCTGATTGTGTGGCGATCGGTTACTTGAAGAAAGAAAAGCAAGGACTGCAGGGGCGGCCACGCCAATATATATTGAATATAAAACAGAAAGAGAAAATAATGACACAGCTAAAAACACAGCGGCAAATTTCGCCAAAAAATGCTTGTGTCATGAGCACGAGGCAGCTATGCAGTTTCCACAACGGACGTGGTCATCCACTGTCCATAAGATACCATGTTGACATTGGCGGGCGAAGGGGCCACCAATTCTTTCTCTGCCTAGAGCCGCCCATGAGTACTGCTACAATAAATCATTTCATCGAAGGTCGCACACAATCACTGCGCCGTGAAACCCATGTTTAATAACGTGCTTTAACTCCAATCATCATGAAAATGATATCATGTATACATCTTAGTATTTTAGTTATTCAGAGAGCTGTAATATCACGAATGTAATGGATTCTGTGTTAAGTCAGAGGAAGAGAGCTGGTTTAAGAAGCAAGTAGTGATTCACACACATAGAGCACATAGAAGATCACATACAAAACAAAGCATTTAACGTGCTACTTTAATTACGATGTGATTTGAGAAACTGGTTAATTAAACGATTTTAAGATGACGTTTATGATGTTCTACTTTAATGACAAAATAAACTACATGATTAAAGTGGAAATTTCGAGACTGAAGTTGACATTTCGTGCTTTTTTCCCACTGTGTGCCTATTTTTTTGTCTGTACCCTAATAAGCTTTCATATGACACTCAGACGGTGAGCTACGACTCGCCTTTTCAAGGCGACTTTGATATCTGAGCTTTCAAGTTTCTCAAACACGCTATGTCACTCGATCAACTTCCTTTTGTTGATTATACCAAACAAATAGTATGTTTTTCCTTTGTCTCCACTTGGTATTCACTGAAATTCTTATATTTTCCCCCGTGCTTTTCCCATTGTCTTTTCACAGAAGGCTGAGCTTAAGGGTCGATTTATATTGATTTGCATATTCAAAAAGGCATAATTCTGGGAGGAGTTGTGGCTGGACATAAGGCACGTGCACGAGCATTAGTTTTCACGCTGACCGGGATTTATGTAGCGGAAGAACGTGAAAGTTGGAGTACGCACAGATTCCTGCATCTGGATTTTTCTGTGCGTAAGCACATTTTGGCTCTTGTGCTTAAGCCATGTTATAGTGCGAAATCTACGCACGCGTTATGCATGAGGCCCCTGGAGGGTAGAAGGGAACCCGGAAGTATGGTGGCTTTTTGGCTTGTCTGGGTGTTGTTACGGCAGCGAAATTCAGATGCATACAGCACCAAAAGCATGGAACAGACTCACAGGGCAAATAATATAGCCAATCAAACAATCAATTACTCAATCGATAAACAAAACTAAATAAATGTAAATTCAGCAGATGTGTCACAATTAACTTAATGAGTACATCGTGAGGAAGCACTTATTTGCCCAATAGCAGTGAGCAGAAATGACCCCAAAAGGCACTTTTTAGCACACTGTGATGGAATAAGCATGTGGCTAAAAGCGCTCCAAGAGAACACCTCCTGGAACTGTGCTGTGGACGATTTTTCATGATAGTATCCTATTTTGCCATCATCCTCTTTTCCACAATAGCTTCCAGCGTGTCCAGTGTTCACTCAGCAATGGTGAAGGCTCTTCTGCTATGTTTGCCCTGGCATTATGCTTCTTTTGAGCTCATGTTGCTTCCCCTGGAGACAACACTCAACTGATAGAAAATTTCCAGCAGGTTACTACATATATCAAAAGACCTGAGTCTCTTTAGAAGGTATAGTCTGCTCTGCTCCTTCTTGTACAGCACCACTATGTTGTCACACACGTCCAGTTTGGTTTCAGAGGCTTCCTGGCACATCGAAAGTTAACAGCCTTCTCTTTTGTCTTACTGGTGGTGAGTTGCATCGTCACAACCTGCCTATACTATGAGTCGTCTCCATTTTTGATGCAGCCTATGATGGGGTAGTCATCTGAAAATTTCTCTCGGCTGTTTTCTTTAAATTAGTAATTCATATTTAATGAAACTTTCGCGATTTTGACGCCGTGTTTTAATGGCCGCTATTTTGTCTGCGCTCATATGTCTATCGCGCAAATGTTGGGTCACTATTTATCCCATAAAACTTTCTGGAAGCTTCAAATTTCAAAACTCTGTTTGCATATGACAGACCATGTTGATGTATGGCCTTTGGACTGCACAAGTTGTTGTCCATGTTCATAAGGATAAACAGTGTGTTTAAGCCCTTAGTTATCTTTAACATAAAAATCAAGCTGGTAAGGCACGCAATTGTCTGTATTTCTTTCTAACTAAAAAAACACCAGCAAGACTGAAAAGCCTTGTGTTTTCCACAAATATACAGTAATCATCTTGCACAGTTATTGAGGGAAATTGAAATTTTAAACTTCCTTCATTTAGGGGCCAGAATAGTAAAAATGATTGACAGACAAAGCTCATCAAGAAAGAAGACATACAGATAGACACTTAAGTTTTTGCTTTAAGAAAAAAAAGGAAAGACAGCTTAAAACATTTATTTTAAAACTTTAACCTGTTAAATGAGAAGTGGGAAGCTGTATTGAAAACGTCCATCCATCCATCCATTTTCTAACACGCTGAATCCGAATACAGGGTCACGGGGGTCTGCTGGAGCCAATCCCAGCCAACACAGGGCACAAGGCAGGAACCAATCCCAGGCAGGGTGCCAACCCACCACAGGACACACACAAACACACCCACACACACTAGGGCCAATTTAGAATCGCCAATCCACCTAACCTGCATATCTTTGGATTGTGGGAGGAAACCGGAGCGCCCGGAGGAAACCCACGCAGACACAGGGAGAACATGCAAACTCCACACAGGGAGGACCCGGGAAGCGAACCCGGGTCTCCTAACTGCGAGGCAGCAGTGCTACCACTGCGCCACGGTGCCGCCCACTATTGAAAACTTACAAAAATTATTTTGTACATAAAGTAAAAGATGTTCAAGAAAGAACACGTTTTACTTGCAATCACAGAAGTGTGGAGGTGAAGCTTATATAATTGAGTTAGCACATATGCCTTTGCTGCTTATAAGTCTCGTCCAGGGCATATTGAAAAAAATGAAGTGGCAGAGTCACCATGATGCAAAGAGACACTGTCTAGACATCAAAGAGTAGTTGTAAAGTTTCAGAATACGCAAGTGAATGTCAAACATCTGAACATTTTCTTCAAACAAATACAGAGGCTGAAACAGTAATGCAAACAGCCCAGAAAATCCTGAGGCAAAAGGATCTATTCCTTGGTGTAAATTCTGCAAAATTAATGCTTGGCCATCAAAAAGAAGTGAAGGGAGTTCTTTTTCTCAAGTGGCAACAGAGAAACTGTGATATACCTTTCTGCAAACCTGAAAACCTTTGTTGTTAACATATCATTATTTGAGGTAGAAAAGCCATCAGCATCTATGAAGGTTACCAGCTGCTTTCCTTGGAAATTTCAAAGTTGGAAAATGGAGATATACAATAATAATGTCGTACAGTCTTTTCGCCGAGTTGACTGTCGCCCAGTTGCCACCGAACCGTATAACATTTATAGTTACAAGTTTATTTTGAGAGAAAGTAGACTATAGGATAATGTGAACTAAATAAAATGCCTTGAAAAAATATTTAGTTATCATCCCATCATATTTATGTTCTTTCAATCTGTGATTTTGATGGATTGTACTGGAACATTAGTAAACCATTAAGTGGTAAAAATAAAAAAAAAATCCAAAAATGAATTAATATCCTAAGTTCCAAGCCTTGTAAATCCATTTTATATCAGCTGCTACAGTCAGTATCATTATTGGTAACTTTCTCTTATGATGAAACACTGAGACTGGGCAAAATGTTACCACATCCCCCTCACCAAGTGCACTATTTGTATCAAATGATGGACAGAAGTTTAGAGATCTTGCCACAAATTGTAAGCAGAATTATCAACAGGTCCTGAACTGGGCCACTCAAAGAAATCTGTTGAAATGCTGCTCTGGCTGGTGTGCTTTGTTTTATTGGCCAGTTTAATCGCAAACTTCTTCTCAAGTATTTTTTGTATTATGTTTATAAGAAGACCATCCTGACTTTCACACAAAAATAGAGGAAAAATTGTTATTAAAGAAAGTAAAACTTCTTGTTTAAGAAAGATTCTGTTTAAGGCTTATATATCATGTTTTATTTCTCTATGTTTGGTCATACAGTTGTACTTGAGGGACGTTAAACAAGTTAAACACGGTCAGAAAATGTATTCCATCTTCTTACAAACCTGAGCGCACATTAAGATCTCAAGATGCCGGTCTGCTTATGATTCCAAGGATTAATAAAATAACAGTGGGAGGTCGAGCTTTTAGTTACAGGGCCCCTAAATTGTGGAATGGACTTCCTGCTTCTAAAAGAGATTCCCCCTCGGTCTCAGCCTTTAAATCTCAGCTGAAGACTCACTACTTCAGTTTAGCATATCCTGACTAGAGCTGCTGATTAACTGTACAGACTGTATCTCTGTTGTTAGTCATTAGCACTAAAACATAAGTAACATGATTGTTATAATTTGTTGCTAACCCTCACCTATTCTGTTTCTGTTCTCGGTACTCAAATGTGGCAATTGGTGCCACGGCCCACCTGCCAAGTTGTTTGCCTGCCTATGGTAAAGTCATCCCTCATGGAGGATCACAGGAATCATGGGAAAGAGGGGTCCTTTCATCGGATTGGCTGGCCGAGCAACGCTTCAGCCGTGGAATGGCCAAATGGGGAGGCAGCTTGATGGATGAGGTCTCCAGGACTCTAAAAATATCCAAATCTTATTATGTGATATCATCTACAGTTAAATTCTGCTCCGTACTTCTAAAATTTTTATTATTATGCTGTATTAAGGATTTGTTCTGTTCTGTGTACTGTGTTGTATTGACCCCCTTCTTTTGACACCCACTGCACGCCCAACCTACCTGGAAAGGGGTCTCTCTTTGAACTGCCTTTCCCAAGGTTTCTTCCATTTTTCCCTACAAGGTTTTTTTTGGGAGTTTTTCCTTGTCTTCTTAGAGAGGCAAGGCTGGGGGGCTGTCAAGAGGCAGGGCTTGTTAAAGCCAATTGCGGCACTTCCTGTGTGATTTTGGGCTATACAAAAATAAACTGTATTGTATTGTATTCCTATCATCATGAAAAAGAGATCACGTATACATCTCAGTATTTTAATTATTCAGTATTTTAATTATTCAGGGAGCTGTAATATTATGAATGTAATGGATTCTGTGTCCTGTCGGAGAAAGAGAAAGTGGGGAAGCATGTAGTGATTCACACACATAGAGCACATAGAAGATCAAATACAAAACAAAGCATTTAATGTGCTACTTTATTTACGATGGAATTTGAGAAACTAGTAAATTAAATGATTTTAAGATGAAGTTTATGATGTTCTACTTTAATGACAAAATAAACTACGTGATTAAAGTGGAAATTTTGAGATTAAAGTTGACATTTCATGCTTTTTTTCCCACTGTGTGCCCATTTTTTTTTCTCTGTACCCTAATAAGCTTTCATATGACACTCAGACGGTGGGCTACGACTCTCCTTTTCACAGTGACTTTGATATGTGACAACTTCTTTTTTAGTTCGGGTACTGTGCGACTTTGTGAACTTGAGCTTTCGAGTTTCTCCGACAATCCGTCACTCGATCAACTTCCTTTTGATTATACCACTGTTTAAACCAACAAATAGTACTTTTTTCCTTGCCTCCACTTGGTATTCGTTGAAATTCTTATAATTTCCCCTGTGCTTTTCCCATTGTCTTTTCACAGAAGGCTGAGCTTAAGGGCTATTTATATTGATTTACATATTCAAAGAGGCATAATTCTGGGGTTAGACAGCAGGCGCGTGCACGAGCATTACTTTTCATGATGATCGGGATTTATGTAGCAGAAGAAAGTGGAAGTGTACGCACAGATTCCTGCATCTGGATTTTTCTGTGCGTACGCATATTCCTGCTTTTGTGCTTATGCTGTGTTATAGTGTGAGTTCTACGCACAGCGTTATACATGAGGCCCCTGACCTGGCATGGAATTACCCTCATTCGAGCACTTTAGCTGCCTCCCATGTGCACATGTGTGACAACACAAAGTATACATATTTAGTCAGGGTCATTGGATCCAGTAGCCTATCCTGTCAGCATTGTTGCAAGGCAGGAACCAACCCTGAAAGGGGCACAAATCATTACAGAACCTGCCTACACACCACACCCACTGTCACACTGAGAGGGCTCAGCATTTTATTATGTTATATTTTGAAATGTATGAACAATGCTGCACATCTTCTCTCTGACTCACTTAAAATAATTTGTTGTGATTAATATAATTTGGCTAGTATAAGTTCAATCTGATATTGTCAGGTTTTTGTTGTTCATGGATCAACATCAAAGTTTTCATTCTTGATTAAAGCTGAATAACTTCATTATTATTCCTTGAACACCAATAATCTGACAATATCAAGTTTATCATAGGGGCTATAGCCTTAGCTGTGCTTCTAGAACTGCCTGACATTAAATCACTGCTGTTTTATAAGCTCACTGAAAGTTTTAGAAGTGTTTCAGGTGGTGTGAATTGAAAACACTGCAAAATTCAAGTTGGACCCATAGCTTGAGCTGTCCCATTAAGAGTGGTTGCTCTGTTCCAAAAATGAAAACTTACTGGTATATAAGGTTCCCTCTTTTCACCTTCACCTAATTTATAAAAGTGACTGTATCTTCTCCATATTTTCATTATTTATTCCAATTTTGTGTTTTGTTGTAATATTCAATTACAGAAATTGATACAACCCTAGGTGGTTTCCTCTTGAGTTGAACGAAATTGTATTAGTATACAAATTGCAAATCATGTCTTATCACAGCTCACTGTCTTTTAAATTTACTTGTATATTTCATAATTTAAAGTTTATACAATGTGGTTTTAGTGTTTATAGAAAGAGGTTTTGATGTAACAGGGACTTGTTCTTTGTTTGCTTAAGCACCTATCTGGGCAGAAATAAGGTACTGGGCTTTATAAATTAACAATGAATTGGTTGTATGTGGTTGTTTCTCTTCATCTTAAACATAAAGCTGCATGTGCCTTGATAAATCTAATATGTTCAAACAAATTCATGTAAAAGTAAAAAAGTAACTCACCATGTTGAAGATAGACTTCCTATAAAAGTATACATTCTATAGAAGCTTTCATATTTTATTATTATACAATACTGGATCACAAAGGATAAATTTTTTTTTGTTTGTCATTTAGCAACAGAAAAAGCCTCTTTAATGTCAAAGTTAAAACAAATATCTCCAAAGTGGTCTAAATTAATTACAAATAAAATAACAAAATAGTTGATCGCATACGTATTTACCCCCTTTAATATAATATGCCTAAGTCATCACTGGTGCAGCCAATTTGTTTTGGAAGTCACATAATTAGTTTAATGGAGATCACCTGATGCAGCCAAGGGACTGATTGTACTTGCAATTACAATTACCTCACTGTAAATGTGCACAACAACTGTAATATTGCACAACCTGAGCCACTTTACGAACCATTTGTACTATCTGCACTGTATGTACATTTTTATTGTACTTATGCTTTCATATTGTATATTTTTCATTATTTTTTTATCATATTATTATTGTTATTTTACCATTTTATAGGAAAATAAGTTTATGGAGGATTTGCATATTGAATCACATTTTACCATACAATGACAATAAGGAATTCAGTTCAATTTAAAAGAAGATGGCGCATATTTACAGATGATGATGATTGACTACTAAGTCAATTTAAAATTTTCCAAGAGCTATCTTCTTGGAGCTGTGTGCTGGTAGAATACCAGGGTGAATGCTTGAGATCATTTTTATGATGAAATCCAATAAAGTATACATGTTAAATTTTACAGATAAATTGTTAACTTCATTTAAATAATGTATACTGTTAGTAATTAAACATAAGAGTGTGTGGTGGTGTAGTGGTAGCAATGAGCTGGCGCACCATCCAGGGATTGTTCCTGCCTCATACTTCATGCTTTCTGGGACTGTCGTGACCCTGGATGGATAGATGGATGGAATAATTAAACATGTATAATGAAGACTTTTCAATGTTCCATAAAAGTTTTGAAGAATTGGTGTTCTAAGCTTATTGCTGATTTTACATTTATTACAGAGCTCATTGTGTGGTGATTGGTTATCTGGAGAAAGTAAATGGAAGGACAGGAAATGGAGGTTGGTACATTCGACAGAGATAGTACTGCTGCATTAAATTATTCCATTCAGGTTCATGCATGTCCCAACAAGCATGTTGCAGGAGGCAAGAACAATCTCTTGACGGGGCACCAGCTCATCTCTACTGCTGTGCCACTGTGCCTCCGTATGCTTAAAACATGGTTTCATGCATTTCATCATGACAATGATGTTAAGTATACACCTTAATATTCTAAAATGTTCAGAGAGCTGTAATATCATGAATCTAATGTATTCTGTGTGGCATTTAGTGCCTGCACTCTTCTGTTTATGAAAGAGAAAGCACATTTAACACTAGAATCACTGAAACCTACAAAAAAATTCCTGGGCCATCTTAAATTCCTTTGCACCTCTCCACATCAGTGTCTTTTGTTTTGCAAATGTGTCAGTCAGCACAAGCAGCAAGCAGCCTAATATCCCATCACCCACCCGACGAAGCTTAAGTCAGTCACAAACCTCTCACAGCTCAAACCTCTTAATCATGGTGTGAGGTACCTGGAGTTGTATAGGGTAAATAACATATTTCATGTGTGTTCTGTGTCTATAAACATCTGTGTAAGTGTAGGATGAAAGGAAAATGCGAGGCAAGAAATGCTGAACACATACCTAAAACAGAAAATGTTTCCATGTTATACTAATAATGACATGAAGGGTATAATATGTGAAAATTTTATTCCAAATATCAAATAAACACATGCACTTTTATTCAAGAATTTAACCAAAAAAAAAGATCATTCAATTTATGTTGCTGTCAATTAATTTAAAACCCAAGCTCAAATGTCAATCGACAGAAAGTTGTATTCTTGGATGGTGCAGAGGTAAGAACTGCTGCCTTATAACCAAAAGGTTCTGGGTTTGAGTCCGGGTCTTCCACATTTTGAGTAGTGAGCTGCCATTATTTTACTATAATACTAGCGACTGGGAGCCCAATTGAATTGGGCTACAAATTCTACGTTTGTGAAATCCATACTTTCTCTGCAAAGAATTATTTGTTTTTTTAAGTCCTTGAAATAATTTTATCATGGCACTGATTTGTGCTTAAAATAGACCTTTTCGGCCGATGTAATGAAGAGCTTCCTGTTTAAACAGGGCTGCGAGATGTGAACTGAGCTTTTTGGCGCACCTCATTTGATTTTTTCTGGCAAACAAGTTTTCAAAACAAACCGTATTTTACAACTCTAATCAGAGTCAGAGTAATAATTATGTTGGTGTGGCCATTTTAGATCTGAGATCGGCTAAAATTTAAACAATGACCATTTTTAATACCCAGCCGTCATTACTCAGTTTGCCAATAGATGTCAGAAGGACGGATGCCAACCCAAAGATAGATTTTGACATACCAAGCAAATGGAGATACGTTCTAAATTCCATACATACAGTTCCATAGCTGTCGAAGGGTTTAAGTCAGTCGATGATGTTAGTCCTGGAAAGTACGCCCCACCAAACCTACATTCCAAAAACCAACCGAACTTACTGTTATCTGCTCGAACCAACATCGACTTACTATACTCGGCCGTCCAGCAGTGTCACTGAAGCATTCAAACATTCTTAACCAATCATGCAATACTGCATCCGCGTTTGCCACGTTATGTTCTAACTACAGAGGCAGAGTCCCAGTGCATGGTTCTAACTTGTATTGAGTCGAGGTATTGACGCGAACACCATACACATGGATATTATAAAATTATATAAGGATAATAAAAAAACATTTGATTTGATTCTGTAAAACCCAGTGTAAATTCTGGCTACTTGTAAAAGTTAGCGCTTTGTTTTATTATTCAGTTTTACTCGGTCAGTGACGTTCACGTGGTACAACAAACATGCCTCTCTTTCTCTGAGTTGATGGCATTCATCTCCATTCTTTTTACAAAAGCAGCGATGACCACAGTTACT
Organism: Polypterus senegalus; assembly: GCF_016835505.1. Lineage (NCBI taxonomy): Eukaryota > Metazoa > Chordata > Cladistia > Polypteriformes > Polypteridae > Polypterus > Polypterus senegalus. The sequence goes on along the minus strand of NC_053154.1, from coordinate 120,048,131 downwards.
GCTGTGGTTGATGCCTGCTTAGAACTCGATCGCAGGGAGGCCCCAGATTTGGCGACTTCCAGACCCCCGATCGCGATAGGTGAAAATCCACGAAGTAGAAACCATATGTTTGTATGGTTAGTTTTATATATTTTAAGCCCTTATAAACTCTCCCATACTGTTTATAGATATTCCCTGCACAGTTATACAGCATAAACCCTTTGTATTCTCTTAGATATTAGGTAGGATTCATTGAAATTATGTATGTAAACACACTGTTTATATACAGTAAAACCTAAATATTATTTTAAAGATATCGAGTGTCTCCAATATCACATATGTTACAGCCATTACAATAGACAGGCCACCAGCAATAAATACGTACATTGCAAGAAAAATTGTATACAGTAAATGTGTGTACAGGGACACTGAACGTACGTACATGTACTAAGTACTGTAAGTAGAAAATTAATTGTAGTTACTCACCAACAATGACACGATGACTTGTCCAATAACAATGAGTTTAGTTTTACTGCACAACAAAGGAGAGCGTTACAGCTCTTCTAAAGGAGCCTCTTCAGGCAACTGTATATCACCGCCGTTGTTCTTCTTCTGGCAGACTTCAATCCAAATTTCTAAAGCAGATTCCATCCAGACTACTGCCTTATTACATCCACTTACAACTTATTTTGCACCCTGGTTAAAAGGACACTGCGGCCGTAGAACTTTTATTCCTTTCCTACTTTTTAAATAAAAAGAATCATAGCCTCATTGAAGCAGTAGCAGGAGCAGATCGTTTTGAAGCCATAATGAAGGGCTTGACTATGCACAAAGATAAACACAAAAGAGCACAAAAGTTAACTCTTTACACAGCGAAACACGTTGATGCTGAATGAGCGAGACGAGACTTCCTGGTTAACACTGCATTCAGACCACAGGAACTTAACTGCGTGCTCTGATTGGTTAGCTTCTCAGTCATCCACCAATTTCATCCCTTGTATGAAATCAACTGGGCAAACCAACTGAGGACGCATGTACAGAAAGTAAAAAGACCCACTGTCCGCAGAACCCGCGAAGCAGCGAAAAATCTGCATTATATATATTAGTTATGCTTACATATAAAATCCGTGAAAGTCGAAGCGCAATATAGCGAGGGATTACTGTACTGCTGTTTTCCTTAAGGCTTTTAATGTGATCAGTTTCAGAATTTACCTTCAAACCTTTAACCATATTTTTGATCTTACAGATATGTTAGCTGCTTTTATTATAAAGCCAAGGCAAAAATTTAGATCAACTAGTATGGTGAATATAACTAAGGAGGAAGCAGAAACTGTTAAATAGTCTACTCAGAGATGCATATGGATGCATTTTGCATCTGCTGCATAATAAGATATCCCCTTTTAGGACAAAGGCCATAAGAAACAGGGGCATGACATCGGAATCTAGAAAGCCTCTAATGAGAACAAAAGGTCGAGCAGTAGTATTCCAGGTAGAAGCCTATTGTGGGCATATCAAGAAAGAAGAACAAAAGAAAATGAATGCCTTCAAAATGTGGTGTTGGAAAATATTAATCTTTATATCGCAGAATGTAAAATAGGCATGAGTTAGGTTAAAACCGATTGCATGCTGAAATCATCAATAGTAAAGATAAAGCTACAACATTTTGCTCCGATCATAAGAATGCCTGTAAGAGAAGGCACAGTTGTTCAGAAAAATGAAACTTGAAAGTAGAAGAGGGACATTGAAAACAGGATGGATGGATACCATCATGAAAGATGATTAAATGCAGCCTTAAGAACTGAAAGATATTACCACTGCTAGGAAAACCTGGTGATCTGTTGTTCAGTAGATCAATGATTGTCAGTAAGAACTAATGGATGAAATGACAATGATTGATTTTAAAAAACAAACACATTTTCTCAATGCTTGGTTTAAAAATATGGTACATAAAATTATATTTGTTGTATTTCTAGTTCAAGCATAAACATTTGCTTCTGCACACATCTGACCAGACCTGTAAAGTCATTTGTGATGTGCACATTCTAACTGATGGCATTTTATATGTGTTCCAGAAAAACAGAACTTATTGAAAGAGTTAAAGTGTTGCTCTCCCTGATAGTGTCTCTACATGCCATCTTAAAATGCAATGAACTCATTGCAATTATTGATGAATATCTAATTACTGTCAACACCACCTAATTAGATTTTTTTTCGCCTGTGGCTGATACCAGTTGTAAATACAACTGAACAAGTGACAGTTTTCTACAAAGTGATGGTTTGTGTGTCATCGCTTTGATGATAATTATCATGCTTCCAAAAATACCATTTATGATTTTGAAATAATAATAATGTATTTCCAGTAGTAGATACTTGAGATTTATAGTCAAAGTAATCAGCTGGTATTTTGTTGTTATCTACAAGGCACACAGACTTAGTGATCACTGTGAAATTTGCTATAGTTATTATAATTATTTCTTATGCTTAACAAATAAATATATACTTAGTGTTTCATTAAATAAACCCAACCCTCAATCCTTACCCGGACTCAGAGAAACCTATATTAAATAAACTGAATTGAAGGCATTTTTACTTTACAAACACAGCAGGACTGAAACAATTAGAAAAGGAATCATTGGATTTAAACTCTTAATATAATATGCTACAATTATTTTTGTTTTGAAATATGATGAAACTCAGTGTTTTAATCTCAGCCTTATTGGTAATGAACATTAATAGCACATTGTCTAAAGCAAGTCGATGAAACAAAGGACTAAACAAAGAAGGCTTTGTATGCAAAATCATAACATTTCCTAAAATAATTCTAATGTATTTTGCTCAAAAAATGTTAAGTGGAATGGATTCCACACCTTTGACAATTTTTGAGATTTTCTAAAAAAATGTTTTGAATCCTGTGTTAAGAAACATTTCATAGTGAAATGCCAACCATCTTTTAATGCAATACTTCAACTCGATAATACTCAAATCTAAAATAAGCAATTATACCAAAGGAAATGCTTTAAATCAGCCCATGTAGGGTTAGCCAATCCCTTCCACAGTAATGCTATTAATGTCCTCCATAGAGAAGAAACTACTGTACAGCAAGGAAGTCCAGTATAAGCAGTTTATCAGTGTGCAATCGATGCAGAACTAAATATATGTTTAAACAAACAGGAAAGATTTTAGCATCAATTTACAACAATATTGATTACAGAAGTGAGTATCACAATATTTCTATTATGTAATTAAAAAGACATTTTGGCGAGTCCTTTTATAATGCTTTAAGAAAAATGATATTCTCAGGAGCCTAAATATCATAGATTGACTCCCTAAGTGAAGATTTTTTAATGTTTCATTTGATCTTCATGATATCAACTATCCCAGAATATGGCTATAGCAGCCCCACTAGGTAAATGCATTTTGTTGCAGAGCTTAATGATAGAAGTATGTAGACTGTAAGAATGCTTATAAATGGAATAACTGTCTTATGAATTTCTTATTTTTATATTAATTAGGAAAATATTACTTGACAGCAGTATGGTGAAGCAGTGGTTAGTGCTGTTCAATCACAGTTCCATATAACTGGTGTGAGATGTGGCCGACTTGTCATCCCGGCCAATACCCCCAGGCCGCCAGATGGAGCCCTTCCTGCAGTATGGAGGTGCCCTGAAGACCAGCACGGAGTCATGGGACATGTAGTTTTTATAAAAGACCCTGCTGGATACCACAGGGGCCGCAAGAGGGAGCTGCAGGGAGGACCGAAGACTTCTTCGTGCCCTTTAACCCGGAAGTGAGTCAGAGGAAGAGCGACGTGCTTCTGGGGTGAAAAGAAAGGACTTGTACCTGACCCGGAAGGGATTGAGAGTCACATGGACTGGGGATTGGAACACTTCCGGGTCAGGATATATAAAAGGACTATGAGAGCTCCCAGACGGAGATCTGAGCTGGGTGGAAGGGTGTCAACGCGTCTGGGAGTCGGAGGATTGGTTTATTGTATTATTGTGATTATTGTATGAGTATAGTGGAGGAGAGGGTGCTTTGTGCACTGTGGAAGATTAATAAAGTCAACGTTTGGACTTTTACCTGGTGTCTGGAGTCGTGGACAGGGGTTCAAGGGAGCGATAGCACCCCCTATCTTTCACACTGGTTTAGGAATTATCCAAACTCTTCTTGCTGCTCTTTTAAGTGAGTAGGGTGGATCAAGCTTGTTGAGTTGACTGGCCTGTTCACAATTGTTCTCGTGGTCTTCTAATGGGCTTCTCAGCCAGCTCACTGTCTATAAGATGCTTGCCTATTCTCTCTCCAAGTCTGTGTAGTAGTTCCTTTTGTTCTCAGATTTCCCCCCAAATCCCACAGATATTCAGGTGAGGAGTAATTAATTTTCACAGTGCGAGTCTACTCATCACTGCACCGGCTTCTGATGGAATAGAGAAATGCATAAATGCATAAATAGCTACGTACATAGTACCAATTTATTGAAAATGATGATGCTTCATGATGGCAAACTTTTTCAGTAATAAATGTTTTCTTTTTATCCATACTTTGTCAAAGGGACCATGGCAATGATTATATGGTTTGGCAGTTACTAATGGGTCATCTAATAATTTATTTTTGTATAGCCCAAAATCACACAAGGAGTGCCGCAATTGGCTTTAACAAGCCCTGCCTCTTGACAGCCCCCTGCCTTGACTCTCTAAGAAGACAAGGAACAACTCCCAAAAAATACCCAGTAGGGAAAAAATGGAAGAAACATCGGGAAAGGCACCTCAAAGACAGACCCCTTTCCAGGTAGATTGGGCGTGCAGTGGGTTTTAAAAAGAAGGGGGTCAATACAATACAATACACAGAACAGAACGAATCCTCAATACAGTATAAAAATAAAAATTTTAGGAGTACGTAGCAGAATTTAACAATGGATGACATCACATAATATGATTTGGATTTGTTTAGAGTCCTGGAGACCTCATCCATCAAGCTGCCTCCCCCATTTGGCCATTCCACAGCTGAAACAGTGCTGGGCCAGCCAATCCGATGAAAGGACCTCTCTTTCCCATGATTCCAGTGATCCTCCATCAGGGATGACTTTACTATAAGCAGGCACAACAACTTGGCAGGTGGGCCGTGGCACCAAGTGCCACATTTGAGTACCGAGAAGAGAAACAGAATAGGTGAGGGTTAGTAACAAATCATAACTATCATGTTACTTATGTTTTAGTGCTAATGACTGACAACAGAGATGCAGTATGTACAGTAAATCAGCAGCTCTAGTCAGGATATGCTAAACTGAAGTAGTGAGTCTTCAGCTGGGATTTAAAAGCTGAGACCGAAGGGGCTTCTCTTATTGTAGCAGGCAGACCATTCCACAGTTTAAAGGGCCCTGTAACTGAAAGCTTGACCTCCCACTGTTATTTTATTACTCCTTGGAATCATAAGCAGACCGACATCTTGAGATCTTAATGTGCGCTCAGGTTTGCAAGTCATGATAAGTTCATGACTTAAGCTATGGAGTTAGGAGACATTGGGAAGTCAAAGGGGGCTTTAAAGTGACATGTGGAGAATTTGCTGGGGGTATTCAGTAACTCCTAATGACAAAGTGAAAACATGTTTTCAGAAAGGTTTTCCAATTTATTTAAATCATATGTTTTTAGTTCAGTTTTTAAGGATACATACTCTTAATTCAGTACTTTCTAGAAACCAGTTTGGCAGCAACTACAGCTTTGACTCTCCTTGAATAAGTCTCTACAAGCTTTTCACACCTGAATTTGGACTGTTTATTCCATTCTTCCTCTCAAGCTCCATTAGATTGTTTGGGAAGCAACTGTAAACTGAGCTCTTCAGGTCTCTTCACGGATGCTCCATAGAGTTTAAGTCTGTGCTTTGGGAGTCAGTCAGAGACTTGTCCAAAAGTCACTCCAGCACTGTCTTTACTGTATGCCTCATGCCTTGGGCACTTATCATACTGAAAAGTAAAACATATCTCCAGTCTGAGGTTGAGTGCATTCTGGAGCAGATTTAATTCTTAAGAGTCCTTGCCACTAAAAGGAGCCTCTGGCATGTTGCTGCCAACACCATGCTTCATCGTATGGATGATATTAGGCAAGTCTTTGCCAAACATAGTGCTTTGATTTCTACCCAAAGAGTTTAATTTGTTTAGTGTCATTAAACCAGAAAATCTTTTTTCCTAATGATGTCAGAGTCTTCTGAACTGTCATATGCCTTTTGCTAAAAAGCAGCTTCTGTCTAGGTACCCTACCATAAATTCCTGATTGAAGGAGTGCTAATGAGGTGGTAAACTTCAGACAGGTTCATTTCTCTCAGCACAGGACTTCTGAAGCATTGTTAGACTAACTATTGGGTTCCTGATCACCACCTTGACCAAAGCATTTCTTGCCTCGTTACTTTGTTTGGCCAGGTGGCCAGATCTAGGAAGAGCCCCTGGTAGTTTCAAACTTCCTTCATTTTATTACAATTATTAAGGCCACTGCGGTTCTGAGAACACTCAAAGCTTAAGAAATTGTTTTATACTTTTGCATTGATCTCTGAATCAAAACAATTTGATTGGGGTGATCTACAGAGAGTTCCTTGGACATCAAGGCTCAGTTTTTGACCCGGGATGAATGTGAATTGTGGGATCTTATATACACAGGTGTGAGTTAAACTATTTTCAATTAATTTGGTTTACCACAGGTGGAGTCCAATCAAGTTTTGACACATCTCAGGGATAATTAATGCAAACTGGATTTACCTGAGCACAATTTGGAGTGCCGCAGCAAAGGGTATGAAAAATTATATAAATGAGAGATTTCTGTTTTTGATTTTGAATACATTTGCAACCCTTTCATTAAACATGTCTTGTGAAGGACAGCCAGGTCCCATGCCCGGCAGGAGGAGGAGCCGCCATGGGCAGTCCAATACCTCCCCCAGGACGCTTGGTGGCAGCCTCCCTGGCCGACGGTGATTCCCCAACCGCCCACAGGGCTCCATGGGAGATGGAGTCCTCCACAGCTTGGTTGGGGCCGGGGTGGCCGCTAGGGGGCTGTCTGCTTCCCACAGCCCGGCTGGACGAGTCTTCAGCCCCACCCGGAAGTGCAATTAGAACCAGGTGGTTAATCACCTGGAACGCTTCCGGGTGGGTTATAAAAGGGCCCAGCCACCACCACTCGAGGAGCCAGAGTTGGGAGGAAGGAGACGAAGCTTGGCTGGGCGGAGTAGTGGAGCGAGGTGGAGAATTGTTTGTGTTTGGTGTCAAGTGCTGTTGGGACTGTGTTCTGTCTGTGTGGCACGGGGACGTGTCCCACAGCCGAAGAAAACTAATAAAGTCTTTGGGTTTTTATATGTGCCTCTGTGTCCATCTGTGTCGGGTCAGGCGCCTATATAGCGCCTTTGTTACAGTCTTCACTTTGTCATTCTGAGTTATTGTGTATGGATTGATGAGCAAAAATAGTATATTTATCCACATAAAATTAAATATATCACACAATAATTAATGCAGAAAAATGAAGGGATCTGAATATTTTCTGAAACCACTGTTTAGTAGCTACACAGATCTAAGCGAAAATGGTTACTCTGTATGGATAATCCTTCCTTGCCACTTTACATCTAACAAAGGGTATCAGGCGAGAGAAAGAGGGAGACAGAAAGTGAGAAAGTGTGAGTCCACAAAAAATGAAACTGGTAAAGACACAGGTTTCTGTGAAAGGCACCCTATTGTACATAATGGCTTGACTGCTGACAATGACCTTCATGACAAGTGTTCTCTGAATAAATACAGCAAGTCTTCTTTCCAGAAGAAATACCAAAATATACATGACAGAATGACTACACATTAGCTTCCCCTGATTATGTCTGCTGCTGTTAAAAAAAAGTTAGGGCTTCTTAGTGTGTGTGTGAGGCTATTTTTTCATGCACCACTATTTATATGATAAGTGTATTTTATTATACATCACTTAACAATGTGAAACACAACTAGTGTCCTTTTAACTTTCAGAACCTGAAAAAGGCCATTGTGAGAGATGGACGTCTAGGATGGAGCTCTGCTGGTAGCAGTTATTTTACTTTTTTTTACTATTATTCTGAGATATCCTGTATTTAGACAACCCAATTTAATTACAAGTATATACCAGCTTGAATGGCAGAGCAAGAGTTCAGAAAGATAAAGAAAAAGAAAGGGCAGATAAGGCTTCATCAAAGTCTAAACCAGGCTGAAGTTCAAGTTCACGATACCCCGAGTGAGTCAACAGCAACAACTCCAACCGGACTCACAACTCCACTATTGGAGCATGGGGAAGGAGGAAACAAACCGTCTAAGTTTAAAGTAATAATTACTGTAATTACTGTACTTGGTTGAACTCGGTATAAATGATATAAAGAGTGATATAAAGAAGGATATAAACAAGGATATACACAAGAGAAATGACAATCTGCTTCAGGATATAACAGACCTGGGGGGTATTTTCCGTACGTCACTTAAATCATCCGAGATCAGATGCCTCATCTTGGATGAGTTAAATCCGGTGAAACTCCTCCGTGATAAGTCCGTTTTTCAAACGCAGCTGTGTAGTAGATTAGTCTAGCTGGATCTAATCATCCGAGATGAATGTGCATGCCTGCGCTGATTGAAAAGCCCATATATATTGAGTCTAGAAAACATGATCAGCAAGTCTTTGATAGGCTGCAGCAAAATGACGAAAGAGTGGGCGCATTTTTTTTTCTTTCCTTCACACAAGCGGAGCAGGACCTTTTATTCGAAGGGTATGAAGAATTTCAAAATTTAATATGCACAAGGGGTAACACTGCAAAAGCAGAAAAAAAAACCAGAAAAGACAGCTGGTATTTAATATGTCATAATTCCAGATCAAACGAGAGAACAACGAGAACATGGGAACAGTTTAAAGTGAAGTACAAAAATATGTTTCAAACTGGTAAATATTGGTATATAACTATTTAAAGAATTGTTGACATAAAGAATCATACATAAAAAACATTAATTTTAAAACTAATAAGAAGGCAGACAAGCAAAAAACAGGTGGAGGTCCACGCGGTCCAGACATAACCCCTGCAGAAGAGTTGGCTCTCCAGCAAAATGCCCATCACCCTGTTTCTGAGGGCATTCCAGGGGGAAGCTCCTCCTCAGAACCAGTGGCAGGATGCAGTGGTCACTTCATTTCAGGTAAAGGATAGTCATTGCATATATTTGTCCTCAATGTGTGCCATTTTGTTGGGTCAGTTGCAGGGAACGTCATATCCCTAGAACTTGTGTTTGACCAACGAGATATTGACGAAAGTCAAATATTTGATGAAAACACTGTGTCTGATTATTCATCAGGAGGAGAGGTACATTTTCCAAATAATGTCTGATCAAACTCCACTCTGATCAGTCCCATGTGCCCCAACTACATTTGGAAATCCTGGGTAATGAGAATGTTAGACTGATTGTGAGATTCTTTATGGAACTGTGGGTGTTTTTGCCTGTGTATTACCTACCTGCAATGGCATGAAATGCCTCATTTTTTTTTTGAACACGCAGGTGTCCGGGAAACACTATGAAAACTTGAAGGAAATATTTCAGAGCAAAACAGACTTTACGAATTGCCTGGCAAACTGCACTTTTAGAAAGATTTTCCGCATCAGCTGCAGTATATAAAAAAAGTGCCGCTTGCAAAAAAATTCAAAGCAATGCATACTGTCTGTGAGGTTGTGAGAGCCCGACTTTGCCTAGTTTGACTTTTAATATAACGTGCTAATAAGGCGGTGTCTTTTGAAAAGAATTTCCTCCGGGAGCAATAAAGGATCTTACTGATCATGCAAAATCCTGTCTATATGACATTCTCTTCTTATAATTTGCGCACCAATATCAATTGGTCGCTCATTCATGAACAGTGAAGCGATGACTGAATGAATTCCATGCATAGACACTGATTAAGTGTGTGAGCTAATACTTGTTTACATACTGTAGAACAAACCTGCTCCGACCAGGTTTGAGGATTTGGATGTGCTGCTATGACAACACATCCAGCAAGAGTTTTAAAAAAAAACAAACAGATCCAGGATCATGCCAAATCGTCAACAATTACATCCGGCTAAACGAGTAATCCACGTACGAAAAATATCCCCAGGGCGGTATATTTACATGATAAGTTTGCTGAAAACTTTAAAGAAATTCTAGCAAGAACTGATGAAAAAAAACAGGAAAATATAAGTAAATTTGAGAATAACAGCCTGAAGCAGTTAAGCAAACGTTTATGGCTCGTATTGAAGAAGCAGAACAACTGCTGTAGCATCCGAATGAAAAGGCTTGGTGATAAACCAGCTGCCCTGGAAGACAGATATAGAAGGAGCAACATCAGAATCAATAGTCTCCCAGATGGCGCCGACTGGTGTGGCTGGCCGTCTTCTCGTCTCTCTAGCCTATGTTTTAACTTTGTTTTTATGTTTTATTTCATCCCAACGATCATTGTCCTTTGATCGGGAGACTTTACTAAACATATTTTCTGACCTACTTGCCTCTCAATTTGCATCTTCTCATTGGATTTTTTGTGAACCTCCACCTTTGTTTTATTTATCTCCTGACTTCTTCACCTGGACACCAGTGTTCACCTGTATCAGTGAGTTGAATGCCCCTCGGAGACGCAAACGCACCCGCCGCCGTCGTGGGAAAAGAGCCGCAATTGCTGTTAAACAATGCCAACTCAAGTCCCAGAGCTTTGTTTCCCGATGCCTGCGAGTTGTCTATGACCCATCTTCTCCTGCTCAGGAATCCATCACCAATTCATGTGTGCTGGACACCAGATTCACATTAATTTTAATCTCCTCCTGCCTACAAGTTATGCTGATGAGAATGTTTCTCAGCATTTCCTTGCCATCATACACTTTCAGGGTGCGAATGATGCCCAAATCCAATGGCTGAAGCACTGATGTGCAATCGGACAGTAAACGCTGCTAATCTTCACACACTCACCTGTGCTCATCCTGCAACAAGCTCTTCTACTTCTATCAAGGCTGCTCTCCTGAACGTGAGATCAGTGTCTAATAAAACTTTTATTCTGCAAGACTTTATTACATCAAAAAATCTGGATTTCTTCTTCATCACTGAGACTTGGATTTTAAATGGTGACTCTTCATGTTTTACTGACTTTGTTCCATCAGGTTATTCATTTTTAAACTCTCCTCGTCTGACTTGTCGTTGGTTGGTGTCATTGCCACTGTTCTTAAAAGTATGTTCTTGTGTCGGAGCCTTACAAGGGGTCCATTTAGCAGCTTTGAACTTCAACTTTTTGAAGTGTGCAGCTCCCCTTCTTTGTTGTTTGTCGTGGTTTATAGACCTCCTGTAATTAATGATACTTTCATTTCTGAATTCTCTGATCTCCTGGCTGATATCACCCTCTCCCATGACAAAATATTTATTGTTGGTGATTTCAACATTCACGTTTGTTGTCAATCGAAACCTTTGGTCAAAGACTTTTTATCACTATTGGACTCATTTGATTTTATACAGCATATTAATATGCCAACTCACTCTCTCAGTCACACCCTTGATCTTGTTCTTACTCGTGATATTTCAGTGAATATTATTGATTTATGTGATGTTTCTTTCACTAATCACTTTTCTGTAACAATGGATCTGCATATTACTTTTGATGTCCTGACTAATAGCCGTCCACCACGCTGCTCGTGCTTTTTAAATTCTTCCATTATATCTGCTTTTAAAACCATTTTCTCTAGTCTTTGTATGCATGACCAAAATAATGATGTCGATAACTCTGTCGTAAAATTTAATTCCTCCTGTGAAACGGTTTTAGACGCAATTGCTCCGCCCAAGATACACAGTAATAAGATAAGACCTGCTCCCTGGCTAAATGAAACTACGCGATCACTGCGCCGCGCCTGTCAAACTGCTGAACGGCGTTGGAAAAAAGATGGACTGACTATCTCTAAACAGATTTTCAGGACTTCTCTTTTCAATTTCCAGGCTGAAGTTAAGAAATCGAAACATGACTTCTTTGCCGATTTAGTATCCGCCATTCAAACAATCCTAGGGTTTTATTTAATTCAATTAATGCAGCCATTCACCCTCATTCTATGATGGGATTAAATAGCACTGTTCATTCATGTGAGCAGTTTCTATCATTCTTTGTCAGCAAAATTGATACTATCCGCCGTGGCATTGTTCAAACTGGCTATGAACTTCCTACTGTTAATCATGACATTGTTCTAGATTCCTTTGATCAAGTCTCACTTTCAATGCTAAAAAGAACTATTGACACCCTTAAACCAGCTTCCAGCCCCCTCGATATTGTACCACCACGTCTCTTAGTGGAAGCCTTTGATGTGTTGGACCCATCTTTACTAGCCATTATAAATGATTCTATTAGTTCAGGGATTGTGCCCTCATTTTTTAAACATGCTGCAGTCATTCCCCATCTAAAAAAAGCAGGATTAGATCCTGGAGTTTTAACCAACTTTCGTCCAATTTCCCAGCTGCCATTTCTGGCTAAAATTCTAGAAAAAATTATTTATAATCAATTGGTCATTCACCTTAACTCAAATAATTTATTTGAGACCTACCAATCTGGTTTTAGGCATTATCATGGTGTTGAAACGGCACTCCTGAAAGTGTTCAACGACATCTCTCTTATTACTGACTCAGGTGATGCGGCAGTCCTTGTCCTCCTTGACTTGTCCGCTGCCTTTGACACCATTGACCATGAAATATTGCTGATGTGGCTCAAACATCTTGTTGGGATTAAAGGGGCTGCTCTTAACTGGTTCAGGTTATATTTGACTGGTAGACACTTTTCAGTGACTTTAAATTCCTCTTTTCATCTACTGCTCCTCTTAAATATGGTGTTCCTCAGGGATCCATTTTGGGTCCTATTTTATTCTCTATATACCTTCACCCTATTGGAGCGATGTTTAGGAAATTTAACATTTCTTTTCACTGCTATGTTGATGATACTCAGGTTTATATTCCTGTCTGCAACTCTGCAACAAATCAACTCCACAACTGTCTGTCTGAACTAAGATCCTGGATGGCTAATAATTTTCTTGATCTAAATAAAACGGAGGTGCTTATAGTGCTATCCACCAGCTAAAGCCCAAATTGGTCTTGGACTTCTCGGCTCTTTCTCTGTCTTTTCCAAACCTCAAGTCCGCAATCTTGGTGTTACCTTTGATAGTAACCTCTCTTTTGAGAAACAAGTAAATTCTGTAGTCAAGAGTTGCTTTTTCCAACTTCGTCTATTAGGTAAGATAAAGCCTTTTTTATCTTCTAAAGATCTTGAGAAAGCTACTCATGCTTTTATTTTTTCTCGCCTTGATTACTGCAACTCACTGTATTCTGGGATTAGCAAATCTCTGATACAGGTTACAGCTGGTCCAAAATGCTGCCGCTCGCTTTCTGGTTGGGGCAAGAAAGTATGACTCTGTTTCTCCTATTTTAGCTTCTTTACACTGGCTGCCTGTCAGTTTTCAAATTGATTTTAAAATCTTGCTGCTAGTTTTTAAATCTTTACATGGGCTTGCTTCTGCCTATTTAGCTGAATTGTGTGTTTTACACCAGCCATCCAGAGTGCTTAGATCTTCTGGTCAGTTGTCTCTTGTTGTCCCTTGTACCAAATGTAAAACCAGGGGGACAGGGCCTTTTGTGGCTGCTGGCCCTCGCCTGTGGAACTCTCTACCTCGTCATAGTAAGGAGCAATTGAGCAGTTCAAAACAAGATTAAAAACTCACTTCTTTTCACTTGCATTCAGTGACCTTCAGTAATACTGATGGGTTCCTCTTTGTGATCATATAACATTATTTCTATTTATTATCTTATTTTATGTTCATATATTTTATTACTATTTATGTTTTATTGTTTATTGTTTTTTCTTGTATTCTATTATTGTAAAGCACTTTGGCCGCAGCATTACTATGTTGTTTTAAATGTGCTATATAAATAAATTGACATTGACATAGTGTATTTCATAGCGGAGCTTTTCTTTAAAATAACTGGAGAGGATTTTGAATCATAAACTGAGATCTCAGCAGCTTACTGCATATGTGGGTTTGAATGCCTCAAAACCGAGAAGTCAGATGGTCTGTTTTGACAAACTACAGGTTAAAGAAAATTTGATGTTGATTCTCAGACTGCAAGGGGAGATCATATCTGCAAATATCCGCATTTGTATTTTCCCAGATTTCTCCCCTTTACTAGCTGCTGAACAGCACTTACGAAAAGTTGAAATCAGATAAAGCCTCTTGTTTCTTGGCAAATCGAAAGTGATTTTTGTTGACCAATTATATATCTTCAATTCTCATAAAGAAGCAGAAAAAGAACTAAAAAAACTGATCTAGACATCATTTAAAACATGATCATAAGTCATATCGAGTCCTATTAAGACAAAGAAGATTCTGATTGAAACTTGGTCTATTCATAATGCAACATTTGCCGTAACTATGCATTCAGTTTCCATTTTGCCCACTTTTCTTCTTTCTTTTTTACTTTTAAAACATAACCTAGAAAAATCTTCTTTTTGTAAACATTAATTAACTAGTTATTACATTGTTAGAATTTTTTTCTTTTCTCTTAAGGGGTCTATTTAAAATTATACCCTAGGTTTATTGTAGATAGACTGTACTATCACAAGTTATCTCAATTTCTAAGGGGACTACTTAACATCATACCATAGGTTTATTGCATCTGGACTGTACTATCATAATCTTTACTACACTGCTGTTGGTGTTTTGTTTTGGAAGTAATCTTTTGGTATGTCAGAGGACTGGGACTTTGTACAGTGTGGTCTAGCCTCACTTTGGAAGCTAAATGGGGGAGAAAAACAAGTTAATTCTTATTTATCCTGTTTACCCTGACAACAATAAGTGCCAACATGATAACAGGCTCCACAGTCACAATACTCAGCAGCAATATGAAATCAAGGTTAAGGCTATTGTATGAAATAACATACTACATTTACTTACGTTTCCAAAATGTCCTCAAAGTTTCAAAAGTAGTGTCTGATCAAACAGTGAACTCTGTGAGCTGGAATGTCAAAGGTCTCAATCACGATCTAAAGAGAAAAAAGTATTTTCTCACCTAACAGGTCTAAATGCCAAGATAGTATTTTTACAGGAGACTCACTTCATAAGTATGGCCCAGTTTTGGCTTCAAAGTGATTGAATTGGCCAAACCTTTCACTCCTACTACACAAGGAAAACTAGAGGTGTGGGAATTGTAATACACAAAACACTGACATTTGCCATATCAGATATAGTATCTGATCCTGAAGTGCAATTTGTCATGGGGATGGGTAATGTATTTCAATCTAAAGTAATTTTGATAAATATCTATGCACCTAATGAGGCTGATAGATATTTCATCCAAAACATATTGGCATCTATTCCTAATGTGAACACTCATATAATTTTAATGGCCAGAGACTTTAATTGTGTTTTAAATCCTAACATGGACAGGTCATCATCTACAGTGGAGAAAACATCCTACACTGCAAAAATAATCACACAGTTTGTAATCGATCATAACTTATAAGACCCATGGAGATTTTTAAATCCAAACTGAAGAGGTTGTTTTTTTTTCTCACCAATACATAACAGCTGCTCAAGAATGTATTTTTTTATTGATAATAATTTATTTCCCAATATCAAATCTTGCAAATACAATGCCATTGTTATCTCTGACCAAACCCCTCTGATCACTGCGCTCAACACACTCATCTGGTAGCTGGTGTCTCAACTCCCTGTAATTAGCTGATTAGTACTGTTCAGAATTAATCTCAGAGAAAACTGATTCTTTTGTTGAGACAAATGCATCCCCAGAGGTTTCTGCAAGGCTTTTTGTAAGAAGACAGATTATTTCATATCTTTATGACAAAATTAATTGGAACCCAAGAAGGCTTCAAAGTTAATCAGCAAAATCATCAGAATAGATAAAGAATATGCCAGGTCTCCAAATGAGGCACATTATAGGAAAAGACTGAATTTGAATTCAGAATTTAACCTCTTGATAAGAAAAGAAATGGAAGAAGATTACAGGTTTTTCCTGCACCCACCACACACACAGCCACAGCTCATCTTTAAATCGTGACATCAATACTATGAACATAGATGAGAAGGCTAATAAGATCTTAGCTCAACTTATCCAAAATCAGGAAGGTTGCAAAGTAATAACAGAAATTATCAACATAGCTGGAGATAAAACCATTAAACATAAAAAATAACCCACACGTGGCGCAGGCTAGTTATATTGATTTGCATATTCAAAGATGTGAAATTCTGGGAGGAGTCAGGGTGGGGCTGTAGGCATGTGCATGTGTGTTAAATTTCATGTTTATTGGGATTTAAAAAGGGGAAGTGTGTGGAACTTGGTGTACACACAATTTTATCTATCTGCATTTGTTTGTGTGTATGTACATTTCCAATTTTGAATGTACAACTGCTTTTAGTGTGAATTCTATGCACAACATTATACATGAGGCCCGTTATGTTCAAGAAGGCAGGAGGAGACTCTGGGACATTGAATAAATAGAGTCTCACAAAAAGTAAGGGACGTTCAGTGAGATAAGCACAGGATGTGAATCTGGAGGACAACTGGGAACACTGGAAGAGTAAATACCACCACAGTAACAGTTCTGGAATAGCTGTGGCTAGTTTTAGTAGATATTATTTTTTGAGGCATTTCCTGTGGAAATAACAGCGAGAAGTTGATTCTTCCCAAAATACAGCTATGGATAACTCATTGTTAAATAAATGTGCCCATTGTTGGTCTTTATTCTCAATCAGTGTATGTGTTTCAGTCTTTCCATCTTGGTGCATGTTACAGCATTATTCTTGACTAGTCAACCCGTGGCGTTCCATACGCTGCATAATCAGGCTGGTTTTTTAATGATTTTTAAGCACAGGGAGAAAAGTAACATTTGAAAAATCGGAAATGTAATAAATCAGCAAGAAAAGCAACATTGTAACAATGCATGGAACGAACCAACACACAGTCGTCTGTGACTAAAACTGGCGGACCGCCATCGCGCCCTGCCTGCTCATGTGCCCACCTCCAACTCGTCACTTGAATCGTTGTCATCTTTGCAAAATCCACATGCACCTGTAACCCACGTAGACTTTTCATTGCTCTGTGCGGTTTTGGCTGCTTTTCTATATATAATCCACCAAGACACCTGACCACGGTAGCAGCGCGAATTTCTGTATGTAGCATGTAAAACAGTTTGCTATGGTGCATGCGGTCGTGCGTTGTAACTGAAAACTCGATTTTTAAAGACTGCTTACTTCATTGTGTTTTAACCTCAGTTGTAAAGGATTGTTTTAAGAATCCCATGGGATACCCCTCGCAAACCATTTTACACACTGCATATGGCGGTTCACCTCCACGAGAAACATGCCTCTATGAACAGTCAACGTGGCTCGGAGTAGCATGTGGCCTCTGCGACAGACGAATATAAATGACGCTGTTTTTTCTGTGTCATCGCGTCCGAGTTGGTGGACATGGCTCTGCGAGTTGTCGTCGTATCCAATGGTCTTGGAGTTGGTGGCCGTGGCTCCATCCTGCGTGCGCCATAGGTGTCTTACTTGTTGGCGGCTTAGTGAATCCACGCCGGATGGGTGTCTTGCCTTAGTGAATTATATATATAGATGTTGTTGCAATGTGGCAACAATTATGTGCAGCTTAATGCAATATCCTGCCCTATTATGTTTTAACATTAGTGTTGAGTATTGTGTCAGAAAAATACAAAACAACATCATAAGTGCGATTTTGCAGCTCAAAGTACCATAAAATCATGCTGTTAATCATTCTCAAATGTGAACTCCTAATCCTAGATGGAAGTAGGTCTAGGATGCCTCAGAACTACTTCTCATGTTATGTTCAGGAATAGGACAGATTCCTATCCTAGTGTGACTTTTAACACTAGAATTACCAAAGCCAACAAAAAAACTCATAATCCCGGACCACCTTAAATCCCTTCACATCTCTCCGTTAGCGTCTTTTGTGTTGTAAATGTGTCGATAAGTACAAGCAGCAAGCAGCCTGCTATCCCATCCCACCCCCCACTGCCACAGTTTAATTCACAAAGAAGGTTCTCAGTGCCCAGTGTTTATCTTAAAGTGAATTGGCTAGAGTTGTAGAGGGTAAATAATATATGGTTATTTTGAATACATGCATTTCATGAGTGTTCCATGTCTACAACAATCTATATAAACACGTGGTTAAAACAGAAATGTTTTTCATGTTTTAGTAATAATTCACAAAATGTAGACATGAAGTGTATAATGTGCAGTTCTAGTGTTAAGTGCAATTCCTGAGAAGCAACTTTGAAATGTTTGCTAAATATAGGTACAGAGTTCACTCCAATTGGAAATTTGCTGGCTGCTTTTGAAAAAGACTTCAATATGAGAGAGCTTTAGCAGTTCTGAAAAGAAGAATTAGGAAACCTTGCAGTGTCCAAATGTGCAAAGTTGAATGAGACCCATCTACGTCATCTCAAGGGCTGCCAAAGTTGCATCAAATAAATACTGACTTGAAGGAGTGACTACTTCTGCAATTAATTATGCTTTTCTTTTATACTTGTAAGTAATTTTAATCACCTTGCAGAGATATGTGTTCACTTTGATATTAAAGAGTCTTTTTCTGTTGAGTATTGCCAAATTAAATTCGATGTAAGTCAACGTTGTATAACAATAAAATATGAAAACTTTCAAAGCAATAAATAGTTTTTTATAAGAAATGTATAATTCATCATATGAGAAGGGGCTATGGAAACCAACAAAATAACTTTAAAATTCATTTAATGATCAATCCGCTTTCTGTGGACATGTTCTGGAGTGCAAAAAGAACATCTTGCCTGTGTAAGCCGGCTTAGAGGGAGTAGCAGTTCATTGCATGCCATACACTGTCTCACATGGAGCCACTTTAGAGTCATCAACTGATGTAGCATGCACATCTTTGAGAGTACCTGAAGAAAACCCATGTAAAGGTTGCAGAATATAAAAGCCGATCAAGGACAATGGCCAGGCATTCACTGACATCACCACTGCATATGGTTGATAATTGTTCTAAAGTTTAGATTAGCAGGCAGCATAAAATTGTCTAGGTAAGTGTGAGTGTACCTTCCACCGGAATGGTATCCTGCTCAAAGTTGGTTCCCATCTTGTGCCGAATATTGCTGATGGATTAAACAGCTTCAGGCAAACCTAAACTGGATACACAGGTTAGATAATGGATGAATGGATGGATATAACAAAATGAATTAATAACATCTGTTGAAATATTCCTACCTCTAGAGTCAATAGCTGTTTTTGCATAAGAATGCATTGGGAGGTGCCCTTCATACATACATTGTATTCTTTCCTTTTTGTTATAAAGTATTATGCTATTATTATGACATATTGATGAATTGCATGGCTGCGTTTGTCTTTGGTAACAAGTAATACTGCTTCTACTGCTTTATTGACATACCTGATGTGAAAGGCACTGAACAGAAGCAAACTCTAATCTCCAGTCTTACAGTAATTATTTTAATGACTGCAGGAACATCCATTAAACTTTACATATCAGGGATTTTAAGGCTCATACCACATTTAATGTAGCTTTTGAATTACTGTTGTATAATGCAGCCTTCATAACTCACATTTAATCAGGAAATTAGTTGGAAGAATAAATGCAGCCATCCTGTTCACCTTGCACATCATGTGTTCTGAAGCAATGCAAAATAATTAAAGAAAAAAGCAAAAGTGACATTTACAGCACAACCGTGATAAGAAGTTGTTTGACCCAAAGTAATAATTGGGCACAATTGGCATTTAGTGAACACCAAGCTGAGGCAATAAGAACTTTAGAAACTGTTAATTCATTCTCCATAATTTCAAAGGAACAGCGTGTGTTGCTTTAAAAAGTGTTACAGCTTTGGTGCATGGATGTCTTACAGCGGAGGTGTTTTCTTCTTTTTTGGAGCACTGATTATTCTATTGTTTTCTTTTCAATGTCGCAGTTACTGAAGTCGATTTGTTTTGTTTTCTCGGTGGTGACAGGTCTTTAGGTGTTATTCTACACATTACTGTTAAACTCACATTGGTTTTCTCCAGGCACTTCTGTATGCATTGGCACACCAAAGAAACTCTGAGCAAGGACAGATAACAAGCAGTTAGTATCTGAGTTAGGCTTTGATGTTTTCAAGTTCTGCTTGGTTTTCAAATAATCCTGTAACTTACACAATGTGGAAGAAGTTGTCTTCTTACTATCAGGGATCCAGCAAAATTGACTACTGCAGGAGATTATTCAGAGGCTGTTCAGATTGTTCTTTTTCTAGAGTGGATGGGGAATCCAGCCTTAGAGGGCCATAGTGGCTCCAGGCTTTTATTCTAACAATTTTTTTAATAACAAACCTTTTTTGTTTTACAGGACCTGAAATTTAATTAAATATTCTGATCTCTGAATCTATTATCATACTACTGTGTAAGAAATTCCTAGCAGGCTATACTCAGATATTTTAGAATAATTACTGAAAAGGACATTGGAGGATTAGAATCCCTCAATTCCTCAAATTTTTTATTATTATTTTATTAAAAGTAACTACTTAATGGTGAAAACACATAACAAGTAAAAATGATGGCAATTAACTGATTAGCTGTTGACTCCCTTGTTATTTCCCACTGGTGGTTAATTGCCTTCTGGTTAATAAAAAGAGGGAAAAAACAGTAAAGAACTTATTATTAAAAAAACAAGTGAGTTAAAATTAAGCACAAGAGGTGGAAGATTAAGAGAATCCATCCTGTGTACTAAAAGTCATAGCAACAGTAAGTATTTTTTTGGATTTCCATGAAAAGGAACAGTCATATTAGCATTAATTTCTGAGACAACACACAGAGGAATACAAGAGCCATTTGATTAAATGAGGAGCTCAGTTAAAAAGAAGATTGATGGCATATTAAGAAAGAAGAGGAAAAAGACCTTTAACACATTGACTTCTTGAACATTTATTACCAGGAGGCTGCAGTATAGGTCCATGCATATATGATAAATAATGATCTCTATCAAAATTCATAAAAAAAGAAAGAAATGTATTAGAGATGAACAGTTTTATTATCAGTATTAACACTAGAATCACCAGAGCCTATGAAAAAACTCATAGATCTGGCCCACCTTAAATCCATTCGCACCTCTCTGCCAGCGTCCTTTGTCCTCTAAATGTGCCGATAAAGACAAGCAGCAAGCAGCCAGCAATTCCATCCCCCCACTGACTTAGAACGTGCACGAACTTCTCCCAGCTCATGCCTTGATTGATTATCTGGGAGTGAAGTGGAGTTTTAGAGTGGAAATAATAGATTGTTATTTGGAACACACGCATTTCATGTGTGTTCCGTTTCTACAATAATCTGTGTAATCACATTCTTAAAACAGAAACGTTTTTCATATTTTAGTAGTAAATGGCAAAATGTAGGCATAAACTGTATAATGTATGAAGCCTGGTCCCAAGATCAAATAAACACAAAAGGTTCAAGGAAAAGACAACAGCTTCAGTGGTGTAGCGGTAAGATTTGCTGACTTGTAATCAAGGGGGCACTGGCTTGATCCCCACTGTCTCCTATATTTGCTGTTTTCAGTAGTGTGCTGCTCTTATTGTTAATATTATACAGTACACACATACACTTGCTTTGCATCTGTAACACACGGTGTACATTTATAGGACTTGTAAAAGATACCATTTCTTTTTCACTTTTATTCTCTCTAGATCACGACCACAATACATACTACCACCCACCCCCCAAAACCCATCCCCCACAAGGCCCCAACACACCCGGGGATCTGACGCTGTTACTTTTTATTTGAAACTGGGAATAACTGGAGATGTGAGTGGTGTTTTGAGACAATGGAACTGGACATTCTCTCATCTGGAGGGATAACAGCTGAAACACAGACGCTGGCGAATCTGCCTTCTTCGTATCTCACCATGTGTTCCAATTTACTTCCAGATAATCAATCAAGGCATGAGCTGGGAGAAGTTCGTGAACGTTCTAAGTTGGTGGGGGGATGGAATAGCCTACTGGTTGTCTTTATCGGCACATTTACAGGATAAGGGACGCTGGCGGAGAGGTGCAAACGGATTTAAGGTGGGCCGAATCTATGAGTTTTTTTTGTAGGCTCTGGTAATTCTAGTGTTAAGTCTGCCAAAAAGAAACTGCTAATTACTTTATTTTGGCCAGCAACACCACTAAATGTCTCCATTTAAATGCATGGCACCTCACAAAGTGCAGGCTTAGAAGAAAATGTGCCGTTAATATAACAAGTTTCTTTGCACTGTCCACACGTGTTGCACAAATCAGATTTGGCAGTTGGTGACTGTTTGCACTCATTGGGTGGCAGAATGTCCACATAGTGCTGTCCTGACAAAAATAAAACTGAATAAAAAAAATCATTCAAATTCAGTTTTATTCAAGAAACCAAGAATAAAACTAAATAAAAAAATCATTCAAATGACATGTTGATGTGAATGTTCGTGTGAGAGGAAAAGTAACATCTACCATAGACATTGCAGTGTCTTTTTGCATAACAAGACACCAAGAAGAAATGATTGAGCTGCGTTTCTGTGTCTGCTCTTAACCCTTCAGCACTAACCTTTACAAGTACTATAAATTTACACCAGATTCAAATCAAATGCATGTTTCTATTTTATGATAATGATAATAATAATAGTAGCTCACTACTCAAAGCACTAAATGCAGAGATGACACTCTCTGATTTAAGTATACTATCTCAAGGTTGGTAAGTGGTAGCTTTTCCACTGTGCCATCTGCATAGATCTGAGACAGAACAGTGTTACAACTGTGACAAGTGGTTGAAAATAAAACGTGCAATCAAGCAAGTATGCAAAATGTCTTTTACTTTGTACCGACTGATAGTTGGGCTTCAGCAATATGTCAATTGAGCAATTTCTTTTTCTTTGGTTTTATTCTTGAATAAAAGCATACTTGTTTTGTTACACCTTTTGTGAAAGTGTTTACTGGATATTTAGGATTCAGTCTTCAAACATCCTACAACTCATGTCAACATTATATTGTTATTATTATAACATGAAAACATTTTCTAACGTTATGACTGTAGTACTAGGTTGTTGTACCGTGTTAGTCATTATGAATGTAGAGAAAAGCCAAGCAAAATGACACCTTTTATTGGCTAACTAAAAAGATTACAATATGCAAGCTTTCGAGGCAACATTACATCTTGCCTGAAGAAGGGGCCTGAGTTGCCTCGAAAGCTTGCATATTGTAATCTTTTTAGTTAGCCAATAAAAGGTGTCATTTTGCTTGGCTTTTCTCAACGTTATGACTATAACATATGAAAACATTTTATATCGTTATGACTATAACATATGAAAACATTTTCTGTTTAGTGGTGTGTTCAGGATTTCTTGCCTCACATTTCCTCTGTCATTCTATATTTACACAGATCATTCCAGACACGGAACACTCATGAAATGTACAGGTATGTATTTTAAATCATGGTATTTCATTACCAATATAATTCCTTACAAATGCATCACCAGATAAACACTGCAACATAGACTTCAGCTCTGAAGATTGCAGCAGGGTAATGCCTTCATCTGGCTGAATGTGGAAGTTGTAGCAGGCTGCGCTCTTCAAACCCATACATTTGTAAAACAAAAGTGGGCTATTAGCACAGTGATAAGGAGATACAAGTGTCTTGGTGCATGTCAGTATAATTTAAGGAGGTCAGGGACAATGAAAAAATCATAAGCTTCAGGGATTCTAGTATTAAAGCATATGCACCATTTTAAGTTTGGGTCAGGCTGCTTGGCATGAGGGCCGTTTCTGAGATTGATTTAGTGATGTCCTGGCCTAGCCTGTGGTATTTGAGGCCTGGACACACTTTTTTGCCATTTTGATATTTCATCTGACACTCTAGAATGTCATTATTAGAGTTGCTGATTATGATGCTCATATTGTATCTGTATTTGTTACTTATATATCTTAATCTAAATATTTGATATCATTACTATTACTGACTACTTCCCATTCTGCATACTTGACACTTTATGTACCAAAAATATTAATGAAATAAACTGGATCTTAGGCAAAAACATACACACAATGATTGAAAGCTTATTGCGTAGCATATACAAGACATAATCAATAATTAGTACAACACTGTTATGTTTGCTTTCAATAAACAATCATCCTCCTCCACATGACCCTTGCCAGGGCTGCTAAGGCCCTGGTCTGTGTCCCATTAGCATTTGCACTCCACATGTAACACATTTTGGTCCACAGCCATCTTAAAAAACATTTTGCCATCTCTATCTTCCTCTTGATTACTATATGCTTGTTCACCCATGGCCCTCACTAAACTGTAGTCTTTACTGAAGGATTTGTGTACAGAATTAATGCAGCCAACCTCTACTCCCTCACACCAGGCCTTCCATCCTTAGATCCAATATTGCTTCACAAGATCCTCAAACTTTTCCCTTTTCCTCTTTTTAGTCTCCTTATTTTTGTTTTCTTAGGGAACTGTGAAGGTGCTGGTCAGCCCCATACTACCAGGTCCCACCAGGATCCACCTGAATTCAGCTCTGCCGATAGTCATGATTAGGATGAGTCTGGCTAGATAAGGACAAACACACACCAAGTACACGGATGGTGAAAAAGTGCTCTAGTGCTTTTAATAAACAATTCAAAAATCAAAACATTTAGTGTTAATTAAAATGCAGGGCTCAAAATATTATCAATAAATAAATAATATGTAAAACAGTAGAAATCTGTGAAAATAAAAACATGACTTAAAAGATGACTAAACCCACGTCATAATCTGTGGGTCATTGTTCTTTTCAGACTAGGACAAGCCCAACACAACTCCCTCTTCATCTCCCCAGCTCACCCATAGATCACTCAGCTGGGGGACACAGTAGCAGCCGCGGTGCTCTCCTCCAGACCCATCTTAGCCGCCTCAAGCAGCATCAGTCAGACCGCTCTGGGTCAGTTATCCTCCTGTCTTCCTTCATACTCCCTCGTATCCTTGGGAAGGATGCCACCTTGATTGCACTCGCAAGGACAGTCATCGGGCATGATCCACCCCTAGACACCAAATCTTTGTTCCTATGTGGGGTAAATGACCATACTGCCTTTCCCCACAAAGGCTGGCTGGCTGGCTCGTTGGTTGGCCGACTGGCTGGCCCTGCCTCTCCACCTGCTGCTGTTCTCAATGCTCTCTGTTCTCTGTCTTCTCCTGTTTCTCCCTTGCACTGCCCTTGTATGTACTGGGGAGTAGTTACAGGCGCGAATGCCTGATGCTCACTACGGGCTGATAATGAGACAATCAAACCACCCACATGTGACGGCTGACTGCCTTGCACCAACTCAGAGACGAGCTGTGTTCACCGCAGATTTCTTGCACCTGCTCCACTCCCCAACACAAGCGTGTCCAACTATTTATTTAAATGACCACTTTTTCTGAGCCACAGATCCTATATACCACAGGAACCATGAACTACAACATGATCAACCATTTTGTTGATTCTAACAGCAGGATGATAATAGGTCTCAAAGTGGTCATGCTAAAGGACTCTGGAAAACTCACCTGACAGTTTTGTAAAGATGCAAAAATCCCATAGGATGCCCTCCTCTGGGACTGAGGCAGCTCTTCTTACCAAACAAACCTGACAACAGATTTTCTTAGTTGGAACCATCTGCAATGCTATTGGCAACATCATGCATCCCTCTTTGGCACAGAGGATCTCTAATTAAGCTGACATAAGGCTAATTCTTGTTTATGTCACAAACCTCACAAGCTCCTGCAGAATCCACCAGCCTACTTGCGCTGCACACTCTTGTAGGTGGTTTCTTTACACAATCAATGAGGATCCCCGTTGCATTCAACAATATGGTACATGAATAAGACAAAAAGCACTATAGCCTATAGTGATGTTTTTCTCAATCCGCTTTGAAGTTGTGCCCCCAATGGTGACACTGAGGTGGAAACTACTATAATAGTAGGATACAAGGATAACATCCTATGTAATAAGGAAGAAACAAAATTAAAGAACAAATGCATAACCGAAAACATGAAAAATGGAAAACAACCACAAAGCTTTGTTAATTTCTTCAATTTGTCAGTCTAATAAAATTCATAGATCCACATTAAAAATAAGAAAGGCAGACAGAAACCATGCAGAAAACAAACTTGAAGGGGTCTTAAAAAATTGTTACACACTAAACTAATATGGGAAGGGCAGTTTTGCTGAAAGCAAACTTAACAACTTTGTAAAGATTCCTGTTAAAATTAGTAATGTTTTAGTTTTATTGATTCAAGCTTACTAGAGAACATTAGTATAGGATTACAGCAAAGGTTACAAATGACTAATGTTCCTTCGAAGGTAGAATTAGAACTTTTTACAGTTGATGGGGGTGCAGTTGGCAATGGTTTGGTGGAATACGTGACTACACCCCCAAGCTTTTTAAACAGATTTCTGAATTTTAAAGAGATATCTTTATTTAAATTAGACATTTTAGTGCAAAAACTAGTTTACAATCTAAAACTGTTAGTCACATTTTACTACTCTAAATATTTTTGCAGTACTGTTAAATTATGTAAAATCTAGAAAAAATTCTGACATATTTTCATCAATTTGTCCATGAAAGATGAAATATATTGATTTTATTTATGTACATGATATATCTCTACAATCTCTTCTGAGATGGTGGTTTAACTGGTTAAACTGTCTGCCCTGCCTTGGCATATATTTCTGATACTTTATTTTTTATACTGTATTGGTAATGGAGCTGAAACTAATCAATACAGGTATTATCAATTTTCAGTTGTATAGTGAAATGCTAAAGTAAATTTTATTTAAATAATATATTAGCAATGGTATTGTGTTTATCCCCTAATTTACTCCTATTAATTTTCACACACCATGAGAATACCAGATTGATTTTAAGTAAGTAAAATATATACAGAATAAAATAGAATTTGAAGATAAATTGCAAAAATTCTCAATTAAAAATAATTTTTGAAATGGAAAAGATGATAGTGCATATTACTTTAGGAAAGGCTCTTCCAAATCAGAACTGTGTTACCAGTTTTTCTGAGCTCCTTTCTGCACAAATTTAAATAGCAAAAAAATACAGTGCCCCTTCCCACCAGGATTGAAAATGCCAGCTGAGATTCTGAAAAGCTTTGATACTACAGAAACGTCGAAGTGCAGCATGTGATGAAGGGATGAATAATGTAACCAGAGCTCCACTTTCCAGGTGGACAGATGTGATACACAGTGTATAATTCCAATTACATATTTTTGCAATTCCTTCCTTTGTAAAAGTGTCTGAGGGCACTTCACTGAGGAGAATGCCAACTCTGTGTACACATCAATAGCCTCCTCTGGTGTGTAGTGTGGCCATACACTTCTACCTGCAGGCTCTTCAAAAGGTTTCTGCAGTTTTTGTCCTAAGGGTCTTTGTGTAATTTGCAGCACAAAACAAGTGACATGTTGTCAGAATACTTTGATTTTTCGTCCCTGCTCTTTTCCCTTTGCCTTGCCTCAGGAACTATCATTTAGAAAACAAAACCCAAGGAAAAAAGACAGGAGTTAGTAATGTGTTTGAAATTACAGAGCTTTTCTTTGGAGCACTATCATGGCAGCTAAATTTGTATTTATTTCCCTGTCTGGATAAAACTCAATTGATGTTAAGAATGTCAATTTTCAAATAAGATCAATCAAAAAGTCACATACCCTTTTACACAACAGGCAGATTGAATGAAAAAATTATATATATATATATATATATATATATATATATATATATATATATATATATATATATATATATATTATGGTCAGGGAGCCTGTGTCAGCTCCAACAGGCATAAGGTAGGAAACATCCCAGTGCACAGCAGAGAATATCTTGCTGAATTTGTGTGAAAAATCTGCCACTCTCTGGGGTCTCATTATTGAATCTTTACACTGTTTGAAGCAGCTTTGTACAAAATTAATGAATATTGCCTTTTGGGGGATGTACTTTGCTCTTGTTCTTTGTATTGATTTCTTGAATATGTGCACACACATTCCCTATATATATATATATATATATATATAGACAGACAAACATACTTTACTGTTGGGTGATGATGTAATGTGAAAAATGCTAAATGTATTCTCTGTTAAGAATTATCACAACTGGACAGGGACCATAGTGCATTAATGCTTGTGATGTTTTCCATAACAGGCAGTGAAATGCTAATATTATTAGCATGACTTTTATTAGATTATGTTTGTTTTTGTATTATACACTTTAGTGGCACATTGAATGTATTATGATCAGGGTTTGCTGTAACAGTAAAGACTGAGAACCTTCTTTGTGCTCTCCTTTCTGCTAACATTCTGCTGTTTTTGTATTCCTAGCTGTGAAATGAATCCAGATTTCAAGAAGTGCAGTCATCAGTGTGATGGCAGCATGGCTTTTAGCACACAAGAATTCATCGACAAAGTGTCATAGTTGATATATTTCAGTCACAACCAATCGAGAGTGCCAGGAATTGTGTTGAATTGTTACTAGAGATAAAAGGACCAGGAAAATTGCTGATGCATTGTCATGTCAAATTGTTGCTGTTATGATGGCCCTTAACAGCTCTAGACCTTTTTGACCAAGTTTTCATTCCAGTACTTGCAGACTGACAAGTCGTAGCTTTAAACTGAAATAATACCATTTGAGTTTGAAACATCTCTATACTACATGCCCTAAGGCAGTATATGTTTTATGCTAAGCATGTTTTTTGTCCTGAAATGAAACTTAATACCATCAGATATACATTTTTGTGTAGTGTCAAAAGATGGATATTTTATTTAATATGACGGAGTCAAGACAAAACAAGGAACTCAGAATCAGATAGTTCTAGTGTTCATTTGAAATTGCTATTTATAGAATTAGGTTAGCAATAAATAGATTACACTTGTGAGAGTAGCTGCAGCAAAGCAGAGTCTATTTTAATTAGTGTTCCTTTATTGCTAACTGCAATTCCACTGTAGGAGATCACATTATATTTGGTGGTGGTACAAGGTCACTTGTAGCAGTACGAAAAGGTTTTGTAGCAGTAACCTAATCTGCCAAAATTTAAGTGCTTGCAAAGCTTTATATCTTGCAAATCCAGTGATTTGGGAGGGTTAGGTTTAGGGTTAGGCAGAACATTTGTACCTAGGTATAAAATTATTTTCATTTAACTATCCTTTTGTCTATCCATCCATCAATCAATAACAGGAAAAAAATGGCATTACAAATCATTGGTAACACAAGGAAACCAGACTGAAGGGATCCAAACTGGAATTTATAGAAAATAAATAACTTGACATTCCATGCTCAAAAAAAAAAAAAAAGTGCAATATAAGCATGTTCATAAGAAAAGTCTTGTAGAGGAGGCAGCAATGTCTTTGA
The DNA here is from genome assembly GCF_016835505.1 of Polypterus senegalus. NCBI lineage: Eukaryota > Metazoa > Chordata > Cladistia > Polypteriformes > Polypteridae > Polypterus > Polypterus senegalus. Next base: position 120,018,716 of record NC_053154.1, on the reverse strand, counting down.
GAAGTTCAATGACTCCATCATCCATTCAATCTTAACTTTTAGAGAACATTTAGGTCCACTGTTACCTGAAAAGTGCATTTAGACAAATGGGTACATTCTATTTAATGAGGTAAGAACCAATTACTGATCTGTGCACTAGCTTGGCAAAGACTGATTAACAACAACAACATTTATTTATATAGCAAATTTTCATACAAATAATGTAGCTCAAAGTGCTTTACATAATGAAGAAAGAGAAAAAAAGACAAAATAAGAATTAAAGTAAGAGAAATAAGAGAATACTAATTAACATAGAATAAAAGCAAGGTTCGATGGCCAGGGAGGACAGAAAAAACAAAACAAACTCCAGATGGCTGGAAAAAAAATAAAATCTGCATGGGTTCCAGGCCATGAGACCGCCCAGCCCCTCTATGCATTCTACCTAACATAAATGACCTCAATCAGTCCTCATTGTATTCAGGGTTCTCATGGAAGGACTTTATGATAACGGTCACATGGACTTCTGGCCTTCAATCCATAAATGTAGGGACATCACGGTGCTTTGATTAGGTGGTGGTGGCGCAGATCGCCACCACAGAAAACTGTAAAAAGAACAGAAGAGAGAGTAGGGGTTAGTACGGATTATGGAGCCACCATGAATAGTAATGATAATTACTTGAATATTCAGAGCATCAGGATTAAACTAAAATGAAGTCATGAGAAAGCCATGTTAAAGTAATGTATTTTCTGCAGTTTTTTAAAAGTGGTCTACTGTATTAGCCTAATTCCCATTTGCATGTTATTCCAGATTTTAGGTTCATAACAGCAGAAGGCCACCTCACCACTTCTTTTACGTTTAGCTGTTGGAATTCTAAGCAGACACTAATTTGAAGAGCTAAGGTTACGACTTGGAATGTAAGGTGTCAGACATTCCGAAATATAAGATGGAGCGAGATTATTTAAGGCTTTGTAAACCATAAGCAGTATTTTAAAGTCAATTCTGAATGACACAGATAACCAATGTAATGACTGGAGAAATGTGCTTGGATTTTCTTTTCCTAGTTAGGATTCTAGCAGCTGCATTCTGCACTAGTTGCAATTGATTGATATCTTTTTTGGGTAGTTCTGAGAGGAGTACGTTACAGTAATCTAGTCAACTGAAAACAAAAGCGTGAACTAATTTCTCAGCATTTTTCAATGATATAAGAGGTCTAACTTTTGCTGTATTTCTTAAGTGAAAAAATGCTGTCCTAGTGATCTGATTAATATGCGATTTAAAATTCAGGTCAGAGTCAATAGTTACCCCTAAATTCTTTACCTCTGTTTTGACTTTTAATCCTAATGCATCAACTTTATTTCTAATAACCTCATTATATCCATTATTGCCAATCACTAAAATTTCAGTTTTCTCTTTATTTAGTTTGAGAAAATTACTACTCATCCATTCGGAAACACAAGTGTGTGTCAGTGAATCAACAGAGTCGTGTCAGCAGGTGTTATTGATAAATACAGCTGCGTGTTATCAGCATAGCTGTGGTAACTCACGTTGTGCTTCGAGATAATCTAACCTAATGGAAGCATGTAAATCGAAAAGAGCAGTGGACCCAGGATAGAGCCTTGTGGAACACCATATAGAATATCATGTGTCTCTGAAGTACTGTATAATTACTACAGCTAATTTAAGCAATTTAAGACACTGCCAGAGAGGCCATCCAGTGACTAAGGTGATTTCTAAGAATATTGTGATCAATGGTATCAAATGCGGCAGCGAGATCTAAGAGGATGAGAACAGATAAACGGCCTCTGTCTGTATTTACCTGCAAGTCATTTACTACTTTCACGAGTGCAGTATCTGTACTGTGATTTGTTCAGAAACCCGACTGAAACTTATCAAGAATAGCATGTTTATTGAGGTGGTCATTTAGCTACATAATGACTGCCTTCTCTAGAATTTTACTTAAGAAAGGCAAGTTTGAAATGGGTCTAAAATTTTCAAAAGCAGAGGAGTCAAGATTATTTTTCTTGAGTAGGAGTTTAACTATAACTACAAGGGGTAGTTCTTCTGCCATATGAATTAAGCCTAAAAATTAAAATTACTCAACTTGAAAACAAAATTTACCATCTTTTTGTTTAATTTTAACAGCTTAGTGTTCAAGTCATGATAAATATATGAATAACTGAGAAGGTACACCTAATTACATTTTGGTGACTTTTTGTGAGTATTGTCTGTGTCTTGTTCTAAAGCTCATAAACCGTATACAGTACAGTTCCCATGAGAGGTAATAAAGTTGTATTGATTGTCAACTGAATCATACCTAATCAGTTAGATGGGTCAATGCTGAAAAGCCAAATGCGGGTAAAAGTCATTTCTACCTGTATCAACAAAGGTCTAATAGTAACGAACTTAGACATTATGGGAAATTAATATGCAAATGTGCAGAAGTAAAAGGGTCTTTTTTCAATCTCTCAATGGCTTCTTCCACTGGCAAAGAGACGTCTATAGCATTTTGATAAGTGGTGTCACAGTGCCTTTGGCATATCGGTGTAGTTAATACGTGTATCTACCTAGAGAGTGTGGTGCAGGTTGTGCAGCAAGTGGCAAAGGGGGCTTCTTGAATGCTGGGGTCTTACAGCAGAGAGGTGGCATTGAGCTTTTGCACACACTGAAGTCTGAAAGTGATCCACAGGATTACATGTGACTTCATGGACAGAGCAACTGCAGTAGTGTTTGGTCCCTGTAATATTGTTGAAATTTGCAAATTGAGATCTGAACTGCTGAAAAAACTGAAGGAACAGCAAGGAGGAGAGATTTGGGGAAACAGTGGTGTGTGAATGATCTGTGGATCTGGCGAACAGGAAAGTGCTTTGGGACTGGGCCTTTGAGTGAGGAGAGAAAATGAAGTTGGAACTATTCACGGGCAAAGCACAGAACACTGAGGAAAGTGTTGCAAATCAAATATAATGAACAGGGTTTAATGCTTGAGCCTCTAGGTGTCCATAAAGAGTGACGGTGTGGAACAAATCGCTACAGTCAGGATGAAGTGCTAGCTTATGCTAGCTTGGACTTCCAATTCAGTAGCTCAAGTGATGTGGGTGAAAAAATAGTTTTCTTTTCTCTTTTTAACATACAGATGAAAATACATCTAACATTTTAAAAGTATGCAGATTTTTTTCTGTTCACTTTGTGTGTGAGCCAACTGGTTCAAACGAGTGCACAAATTGATCATTGGTAGAAATTTCAATGCAACTATTGTAATAGTCTCACCAGTTTCTACCTCTGTACTTAAGAAATGACTTTAAAATACTACTAATGATGTATAAAGTCTTAAATAATCTTGCTGCTTCCTATATTATGACGTGCCTTTCCCCGTACATTCTACGAGTCAAGATTAAAAGAAGTGGTGAGGGTTGGTCTCGTCCGTTGCGAGAGATGGACGTCTGAAGCGGAGCACCATTAGCAGCGTTTTTTTTAGATTATTTTCTTATCCTGAGATCCTGTATTTATCCAACCTGAGGGTTCTACTACAGTATATGCAAGCATATATAAATATGGTCGGCAAGAAAGGGGCTCAGAAAGAAATGGAAAAGAAAACTAAAGCTACATCCAAGCCCAGACCGACAAGTCCAAGTTCAAGCTCAAGGTATGGCCTTTCAGAGACTGACCTGGATCAGATGGGCGAAAGCCCAGACTCCTCGGGACCACAGCCCACTGCATCGTCTCCAGTTGAGAGCGAAATGGGGAGCGAATGTGTGAGTGCGAGTGACGCAGGTCACGATAACTTGCCGGTTGGAGAAGATCATTTGAAACTGGAGAGGGCCTTGCAGTCCATGCTTTCACCTACTCCATGCGAGCCGGGAACATCGGCTGTAATAGAGCCCACCGCCTCACCTAGGGCGCATGAAAGCAGAAATGATCTGTCCAAACTGAAGGTGATGATCGCTGAACTCAAGCAAGAGATAAAGAAACATATAAAGAAAAGCAAGAAGGCAAAAGAGAAGGCAAGTAAGAAGCTGCGACGGGAGCTGCAGCAGGATAATAAAGACTCGGAGATATATTCGCTTCGAGGTGGCCTTTAAAGGTATGCTGGATAAAATTGAGGAACACATTCAGGAAACCGCGTCTAAACTGAGTACACTTGCTGATCAGCTAGAGGATGTTAAGGAGACATTCATGACTCGGATTGAAACAGCCGAAAATCTAGCATCCACCGCTGATGGAAAAGCAACAGCTGCCAATACTGAATGCAAAAAACTCAGACAGATTTGCTGCTCTGGAAGATGGAAGCAGAAGGAATAATATTAAAATCGAAGGTCTACCTGAGAATCGTGAAAGTCCAAATCCAGTGAAATTCGCAGCTGAACTATTCTCTAAAATAATTGGAGAGGACTTTAAATCAGATACCGAAATAGCAGCGGTTTATCGCATACACGGATCAAATACCTTTAGACCTAGGTCTTTTATTATCTGCTTCGAGAGATTATTATTTAAGCTAGATGTGATGGCACTCATCAGACATAAGCAAGAGATTATATTTGAAAATAACCACATTCGTATTTTCCCTGGTCTCTCTCCCGCAACAGCTGCTAAACGTGCAGCCTTCTACAACATTAAACAGCGGTCACGGCAAGCTGATATCAAATACAGCCTCTTGTATCCTGCCAAACTGAAAGTGGATGTTCAAGGCCAATACTGTGTCTTCTCCAGCAAGGAAGAAGCAGAAAAGGAATTAGGAAAGCTGATCCTGACACTATTCTGAAACACAATAGTAAATCGCATCCTGTCATGGCATGGCATGGCAAGGAGATATCACCTGCTGTCTGATCCACTTGCAGTGATACGGACATTATATGTATACATCCTTTTCATTACTTGGATGCTTTCTATTTATGTTTTAATTACAGTTATAGACGTGTGTGGAAGAAATTAACTTTTTTTCACTACCCTAAAGGAGACTGTTTAACATCATACCCTTGGTTTATTGTTATTGTTATTAGTGCATTAAGACTATGCTTATCCTGGATCGCTTTCTAACACCATTCCCTGGGTTTATTATCTTAATACTTTAAGATTGCTGAAGATTATATTTTAAGTTCATAGTTTGTTAATGATTATATTGTAGGCATATAGTATTTAGACTATATTGGCAATAGATATCTCTACTTTTTAATCCTAAAACGCTGCTGCGTGGGGGCTTGTTTTGCTTTGGACATGCTCGGTCTCTAAGTATGTCAGAGGACTGGGACTTTGTGAAGTGGGGTCCAGCCACAAGTGGGGAGGCAAAATGGTGGGGGGATAAGGGGGGAGGGGAGAGAAAAAGATCAGGCTATATTTAATCTATCCTTTTAATCCTTATAATTATAACTACCAACGTAACAATAAGCTGCATGGCAATAACTTTTGGGGAAATAGGAAATTAAGGTTAAAGCTGTCTCACTTCCAGTTAAGACTATAAAATGACATAAAAAATTCAGAATCAATGTCTCCATGATGGGACACTTAACTTTGTGAGCTGGAATGTTAAAGGCCTGAATCACAAATTAAAGAGAAAGTATTCTCTTACCTAACAGGTTTAAACAATAAAATAGTACTTTTACAGGAGACCCACTTACTAAGAAAGGATCAGTTCCGGCTGCAAAAGGACTGGACTGGCCAAATGTTCCATTCTAGCTTCACAAAGAAAACTAGAGGTGTGGGAATTCTCATACAGAGGACAGTCTCATTTGTAGCATCAGATGTTGTATTTGATCCTGAAGGGAGATATGTGATGGTCATGGGCAACTTATTTAACTGTAAAATGATTCTGATAAATGTTTATGCACCTAATGTCAATATAAGGAATTCATACAAAATTTATTTGCATCCATTTCCAATGTGAACACTCATAAAATTAGAATGGCTGGGGATTTTAATTGTGTTTTAAAACCACTTTTAAATAGGAAATACTATTATCATTAGATGCAGAAAAAGCATTTGACATGATTGACAAGTGTTTGCGATAACTTGCAATGAGTCTTTTACAGCGCTCTGGAGGAATTTTGACCCACACTTTGCAGAATTGTTGTAATTCAGCTTTATTTGAGGGTTTTCTAGCATGAACCGCCTTTTTAAGGTCATGCCATAGCATCTCAATTGGATTCAGGTCAGGATTTTGACTAGGCCACTCCAAAGTCTTCATTTTGTTTTTCTTCAGCCATTCAGAGGTGGATTTGCTGGTGTGTTTTGGGTCATTGTCCTGTTGTAGCACCCAAGATCGCTTCAGCTTGAGTTGACGAACAGATGGCCGGACATTCTCCTTCAGGATTTTTTGGTAGACAGTAGAATTCATGGTTCCATCTATCACAGCAAGCCTTCCAGGTCCTGAAGCAGCAAAACAACCCCAGACCATCACACTACCACCACCATATTTTACTGTTGGCATGATGTTCTTTTCTGAAATGCTGTGTTCCTTTTATGCCAGATGTAACGGGACATTTGCCTTCCAAAAAGTTCAACTTTTGTCTCATCAGTCCACAAGGCATTTTCCCAAAAGTCTTGGCAATCATTGAGATGTTTCTTAGTAAAATTGAGACGAGCCCTAATGTTCTTTTTGCTTAACAGTGGTTTGCGTCTTGGAAATCTGCCATGCAGGCCGTTTTGCCCAGTCTCTTTCTTATGGTGGAGTCGTGAACACTGACCTTAATTGAGGCAAGTGAGGCCTGCAGTTCTTTAGACATTGTCCTGGGGTCTTTTGTGACCTCTCGGATGAGTCGTCTCTGCGCTCTTGGGGTAATTTTGGTCGGCCGCCACTCCTGGGAAGGTTCACCACTGTTCCATGTTTTTGCCATTTGTGGATAATGGCTCTCAGTGTGGTTCGCTGGAGTCCCAAAGCTTTAGAAATGGCTTTATAACCTTTACCAGACTGATAGATCTCAATTACTTCTGTTCTCATTTGTTCCTGAATTTCTTTGGATCTTGGCATGATGTCTAGCTTTTGAGGTGCTTTTGGTCTACTTCTCTGTGTCAGGCAGCTCCTATTTAAGTGATTTCTTGATTGAAACAGGTGTGGCAGTAATCAGGCCTGGGGTTGGCTACGGAAATTAAACTCAGGTGTGATACACCACAGTTAGGTTATTTTTTAACAAGGGGGCAATTACTTTTTCACACAGGGCCATGTAGGTTTGGATTTTTTCTCCCTAAATAATAAAAACCATCATTTAAAAACTGCATTTTGTGTTTACTTGTGTTATATTTGATTAATGGTTAAATGTGTTTGATGATCAGAAACATTTTGTGTGACAAACATGCAAAAGAATAAGAAATCAGGAAGGGGGCAAATAGTTTTTCACACCACTGTATTCATTTTTATTCCTTTGTAAATTTAATTTGTTTTGCTTTGCATGTAACTACTTTTTTGACATGTAAAACACTTTGAGCTACATCCTTTGTATGAAAATGTGCTATAGAAATACATGTTATAATATAGATCCTCTTTCTTTTGCATAATAGAGAAGAGTGTTTGTGTGTCTCAGTGTCTCTCACTGCTATTTCGGCCATGAACTGCAAGATGCCTAAGGGTTGGAGGCATGTGGGCGGTGATGGGCATCAGGCATCACAAGCATTCTGTATGAATACAACTCAGATCAGTACTGGAATTAATCCAGTTGTCACTGTCCACTTTGCACTTAATGACACAGGTAAAGAATATTAAGAGCAACAAGGTTTTTGAGAGAGAGAAAAAGTGGTCTTCTGTCTTCAGTGTTCCAAATGATTGAAAATTAAAGTAGAAATCTCAATGTAAAATACGTAGTTCAAAATTACAGTTGTTTTATATTAATAAGTCATAAATTCCTGAGGTACTGGGAACAAATGGACCAATACCTATGATTTGTGCTGCATTTAAAGCAGACTGACATTGATGTTATATGTACTGGAAAAGTATATGCATGAATTATTTGAAGCCTAGTCAAATTAGATAATAGCGGAAGGAAAGGACATTCAGAGTTAAGTTTAACAGTTTGAATTATTTACTATATAATAATGTAAATAATTATCTTAAAAACATGAATGGATGCATGGTGATGCATTTGTTTATCACTTTATCTTACAGTTTCAGAAATGGAAACAGCACCCAAAATCACTGTCTGCATTTCGTCTCTATGAGGTTTCTTCCAGATAGTCCAGTTTTCATTTTATATTCCCGAATATTTATGTAACTGCTCATTTCAAACTGATCAATTATGAGCGAGCATGTCCTTCAAAGCACTGGTCACCCATCCAGTGTTGTGCTCAGTACTGCAATGCTGCTCTAGCTGCTTGCAATCTCAAAATTGGATTATTTGGGTTTACAAAATATTTAAAATAGTGGAACATGACAAAATGATAATGATATTCGGTTAAAAAAAATGCATAGTATTAATTGAACAGAAATTATTTACAGTCTGAAACATCAGTCTGCATGTGGGCATTAAATAGAGAGGGCTACAAAATCTGTTAAAACACAGAAAATGAAAAGGAAAAAAAATCTTCTTTTCTGAAATAACTATATCAGATAAAAATTGATTGTGCAGAAGTTATCTGATGCACTAAACTATGCAAATTCATTACACAAAGACCTCAGCGTAATTAAGATTTGAACCAACATATAGCAAATAAAGACTTACACATACAAAGGGAAATTCTTACTCATAGTTTGGAGCTACTGTCAGAGACTTGATAGTCCCAAAGGCCTCATCATGCTTTTCTAACAGGCAGTTACAGAAGTCATTAGAAAGGCTAATAAGACTTCACTTTAAATTATGTACTTGCGTAACAGAAGTCTAGGAAGTTAATGCTTAATAATAATTACTTACCCCAATTTATGAGTCTTTGATTTCTTTGTATTCTAGCTTGACGTTACGATATACTGTAATGTAAAACCAAATTGAAGCCAAAAGACAAATTCCCATATTTCTTGGATAAAATTAAATATTTTCTAATTCAGGATTGTGCACTAATGTGTACATACTGTGTTCCATTTGGGCTTTCACATTAAGAATAATAGATCTGCAAATTACTATAGTATTATTTATTTCTGACAGTTACAAGTACAAGCTAGGATAGACTGAAGAAGCCAAAACATTTTAGTTTAACCAAATTCATAATTTTGTTGTGAAAAAATAGATACTGACCTAACAGCAATTTCAAATAAAAATAAAAGGTTTCCTAATTTCTCTATACACTTAAAACAAACACAGGTTTTGTTAGCAGGTTAAACATTTAATTATGAACTTGTAAAAAACAAAAAAAGTTTCAGTTTTTAAGTAAATAGGTCAGGTTTTGCAATAAGTTATCTTAAACTTTGTACTCAAGGTGTAGGTAGAAGCTAGTCAAGAGTTAATTTTGAATCTAAGCTTGAAAATATTTAACCGTAAAACTGTAGATTCATGGAGCACACTGTTTGATTTTAAGAGGAAAGTAGCATCTCAGCCTGAAAGTATTAGGTGAATGTGAATTGACAAACTACATATGTTGTGCTAAAAGGTCCATTATTAAACAAGTCAAAAGCTTACTTATACTTTTCATCTCTTATGCTTCTAATGTAATATTTCCTAATAACATAAGACTGTAGACTTCAAAACATTAGGAAATTCTATTTTTCATGTATATCTTTCTAGTGAAAAAATGTCTTACTTTTTTCACAGACCAATAAACTGTTTCTTCTGGAAGGAAAGAACGGCTGAATCTCGGGGTGTTCAGCACCACCACTGCACTTCCTGTGAAGAAAATCTTCATCGCCGCTTCCGATAAAATCATTCCCACTCATTGGGGCCATAAACAAATCACATGCCTAAACAGTGGCAGTGTGTCACTGAGAGATACAGTATTGAAAGCAATAACAGACTCGGTCCTGAATAAAAGAAGGCATTATTGATGATTAGCAGAACTTTGCTTCTCTACACTGTCCCTAAGATTGTCAACCTGAAAAAAGCTTAGACCCTCATATTACAAAATTCCACAGAATTAAGAAAGGGATAAAAAGACAAAAAAATGTGTCTAATTATACTCATATGCATTGTAAACATGTTTCAAAAATAAAGTCTTTTCATTCCAAAAAATGAAAGTTACAGGGATGATGATATTGCTTTTGTGCTTTCTTAGTGGGGAAAACAAAAGAGTAGGCCACATCTCTTAACAACACATCAGGGGAGCAGCTGCCACATGGTGTGAGCAAGACATCCCACAAGATGCCAGGCCCCCATTTCTTAAGTGCCTTCCCTTTTTTTGTCAAAAAATTCTCCCCATTTCATATTTACCAATTTATCCAGCAAGTACATGTGATCAGGATTGTGACTGGTGATTTGTAAGTGTATGGTTTCAAATCATAAGTGCAAGAGGAGTGGTGCTTTCTGCAACGATGACTGATTTGTGGTGGAGTAAAAATACTGAGGCATCCCTGAGAAAAATTGTTCATTGTGTTAATGATATATTTTGGCCTGGAATCCCTAGAGATTTTGTGTTTCCCCAGCATAACTGGAGTTTTTTTTTTTAACATTTTTTACTTTTTCTGTCTGCCCTGGCCAACTGACCTTATCTTTTATCTTCGAGACCCAAAAAAAAAAATTATAAAGGATTCTATTTCTCTTAATTATACAGTACATCTGTCTTATGTAAGTGTGCATTATTTATTCTTTGTGTATTATTTTTGTATTATTATTCTTATCTAATTTTAATTTGCTTTAGTTTGAATGCTTACTACTTTTGTAAAGCACTTTGAGCTTACAGTGTTTGTATGAAAATGTGCTATAGAAATACATGTTGTTGTTGAATATTACTCAGGAATATACAATGAAAAGCAGATGTTTGCAATTCTGCTTCTTTAAACTTAGTGGTCGCTTCATTATGGTACTTTCCTTAAGAATGGAGATGCCACTGCGCAAGAACTTATTCTTACAGCTGATGCCTTTATAAACCAGTACAACTGAACTATCAGGTTGTGTTTTTTATTAACTTCTTAATCTTATGTTACCAACATCTAAGATTTTGTAATGTATTTTAAGTTTTACATCTGGTCCAAATACTCATTACATAGATAATTAACTCCTCAAATAAAAACATTGCAAGATTTATTTTTTAAACACTGGTTAAACACACATACACACACACACATTGTATACAGAAAAGTACTCAAGTTACATAGTCTCTCTATTATAAAAAAAAATCTTGGGAGGGAGACTAGGTAGACGAGACATGATCTTCTCAGAAGGGAATTTGACGTGCCGCAAGACAAGGTAGTGAGACAACTTTTAAAATAAGTTCACGGACATCTAACCTAGCAGTTGTTGGAATGCTTTTGATAGACACACTTCATGTGCTCCCAGCTTTTAAAACAATGACAAGCGACAAGCAGAACACACAGCTCGCCAGCAGCAGCAAGTCAGCAGATGATGCAACCGCTTCTCCTTAGCGTGCGTTCAGCTCCCCTCCCTTCACAACGTGAGCAGCGTTATACGTCCTGCGAGAAAGAGATATAACCACACCTGGGCACGGCTTCTCCTTAGCATGCATTAAGCGTCCCCTCCTTCACAGCGCAAGTGGCAGAGACACGAAGTGGCAAAAGAACACCTGCTGTACAGGCTTTTAAATGACTGAAGTGCAGCACGCCAAGCAGAACACGCAGTGTGCCAGCAGCAACAAGACAGCGGATGATCCAACCACTTCTCCTTAGCGTGCGTTCAGCCGTCCCCACTTCACAATGCGAACATCGTTATACGTCCTGCAAGAAAGAGATTTAACCACGCCCAGGGCCGGAAATAAAGGACAAGTATTGTTTTTACAAAAGTTTTAAAGTAAAAGTGAAAATAATGCATATGTAACAATTCCCATGAAAGTAACAATCTCTTTAAATTGTATATCTGGTAAACCAAACCTGGGGGTGGGCGAAGCGAGAAGGGGGTGGAGCCCCCTAGTACTTATACATTGTCAAAGATGAGACAAAAGACTCACAAAAAGATTTGGGGCAGCCAGCCATATTTTTCCTAGCTGCCAAAGAGTATAATTCAGAGTATGTTTGTGTACAGTTTCAAGACCAAAACAGAACTGTCTTGATGAGACCAAGTTGCCGGTTTTAAAGCAGAGGATGGGAAGTGACGCCATCAGGCACCAGAACCGGAAGTGTGGTTGTCAGGGCTGGATCCGGAAGTGATGTCATTAGATTCGGAACGTAGAACTGACATCTTTGAACCATGAACTGGAAATGAGTTCATTGGGACCAAGGAAAATTTCCAGTAATCGTTCTGCAGTGAAAAGAGAGAAAAAGTCAGTACACTCCACCACCCCCTGGTCTGGTGTGGAATTACCCTCATTCAGGCCCTTTAGCTTCCTCCCATGCGCACGTTTGTGACAACATCCAGTTATACCACAACACCATGACTGAGGTCTGTTGTCTTAGAAAATTGCCAGGGTGAAGCCAGGTAATGCAGCTAGTAGTTTAAACAATGCACATAATTTTCAAGATTCTGTGTCTTCAAAGGCGCAAGTCATATGTGTTTATTTATTCAGTTTTCCTTATTTTACGATTTTATACAGTACAGATATTTTGAAATTACCTTAGTTGATTAAAATGGTTCTTATGAAAAGAAACATCACAATAGAACTACCCACTGTGAACTTACAAAATGTGGCCAACAAAAGCAACTGAACTTGACTAAATCTGAAAAGTATGTGCATGTAGATGATGCAATTATATATATCAAAACTGTGATCATTTTTAATTATATTGTGATATAAAGTTTTGGCTCACCCCTAGGTCATAAGGTTTGAAACCATACACTTTGAAATCGCTAGTCGCAATCCTGTCCTTGAAATGACAGAGGGTAGCTGGGTAGTAACAGAATCACAAGGCAAGCAAACTGAGCAGCAACGCATTGTAGTATAATTTGAAAATTCAGGTTTAAAAAAGTCAGACACATACACATCAGTGAAACAACAGTGAATCTTTTTTTGCTCTAGGGCCTGTCCTCTGCAAAATTGTATGACTTTTATTGTATTTGCTACGTAACAAATGAAAGTATGTTATGAGGAATTTATTCATGGAACATAAAGGTAATACTGGAGGGTAGCAATTAAAGTTCTGAACAAGGTGGATCCATGTGTATTATTGACAGAAGGCAGCACAGCTCAGAACAAGGTGGATATGCAGGTATGTGTAACTTCCTATGCATGCATTGCTTCTAGTTACTGAAACCATATATGCAAGGTGCAATAAATTCTCTTTGTGTATTTGCAGTAGCTTCATGTTATCCTGATATTTGTACATCATGACAATTCCTTTAATAATTTCATAATTATTGCAATAGGAGTTATTACATTAAAACTATTTGAAATCAACTGTGGCACAAATGAGACTATAAAGCTTGCAAATTCTTTTGAGAAAGAGTCAAAAAATAAGCATAAGAGTTCTCATCAAGATATTTGCCACAAAGAAATCTAGAAATAAAAAACATATCTAACATGAGTGTCTAATTAGTTTTCCTATCTGGATAGCATTTATGAGAACAATTTTCTAGTTCTGATTGTGAAGTTGATTAAAGTTATTAGCTGTGAACAATCACATTAGAGTATGACTACAAAGGATTTTCTACTTTATTTGTATAATATAGTAACATTTTTATAAATTGTAAATCATACCATATGAAAAATAAAAAAAAATAAAAAAACTGAACTGATATAATACAATTCTACGTATAGTTTCTGTCATTAATACACTAATGAAAACAGCAGATAAAAACAACAAAGCGTTGAGTTCTTCCAAGGTGCCGGGTCAGTAAGAAATTAAATTACTTTAATTTCTTGTAGATTTATTTTAAATTACTTCATATTAAATGTCCATTCAATTAAATAAATAGCTTACAAATGTTTTGATTTTAAGTGACCAAATCATTTTTCTGAAATAATACATTTATACTATCATCCTCTTACACAAAAATTAAAGATTTGGCCTACAGTAACTTCTTTCAAAGAAACTATGTTCAATTAAATATACCTACATTTTAATAAACATTTTTTTCTTTAAGTCTTTATATTTCCTTTCCTTAATATTATATACAGCGTTCCTTCATTATTTTTGTTCCCATCAGCACATGCCACTCATGTGACCACACATCTTCAATGAGATTATTCAGTGCATATCTTGTATCCATGGTACCCCGGATCAATGGTTCATCACCCACAAAATGCAAGATGAAAAATAAAGAAAAACAAAAACAAAAGGATGCAAATGAATGATATGTGTCCACCTGGCAGCATTAAATGTAAAAGTTTTAATCACATTTATTATGACATGGTAAAGGTCACTTTTCATCATCATTGTGTGTTTTGCCACTTACAGTTCTCAATGTTGATAGGTTGTACTAAAAATGAATAATAAAAAGAGGAAAAAAGCACTGCTAAAGCAGAATGAAAGGAACAAGGGCTAAACATAAATAAGACATTATTAATAAATGTAATTAAGTCAAGTGAAATGACCATGAACAATTTGTACAATGAGAAATACAGTAAGGTGTTGTACATTTTCTTTTAATTAAAATATTCATATTATATATGTTAACAGTAAAGTTTTGCTTATAGAAACTAAAAATAAAACAGAAATTGACCTCATCTGCTAAACAAAGTGTTGGCAATACAAGTATTTATTTCTTTTGCATTATTTTAAATTTAAAATGTAAGAATGACATTGCAGAATGAAAGCCATAAAATTAAATAATGAATTTTACTTCTGCAAAGAATGAAACAATTGTGTTTAAATAAAACTCTGCTGCCACAGCAGCCCTCCAGGACTGAACATGTAGACCCCTACTTTAAATTATTAAAACCGTGAAAGGCTTGATAAAAAATTAGGTTGAAAGGAAAGGTATAGTTGACTATCACATATATTTGACTGAAAAATGAATAATATAATTTCAGACTATGTCCTCCAGCCACATATTTCTAAATTAAAAAAAAAAACAGTAACTATCATGGTCATGCCAGGTCTCTGTCCCTGGCTTTATGTGGTCTTTCTTGAATTTATTTCATTATCTATTGCAGGGGTGCCCAATGTGTCGATCGCGATCGACCGGTAGATCACAAAGGTAGTGCAGGTAGATTGCGTTGCATTCAAAAAAATAATTTTCAAATATATATTCATATATTCTCCCTATGGCATTTGCCATTTTATTGACATACAGGGCGGCCAGTCTGAGATCTCTTTTCTTCTAACACACTGGTCATCCTGCACGCATGATCTACTGCAAAACTCCGGCTGTGATCTAGTTAGCCTGCCAATTTATATTGACTAAAGAAGGGATTTAAAAAAAAAATTGTTTGGGGAGGGCATGGGCTGGATGTGGAATTGGAAGAGGATTTTCTCACAATGTCACAATCGAAGTGCGTTTGTCTGATCTGTCAGTCTATCAATGCTATTCCAAAGTAGGAAAATGTGGAAAGGCACTTTCGAACTGTTCATAAAAACTACAGTATGAAACTGACTTCCTTCCGAAAAGCGATCTAAGAAAGAGAAAGGAGAGGGAATTAAAATCGCAGTTAATCAGACAGCTGTCATTTTTCACTCAGCTGAATTCAAAAGCAAAGTCAGACACACCAAAGCGTCATTCCGGGTGAGTCACTCAATCATTAAGCATAAGAAGTCCTTCCAAGATGGAGAAATGATAAAAGAAAAATGCAACATCTGTCCTCAAAGCTGCAGCAGCTTGGGGAACATCCAAAACCTCGCGTCAGAGCTGGAGACGCAATGGACGGCGTGTGCTCAACTTGACAGCATACGCTACACAGAGCAGATTGAAAATTGCCTGTCAGACTTTGACAGACGGTTTCAAGACTCCGCTTTACTTGAGCCAATTTAACTGCTATCCATGTAGGGAAGATGTTAAGGGTGATTCACCCACATCAAAAATTGCAACACTGTTTCACCTGAAACTCCTCTACAGTGGAGGATGAGATTTTGACACTACAAAATGACATTTAGCTGAAGTCTGGGGCTCTTGTACAGTTTTGGAACTTACAGAGGAAAAGTACCCAAACATGAGGAAATGTGCTATCTCCTTGACTGCATTATTCGGCTCTACTTATTTATGCGAGTCAGCCTTTTCCCACATGAAGATTATTAAATCCAAATACTGTCGTGACCATAAATGTATTGAATTGTTATTGTATCATAAAGGTTATTCAGTTATGCATGGTACGACAACATATATTTTATGTATAAAGTATACTCAGTATATATATATATATATATAATAATATACAGTATATATTTTTAATGCAGGTAGATCATTTCGACCTGGTCATTTTAAAAGTAGCTAACAAGCAGAAAAAGTGTGGGCACCCCTGGTCTATTGAGTATTCCTTTGTAATTTATGTTATTGAATGCTTTTATTTTCTTTTTATTTGTATTTTACTATTAGTTCTTAGTGAATACTCCATCTTTGTTCTTTATTTTATAATTTTGTCTTATGTTGATTGTGTATTTTTAGTTTTTTATTTTTTTTGTAGTGCTATATGAACCAAATGTTGTATCTAAGGTATCAAGATCCCCTAACGCTGTATTTGAGAGACTGCCAATTACATTGACTGTGTATGGCAGTAGTTGCTTTTAATAATGGAATCAGGAGAATGATACAGTTGTGTTAAAATCATTTAAATTTATTTTGTACTCACATCAATGAATATATTTGCCAACATTTCTAAAATCCTGTTTTTACTTTGTTATTTTGGAGTATTGACAACGTTTTTAGGAGCATTCTCACCAGTCATAGTGCTAATCTACTTAAATGGACCACTGTTCTTTTTCACCAGTAATCAAAGGAACTGGCAGATAATGGACTATGGTGCTCAAAAATGTCAGTGATTTACACTGTTTGCTTAAAATGCTGCATCACAATATTTGATTATTTCTTCATTGATAATACTTTATTGCCTACTACTAAATCTTGTAAGTATGACTGTATTGTTATCTCTGATCACACTCCCCTTATCTTGGAGCTCAAATCATTATGACCCACACAAACATCTCATAACTGGCATCTTAACCCCCTGTTGTTAGCAGATGTGAACTTTACAGAATTCATCTCCAAACAAATTGATTAGAGTTGGAGACTAACACATCCTCTGAGGTTTCTTCAGGAACACTTTGGGAAACTTTAAAGGCATTTTTAAGAGAACATATTATTTTATATCTCTCTAACAAAAATACATTGGAGAACAAGAAGGCATCAGAGTTAATCACTATGATTTTGAGAATCGATCATGAATACACCAAATCTTTACAGGAAAAATAGGCTCTAAAATCAAAAATTTATCTCTTGACAACAAAAGAAAATTTACAACTTCTCTTTAAATTGCAACATTATTAGAATGAAGGCTAATAAGATTTTACTTCAATAAATCTGCATGCAGGAAGTTTGCAATGTAATAACAGAAACTAATGCAACAGGAAATAAAATCATACAATCACAAAAACTTGCACATTTACTTAGTACTATAAGTCCTTATATTCCACTCAGTATAAAGAGGATGAGACACAATCTAAGAAGTTTTTTTATACAATACAAATACCATAGATTGAAACTATTAGTGTAGAAGAACTGAATTCTGACTTTTTTTTCAAAACTCTTGCTGTATGTGTTGTCATAGCAGCACATCCATTCCTCAAACCTGCTTGGAGCAGGTTTGTTCTATGTAAACAAGGATTAGCTCACACAGTTAATCAGTGTCTATGCATGGAATTCATTCAGTCATGGCTTCACCGTTCATGAATGAGTGACCAATTGATATTGGTGCTCAAATTATAAAAAGAGAATTTCATATAGAGAGGGTTTTGTGCAATCTACAAAATCCTTTATTGCTCCCAGAGGAAATTCTTTTTGAAAGATACCACTTTAGCTGAAAGGGAATATTGTACCTCAAAGATTTATTAGCACCTTATATTCGAAGTCAAATTAGACGAAGTCGGGCTCTCACAACCACACAGACAGTATGCATTGCTTTGAGGTTGTTTGCAAGTGGTACTTTTTTATATACTGTAGGCGATGCGGAAAATCAATCTAAAAGTGCAGTTTGCCAGGCAATTCGTAAAGTTTGTTTGGCTCTGAAATATTTCCTTCCGGTTTTCATAGTGTTTCTTGGACACCTGCGTGTGCAGACAATAAAAAAGGCGTTTCATGCCAGTGCAGGTAGGTAATACACAGGCAAAAACACCCACAGTTCCATAAAGAATCTCACAATCAGCTTAACATTCTCATTACCCAGGATTTTCAAATGTGATTGGGGCACTGGATTGTACGCAGATCTGAATAAAGGCCCCATTAGTTCCAAATGAGCCAGATTACATAAACAGAAAAGGCTTCCACAATATTAACGTGCAGGTAATGTAACTTTTTGTAAGAGTTGAAAATAGCCAATAGGCATGTTAACATACAGTAAAATTGTTTGGCCTACATGCTATAAATTCTCTGATGATCTGTGATGCATCCTACCTTGTATCAAATGTGGCGGCTAAATGGCCATGGTCTGTTCATGACTCAATAATATTTAAGGAGTCACAACTGAATCGGACATTTGAACAAGGTAATAATCTAATTATAAATCATGGTGATGTGTGTATTGCATTCACAATTTTTACATATTCCACAGGTCATCATGATGGAATCCTGCTTGGGGACAGGGGATATGTCTGTAGGCATTTTCTAATGACCCCGTTTCCTAACCCCAACCCTGGTCCACAACCTCGATATAATGCAGCTTTCCTAGGACAAAGGGCACAAATTGAAATGACTTTTGGCCACCTGAAGGAGAGATGTCAATGTCTAAAGAGGCTGAGGGTTGCACCTGACAGAGCATGTGACATAATTATTGCATGCTCTGTCTTACACAACATAGCGACCATCAGAAAAGAGTCCCTGAGGTTTTGGTGCAGCCTGATGATGACCTTGACCCAGTGCACCTTGAGCAAACCAGTGGCAGAGCTGCCAGAGACAGAATTGTGGCGCAATATTTTCAATGAAAAAGACAACAGTGGTTTCACACAAAAGTTATTTATTGTATATTATGACCCTTCAGCCTGTAAGAAGGAGAACATAATTAAGGATACACTCATGCATACACATATACATATGGGAAATAGATAAGAGAATTTTGTTACCAATTGTTTTTCTAGTATTTGTATCTGCAACATCATGTTGGTTGTCCTCAGTTCATGAAGTTCCATGTCCTGCTGTATTTTTCTCATTTTTAGTTTTCTGTATGCGATTTTCTGTTGAAGATATCTCTTGTATAGAGCCCTCACATTTTTTCTGCAGATAAATACACAATTACAAATGCCTTTTTTCCTCTATATATTTACACAGTATATCATTTTGAATCATTTTGTATAAAGTACAACAAATGGCTCAACCAACCTCGCCATCTCCTTTTTTTGATGTTGGCTTTGTTCCAAAAGGGACATGTGTGATGGCTACAGGCTCCTGCAAAATAGTTTTATCACGATTAGCACATGGGAATGATCAGAGTGGAGTTTGTGCAAAAATTATTTGGAAAATTTACCTCTCCTCCTGATGAATAATCAGACACAGTGTCTTCATCAAATATTTGACCTTCTTCAATATCTTGCTGGTCAGACACAGGTTCTAGGGATATGACATTCCCTGCAACTGACCCAATAAAAAGAGGGCTATATGGAACATACCTATGGCACACTTTGAGGACAAATATATGCAATGACCATCCTTTACCTGAAACGAAGTGACCACTGCATCCTGCCACTGGTTCTGAGGAGGAGCCTCCCCCTGAAATGCCCTCAGAAACAGAGTGATGGGTATTTTGCTGGAGAGCCAACTCTTCTGCGGGGGTTAGGTCTGGACTGCATGGACCTCCACCTGTTTTTTACTTGTCTGGCTTCTTCTTATTTACTTTAAAATTAATGGTTTTTATATTATATATGATTCTTTATGTCAACAATTCTTTAAATAGTTATATACCAATATTTACCAGTTTGAAGTATATTCTTGTACTTCACTTTATGTCACATATATTTGTCTGTCTTTTTTTCCCTGGTGCTGCGTTAACATCATGGACCAGAAGGCGTGACCTTATTCAGTGTGAGCAGGATAACACAGGTGGCCGGTTGCTGTGTGCTACTGCATGCTTGACCTAGCGATGATCAATGCACATGTACAATACAAGGCATTGCACAAGGACCACTGAGAAAAGAAGAGTGTTCTTTGCTCACCTTGCAGAGGAACTTCGTTGTCGGTTCTTACAAGAAAATGTAATGGAAAAAGAAGAATAGGATGCAACAAGCTTTTGTTCCAAGTCTGCTGGTTCCCCCAGGAAATCCAATTCAGTCAGTGTCAGGTGCCCCTTCAATGTAATAGGAACCACAGCATAGAGAGAAGTGTGTACATTGCAACAGGTACAAATGTCGTAAATATAAGAAGGAAGGTCCTTGGGTGTGTGGGAACTGTTAACATTTGAATTTGATGTTTACAATTAGCGTGGAACCGACCTCTCTGTACTATTCTTTCCTCTGCGTGTCCTGGAGTATGAAAGAAACACCACAATGCACCAAAATGTGGAGACTGAGAGAATAAAAGTTAAAAACAAAAACACTAACTTTTACAAGCGCTATAAATTTACACCGCCTGTTACAGACACAAATCAAATGTATGTTTTT
Organism: Polypterus senegalus; assembly: GCF_016835505.1. Lineage (NCBI taxonomy): Eukaryota > Metazoa > Chordata > Cladistia > Polypteriformes > Polypteridae > Polypterus > Polypterus senegalus. The sequence goes on along the minus strand of NC_053154.1, from coordinate 119,998,053 downwards.
ATTGTATAATATTAACAATAAGAGCAGCTCACTACTCAAAACAGTAAATTTGTGAGGCAGCCAGAATCGAACTGGTGGCCTTTTGATTATAACTGAGTAATTCTTACAGCTGCACCACGGAGATGTCATATTATCCTTGTACCTTTTGTGAAATTGTTTATTTGATATTTGGATTCCAGGCTTCACACATTATACAGTTCATGTCTACATTTTGTCATTTATTACTAAAACATTAAAAATGTTTCTGTTTTAATGATGTGTTTAGATTGTTGTAGACACGGAACACACATGAAATGCATGTGTTCCAAATAACTATTATTTACCCTCTAAAAGTCCCTTACTTCACTCCAAGATAATAATAATTCTTTGCATTTATTTAGCATCAAAGGCTTGAGCTGGGAGAACTTTTTGCCCTTTCTGCAGCGGTAGGGGGGATGGTATAACAGGCTTCTTGCTGCTTGTGTTGATCAACACATTTACAAGACAAAAGATGCTGACGGACAGCTGCAAAGGAATTTAAGGTGGGCTGGAATTAAAAGTTTTTTCATAGGCTTTGGTAATTCTAGTGTTAACAACATGAACTTAAACTTTTTCAAACTAAAAGAAGGGTATCCTCTATCACCATTACTTTTGGCAACAGCTAATGAGGCATTGGCCATTCATTTTTATAATACATCAAAGATGAATTAGTTTATCAGAGAAGTACTCAAACAGAAAATGTAACTATATGCAGATGATACTTTATATATCAGACTGACAAATATATTTACCATTAGTCCTTAATGAATACGCAAAATTTCAAAAGCCCTCTGGATTCAAAATGAATTTGAATAAAAATACCCAAACTTCTATTTCAAAGCATCCCTATATATATCAATAAATTATTCTTAAGAAACTAGTCTCAATTTTAACCCCATTTACTGTATTTGGAATTCGAGGCATCCATGCACTTAAAAGGTGACTCTACAAAAACCAAATGAAGAAGGTGGCATGGCATTACCTATTACTGGGTGGAAAATATACACACAACAAAGAAGGGGAGAAAGGAACAAATGAATGAAATTACACCTGCCTTTCAGCAACCAAAATCAAATCTCACTGTATTTCTTCATACACCCTGCTTTGTGCCCCAGTAAATCCTAATTTTTGTCAATATACCAATAATGCAGTCATCTACAAGTTACTCAGAATGTGGATCCAATGCAGAATGTACTTCAAGGCAGAGAAGCTTTTAACTGTTGCTTCTCTATACAGTTAATACCTTTTCCAACCGTCTGAAACCTACACATTATTTAATCTTTGTAAAACATTTAGGATTAAGACATTTAGATAACTGTATATAGTTAATATGTTTGCAGCTTATGAACAATTATGCTTCAAATTTAACTTCCCAGCAACATATTTTTTCCAATATTTTCAAATTATATATATATTTTTAAAGAAACCTCCTTACCTATCTTACAGACAGACCTCAGTATGTGCGTCTTGGGAACTGCAGGTCTGACATTGTGGTCAGCAACACAGGAGCGCTGCAGAGGACTGTACTTTCTCCGGTCCTGTTCAGCCTATATACATCAGACTTCCAATACGATTCGGAGTCCTGCCATATGCAAAAGTTTGCTGATGACACTGCTATTCTGGGCTGCATCAGGTGTGGGCAGGAGGAGGAGTACAGGAAGCTAATCAAAGACTTTGTTAAATGGTGTGACTCAAACCACTTACACCTGAACACCAGCAAGACCAAGGTGGTGGTGGATTTTAGGAGGCCCAGGCCACTCATGGACCCCGTGATCATCAGAGGAGACTTTGTGCAGAGGGTACAGACCTATAAATACCTGGGAGTGCAGCTGGATGACAAATTGGACTGGACTGCCAATACTGATGCTCTATGTAAGAAAGGTCAAAGCCGACTATACTTTTTTAGAAGGTTGTCGTCCTTCAACATCTGCAATAAGATGCTGCAGATGTTCTACCAGACGGTTGTGGCGAGTGCCCTCTTCTACGCGGTGGTGTGCTGGGGAGGCAGCATAAAGAAGAAGGACGTCTTATGCCTGGACAAACTTTTTAAGAAGGCAGTCTCTATTGTAGGAATAAAACTGGACAGTTTAACATCTGTAGCAGAGCGACGGACACTAAGCAAACTCCTGTCAATCATGAAGAATCCATTGCATCCACTTAACAGTGTCATCTCCAGGCAGAGGAGTAGCTTCAGTGACAGACTATTGTCACTGTCTTGCTCCACTTACAGACTGAGGAGATCGTTCCTCCCCTACACTATGCGACTCTTCAATTTCACCCAGGGGAGTAAATGCTAACATTATTCAAAGTTATTATCTGTCTTTACATGCATTTTTATTACTCTTTAATTTAAATTTGTTTTTTGTATCAGTAAACTGCTGCTGGATTTTGTGAATTTCCCCATGGGATTAATAAAGTATCTATCTATCTATCTATAAATTTCCCACACTTTCCACTCATTTATATTCCAGAGAAAATACTGATCAGTCTTGAAGACTCAGACAACATCTCAACAATATATAAAAACATTTAAAGACCCTTCCCTTCAACAATCCTAGAGTATGGTAGGAAAAGGATCTTTCAATTAATTCAACTTAAAATCTTTCACCAGTCACACTTATGTCGCTTAAAATTTTCCTAACTATATCCATGGCAAGATCCAATCTGTTAGCATTGCAATTTAGCTCTAGTGTCACCGGGCCACATGTTTTAGGAGTGCACCAAATTAACGTTATTCTTTAAATATTTAACAGGCAGTCGTAGCGTCATAATCACTCCTAACCCATTAATATCTATATTTGGTATATTCTCAGATATACTTAAAGTGGAAAAGAACAAACTAATTCTAATAGGCAATACCACACAACTCGCACCTAGATTTATCTTGCTTAACTGGAAGAGTCAAGAAACCACCTTTTATAGGCTAGTGGTAACTGACTTGCTCATTTTTTTGAATTTGGAAAATGGAAAGGCTTGCTTAGAGAGTTTTAAAGAACATTCATAATATAACCTAAGCCCTGTTGACAACAACCCCAGTTCCAAAACTTTGATTGTTCAATAATTGTTTGTCTCATGACTCCACATGTTCAGTCTTAGCAGCTCTGATAGACTGTGGTTCCTTAAAAACTATTTCTATATGAGTTACCATTACATTACATCCATGCCCATGCCTACACTTACAAATATCAGGATAATATTAGGCAAATTACTTTACTATCACATGTTTGGGGTACTGGGGAAAAATGAAAAAGAATGGCACTGAATAACACTATGGTGCTCTGACAGAACAATGCTATACCATTTGCCACTTTGTCCCCTTTCTCTACATTTTTAGATCTTACACTTTATAAAATATATTAATTTTCTAGAATGCCTACTGAGAAATATTAAAACTCAATTGAGCTTAAGAAATTGTTATACTATACATTACTGTAAATTATAAAATCATTAATTTACATTTATGGGATACATTTTCAATTTTCCTATTTTGCTAACATCCTGGGAAACTCAATTTTCAGTCAGCTAAGTGAATTTTTGCATCTTAATGTATTTTTCAAATACTGTCAGGGAGTATTTTATTCCCAATTGTTCTTTTGTTCTTTCCAACAAATTTTCACTACACACATGTAATACTGTCTGTATTTGGGTATAGGTGGAATTTGCCCTCCTAAGAAAATGAATTTTACATATCATAAGAATAGTAACTTAAACAAAAAAGGGAAAATTCTATTTAAATTTAAGGGTGACTGCTCTGACTCCTGGATCATTCAGAAAATGAAATGAATTCTGCTTTTTATCAAAAGCGATACTTTGAAGAAATATGCAGATAACAATAGAGCCAAATGCTGTTTCTTTAAAAGAAAGGAAAATATAAGGTGAAACATGTTCTTTTCATTTGCACTGTACACTATGTTGTTCAATTTTGGGGACTGCAGTAGAATAAACCTCAAATTGTAATTCTGAAATGCCCATGAGTCTTCAAAGCATCTTTGTAAATGTACTTATGGCCTTTCACAATAATTCAGAGAAAGTGTTCTGATTTCAACAGAATGCATTTCCTTTCAAGTCTACTATTGTTTCTTACATTATTATTAAACAGTATGTAACATATTTTGTCTATAAACAATAATCTTCCAAAAATGATTCTAATATTTCACCACACAATACCACCCTCTCCACCTCACCACATACTGTACATGCACTTTGCTTTCTGCAGAGTCTTTTGCTCTTTTCTCCTGTGTCCTTTCACAAAACGTCTGTGAAATAAAGCTATAACATCTAGATTGGGAATAGGGGCATAGCCAGACCAGCTGGTGCCCTACACATGGCATTCAATACCTCTCAAATTACTGTAATCTCAAATTTTGTGGTTAAGACAACAATCCCCACTTGGCCTTTTGGACAGGCTATTAACAAATCATCACTTGCTGTACCATTTTGGTTGGGGGATAACTCTTGGTTCGCACTTCCTCAGTTGCAAAGACTGAGGAAAGAGTAGGCAGTGTCCATTCAGCATTTTGATGACAGAATTTTTTTTTGCATTCCCACATTCCCACTCACATTGTCATTTCCACAAATGAAAATGTCCATATCTGTGGCCAATGCCACTTAGCCTGCCCAGTAAACTGCCTCTGTGATGGACATTTTCAAAAACTGTATTGTCAGGATGAATTGATGAAATTTTGGATGTAAATGCAAATCGTAGTTTTTAATGCCAGAAGAGAAACAAATAGGAGGTTTTATGTACAGAACACAACCAGGGATCTGGTTTTTGGCTTATGCCGCAACAACCGACCTCTAGTTAGGTCACTATTCAGGGAGTGAATATACAGCTATACCATACAACTTATTTTTGTATTGTGCTCTTAACTGAGTGCATACACAGAGAGCTGTGAATAATTCTGTTAAAATAGAAGTACAGATTATGCTAATTACTAAATACCAAACTGGTCCACACATAAATACAGTAATACACACAGATGAATAAGGCAGAAACTAAATAAATATAAATGGAAACCAACAATATCTGTCCATTAATTAATTGATGAACTATGGCCATTTGACAACAGTGGAGATTAAAATCGTAAAAGAGCAAATGAAAAATAAAGTCATAGTTTTGGAGACCTTGGCCTAGCCTGGTTGTTCTAGTTGTTCTGGCTGCCAAGTATGATGAGGTAATCTTTCCATCTGATGATTCCAATGCCCCTCTATCCATGGTGACTTTTCCCTGTGCAAGAGAGAAGCCTGGCAGTAGTGCAGTGGCACTAAGTGCTACATCTGGATACTGAGAAGAGAAACAGAATAGAGGAGGGTTAGTAATGGTTTAAAATGTTGCATTACTGACATTTTTGTGCAAATGACCAAATAACTGAAATTCAGTATTCACAGCTAATCAGCAGCTCTAGTCAGGGTATGCTACACTAAAGTAGTGAGTCTTCAGCCTAAATTTATATGTTTCGACTGAAGGGGCATCTCTTATATTAACAGCTAGATCATTCCAAAGCATTGGGGCCCTGAAACTAAAAGCTTGACCTCCAAATGTTATTTTATTAATCCTTGGAATCATAAGCAGACCGGAATCTTGAGATCTTAATGTGTGCTCTGGTTTGTAAGTAATGATAAACTCCGATAAGTAAGCGTGGACTTGGCCATTTGAAAAGTTCAAAGGAGAATTTTGAAATTACCTTAAAGCTTAATTGGAAGCCAGTGTAATTACTTGAGAACTGGAGTTATGTGTTTAATACTTTCTGGTTTGTGTAATAATTCTGGAAGCATCATTTTGAATTAACTGAAAGTTGCATCAAGGACAATTTGAACAGCCATTGAATAACGCATTGTAGTAGTCAGTCCTGATAGAAATAAATGCATGAATTAATTTCTCAGTACATTTTTAAGATGGAAAAAAACATGTTATGAATAATTTTTAAGGTCTGTTTTAAATGACACGCTAGTGTCAAAAGTAACACCTAAATTGCATACTGATTCAATTAAACTAATGGTGATTTCAACTAAGTTAGAGTTAACAGAACGCTGTTACAGTCAGCATTATCCCCTCTAATAATATGGAGGGAATAATATACAGTAGATATAGTATTACACTGCTATAAATAATTAGGGTGCACATCAATGACAAGCTGGACTGGTCTTGGAAAATAGAGGAACAATATAAGAAAATGCAGAGCAGACTTTTTTTCTGAGAAGACTGTGCTATTTCAAAGTGAGTAGTGACATCCTTCACATGTTCTATAACTCTGTTACAGCCAGCACAGTTTCATATGCTGCAGCGTGCTGGACTGGTAATATAATTTCATAAAGTACTTTTAGCAAACATATTCAAAAGAAGTGTTTCAAAAAACACTGCTGTGGCTTTCAGTGCAGCAAAATTAACAAAGGGAATAATGGCTAATGCCCATTAAATGTACACTGCCACTCAAACGTTTTAGAATACTTCAGTTTTTCCAGTTTTTCTTCAACTTTAATCAGTTGAAATGTAATGAATGAACTAAAAGGAAACTGCCTGAGATTTAAATTTATTTTTTATAAAAAATTAAATTATAAATGGGCTTCTTCAGGGAACAATTAATAGGTTACAATCTGCAGATGTTTTGCGGCAATTAAAGTAAATTAAGCCTTGAAAATTGAAGCAAACAATTTGCACGTGTCCTAACTTCTGTTGATTAATTAAAAACTCTCTGTCTGTCTTAAAGCAGAGTTGGAACAGGCTGTGTTAATACACCCTCTAAAGTACAATTTGGACAATATTACACTGAAGAAAGTTATAAATAACAGTGATAATGTTAAGAAAATGGAAATTATCAAATTAAATGAGACAGAGCATTGTTACACTTACACGTGTAGGCCTCTAATTTAGAGAAATTGCAAAAAAAAAAATCTAAATTGTCAGTGAGTATGGTGTGATACATAATCCAAAGGCAATTGGAAAGTGAAAGAAACTCTGATGAGAAGAGATCTGGAAGACCCAATGTCACAACCCAATCGGAAGACAAGTTTCTGATGGTCACCAGCTTGTGTAACAGCCTAACAGATCAACAGCTTCAAACACAGCTTAACAGTGGTGAAAAAAGTAAGTCTCATTTTCTACTGTGAAGAGGAGACTCTGTACTACAGGTTTAACTGGGCAAGTGGCAGTATGATTATTAAAGACACATGAGTTCAAATGCCATTTGGGGATGTAGCCTAATTTCTTTTCAGTTTTATGCTAGCTTTGTATCGTGCAAATTATTATGGGCCTTAAAGGAAACTTGGCTATCCTGAGATTTAAGTACTGTACAAATGTATTGAGTCGCTCTTTGTTAAGAAGACCAGTATATATGTTGAATAAACTGAAGATTTGGCCATAACACATGAATTTAGTAAGGTACCTTATCCTTTTTCCCTCCATTTCCCGAAAGCACATTTTCAATTATAGCGGCCTGGCTACTAGCAATGTAGCGTGTGCACATTTTTCTCATATCTCTGTGGACTTTTCCCTGTAGTTTTACTATATCATTCCTCATGTGTGATTGTTACGTTAGGACACTGTACATTGGTCTGGGTGTGAATAAGGGAAGTTAGTCTGAGAATGTGCTCTGTGATTGACTGGCACTCCATGCAGTTTTGGATCTTGAATCTCCCTCAAAGCTGCTGGTGCACATTGTGGTTTACCATGACACTGCTTTAGTAAAGTTGTAAAATGTACAGATGGATAGATAGATCTTTCACTCAATTATTCTTGTTGAGTGAACACTGGCATGTGTGACTGCCGCTGCTCTCCTGTATAGTTTATATCGTTTGATTATTGTTGTTTTTTATATGGAGTTAAAACCTGACTCATTTGACTATGTATCAATTTAATCTTGAATTACCAAGTGTCACCTGATTGCTGGATTATCACTTGTTTGTATTCAGGACTGGGTTTTTGCTCAGGTTAAGCTGCAGATACAGCATAGATGTCAGCGTCATGATAAGGCTTTACGGACTGCTGACATGGATTCTTTTTGCCTGGATTGCTTTTTCTTCATGGCTGCTTTCGGCAACCTCACTGTTTTAATGCTATATGTGTTATCATAATATAACATTCATACATTTTTCTGCTATGACATAAATATTTAAAATTATGCTTTGACATAAATATTTCACAAAAATGTAAATATTTCTGCTTTGTAATTGATAACTTTTCCCGCAATGATTCCTGCAAAATGTACTTGCTTCAGATGAATTGGTTTCTTACTACAATGATAAATTCCATAGCCTTTTAGGACATATTTGCACCCCTAGAAACCCGAGCTGTTTTCTTTGCACACTCTGCTCCTTGGTTCACTCCTGAGCTTAGAGTGAACGGCTGACACTTAGAATGTCTCAAAAAAAATTGACTTAATGTGCACATAAAAATGTATAGTGAACACATTTGTGTGTACAAAGATGCATCATCTGCAGCTAAATCTGTTAATTACTCTAAAAACATCATGTCTGATAGTAACAAAAGAACTTTGTTTTCCACTTTTAACAGAATTCTGGCACCTCCTGATATATTCCCATCTCATATGTGCTGCACTGTTGATCTTTTTTAAAACCAAAATTGCTAATATCAACCAATAGCTAGTGTCTTCGATACATACAGCATACAATTCTTATCTAAATATTTCAGCCAATCCTCCTTTTACTTAGCTATCTACTTTTGAATTTCCCACTGAAACTGAAATTACACCTCTTACTCATAAATCTTCTTGATCTGCCACTTGTCAACTTGATTCTATGCCTACTCAATTGGTAAAGGCCTCCCTGCTTGCCTTCACTTTTTTCATTATAACTGATCAGTCCTCTTTAACATCTAGTTTTGTTCCTTTATGCCTCAAATAAGCTGTAATAACTCCAATTTTAAAGAAACCATGTGCTGACCTGAATGTTGTGTATAATTATATTTGTTAAAAAAAATTTGTGAAAAAGTAGTTGCAACACAGGTTAATGCCCTTCTCACTGATAACCGCTTATTTGAGATTTTTCAATCTGGTTTCCATCCAAAACATAGCACGGAAACAGCCTTGGTAAAGGTTAAAGGTCACTAATGACCTATTAATTGCTGCTGATGCTAGGCTTTTAGCAATAATTCTTGTCCTACACAATCTGAGTGCAGCCTTTCATACTGGATCATACAGTGTTTTGTTGAACTGGTTAGCTAACATTTTATTATTATTATTGGTACACCCCCTCATATGGTTTACTGCATACATGTCTAATTTGTTTGTTAAAAAAACTCTCGATCACAATACCTCCTAGTCACTAGTGGTGTTCCCCAGAGAACAGTGCTTGGCCCCTTACTGTTTATAATATATATACTTCATTTAGGTGGCATTTTTAAGAAATTTGGAATCAATTTTCACTGTTATGCAGGTGATACTCAGCTTTATATATCTACAAAGCCCAACTCAGTTCTTCCTTCCTGCCTCAATGACTGTCTACTTGAAATAAAATCTTGGTTTTCCTCCAACTTCCTTCAACTCAATAGCCGTAAGACAGAAGTTATCACCTCATTGGCTCCAAGTCCACTTTATAGAAATCTAATAGTTTCTCACTTAACATTGATGTTACCTAAGTCTCTGCCTCCCTTCAGATTAAGAGTTTCAGGGTTATCTTTGATAGTACCCTCTCTTTTGAATCCCACATCAATAATATTACACAGTCATCTTTTTTCATTTCTATAGCACTGCACATCTGCAACCCTTACTTATACGTTTGGCACTTTCCGCAGTGATTATTGTAATTCTCTTCTTTTTGGTCTCCTGCATAAGCTTCTCCATAAACTTCAGCTTGTTCAGAACTCAGCTGCCCATATTATAACTTAGACCCCCTCCATACAACACATAACTCCATCTCTTAAACAACTTCATTTACTTCCTGTAAAATTCCACATTGATTTTAAAATTCTTTTACTTACCCTCAAAACACTCCATAACATTGCTCCAAATACCATCTTAAGACTCACTTATTTAGATTGGCATTCACTATATGATCTTAGGCTGTATTTTTATTTTACTTTGTTTCATAGATGTTTACATGCATGTTTGCTTATTGTTCATTCTATGATTTTATTGCTTGTACGGCATCCTTGGGTGTTTACAAAGGCGCCTTGAAATTAAAACGTATTCTTCTTCTTCTTCTTCTTATTATTATTATTTTACAGAGTCACTGTGTACCTGAGCCTACTATCAGGTACTATCAGGTTCAAGGTAAGAACCAACACTGGATACCATTATATCACGCACACACACACATACACAAACCCCAACTTTCATTCACACTTAGTTGTATACAGGAAATGTAAAACTGATAAATTAATAACAGCACCTGTCTTTGAAAAGTGGGAAGAGGAAGGAAGATTTAATCCACAGCAGCCCCAGATCTTTGGCTGTGAGTGGAAAAGCAAAAGCATAATAGTTCTTCTTGAATCCTCACAAAGTGATTCTTTTTAAGAAAGGAGACTAATGAAGTGTTGTTTTTTTAATTTATTTTGTTACATAGGGATATTACTATTGTTTCCAATTGTTATTTTAGAAAGGAAATGCAAAAACAAGTGATGAAACTATATATTAGATGGACAGGTAAGCTGGGCTTATTCACTAGGTCAGGTAGAGACAAATACTCTTCCTTATCTTAATTTTACCACGTGCCTTACCTCCGCTTAGCTAGCGAACAAGAGAACAACTTAATGGATGCAGACAGAGTTTTTTTCTATAATTTGCTTGAACATTCTGGTTGATTTTGCGACTTCTCTCATCGCACTAAGAATGAGAGTTTGCTTGCCAGAGCAATATATTGGCGCTAATCCGAGATAGAGGCTAGAGGCTGAGGGGAGGAGGAAGCGTGATGTCAGGAGTAGGAGTTTCACTTCTACGTGGACAGAGCCGCGGGGGACGGCTAGTATTGTATATGAATTGCAGCCACTTCTACATATTTATAGTCATGTTCCATGATTGTGAGAAATTTTCATTGTCCTTCTGAAAAAGCACATTTTTTATTTCAATGTTAAGGTTTGAGTGATTCTGTTTTTCTTCAGAAGCAGAACTGTTTTACTGTGGAAGTACACAACAGGGTTCAGAGATCCTGCAACAGATAACAATATGCTGGAAGTACTGAATTTTGTCTCCACTTTTACATGGTGTTGTAAATTGTTTCCTCTTGGTTAAATGGTGTTTGGTTTGCTTATAATTAATAACTGCTGTGGGGCACGTTTGTGAACCTATTAAATATATACGCAATATTGCCAAAAGTATTGGGACACCTGCCTTTACACATACATGAACTTTAATGACATCCTATTTTTAACACATAGGTTTTAATATGGAGTTGACCCACCCTTTGCAGCTATAAAAGCTTCAGCTCTTCTGGGAAGGCTGTTCACAAGCTTTAGGAGTGTGTTTATGGGAATTTTTGAGCATTCCTCGAGGAGAGCATTTGTGAGGTCAGGCACTGATGTTGGACAAGAAGGCCTGGCTCACTTGCAGTCTCCTCTCTAATTCATCCCAAAGGTGCTCTATTGGGTTGAGGTCAGGTCTCTGTACTGGCCAGTCAAGTTCCATCACACCAGACTTGCTCATCCATTTCTTTATTGACCATGCTTTGTGCACTGATGTGCAGTCATGTTGGAACACGAAGGGGCCATCCCCAAACTGTTTCCACAAAGTTGGGAGCATGAAATTGTCCAAAATGGCTTTGTATGCTGAAGCATTAAGAGTTCCTTTCACTGGAACTAAGGGGCCAAGCTCAACCCCTGAAAAACAACCCCACACTATAATACCCCCCTCCTCCAAAATTTTCACTTGGCACAGTGCAGTCAAGTAAGTACTGTTCTCCTGGCAACCACCAAACTCAGACTCGTCCAGAAGCGTAATTAGTCACTCCAGAGGACACATCTCCACTGCTCTAGAGTCCAGTGGCAGTGTATGCCTGACACTTTACATTGCACTTGGTGATGTAAGCCTTGGATCCAACTGTTCGGCCATGGAAACCCATTCCATGAAGCTCTCTACGTACTGCTCTTGAGCTTTTGGAGGTCTGTAGCTATTGACTCTGCAGAAAGTTGGTGACTTCTGCACGCTGTGCACCTCAGCATGCGCTGTCCCTGCTCTGTAATTTTAAGTGGCGTACCACTTTGTGGCTGAGTTGCCTGTTGATCCCAATTGCTTCCACTTTGTTATAATACCACTAACAGTTGAAATTTCATGAATGCACTTATTGCACAGGTGGCATCCTATCACGGTACCATGCTTATTCTTTCACAAATGTTTGTAGAAGCAGTCCGCATGCCTAGGTGCTTGATTTTATATACCTGTGGCCATGCAAGTGATTGGAACACCTGAATTCAATGATTTGGAGGGGTATCCCAATGCTTTCAGCAATATAGTGTATGTGTATAAATTCCTAATACTCGCAGATATAATATTCTAAAGAGTTGGGGTTTTTAATGATAAAACAGGAGATTTTGATATTTTATTTGCTGGAAAGCACATTTGTTCAAGCATCAGATGGATGTTTCTTATCCAAGTCTGTCCGAGCATATCTCTGAAAGCACAAACCAGAAGGGGCAAAGTGATTCTGCCAGATGTGACTTTACAGATCATCAGCAAATAGTCATGATGGGACAAATACAATGTGATTTACCATTCCTTGATGGTAAAATAATATATAAAACCCCAGCGGACTGTGCATTCTCTTCTGTTATTTTGCAAAGCATACACAAAATTAGATATGGTATGCACACAAATCTGTGGTTTCTTTTAGTTGATAGAAATGAATGCGTCTCAAACTTTTCGTTATGTGTGCTGGTAAAAGATACCATACTTTATTTTTGCTGTACTTCCAGGTGAGTGGTCTGTAAATATGTTCAATGACAAGAACTGTGAGAAATTAAAAACACAAGCAAAACCGTAGCTGTTGAAGATTAAATGTGTGTATGAGAGAAATATTTAGAGGTTTGGTTGTAAGGATGCACCTCTCAAAGACTAATGTTCTTTTCTTTGAGAGAGGTTGTTTCAAAACTAAAACAATGCCTTGTGTATGTGTTTAATTGTTATATAGTACAAATGATTAAGAAACAAAAATATAAAAAATGTTGAGGTACCAAGCGATTGCTCTGCTTTTTAGTTCGGCTACTGAAGGTTTTCAGAAAAATCACAGAGTTTGCAGCATCCATTTGCTTCTGTCTGTGGTTGGTTTGTAACTGATGCCAATGTTTTCTTCAGGGGGTCGTGTGTGGCATAGGACTAGATGAGACTGGATGAAGCCTAAGACAAGGTTACAGCTTCTTTTCGGGGTCAAGAGAGCAGAAAAGAAAAAGGTGTAAGTGACTGTGCCACATCTAAACCATTCCCCTATTTACATTTCAGTTGGTCCCTGTTGGTGTACCTACACATTTGATAATGAAATAGTTTGGGGAGTGTATGCATTATAATGTATCTTATTTGCAGTCTGATTATTTTATTTATCTTTTTTAAGATTTGTCTCTCATTCCAGATATATGCTATTGCTACTGTTGGAGACTTTTGTGAATGTTTGTGAATTCTGCATTTCACTTTGGTGATTCCTGCCTTACACTCATTGCTACCAGGACAGGCTCTGACACTTTTGTTGAGAAAGGATGTTCAGTAAATAAATGGACAGCAGGCTTCGGCCGTCACGGTCATTAAAAGGAATGAAAAATGGACGGATGGATGGCTTTATAGTTTCTCTTTTGTACAAATTGGCCTCATTAAAGCTGAAGTGAACTTACTGTGCATTGAAAGTGAAGCGACAGAATGAAATGCAATCACTGTCAAGCTTGGAGAGAAAAGTCTTAGTGTTATTCTGCAATTTCAGTGGCATAAAAAGCTTAAGACAGTAAAGAGCTTTTTTAATAATACAGAAATAACATTTTAAATTGGTTGGTCAGTCTGCTATCAAAAATGGCATGTTTTTATATAAATATAGAATTTAAGGTAGACGATATGTAAACTTAAATTTCAAAAGAAACGGAGGAGCCGATTATGTTTTACCTAATTAAATTTATAATTAAAAAAAATAATATATATAGTACGTCAAGCACTGATTGTCCTTTTCTTTACTGACACTATAGATTTGTGCCTCACTTGGCCGGAGAGCACAAGTGTCTCTCTGTGAAATAAACAATCATTTACCAATCTAGGCATGTGCTTTAAAATATATGGAAATTAATACTGTAGGCTGACATTAATCATTTATGAAGAACAGTAAGTTCTAAAGGATCTGTATTACCTACTTAAAAAAAAAAAGACGGATAAGGTTACTCTTATGAGCAGATGGCAAATCAATCTCTTTTAGCAAAGAAAAAGACATGGCAGGAGTATTTTAATTAAATGGGCACAAATTACATGTTTCTGTTGTTCTACATTATTTTCAAAGATGTATTCATACCTTTCAAAACAGACCAAGAAAACAGATTTAACGGGCAGAAATCTTCAAAGTATTTCTTTTTATAATAGTAATAAAATGCATTTAATGAGTGAGCGTAACTTTGAACTTGAGGCTATTATTTCTTTTCTTTTTCTTTTCTATAAACAACAACATCCTACTCACTATTCTTTTTTTCTCCCGTTTCCATAACAACTAACACTGTTTCTGTAGACTGTATGTGGCAGCTTTTTTGTTACAGTCCTTTATAAATTATGAAAGGGTTCAGTTTAGCAAGAAATCTTACATAAATAAAGTGTGAATTGAAAGATTGTAAATAATTTGATGGTAATCAATAGGCAATGACAACTCTATTTTACTATTTGAAATAATGTGCTTTTCTCTAGTTTCTTAATATCTTTCTTTTGTGGCAGAATATTAAAAGAGTCTAAAGAAGAACTGATAACCTGCTGTTGTTTTCCTGTAGTACAATAGCGTGAATGAATAATGCAGAAGATTCTAATTGATAGCTATTTTTGACAATACTGTATAATACGGTAAACAGGAACATCACTGAATCCCATTTTTCACACAGTTTCCAAAACTTTTTGGCTGCACCAGAGTGATCAGCTGTAATTCTTTTAAATGCTTTAAAGATAAGAGAGAAAGAGAGAGGCGTCTCTAGAGGTTTTAGGCTCAGTTACTTTTCAATGCTTTGTGTAGTTGGCAGAATCTCCATTTTAAGCAACAAAGGATGACAATAAAAGAAGACAGAAAATGTTATTGTCACCATCTTCAGTCCAGGCTTTTTTTCTGGGTTAATGGGTGAATTGACTTTAGTGAATCTAAATTCAATGCATCCATACAAGACAAAAACTGATATTAATATTAAAGTGCTGAATTTCATATATTATTAATACTATAATCAGTGCAGATATAAAAAATCTGCATGCATTTGGCAGAGAATTGTCACTACAGTAAAAGGCAGGGAAAAGGGTTATATAACAAAAGAGTAAATTCCAGCATAAAACTCAAAATCAAAAAATTATGTTGGATAATTGAGTCCTATACCAATTAGGCTGGCAGCTGCAGAATGTGCTTGTTCTCTGATAACTAAAGTGGAAGCTGCAAATTTTAATTGCATATACTCTCAGCTTCAGTGTCTCTAAAACATATTCAGTTCTCCCCACTAGACATTTTGAAAGATTCCTTCAAATGATTAAATTTAAGATAATATATTTTCAAAACTGATTTATCCAGATTATCCTGCCTTGTGCCCTTTGTTGGCTGGGATTGGCTCCAGCAGACCCCGGTGACCCTGTAGTTAGGATATAACGGGTTGGATAATGGATGGATGGATTTATCCAGATTATTAAAAACTAAAAGAAATTAAAAATTTACCATGCATATGTTGTCACTACTGCGGTGGGTTGGCACCCTGCCCAGGATTGGTTCCTGCCTTGTGCCCTGTGTTGGCTGGGATTGGCTCCAGCAGACCCCCGTGACCCTATTCGGATTCAGCGGGTTGGAAAATGGATGGATGGATGTTGTCACTACTATTAAGGACACAACAAAAAATATGGAGCAGAAAAAAGATTTCATTGGGTAATTATTTTACATGAGATCTGGTTAAGTAAGATCGTACAAAAAACGATTGGGACACAATTATCCATTTTATTTAGGTTTTTTAGCCTATGTTGACTTCATACATCTTCCAGATTGTTTGTTCAAAATTCCCATATTGCTTCATTATTATTTTAATAGGCCTACCTGTAAGAAGTTCTAAACTCATTGTTATGACTCCTAAGAAAAACTACCCCATAAAAACATTAAATGTAAATCCATAATAAGTTAAGAAAAAAGAAAACTTGGAAGGCAATGAAATCGTACAAGGCACAGTAAATAATTTAGGTTTATATCACACCTTTGTAGATCTATTATGAACAGCACATCCTCCAAAAATAGAGTAAACCCTTTGATAAGACAGATAGTCACAGACAAGCAAAACTAATATAATGGCACAGAAAAAATGTGTACCATCTGTGGCTTCTAAGATAGGAAGAGCCTAGTATCACATCTTCCCTGGGACTCGTCTTTTGGCACACCTTTAACATTGCAGTCTCAGTATTTTCGCATTCCCTAATGCAATTTCTTGGCTACAGACTGTGACAAGATGACTGACGTATTTGTATTTAAGCAGAGCTCTGTCCCTTTTATGATTGTGTTTTTGCCTAACCATTTATCGTAATGTCTTTTGTCTTCCACATGATGGTTGCACTTACTTTTCTTTTTCAGTTTCATTATGGTTCCTGAACCCACTGGTAAATTACCACCTATGGTTATGATTTGGCTAATCTACACCAAACTAAAGGCCGAGGTTTACCCAAAAACTAGCCTCCAAATGCAGCCTAGTAATAAGTCTGGCCTCCAATAGAAGAATCTGGCTTCTCAGCTTGCATGAATAAAAAAGTACCACAATAAAGAAAAATATTTCAAATATCAAATGAAGGGATGAGGGAAATGTGAATAAACTCCTGCTAGTAAATAACCAAAACAAAGTTCCTTTTTCTATTTAACAAAATATATATTAACAAAATACGGGCCATAAGTAGAGTCAAAAAATGACATGACTTACAAAGCCAAACCTAAACAAACAAAACCAAATCAGAAATCTAGAAAGGTAAATCCTTTAGAAAGAGCCAAAGTTTGCAACCAGAAAATTACAAAGAAAAAGCAATTTAATAACCAAAGATGAAAAAGCAGCCGAAGAAACAGAAGAACAAGCCACAATGTCCCACTAATAATGCTGTGCAAAACCCCATCTTATATGAGGCTGTGACATCAGGAAGGCTCGCCCCCTTATGTTTCACCTATAAACGACAAGACACACAGAAGAAATGATTAATAAATACACTGTAAATAGTTAACTTTATTCAACAAAGTAGTACCAATTGAAGAACAATAAAATGCATACAAAAAGAAAACAAGATAAACGAAATAATTAAAAATAAATTAAACTTGAGCTGTGGATAAAACCCTAATACCACAAATATACTAATATAAATCTGTACATCGAAATGGATTTATTTGCTTCACATTACTGTACAAGATTTTTCAACTTTACTCTGTCCCATATTCTCATCTTATTAATAAATGTTAGTTTATTTTCAGTCAAGGTGACACTGCATGATGGTTTCTTATCTTTAGTATGTGGCTTTTATTTGCAATACCATGTGTTAGAAATTGAGGACCCAATGTAAGACAGTTTATTTGGTTTAATGAGATAAATAGTAACTATATTGGCCTTAAATGTAATGTGTCACTCAAGTCATAGTAAATTGCATTAAGATTCTATATTGTGATTAAAAGCATAAAAGTAATGCTAGGAGTAAACACATTTTTATGGTCATTGTATAGCCCCTTTCATCTATTCTGTTACATAGCAGTTCATGGATACACTCATCTCTTTAATGCACATTTATACTGTGTCAGGCGATGTGTTTCTCAATGAATAATGAAATGCCATATTTTCTGTTGTCTCTATCCATGCAAGAAGACTTTTTTCACAATCTTGTTTTATATACAGTATGAACAAAACTGAGAAGGGCTGTTCTTGAGAAGACTGTACATTCAATCTTACATCCAGCGCCGCCGAGAGTGGCAGCCATTCCAGCAGCTCCATGTATGACTTTATCTTTTTACCATTTTTCTCTATTATTCTCTATTTCACTGATCACTTCTACCACTTTCTTTTGTGTGGAATCGCTCCCTGGACACTTTTTACTGCTTTTACTACTTGACATGGATTTTTGCACACCGAGACTTGCCTATTCAAGCTGTTCTTTTTTTTTTTTTTTTTTTTTTTGTGAATTTCCCCTTGGGATTAATAAAGTACTGTATCTATCTATCATTCACTGTGGATGAAAGGCTACTTATATTCAGAAACTGTCTGCTGTGAGTGTAAGTCAAAACAACAAAAATTGTAATTTTTTTCTTCTTATAATTCCAAATCAATTTTCAGCTTACACCAGTGAGACTAATATTGTTCCAAGTTTAAGGTTCCCGAACAGTGCACATGCATTTAAGATTTTCCAAAAAGGCTCCAATCAACAATGGTACTTTAATTGCTATCTTCATTTTGTTCCATTTGAAAGTCATCCCAACTCTAGAATAAACTGCCTCTACAACTCCACATTTGTTAGCCATTATGTGATCCCTGCTTTAACCCCAATAAGCATAAAAATATGAAAACAAGATCAAATATTTTGAAACAGATTTGTCCTTAAAAAGATACAAAGAAGAAGATAAAACATTGCTGGGTATCTCTAAAAAGGCAAAGTGACATATTCCTAAATATATAACATCACCAATAATCACTTCTGTTTTATTTAATGGTTCATTCACAGAACAATGACTAAATTCACAGATACGGAGGCATTGTAAATGAGGAATTTTACTAAATGGGAAAACACACAACACTAAAAGTTTCTCTTGTTCACAAAACTCAAGCACAATATCAGACAGTATAATATTAGGTTTCCTGAAAATTTTATTTTGTGGTCACTGTTTTCTCATGGCCATGATTTGTTTCTCCATTTCTAATACATTTAAGCCCCTGAAAGTGAACCTTATATTATTCCTTTTTTGTGGCTAAAAGGTAAAACTGTCATATAGTCTTTCCTTCCTACTGGCCCCAGTTGTCAGTGCACCCACGTCCACTAAAATACCCAGAAGGCCAGCACTGACTCTTCCTTGCTTCTCATTATTTAGGGGTTTCCTACAGTAGGATATGCTCTGCCAGCTGGACAGACAGTATTTGGTATTTCTGTTTAATATAAGAAAAAATGGCCCATTTTACCCATTACCCTACTTTCTTCTTATAGCAACTATATGCTTTCTACAATTTAATGGAGGCACATAACCAGATAACTTCCTTGGCTAGATGTTTTTTGCTTCTGAACAGCATAAGCCCTTTGTACCTTACCCTAGGAGCTATGTCTATCTGAAGCTTCATACTAAAGCCTTACACCAAACTCTGTTGTGTCATAAAATCAAGGGGAGGATCAACCCTTAGTGAAACCTCATACGTTATACTCAACACCAGGAAATGTACTGCTTTCCCATTATCTGACGCATTCATTTCCAAATGTTTATGCTGCTCTTACTTTTTATCCTACAGTAACTATAAGGGTTCAGATTATGACTGTAGATATAATTATTTTATGGCTAAAAGCACTCCATACCTAAATCACCCTAGGATTTACTACTGAAACTCTGACGTTAACCTTCATATCCCTCATCTGTTACATGTTCATTCCTCCCCCACACTATGCGACTCTTCAATTCCACCCCTTGGGTAAACATTAACATTATACAAAGTTATTGTCTGTTATACCTGCATTTTTATCACTCTTTAATTTAACATTGTTCTTTATGTATGCTGCTGCTGGAGTATGTGGATTTCCCCTTGGGATTAATAAAGTATCTATCTATCTATTGTGACAGATAGAGGGCACTATCGTCCTCTTGAACCCTCAGACAATATGTCAGACACCTGGTAAAAGTCCAATAAGTTGACTTTTTATTAATTAACAGTGCACAAAGCACCCTCCTCTCCACAATACTCATATAAATTAACAATACCACAATACAATAAACAATCCCTCTACTCCTAGATGTGTTGCCACCCTTCAACCCAGCTCAGCTCTCCGTCTGGGATTTCCCATAGTCCTTTTATATTGCCTGATCCGGAAGGGTTTCCAATCCTTCAGTCCATGTGACTTCCTATCACTTCTGGGTCAGATAAAATGTCCTCTTCTTCATCCTGGAAAATAAACATCTCTGAGCCTCCCTGCAGCATCCCCTGGTGGCCCCGACGTTATCCAGCAGGGCTGTGTACTAAAATTACATAGTCCATGATGCACTGCTGGATTTCGGGGCATCTTCATATCGCAGGGAGGCCTCCCTCTGGTGGTCTGGGGGTATTGGCTGGGATGAATGGCCGGCCATAGTCCACACTATCTATCTATCTATCTATCTATCTATCTATCTATAATGCAGCAGTTGTAGTTTGGATTCAGCCAGCATTAAAACCATATTTTCAGACATGTCTGCTAGAATTAACCTCAAGCAAAATAATTTCTGTTTGTCTGCAGATGTTCTGCCTTGAAACCATTATTGCTGAAGCAAACTCCAACTACTACTGACTCTGACCGGACCAGAGCTAGAAAAAGAAAATGGATGGCTAGGTAGAAAATGCAATATATAAAAGCTGCTCTCAATTTCCATGTACCCATTTCAAATAAAGTTAGTTGTGGATTTACAGAATAATAAACCATGAATGTACTTAATTATGTTAGTGCTGTATATCACTAAAGGTTGATTACCATAGTGAAAAATTATTAACCAAGTTAAAAAATGCTAGGAAAAAATACTATGAGCTATTAGATTAACACTTATTTGCATTCACCGAGGAATGATGATTGATTAGTGGATTCAGATATGAAAGGCAACATAGGAGACTTGGACAGCTTAATGTCTTACTCTGTAGACAGGTTTATACTATCCACTATTGAAACGTCTGGTCACCCCAAAGTAAAACAAATGACCATCTAAGAAGAACTGCAACATATTTTAGTATCTGCTTTATTAAGACATTTATGAATCAATCTGCTCCACAATTGCTATATCATGCAGGATTCTCATCCAGTCATTTAAACCTCCATTTACATTCCACCATAGATAAACGTAAGCAATGTCATCTGTGAATCAGAACATCATATCTCTTAAAAAAATTGCTTTTTGTGTATATCTGACTGCCGTCAGTACGTGTGGGCTGCTGTAACACTTCAATTACACCTTGAGACCTGTCTATCTATACCAGAGAGATCTTTATACTCCACACCAACTACATTCATGATTCTTTCCCAAAAGCTCTCTGTTTAGAAAATAACAAGGTAAACAGACCCATAAAATTATACTGTATGTTACAGCTTAAAAGCACCTAATTACTGTTCTTAACTCAATCCTTGACTGTGAACTCACATCATAAAGCATTCATTGATACTTCAACATCTGCTATACCAAATTCAACTAAAGCTAAAACAAGGTTTGAGGGTTATATGAAACATTCAGTTAACAAAAGGGATTAATCTTAAATTACAGAACTGGGTAGGTAGAAAGAAAACCTGTACTCACTGCTGCACTCCATGACAAGGGCTGCTTTCCTCTCTTCTATACAATAGCCACATTTCCCATTATGCAGAAAAATATATTCATTCTGTTCATTAACCTTCTCACTTTTTCAGCTCCTCTCTTTTGGATATTCTCATCTGCTGTCAACATGTTCTCTTTTTTTATGGATATTCCTAGCAAGAAAGTTTATTGGTTAGTTATCCACTGACAAATTATTCAATTGATTATGATTTGTAATTGAATATCAATTTAAAATGATTACCTTCTATCTAATACTATATGTTTCCTGTGTATTGTAAACCACTGAACTGTGCAAACAGCCAATCATTACTCCCGTTCCTAAAGTTTGAGGCCAAGCAATCACTTCCATTCAAATGAAATGCTTTGAACACTTGATGAAAAACATTATAATGGCAGAGACAAAGTCATTTCACGATAATTACCAATTTGATTATTTTGTTAACAAAGGTGTGGAAAATGCACTGCTGGTTATTTAACATAAAATCTACACTTTTCTTGATAGACTTAGCTCCTTTGTCAAAGCACTATATCTGGACTTTTCCTCAACATTCAATACCATCCAGCCTCACATATAGATTGAAAAACTGAACAGTATAAATGGTATCACACTATGGATTCAAGATTTTCTTTGAAATCATTCACAGATAGTCAAAGTGCTGTATACTTTCCCAAAAGTCATTCTCTCCTCTTCAAGGTTATATTTTATAACCATTATTATTTACATTGTACACAAGTGACTGGACTGTTCCATTGTAACGTTTGCTGATGACACTATGATAATAGGGTCACGTATCTGGGAAGGATGAAAATCATTATTTAAACCAAGAGAACTGTTTAGTAAACTGGTCCAATAAGAACCATCTTACTCTGAATGTCAAAAAGACCAACAAAATAATAATTGACTTTAAGAGAGAGAAATCTGCATGTTCGCCCATCATTGTTCTGAGGACTAGGTAGAAATAGTGACAGATTAGAAATACCTAAAAATTCACCTAGATAATAATTTAAATTGGATTGTAAATCCAAAAAAATACTCTGATTGTGATTAGTGATTATGTTTCTTCTGTAAACTCTATTAATGATTTAAAAGACTTAAAGATTTAAAGTGGACCATGACCTCATGTTGTCCTGTTATCACAGCATCATCCAGTCTGTCATCACTTTCAGTTTCACAGTTTGGTTTAGTAGTCTGACAAACCAATATTTTAAAAGCTCCAGCAGATCTCCGGACAAGCAGCTAAAGTTACTAGGGATGACATTGATTGTTTGGTAATGATCTGTGTGTCAGAAGGCAATGTTATAAAAAGCTGGAAATCATCTGAACTAATGACAGACAAACACTACACACACAATTTAACTTCAGCAAATCAGGGAGGTCAGTCAATTTAAAAAAACCCATACAAAAAGCACTCCAGGAATTCCTTACTTCTCAGTGCCATACATCTTTTTAATAAGGAATATCAGGGATAATAAAAAACTACTATATGGTTTTATATGAATTATATAGATATTTTGGCTAAATATGCACCAAACTGTTCGAAGCAGTTACCAAATAATTTTTAAATGATGTAAATATTTAAACATTTTTCTGTAAGTCTTAACCTATTTTGCCTTTGTTTGTTTTTGTTTAATTTCTCTCTGTTATTGGATTCAACTTTAAATTTCATGTTTTCTTGTGTAAAAATGACTAAATAAAAACCTTGAACCATGAACCAGTTGATTCCTAAGATAAATATATTTTTAAAAATCTATGAATACATTCTGGTAAATAGGAACATGAAGCTTCACATAAAATAAACAGTCATAATTTTGTAGAGTCCAAAATAAAATGTTAGGGTTTATTAATATTTTGTTACTTTCAAGTGAACACTAAATTGTTTCCACTTTAATGCCATGTACAGCACATTAATTTACAGTAACAAAAACGAAATAATGTAACTGGATAGTCAGCAGAGGCTTACAAATGTGCTATCCTTAAAAATTAAAACACATCTTCCAACAATATTGTCCTCTTATTGTTTTGGTGTAAATGGTTTACTGGAGTACACAGATGATTTCCACTAAAGCAAGCATAGTTTTTGATCTAAAACTGTAACAAGTCTGGTCATTCTCTTTTAATAGAGGTGTCCATATCACCAGTTAACCTCTTCTATTACCAGCAATAATAAAGTCAGTATAAAGGATGCTTGTAGCATGTACAGAATTAGTGAGACTCTACACATGCAATGTTAGAAACCCACTTATGCTCATCATGCTAACTACTAGAATTTGCATCATTCGATTAATTCTTTAATGAGTATCGTTGTGGACATGCCAGTTGTTACATTACAGGGGGACACATGTCAGCAGGTGTTTGTTTTAACCAGTTTCCCAATCGGTGAACCATTTTTCCACTAACTTAGCTTTTTGTTTAATTAACTAGTCCTTCATTATATTATATCCCATTAAGGATAAAGTAGCAGTGTGAAAATAACTTTCAAAACAAATGTAGAAATATTTGCAATAGTTTTAAGTTGTTAACTCTCATTTGTTTTTTCCCAAAATTAATTCTCCTTTTCTGGTAGACTTTGCACCTGCAGCCACTGGGGTTCTCCTGGAATGGAACTGGAAAATCCTGTCTTACACAGTGGGATCAGACTGCACTTTTACTGAAAAGTATTATGGAAACCAATCTATGTTACATAAACAATAACTGTGCTGCTTCTACTCCTT
This sequence comes from Polypterus senegalus, assembly GCF_016835505.1. Taxonomy (NCBI): domain Eukaryota; kingdom Metazoa; phylum Chordata; class Cladistia; order Polypteriformes; family Polypteridae; genus Polypterus; species Polypterus senegalus. Next base: position 119,973,708 of record NC_053154.1, on the reverse strand, counting down.
TATTTGGGGATTTAAACTAGTAAAATGTAACTGTTGCTAATTCTTTAGTTTATCTCACTTGAATGAGCAGCAGATTATAAAAAAAGTGACGCCCATGCTGAGAAAGTACAACGAGCCATTTTGTGTAACTTTAAAAAATCAAATACTGCTTTCCGCTGACACATTCAAAATTGTATTTAAAGTCTCAGAGTCAACATCCATATATCTTGGTGCACTGCCAGAGATCTCGGCACAAATTGCTGTTGACGAGAAGGCTTAATTTCTTCAGAAGTAATTCACTTTTGCAAGATAAAATGCCAGCCATATTGTTTTTGTCATCCTTATGATCCTGATTAGGATTAGAGGTTTTAGAACACAGACTGTATGTAATGCAGTGCTTCAGTGACTTTGAAAAAAATGTATACCTCAGGTCTTTTCTGTTACCCTGCAACAGTAAATCATACCAAAAATAGCATGGAGAATGAAAGTCGATGCTATTACATAAATACAAGGATAAGCATTGGCATGGAACTTATAAGGAGTGACTTACAAATTGCATTAGGACACTAAACGTATATGTTCCTATATACTGTACAATATTTTGCTCTGTGTTTTAGCATAAGACAAGCTTATGAAGGCTCCTCAGGTGCTGAGCAATGTTGGGAACAAAGTATCAAAACATTCTAAAATGATTTTAAATGCAATCTTAGTTTACATCAACCAGTTAAAATGGGAAACAGTGAAAGACATGAATAGCAGGACTTTACAGCAACAACATGCAAGAAGCACTCGTAGTGACAATAAAGCTGAAACAAGGGCTGAAGTGAAGGTCATCTAATCAAGTGGGTCAAGTAGAAGCGCAGTATCAAAGAATAGAATAAAGCTTAAATGGTATTGACTGAAAATGACTAGCACTCTTTGGCAATAAGAAGCAACAAATACTGGTAAGGCACAAATAATTCTGAAAGGTGAAAACACTAAATGTAAACAAGGCATCCATGTGACCTGCTGGATTACCTGCCCTCTACCTTCCTAGAGAGGTGTTGCATATTTTCATCTAGGCCACATTTCTATCATTTCTGTGGTGGAGCAACTGCCTTTTTTGAACTTGTCCATTTTTATTTGCTCTTTTGTTCTCACCCTGGCATGACCAGGATTTCTCCAAAAATCAAGTTGTTCCTCTGTGTCTTGTCCCCTCAAGTATAAAAAACTTCACCCTGCACTTTGCCACACCGCTGGTGCCTTTCAACCTGCCACTCATGCACTCCTTCACAACATACTGTTTTCATGATGCTGAGCCTTTTACTACTGTATATATATACTGTATATGTAAAGGTTTCTTTTTTTAACAATCTGTCAAATTTTGGCATGTGCTGCTTTTATTTTAGTTGATTGAAATTATTGTTAGCATTATGGCAATGATTTTATCATGTTGCCAATTTGAGCTCTCGTTTGGGTCACAGGAACCACCATTCTGCATCCCCAATTATGGGCACTTCCATGTTGTTTCTTGGTAATGATGCTCATTGGTATGTATTGATGCCATTATTATGTAGCTAGTAAAAAGGGTTGATGGCCCAAGTTTTGAACCATCTCAAATAACAAAAACAAATCGACTTTTTAAAGTAATTCAAAAGCATTTGTTTAGTCAGTTTCTGAGCAGTGTTTTGGATTTGATATTTTTGTTAAAGAATTTCCAGTCTTTGCATTTTGTAAATTATTGTAATAGCTGCAATTCCTTTTCGTTTGGTTACTTTCTTATTTAAAGTAAATAGCCTGAATCACCTTAGACTGTATTGTTTGAAATTACAAAAAGTGAATTCAATACACGAAATGAAGTAAAAAAAAAAGTGAAAATAATTTGCTATAACAATCAATGCAATACATTGACACAATTGTTATGAATAATGCTTTTTTGCCAATAGGCAACCCTTCTTTCTTTTCTGCATTATTTAGATGGTTTTCCCAATTCCCTAAACTCTCATTACTCAGCTGATATAGTAAAAAAAACTCCCCTGATACCATTTATATTTTCAAGGGTCTGAAATTGAGTTTCTATTTTCTTCGATTTAGTTCTATTTCTTTGAAGCACTTGGCATCCCCTGCCGGGCTATGGATGACCCCTGCAGAAAAAGAAATCTCAGAAATGATGTAGTTTTTATTTTTACTTTTTACTAATACACATGTTGCACTTGCAAGTAAAAACACACAGGGATAATTTATGAATACAGCATGAAACAGAATGGATCACAAAGCTTTTTTTTCCTATTTCTTTACAATTCATGATTAGCAGTAAGAAAAAAAAAAAGATTCCAGAAAGCAGAAACTCAATAGATGAACACATCTTCTGTATGCCCTACTTCAGAGATGATGTTTTCTGGGAATAAGATATTAGGCCAAGGCAATCTTGTGTAGATAGATCAGGTTTTTTTCTGTTTATTACCAGAGCACAGATTTTTGTTTATACAACGTATTTAAATCTGTCTCCTCAAGAACTTTTTTATATAAAAAAGACTACTAAGGTGCAGAAATTGAGGCACTTATTTATTTATTTTGGCATTATATCTAAATTCCACCTACACTGAAACAGTCACTTTTTGCTCAAATTCACAGTGATCATCTTTTAAATGACTCTGTATACATATATTTAACATTTACTAAATTTAGATTATACAATAGTTTTGATATATGAAGATATCAAATATCTTGTTTATGCAGTGGTTTGCTATTTTCAGTTGTAAATCTGTATCAGATGAATGCGTTGCACTAGAAGCTCATCCGGGTTTGTTCAGAGTTACAGTTTCCTTTTCAGTAAGTATGGAATGGATGACTAGATTACTAAATCACAGCATTATTATATTGTATTTATATTAAAATATCTAAAAAGAAAAATTAATTAGATATTACCCTGACATCCGTTATAAACGTGGCTTTTTTTTAACAATTTAACTAAGGGGGGGTGTGCAGAAAAAGTAATGCATAGCACGTCTAGGCCAGGAAACGATTATTTGCACTCTCTAACTCTGGTTGATCTGCTTTCCTACCCAAAAGACCCTAATCCAGTTCATTGGCAGATATAGAACAAAGTGCCAGTGAGTTTCTCTGTAGTTTAAGCTTTTATTCTGCGTTTTTAGTTAGAACCACAGCCTCTTGGATGAGAGTATTCCTTATAAAGTTGAAAAGTTTCCAGAACACATTGATGGTATCAACTAATTCCATTACCATTCCTGTGTTTGAGTATGAATTGAAAATGTCAGGTACACCAAATTTCTCCTAAGACACCTGCACTCTATAATAAAGTGTACAGACCCAAGGCCTCATGTATAAATGATGCCTACACCCAAAAATGTTGCATTTCCACTCTCACTTCGAGATGTATAAAAACTAAACTTTACGTAAGGCCACACACATTTTCACTGAAGCCTCACACTGTCCACAAGTTTTGCAAATGGGCGGCACCCACCGTCAAAGCAGTGCTACTGTTTCTGTGTGGTGTCCCTTTCCTTTTTAGATTGCATCTATGACATGGGATTTATCAAAGACGCTGAAATTAATTGCATACATTTACACATTTAATTCATATGACTGTAATCATTATGTAACAATATAATGGTGCACAGAATGACCAAACTCTTCCAACTGCCATAGCTTCTTTAGTGTTGTTAGAAGACATCACAAATGAATTAGACAAGAATGTGCTTTTATACAGTAAATTATGACAACTTTTCTAGTAAGTCAATTTCGATTTCCAAGAGCCAGCCTATTGTGGGTGCTAAACTGGCACCGGTTTACAAAGGCAGACTTTGCGGAGTTGTGCTCTTCCTGCTGCTTTGCAAGTTCTGTCCATCCTTGGGTTTTTAGCCGCAGGAGCTTTTCAACATGAACTTGCTGACCGATCAGGTATTTCACAAACACTACTGAGTTGCGTCATGCCAGCTGTATTGGATGGTATTATCTGCTTGTCATCCAGATATATAAGATTTCCTTACACTGTGGTTGAACTACGAAATATCAAAGAGCAATTTGCAGCAATGTCCGGTTTTCAAAATGTAATCAGAGAGGTCAGCTGCACGCACATTGCTATTGCAACGGTACTGAACAAGTTACAACATCCGAGGTGAATCATCAAAACAATGAGCTAGCATTACATCATCAAGCAGGACAATCTATAAAAACAGTAAGCCCACACAGTCGCAGGTGCTTTTTTCAACTAGGCAATAGTCCTTTTAAAGAAAGTGAGTCACCTCAATGAGCCATGTAAAGAGCAGAGAATCTATCCATTATGGTGCTCAGTACCAACTTTATACTATAAAAATGCCTTCAGAGAATGAAATTGCTTATGCAAATAGAAAGCATTTCCACTCTAATAATGTGCTGCTCTATAGTTCAGAGAAAGTGTGTCGCCTTGTCCAAGCAAGTAGCATGCTGCAAGTCGTATAGTACTCGGAAGAATGGAATTTCTACAGCGATTTGTGTGGGTTTTCAAAGCAACTATCTTTCCTGATTTACTGAAGTTAAGTTCTACATGCAATGGATGTCTGTCATCAGTTGAGATGATTTCCAGTTTCTTTAGTATTGTCCTCTGACAAACACTTGCCAGATCATCCACATCAGCCCCAACAATTTTAGTTGCGTGCTTAGTAATCTACCTGGAGCTTTTTTAAATTTTGGTTTGTTAGACCACTAAACCAGGCAATGAAACTGAAAGTGATAACAGACTGGATCATACTATGATAAAAGGACAATATGAGGTCCTTGTCTACTTTAAATAGTTTGAGTTTATAGAGGAAAAATAAGCACTAATTGCATGTAGAGAACATTTTTTTAGATTGTTAAGATTGTCATCTAGGTTAGTTCCTAATTTTATATTTTCATTCACTATTTCTACCTCCTCCCCCAAAACAACAATGGTTGAACATACAGATTCATGTCTCTTAAAATCAAATATCATTGCTTTGGTCTTTTTTACATTCACAGTGAGAAAGCTTTTATTGCACCAATTTTCTATATAGTCCACTTGATTTAGATAGTGGCTTTCATTCTCCCCAGATATTCGTCCTATGAGCATGGTGTCATCAGCATATTTGATAACGAAGCAGTGGTCATTATTCTGTTTCAGGTTATTTGTGTATAGAGTAAATAGTAATGGTGATAAGACATAACCCCTGCAGCCTTCCTGTGTTTGAATGAAATAATTTTGATAAAGCACCCTGTACCTTTACTGTCTATAAACAATTTTAAAGAAAATCCTGAATCCATAATATGATAAATGGTTTTACATTCATATTATTCAATTTCCCAATCAGTATGTGAGGCTGTATGGTATTGAACACTGAAGAAAAATACAAAATAGTACTCTGATATATGAACCAGACTGATGAAGAAAAGTATAGATTTGATGTAAGATAACAAGCAGAGCGTCTTCAACACTTCTGTTTGCACAATAAGAAAATTTGCAGTTATCTTAAAAAGACTTTATCTCTGTCATTAAAATGTTTTTATGAAATGTTCAAAGCATTGGAATAGAGGAGAGTGCCACTGGTCTGTAATCATTCAGACAGCCTGGCCTGGAAACCTTAGAAACGGGTGGGGGGCGGTAATGATTGATTGTTTCCATAGCTTAGGTACAGTGCCACAGGTCAAAGACCAGTTAAAAAGCAAATGAAAACTGGAGAGAGCTGCTTGAAGCAGGACTTTAAGGGCCAACTTGATATGCCATCTGGCCCCAAAGCCCAGTTTGTTTTAACCTGCCACAAGCCTTTCTCCACTTCAGATAAACTGAAACCTATCACAGCAAAATTCCGTTTTTTTATAAAGCATCTCATTTACTTCTACATTTTGGGTGCTGAAATCTCTTATTTCAAATGATAAAACAGTTATTAAGTTCATCTGCTAAAAGCTTCTGGTCTTTGTCAATTGGAAATTTCACACTCTTTTTAGAGCCCAGTCCTGCCTTTGTTTTATGGCCTTTCCAAACCTGCTTTGGGTTGTTGTTATTAAACCACCTCTTGATTGTTTTCCCCGTATTTTGTTTTATTTTGTTTAATTAACTTGTTAATCCTTTGCTAATTTTCTTGATGAGCATGTTGTTTTTCCAATAGTAATGCTTTAACCTTCTTAGTGATCCATGCCTTATTGTTTTGGGTGCACCTTGATAGTTTCTCCCTTAATGGTCATAGATTCACATAATTTAATATATTCACTTACAGTGAAAATGGCCTCATTCAGTGACTTTGTGGATGTCAGCATATCCCAGTCAGTACAGGAGAATCATTCCTGCAGTTCCTCTATATGGTCCTTGCACCAGTTTTGTGTTTTCGTATGGTTGGTTTTTCTTGTTTCAGTTTCTGTTTGCACTTCAGTAGTAAGTGAATAACAACGTGGTCAGATGCACCCAGGGCTGATTTACAATGATATATGTAAGCACCAGGGACATTTCCATAGCACGTGTCTAGTGTTTTGTTCCCTCTAGTATTAATATTCACATACTGATGTTAATGTGGTAATACTAATTCCAGAGTGCATAAATTAAAATCACCCATCACAAGATTGGAAGAGCCAGGTGATTTGATTTCTAGTTTCTGAACTGTTTCAAGAACTGCAGCAGTATGTAAACTACTGTCACAAATAATTGATTAAACTGTCGTGGTAAATAGTATGGGCAAAGTCCGATGGCGAGTAGTTCAATATTTAGCATGCAGATGCTGTCTTTTACAGTGATATTCTTGCACTACTTTTTGTTAATGTAAAGGCAGACTCCACCGCCCGTCTGCTTACCAGAAGCTGGGTTTCTGTCTTGCCGTATACAATCAAATCCATCCACTTCAACAGTTGTTTCTGAGTCAGTATTCTTAAACCAGGTCTCAGTAAAGCACGTAAAACAGCTTTCTCTGTACTTGTGGAGGAATCATGCAGATGCTGTCAGCTCATCTACCTTATTCCACACCAACTGTGTGTTGATGATGATAATTGGCAAAGGTGTCTTAAAACTTCTCTGTCTCAGATGTACACAAAATCCACCTCTCTTTCCTCACTTTCTGGTTTCAAAGCTTTAATTCATCTGGTATATTAGTAGTACAGTGGAACCTAGGTTCACAACCATACTTCATTCCAAAACTCTGGTCGTAAACCGATTTGTTCATGAAGCCAAGTAATTTCCCCCATAGGATTGTATGTAAATACAATTAATCTGTAACCAGACCGTACGAACTGTATGTAAATATTTTTTTTTAAAGATTTTTAAGCACAAATATATTTAATTATATCACAGAATGCACAGCATAATAGTAAACTAAATGTAAAAACATTTAATAACACTGAGAAAACCTTGAACAACAGAGAAAACTAACACTGCAAGAGTTTGCGCTATATCGCTATGAACTGCTCGCTAAAAACACTTTTTTTAATGAGTTTTAAGCACAGGGAAAAAATAACATTTGAAAAATCCGTAATTTAATAAACCACCAAGAAAAGTAACATTGCAACAATGCATGCTACTAACCGATCGCTGTAAACAGAAGTGAAGTGGAGGTTAAAATCCAATAGAAAAAAGTCTTCATTAAATACAAGGTTAAAACAATGCTCGGATCTATCTCTTTAAAAACAAGCCTGGTGCATTCTTTAACTGCCTTCTCGGCCTTATGCGTCCAGCCGTCTCTCTCTCACTCGTGTGTGTGTGTGTGTGTGTCTGTCTGTCTCTCTCTCTCGCGCTTGTCTATGTGTGACTCTCACTCTCTCTCTTGCGCGCACACGTGTGTGTGTGTCTCTCTCGCTCTCTCTCTCTCTCTCACACGTGTCTGTGTGTGTGTCCTTCTCTCTCTCTTTCTCTGCACAGGGAGAGACTGAACACGTGCAGAAATCATCGGCGCACACAAACCGAAAGGGAAACTGGCTTGTTCGTATACCGAGTGCATGGTCATGAACAGATGCAAAAGTTTTGCAAACTTTTTGGTCATAAATCTATTTGTACGTGTTCTGAGACGTTCGTGAACCGAGGTTCCACTGTACATGGAAACTAACTGGTAGCTGGTCTTAGTGATGGCAGCATGTCCCTGCTGTAAATGAACAGCTCCACCACACACCTGGGTTTCCTGCACAGCGTATGTGTCCCGTTGAATTACAAAGGCAATAATGATCAAAAGTAAAAAACTTTCACAAATGTTATAAAGCATTTTATAGAAATAAATACTTACAAACTATTAAAATAAAACAAAACAAATAATTACACGATTTAAGAACAAAAAACAGGCACCAAACACGGAGAGATACACTGAGAGGTCTGCTACAGTGCAGCGATCCGGAGAATAATATCAGACAACGTTACAACTTTGTTTTTATGTAATTAGCAGAATGTAAAAAACAGATAATCAGATGCAGCATTTATTTTTTAACCAATTCATTTAATGTGTGGTCAATATCACATAGTACAGCCCTTATATTCCTTAGTTCATTGGCCACATGTCTTACAGCCAGTGTGCAGCCATTGTCTGAAGATGTGCCGGGCACAGCAGCACCATTACCAAGTGGATTCACATCCTTGGCATAGTGGTCAGCTTTTGTAATATTGTCTGAAACAGAATAAACAGACTGTGGGCTGCAACTTGCCTTTCGACGTCGACTTTGATATCTGACCACTTCATTTTTATTTCGGGCACTGTGCGACTTTCTGAACCTGAACTTCTGAGTGTCTCTGCCAGGCTGTATCGCTCTATTAGTTTCTTTTTTTTTGCTCATACCACTGCTTAAGCCAACAAATAGTACTTTTTTCCTTGCCTCCACTTCACTGAAAATCTACTTTTTTCCACATGCTTCTACTATTGTCTTTTAACAAAGCATTGAATTTGCATATTTAAATATAAAAATTTAGCTGTGTTTGGGGTTCTTCCAGAGGGTCTTAAAGTGGAGAAGGACAAACAAATTGTGATTGCATTCACTACACTGTTGGCACGCAGACTTATTCTGATAAACTGGAAGAACCCAAACTCTCCTCTTTTAAGTCAGTGGGAAACTGATGTGTTATATTATTTAAAATTGGAAAAAATCAAATACTCAGTTAGAGGATCTGTACAGACTTTTTTCAAAACATGGCAGGATCTAATCAGTAATATTTTAAAATAAGTTTATAAAGCACAGAAATTTATTAATTTAGGTATTTTTACAAGCCTTAAATTTTACACCGTTTGGCTTGCTCTCTCTCTCAAGGGTGGGGATCGATCTGTTCTTAACATAATTCTTTTTTTTGTAAAAACTTGATTGCTATGTATTGATTGTAATAAAATTAATAAATAAAAATTAAAAAAAAAAAATAAATAAATAAATATAAAAATTTGGAGTGAAATCAGCGTGGGGTGTGTGCATGTGCATTAAAATTCACATTGATTGATTTATAAAGGGAAAGTGCATGGAACTTTGCTTATGCAAAGTTTTATGCATCTGAATTTTTTTGTGTGTACGTACATTTACAGTTTTGTCTCTACACCATGTTTTAGTGTGAATTGTATGCACAGCATTATACATAAGGCACTGAGTGATTCTATCTAGTAAATTTTAGGTACAGTTTGAAAGTTTACCAGTCTTCCCTGTTATCTCTCTTAACCTACTGTGTTAATAGAATGTCCCTCCCAGTTATGCTCTATATAAGCATTTGTTTTCACACTCTGCAAGAACTTTTTATTTGCCCTGTTTTTTAGATGGATTACACAGTTTATAGTGTGGGATCTCTTTTGAAATAGGTATTTCCTCTGCCATGTGTCACTTTGATATAGATAATGTGTCACAGTAACATTTTTACAATTGTTTCCTCCCTATAACCAATGATATGATTTATGAATGACTAGTAAATCTAAAACATATTGGAATGAAAAAGAATATTCTTCTTTTTGAAACAAGGTGTATTGACTGTTTAATGACCCATTTAGATGATGTTAACCTCACAGCAGCCACTGGTCACAGCCCAGTAGTTCACTGAGAGGTATGTCATCATTCTTCATCATTAATTTAAAGGCACAAAACTAAAAATCAATTATAATGTAGACCTACCACATGAGTCTCCAACTCTGGGCCTCAAGCACTACTTTGGCTGCAGGGTTTCATTATAATCCTTTTCTTAATTAGTGACCAGTTTTTGCTGATAATTTACTTCTTTTCCCTTCATATTAGTTGACTTGTTTTTTTAAGATTCAGTCCTGAGTTGCTTTATTTTTTTTGCTTTAATGGCACTCAAACAGAAATGAGATGTGAAGTGAGCTAACAAATGGTCAGCTAAGTTGGGTCTCAGACTCCAACCATTTTTACTCTGACCAGTTTCTTAATTAGAAGATATTTAATTCCATGGTTTTTTGTGCTCTCATTCTGCCACAGCAGACCTTTCCAAACTTGTTAATCAACATTACTAAGAACTTTGTAGTTCTTTTTTTTTCAGATATTTTATGATGGACACATTGCTGGTCATACGTTGGCTAACGTTGTATCTCATTGTTGTTTGGCTGCAAATTGAAGAAAAAAGAAGTAACTAAGGGGTTTGAGTATTAAATAGCAAATTAATTACAATAAAGGGAAAAGAGTTAATTAGCAGCAAAAACTGGTCAATAATTAAGAAAAGAGTTAGAATGAAAACCTGCAGCCACAGTAGCACTCCAGGACTAGAATTGGAGACCCCTGTCCTAGCATACTTCACATAGTGGTCTTATTTATTTCTTATGTGTGTAGCAGTTTATTGGGTTATCAAATGTATAGTATAACTTCAAAAGAATCTTACATATGCAGTTTTAGATCTCTTGTTTTCACTTTCTTATCTGTCCCTATTGGTTATCCTTTTATATAGAAGGCTCCTTGTCTAAGGCTGTGTCCACACTACTATGCTTTCATTTACAAACATAATTTTTAAACAAATGCAGTCTGTGTCCTCAAAAGCATTTTCACATTGTTTACAAAAATATCTCCAACTACACTAAAATGACTGAAAATACATATATTGTAGACATTTGCCTACACTAGGCATGCGCACATTGGCATAAAAATCCCAAAGAGATGTTAATGCCTCAAGCCAGGGTACTGTAGCGACCACTAAACTATTTTCTTTATGTACATTGTGATATATGGCTGTCAGTTTATCCCGGCCAATACCCACATGCCGCTAGATGGATACTGTGGGGGCCACCAGGGGACGCTCCAGAAAGAAATGAGCATTGTTTCTATTATAGCCCGGAAGTACTTACAAGTCATGGGGATGGAAGAACTAAAGTACTTCTGGGCTGAAGAAAAGAATAAGTTTTCATCTGACCTGGAAGTGCTATGAAATCACATGGACTGAGGGACAGAAGCTCTTCCGGGTCAGGGACTATTAAAAAGACTGTGGGAAGCCCAGTAGACTGAGCTGGAGTTGGGAGGGAGTGTGAGCTGGAGTTGGGAGGGAGTGTGACAGAGCTGCTGTTTGGAGAGAAGGATTTATTATTGTGTTATTATTGATTATTGTTGTTATTATTGTGGATTTATTGTGTATAGTGGAGGTGGAGGTGCTTTGTGCACATTATTGGAAATATTAAATTCATTTCTGATACTTTTACCTGGTGTCTGGATGTGTTGTCTGCGGGTTTCACGGGGCAACAGCGGCCCCTGCTGTCACAACATGTATGTACCATTCAAACTATGCAAAATGCTATTAGATGTATAGAGGAAAGCAACTATTTTATGAAGGGTGACCAATCTGGGAATGACACATTGTAATAAGCAGGATCCATTCAGAGAAGGGCTACATAATACACAAAATAAAGTCCAAGCAGGATCAGAATCTGCATTTCTAAAAATCCAAGTTTTCGACCATCCACATTGCCAATACTAAGTCAATGTTTTTAGAACCACAGGAGAACATTTTCAAACATTTCTGTTTTTGAGGGTTAAGAACACTGAGATAGTGTGGACAATTACATAAAATAATTATTTCTTGGTTCCCAAAACCCATTTCACTCACCACCTCTCATTAGGAATTGTGCTAATGATAGCACTCCACCTAAAGCATGGAGTGAGAAATGAACTGACATAACATGCAGTAGAAAAATATGTCCACCATATTTAAATACCAACATTCTGTGATGATATACATTTGCATATATTGAGAATGGTTAACAATTACTGCTCTAACCTGCTAGAGCAATTTATTAAGATGTTAACAGGTTCTAGGAGTTGTGAATCATCCATTTCAATTCCCTGATACACTGAACAGATTTACTTATTCCTTCCTTCAATTAACAGCATTTCAGTCTCATTATTAAAAGAAAACGATTCTGTAGAAAATCTAAAAAAAAAAAAAATGAGCTCAGAATAGAAATCAATTAATCCTCTTTTTGTTTTCAAATTAGCAAATTTTACAGGACAGTTCTGTTTTGGGATACAATGATTTGCTGCCTCATAGCTTTACTGTAGTTATCTGTGCATTAGCCTCTGTCAAGAATCCGAGTCTTTTATTGTAAAGAATGTCTGTAAAGGTGTGATTTTGCTTGACTTCTCACTACATTTTAAAGAATATGTGCTAAAACGCACATGTATTATGATAGTGAAACTGGCATACAGCCAATTTGGAGCCTTTTTCTTCATTGGGCATGGCTATTCTGCCTTGCAAATACATGGGCACTACCATGTTGTTTACAGAAACGTGCCCATATAAAAGATGGATGCACAAATAATCTGGACCTTTAGTTTTGGGATTCCTTAACACTCCAATTGCCACACTTTTTTTAGTACTAAACTGCCAAGGTTATGCCTCATGGGATCTTAATCCTTTTGTTCTTGCTTCAGCTTCGCATCCAGATAATGCATCCCTAATGGCCTACACCCAAAAGCCACAAATAGTCTAATATAGGGGTCCCCAACTCTGGTCCTGAGGGAACCATAGTGGCTGCAGGTTTTCAGTCTAAACCCTTTCTTAATTTGCGACTTGCTTTTGCTGCTAAATAAGGTGCTAAACACATGTCCGGTCAGGATGCCTGTCCATTTGTCTGCAGGTTCCCGGCTGAGTAAGAAACCATCTTTTCTTCTGGCTAGGATGTCCGTCCATCTGTTAGGGAAGCCTTGTCCAGGTGTGGTATCCTTCCCTCTCTTAGCCAGGATGCATTTGCTTTCTTGTTAAATTCAGTTTCAAATAACAGTCTCAATCCACTATACTCCACTTGTCCACTATGTCCACTTGGAGCCTCCCGTCCGGGTAAGTTATCTGTGCCACCTACATTAGTAAAACATGACATCAGTAAACTCCTGTTCTTGCCATGTTTTGCTCAATCTTATCCTTAATTCTTTCTATTAATTTTCCTGTAATGCACATTGTGCTTACTGGCCTATGTGATATCCTGTGTGGTCCCAACTTATACCCTGGACAACTGAAAGTTCATGAGCCGAACGTGATCACAGGGGAGAAGACACACAGATCAAAACTGAAAGGTGAAAGGTGCAAGTTTATTTACAAGAGTGTTGTACAACAAAAACGTAGCCGTGTCAGACAGGCTTTGTTTCACAGTCCACTGGCATTCCATCTAAAAGCAAAATAAAAACCAAAAGGGAAAAAAGTACACATTAATTAATTAGTTCCTATTCCAAATATCAATAACGCACATAGTATTCATCTCTGCACCTCCGAAACATTAAATATGGCACTATTGAATGTTAGAGCTTTAACTAACAAAACGTTTTTTATCAACGATCTTATTAGTGATAAAAAAATAGATCTTATTGCACTAAATGAAACATGGCTTAGTTCAGACAGCGCGGCAGTTTTAATCGAATCTGCGCCTCCGGATTACAGTTTTACTCATGCAGACCGCCAGGGAAAAAGGGGGGGCGGATTGGCTAACATTTACTCGAGCCGATTAAAATGTAAAGATGTCAGTTTTGGTAAGTTCAAGTCCTTTGAGTATCTCGCCATTGTTATCCATGGAGATTCTCAAGTTCTAGTACTATCCGTGTATAGACCTCCTAAATATAACGCGTCGTTTTTTGAGGAATTCTCTGACTTAATGTCAATTTTAATTACTAACTATGACACACTCCTAATAGTTGGCGACTTTAATTTTCATATAGATAATCAGTGTGATCTAAAAGTAAAAGAATTTATGAACCTCCTGGATTCTTTTGATTTGAGACAACTCATAAATCAGCCTACACATAAAGCAGGTCATACGTTAGACTTAGTGATTACTAAAGGACTGAAAGTTGATATAAAACAGATCATTGATATTGGTCTATCAGACCATTTTCTTCTACTTTTTAATATAGAAATAATGATAAAAAACGCTTCTTTGACTTCTGCAGCAGCTTTAAAACTTACAAACATTTTAAGCAATCAGTCCGTTTATAGTGCCAGCTATAATAGCGAGGATAATGTAAATAGTAAGGTGGAAAGATTTAATTCTAAAGTGAGAGCTGCTGTTGACATAGTTGCACCTGAAAAGACAGTGAAAAAATCTTCTAGCATTGTTATACCATGGAAGACCCAAAGAGTGTCTGATTTAAAGAGAACATGCCGTAGAGCTGAGCGTCAATGGAGGAAGACTAAACTTACTATCCACCGAAATATTAAAAGTCAAAATAACAGAATACAATAACACTGTCCGTCTTGAGAGACGCTGCTATTTCTCAAGATTATAAATAACAATGCTAGTAATCCCAGAGTCTTATTTTCTACAATTGATCGCCTACTAAACCCAGGTAGCTCAAAGGAATGCCTCCTAAGTGCTTCCAGTGAAACCTGTGAGGCTGTCGCTGTATTTTCAATCAAAAATTAATGATATTAGAAATAACATAGTATATCCCTCCAACACTAAGGATCCTCCTAAACCCCAGCATCCTGTTATAAACAAATTAAACTCTTTCACTAGGATAGATTTACCTGATTTAAAAAAATAATCTCTCAATTAAAACCCTCCACCTCGTCCTTGACCCGATACCAACAAGGTTTTTCAAAGAAGTATCAGGCGTGCTAATTGATAATGTTCTGACATAGTAAATTCGTCACTAGATACTGGGGTCTTCCCAGACTGTCTTAAGACTGCTGTAGTTAAACCCCTACTTAAGAAACATAATCTTGACCCCTCAGCTCTTGAAAATTTTAGACCCATCTCTAACCTGCCTTCTTAAGTAAAGTTCTGGAGAAGGCAGTCATTATGCAGTTAAATGACCACCTAAATAAACATGCTATTCTTGATAAATTTCAGTCGGGTTTTAGAACAAATCACAGCACAGAAACTGCACTCGTTAAAGTAGTAAATGACTTGCGGGTAAATGCAGACAGAGGCCATTTATCTGTTCTCATCCTCTTAGATCTGAGTGCTGCATTTGACACCATTGATCACAACATTCTTAGAAATCGCCTTAGTCAATGGGTGGGCCTCTCTGGCAGTGTCTTAAATTGGTTTGAATCCTACCTGACAGGGAGAAAATTTTTGTTAGTTGTGGGAATTACAACTCGAAGACACATGATATCCATATGGTGTTCCACAAGGCTCTATCCTGGGTCCGCTGTTATTCTCAATCTACATGCTTCCGTTAGGTCAGATTATCTCAGGGCACAACGTGAGCTACCACAGCTATGCTGATGACACACAGCTGTACTTATCAATAGCACCTGATGACCCTGATTCTATTGATTCACTAACACAATGTCTGACTTGTATCTCAGAATGGATGAATAGTAATTTTCTCAAGTTAAATAAAGAGAAACTGAAATTTAGTGATCAGCAATAATGGATACAATGAGGCTATTAGAAATAAACTGGATACATTAGGATTAAAAGTCAAGACGGAGGTAAAAAGCTTAGGGGTGATTGTTGACTGTAATCTGAATTTTAAATCACATATTAATCAGATCATTAGGACAGCATTTTTCACTTAAGAAACATAAGTAAAGTTAGACCTCTTATATCACTGAAAGATGCTGAGAAATTAGTTCACGTTTGTTTTCAGTCGACTAGATTACTGTAATGCACTGACCTCTCTGGACTACCCAAAAAAGATATAAATCGTTTGCAACTAGTGCAGAATGCAGCTGCTAGAATCCTAACTAGGAAAAGAAAATCAACACATTTCTCCAGTTTTATGTCACTACACTGGTTACCTGTGTCATTCAGAATTGACTTTAAAATTCTGCTTATGGTTTATAAAGCCTTAAATAATCTCGCCCCATCTTATATATCGGAATGTCTGACACCTTATATTCCAAATCGTAACCTCAGATCCTCAAATGAGTGTCTCCTTAGAATTCCAAGAACAAAACTTAAAAGAAGTGGTGAGGCGGCCTTCTGCTGCTATGCACCTAAAATCTGGAATAGCCTGCCAATAGGAATTCGCCAGGCTGATACAGTAGAGCACTTTAAAACACTGCTGAAAACACATTACTTTAACATGGCCTTTTATAACTTCATTTTAATCTTAATTTAACTTAATCCTGATACTCTATATGTTCAATTCATCATAATAACTATTCATTGTGGCTCTAAAATCCATACTGACCCCTACTCTCTTTTCTGTTTCTTTTTCCTGCGCCACCACCACCTACTCAAAGCTTCATGATGCTCCAACAATGATGGATGGATTAAAAGGCAGAAGTCTACGTGACCATCATCATCATCAAGCCCTTCCGTGAGAACCCTAAATCCAAAGAGGACTGTTTCATTTATGTTAGGTAGAATGCCCAGAGGGGACTGGGCGGTCTCATGGTCTGGAATCCCTACAGATTTTATTTTTCTCCAGCCGTCTGGAGTTTTTTTGTTTTTTCTGTCCCCTGGCCATTGAACCTTACTCTTATTCGATGTTAATTAATGTTGATTTATTTTGTTTTATAATTGTGTCTTTCATTTTTCTATTCTTTAATATGTAAAGCACTTTGAGCTACCCCGTTGGCTGGCATCTCCTTAAATTTAACTGGCAAGATTATCCAGCCAATCTGCCATTCCTGTCTACCAATGCACCTATCCAGGTAGATGTTGGCACATTCACGCCATGCACCGCAAAACACCCCAGGCAGTTTTCTATTTAAAATTAAACAACTGCCGGTTGCGCATGCGTAAGCCCCATGGGCGGCCAATGCCTATGCTGAGCTCAAGCATGCCAGTTGCTGACACTTATTTACTTGGAATATGGGATTCCTCATCTGTTATTCAATCTTACAGTAATTACAAATGCAAATATTGGCTTTTTCTTTCAGGCAAGTCACATCTTGAACCACTTATGACAGGCAGGCTGCGAGGACACTGGCATGTGAACCTGAGCACCTGTGGAGGAGCCTGTACTGGCCATAATACAGGCTCCACATGTGCTGAGATCCCCAGTGCCTCACAAAGCGCACCCGCTAAGATAGCCCCATGTTCCCGTGGTAGCACCTTCAACACAAAAACGGTAAGTGCCCTACTTTAAAATGGGTGTACTTTTACTCATAGAACTTACTATGTTCAGTGTAGCGCTACTTTAACCTCAATTGACAATGCTCATGGTCATGCATTACCACATTCAACAGTTGCTTGGATCTGTCCTGTCACCCTTTTTATATATAATAGGATAACATTTGCATTTACCAGTCTTTTGGAATTTCCCCAGTGTATACTGACTTTGAAAAATATGTGTCAATGGTTTATATATGTACTCACTAACCTCCTTAAGAACTCAAGGGTTAATTATTATCTGGTCCTTGAGATTTGTTTGATTTCACTCTATTTAATCTAAATGGTACTTATCCCTCTACAATTTCTAAATCACTCAGTACCTCCTTAGTAGTCATCTTAGGAGGTCATCTACTTCGTCACATGTGAAGACCTCAGAAAAATGTGAGTTTAGAGCATCTGCTATTTCACTGTCTTTATTTTTTAAATCACCTTTAGTATTTCTGAAGCAGTTCATCTCCTCCTTGACTGTTCCTTAACTACTAAAATACTGAAAGAATCTCTTTGAGACATCTTTCACCTTACCTGCTATATTCCTCTCTAACTGCCTTTTAGCCTCCCTAATATTCTTCTTAATGGTTGATTTATTGTTCTCTTTCTCCTTATGATTCACATTTGAATTATTAGTCTTAAACATCTTGCACAACTGTTTTTTTCCTTTGCAGCTTCTTTTTCAACTTTTTATCATGCTACTGCAATGTGTTTTTAAATTTCCTACTAACTCCAAATTTAGGTATCAGTCCAGCATTATAAGTAAAACCTTTTTGAATCTGTTCTACTGCTACTCGACTGTCTCCACACTTAAATGCTAAGGAGTTTTTAGACTCCTCCTTAGACTTTGCATCATCTGCTCAAAATTTGGCCTACCAAACTTAAACTTAACAGTTTTACTATTTGCATCCACACTCTTCAAAACACTGAAAACTGCTATGCTTTTTTCACTTGATCTTAGTGATTCAGTCACCTCTACACCCTCAATTTTATCCTGATTATTACAGAATACTAAATCTAGGCAAGCTTCCCCTCCACCCATTGGTGCTTTAACGTACTGTGTTAAAAAAGTCACAGATTAATTGTAAAAACAAGTTATTTTGCTCTGCTAATTGCTAGGTTATCCCAGTTAATATTCGGGTAGTTAAAGCTCCCCATGACTATAATATCCCCCTGAAAACTTACCTTCTTAATATTACTAAAAAGATGTGCATTAAAATTACTGTCTGCATTGGGGGGTGTGTAACACAATCCTAAAATAAGACCTGTTATTTTGATAAGATGGGGTTCATCATCTAGCTGAAAAGGACTTGCTTTTAAATTCTGTTTTAAATAAACAGCAACCCCACCTCCTTTTCTGGTCTATTGTAAGGCAAGAAAGATAAACAAAGAAACAGTTGAGTATCCACCCCGTATAATGTAATGCAAGCACTTCTTAAACAAAATAACTCCAGAGCAGTTTCTGTGTTGGTGTCGAAAATGGAACAGGGTGGTGAGGGAAGGTAGTTAGCTATTATAGGTGGAGGAGAGGAAGAGGCTGGTCCATAAGAAGTCTGGCCAGAAATTAGGTCAGTAGGAGGGTGTGGTTATGAAGGTATGCAGAAAGTGGTCATGGTTTAAGTGGGCTTCTGTTCTAGAGACCTGTTGAAGAGGAAGAAGAGACATTATTGCACTTTGTCAACCCCTGACTTCGTATCTGGCCCTCAGTTAAGCCTCCCAAGCACTCGTGTGTGACACTGTCCTTTCTATAATAGGTGGCTCTACGTTATACTTATCCCCATCTTTGTTATTTAGCCAGGTTTCTGTTATTTCTATAACATCATAATTAAGCTCACTTGTTATAATTTTAATATTTATAGCTATTTTTATTGTGTGTTACTTGTGTTTTGCATTTAAATATCCCTAAATACCCCAGTTTAAATAATCCTCTTATTTAGATGTAACTCGTTACTGCAGAACAGGTCCCATGTGTTCCAAAAGGAGTCCCAATGCACCATAAACCTATACTACACCAAGATTTGAGCCAAAGGTTTAGCCTTCTAATCTCCTCAATATTACCTGGAGAACACAAGCAGAACTTCAGGAAAGACTACTTTGTCATTTCTGCTCCTCAGCCTGGCACCTAACTCTTTAAATTTAAATCTAATAAACTGGCAGACTACATCTATATCTGTCATTTGTTCCAACATGGACAATGACCACTGGATCCACCCCCTCTCTGACTAAGAGCCTATCAACCCTTCTTGGGAGATCTCCTACCAGTGCACCCGGAAGGCAACACTCTATATGAGACTCTCTGTCTCTGGAGCAAACCAGAGTCCCCAACTATTACTACTGTCAAATACATTCAAGTGATACAATACTGCAATTCTGAGTGTATGTAATTCAGTACATTTTCGAGCCTTTCATTATACCTGTATTCAAATCATCCTAAAACGTGCCTCATTTATTGTCAAATAACATTGCATCTGTCTTTCTATTTTCACAGAGAAAACTCACCATTTATTCCCATTCATTGATGGTCTGCAGTGTCTGAAAATGTTGCAAGTAAGCCACTGTCCACTCAGGCTCTCTTCACTCACAGCTTGATCATTCCATCTGCATGTGCCACTTCGCATGCTCTCCCTTCCCCACATCAAATTCATGTTTGTTGTGTAATTTATGCTTAACTGTGTGTGAACAACATGGCACAGCAATTTCAAGCAAGTTTATATTCATCTTACCTAACTGAAGTAACTGAAACACTGTCATTTTTCAGATCTGCTTTTTTAATAGTGAAAGAATGTAAATGATTATAAATTTGACATTTTTTATTAATTATTTCATAGTTGTCTGCTGAAGACAGGCAGCAATTTACGTCTGTGAAATAATGCTCAGAAATATCAGTAACAGCGGCAAAAGAGGATCTGTCAAAGTAAAAAGGATATGCAAATACAGTCAAGTGTGAGCCAGTGGAGAGAGGCAATGATTCCTACCTAGGTACCAAGGTATAATAGTGTTGCTGTTGAAATTAATAGGGTAATTCCTGTAAAAAAGCAAAGAAAAATGTCATCAATCGTATCTTCAGAAGAGAGTTTCAGAACTGCAACAACACAGGCATTTGCAATTCAGCAATTTAGGAAATGTCATGGAAAAACAGGACACTGACAAGTGATGAAGCAATTAAAAGCACCATACCAATTGACATTGGCCAGGTCACTTTTAATGTTAAATAAGGAAAAAACAAATGAATGTATCTGCCATTTCATTTGCTATTGTATTTGGATGCCAGTGCATAACAAATAAATGTTTTCCTTCTATATAAAAGCAGTCAGGATTGTCCTTCCATCCTGTGAGTGCTATGCAGATGCGGAGTTTCACACACGCCCCGTCCATTTTGCAATGCATGATGGGATGTGTAGTTTCGTTTTTCCAGGTAAAAGATGATTTTCTACTCCAGACTGTGCAATATCTTTTTCTTTTTTCTTACTATATAAAAGCGGTCAGGATTGTCCTTCTGTCCCGTGAGTGGAAAGCGTAGCGGTATTCCGCTTATCACAGACTTACTACTTGCAGCTTGTGGTACGAAGCGACATGATGTGAGCAGAGTTCTGATGCTCCCATCGTTCCCTTGCTTTTGTGCGTGATGCGCTGGAAAAATAGACAAAATTATGTCTCTGGAAATAATTAATGTTGATGGAGTACAAATGCCTCACCGCGTAGTAAATATCAGGGGGGTTCAAAAGGGTGACCTCAATATAGAAAAAAAGTTTAAATTTCATCACAAAAATAACAGAAACTACGAGTATTAAAGTAATTCCCCTCAAATGCAATATAACCAAATTAATGAGTTTGTATAAAATATCAAATTTATCTACATATTGAATTGCCTTAAGAAGTGGACAACTTAAAAGTCGGTCGCCTTAAAAGGCGGGTGAGCCTAGTATAATATATAATTTGAAAATACTGTACATATAATGATTTCTGTTTTAGTTGAAAGTCAAGACAGAACTAACATAACTTATGAATTTATGATTTATTTTTGAGAGCATAGTCTGCCATCCATCCTCAAGGTTGCTTATTCATGTAAATGTTGTTCATTTCTAAATTGTATTTAATAAAGAAAAGAAAATCAGAGCATGACACCACCAGGTGAAAAGGTTCAGAATGATTCAGTATGTTTCTGAATTATTTATCTTTTTAGTATCACTCTTTGAAATATTAGTCATATCCTAGGAGTGGCTGACAAACTCCAAGAAATGCAAAGTTTTCATTCACATCTATTTCTTAGTTAATTTCCAGATTCCAAACAAAATATCTGGGGCCTCATGTATAACGCAGTGCGTAGAATTCGCACTATAACATGGCATAAACACAAAAGCCGAAATGTGCTTACGCACAGAAAAATCCAGATGCGAGAATCTGTGCGTACTCCAACTTCCACGTTCTTCCGCTACATAAATCCCGACCAGCGTGAAAAGTAACGCTCGTGCACACGCTTTATGTAACGCCCCAACTCCTCCCAGAATTCCGCCTCTTTGAATATGCAAATCGTTATTAAACATGGTTTTCACGGCGCAGTGATTGTGTGCGACCTTCGATGAAATAATTTATTGCAGCAGTACTCAGGGGCGGCTCTAGGCTTGTGGCGGCCTTGGGCAGAGGAAGAATTGGTGTCCCCTTCACCCGCTAATGTCAATATGGTATCTTATGTACGGTGGATGGCCACATCCGTTGCGGACACTGCATAGCCGCCTCGTGCTTATGACACAAGCATTTAACTTTTGCCGAAATTTGTCGCTGCATTTTTAGCTGAGTTGTTATTTTCTCTGTCTGTTTTAAATTCAATATATATATATATATATATATATATATATATATATATATATATATATATATATATATATAGTCGCCCCTGCAGTCCTTGCTTTTCTTTCTCCAAGTAACCGATTGCCACACAATCAGCTCTGTAATAGATGTTAAGCCATCTGTAAGCTTAGAGCACCAATTTTTCAAAACGTTTAAGAAACATTGAAATATCTTCGTAGTACATGTTTAATTATTCTATCCTCCACGACAGTCCCAGTGAAGAATATAGATTATTTAAATGAAGTTAAAGTTTTATCTGTATAATATAATAAACATATTTTGCTGCATTTCATCTTAAAAATGATATCGTCATCATATGTAAATACACGCTTTATAATGTGGCTCAGGTTGTGCAATATTATAACTGTAGTGCAAGTTTACAGTGGGTTCATTGTACTTATAAGTACAAACAGTTCTACAAGGAGCAATTGATTAAGTAAGTTCAAAGTTCTTGGGATGAAACTGTTTCTGAACCACGAGGTCCGTACAGGAAAGGCTTTGAAACGTTTTGCAGTGGCTGTGGCAACTCCTAACGGGAGCAGCTGAAAGAAGAAGAAGAAGAAGAAGAAGAAGGTGCAGTGAGAGTAACAACGCTAAAGCAGTTATGGTATTTGGAATACTATGGCTATTTCCTGTACCTTACAAGTAAACTTGCTACAAGTTAATTACAATCAGATGCATTACACTATTAAACAATATGCGGTTAATTACAGTGTATTTATAAAGCCGCATCAGGAAAATAAAGAGTAACCACACAGGAACAGTAGTACTGCTTGACGCTGGGTGCTGCCAGTCTGCAAAACTGAGCGGAAAACTTGCGTACGACAAGGTATGAGGTACCGTGGAAAAGTGCGTGGCTTTACGCCAAGTGTAGGTTTTATACATCGTGATTTGAACGTGGAAAAGTTCTTACGCAACATTTCTGTGCGTACGCACCGTTTATACATGAGGCCCCTGGTCTTCCAGAAATGTGTTATGATCTTTGCTTTGGTGATGAACACTTATGTGAGTTAACACCCTTCTGAAAATATTCAGTGTCATCTCCGGTGGTGGCTTGTGAAAGGCCATACACAAAAAAGTGTTGCCAATAAGTAGTACAAGGCAAGTTAGCAAAGACAGAATATCCAGAACAGGTGCAATTCTTTGCTCTTTATTCGAGTGACAGAAACTGATGTATTATCTTGAGAGGAAATAGATTTTGGTTTTCTTAATGGCTTTCATCAAGATATATTTATGACATCTACGTAAATATAGCATTATAAAATAATAATAATAATAAGGAATAGTAGTGAAGTGGAGTAGCATATTGAAGCAGCAAGTAGCATTTCAGTCACATGGAGATTAGGTACCATTTTTGAATGGGTTACCCCTGATGTTTGTATGTGTGTGTGTGTCTATGTGCATTTCATGCAAGGTAGTTTCTTGTTTTGCATCCTATGAAACTGGGATTGTTCTTGGCCCCTACAACCTTGACTAGCAGTAATGAGTAAAAAATGATGGATTGGGAGATAATTGCTAATTGATTCTTCTAATTTGAATATTCTGACAGATGACTCATCTGTCTTATTTATTTAGAACACTCCACATTTACATAGTAACGCAGTTAAAGCAAAGCAAAACCACATTCAATACATATTGAACATGTATATTGTCACATATGTCAATATAGTGTAAAAATACCCTGTGGAGTAATTCTTGTGCATTATGTCTCATTTTTAATGAATAATTCTAGTGTGTGTTGCAGTAGTGGTTAAGGCAGTGTGGTGTAGTCATTAAGGATTAGGACATTTGGACTACAAAACCTGAGGTTGTGGTTTCAAACCCTGCTACTGACACTGTGTGACCATGAGCAAGTCTCCTCACTAGCCTGTGCTCAATTGGAAAATCAAGGGAAATACTACCAATTGTATCACAAATGTTGTAAGTCACATTGAAAAAATGCAATAGCCAAATTATCATGTTTAAGCATATTGTTATTGACATCATTGTGGCATGATTTTGAATCTCTGTCTGTATGCGGCAATGTTTGTTGTTGATTATGGTTTTTGTTTACTGGACCTGTGTTTGTGTCAGCCTACAAGTGACATCATAATTAGGAAGATTAGTTTAAGATGCCATCACGGTAATCTGTATATTTGAAAAGTTAGTGTGTAGCTGTTTAGGGAAAGATATTTCAAATAAGAATTAAAAGGCAGTCAGGACTTTTAACCTAAGAGTCATTTCTTGTGTATTGAGATTTGGCTGGCAGTATTTTTTGATTTCTTGGCTTAAAGCTTATGCCTCTTTACAGGTTATCCTCATTTTGTCACTTTAGGTACATTTTCTGGTCTTTGGTGTATAAATAAGCAATTTAGACAATCTTTTTCATCTGTTCACAGAAAAGTGATACTGATATGACACCATGGCTAAATCATTTATCTCACCTGGCCAAAAACTAGAAAGACCATGATCCATGAAGAATAATTTTGAACCATCCACCACACTACCTCTTTCTCTCCCTCTCCCTCTAAATGGATGAAATAACAACAATGGTGTTAGATGTGACTAGATAGCGAAGATATCACACTGATATTGCTTGACACATTTTAACTTTGATTTATTTTTACTAAGTGCCTTATGGTAATAAATGCAGTTTTCCATTTGGTGCACTATTACATATTTATGTGTTTTTTACAATATATAAAATATACACATATTGTGATGGGCGGCCATGTCCATTACCTGGCCAGGATACCAGCTGGATGGAAGGACCTGGGAAGAGAGCATCCACAAGGCACTGCCTTCCCCGGGACACTAGACAGTAGACCTCCAGGTTGAATGTGGCACCACAGATTCCAACATGGCACTCTGGGAGTTGGAGTTTGTCATTGCCCTGTTGGGTTCTGTGGGAGCCACCAGGAGGAGCTATAGAACCCTACTCTGGGTTTTCATCACACCTGATGAGCCAACTGGAGCAGCCCCAGGTAAAACATCAAAGAAGCCACTTCACTCCAATTGAAAAGTCAAAGTTGGGAGTAAAAGAGACATAGCTTGCCACTGGAGGAGGAAATAAGAGAAAGATGTGTGCCGTAGACTGTGCTGCTGGGTGCTTTTCACTGTGCTTTTGTGGGAAGCGAGGGAAAAGTGCTTCCCCTTGAATGTAAACGTGTGTGTTGCTGAATTTGTGCTCCCAGTGTTTGTTCTGTCCAGGGTTTGGGCAGCTGTTCCTCTGGTTTCCACAATATGTATGTATATTCTGCATAAGAATGGACCAGAAGAAACAGGAGTGAAGACTGGGCATGGTTGACATGAGTTTCCTGGCTGAGGGTGTGGTGTAGGTCCAAGATCTTTCCCCCATATACCATTCATTATGGATCCCGGCAGAGACAAGACAATCACACATGCAGTTTAAATTTATGGCATAGTTTAATAACAGCACTGCCATCTCACAACTCCAGAGGCCTGGTGCAACTGATCATCTTAGATAAGGTGTTTAATCTGATTTTTCATAGTATGAGTGAGGCCAGTGTTTATTTCAGTGTATGAACATCCCATCCATGGTTGGTTCCTAAATTACAGTTAAAGCTGCTGATACAGACTGAGGCTTTTTCTCAGCATTTAGTGGAATCATGATGTTTTCACAGTCAGTCTGTTTACTTTGTTCCAAATTAGGTGTTGATTTGTTAGTTTGTCTCAGTTGTGTTGAACACTGCAAACTAAAACACGTTAATCAACATCAAATGGGCATGTCAGGGTCTTCTTTCTTTGGACAGAAATATTTTTTCTATGAGCAAAACACCTTTTATCAAATAAGTACAAAATACTTAAAAATGACGCACTACCAAACATGGTTCAAAAAGGGCACATTTCAAATAGCAAAGTGTACAAACGAAAGCAAGCTCTGCTGAAGGCGCCCATTAAGGTGTTTCTGTTTATGACAGTAGACGTGTCAAGCGAGTTTCATTTAACTGTATGATGTTGCGTTTATACTCTCCAGTAGCCACCGTGTGAATGTAACCTCAATACAGGTTATCTCAAATAACATATGTACTCTCTTAACTCCTATAACTATTTGCTAATAATTTTATTTTTGGAGTTTTTGATTAACATTTACTACATATGTCAAAGTTACCATGCCTCTGTATTTACATCGTGCAAGAAAAACCAAACGCATTGAGAGGGCGCCGCACCTTTACGGCGTAAGATTAGGGGGTCTGATCAGCCTCAAAGGGCATTGCTGTTTGCTTCTTTGCCATCTCTGTATGTGTTTTGATTGACAAGTTACACCTTTTTTTATTTTGATTGCATGCTTGAGGGGAATGTAGGTGCTGGACTTGTTCTGATTAACTGGTTATTGTGAGAGTTGTTTTATGCAAATTGTGTCACATTTGCATATTTATATATTATATGGTCCATGTTAACCCATGAGTCTTGTAAATGAAATTCAATAATTACCAACAGGAGACACTAGGCGTCATTACCACAGCATGCACAATTTCACGTCAAAATGCTCAGTATTTATTACAGTGAGATCAGCCCCGTATTGGGTCACATTCATACTTCATGCAAACTGCTCCAGGATTTGCTTAGTA
Source organism: Polypterus senegalus (assembly GCF_016835505.1). Taxonomy (NCBI): domain Eukaryota; kingdom Metazoa; phylum Chordata; class Cladistia; order Polypteriformes; family Polypteridae; genus Polypterus; species Polypterus senegalus. The sequence continues at coordinate 119,946,899 of NC_053154.1, read as the reverse complement.
CCTCACCATGACCACCCTTTCTGAAGGGTCTTGGTTCAGTTGTTTTTGTCCGCTCAACAATTGCAGCTGTCCACCTAAACACACTAGACTTTCAAATGCAAATCACACCAGAGTTGGAAAAATATATTGTCATAAAAACGAGTCCAAGACATTATAAAGGTTTGGGGCAGCCACCCGTATATTGTTTTTCCCAGCTGCAATTGGGTTTTCTTATCAAAGAAACGATGTGCATCTCACAGAGTCCAAAACAGAACTCACTATAGTAGCCCAAGATGAAGGCTTTAAAGGTCTTGAGAGGAAGTGACCTCAAAGGGACCGGAACCAGAAGTGACGTCATCAAAGGGGCCGGCTTCGGAAGTGACGTCATCAAAGGGGCCGGCTTCGGAAGTGACGTCATCAAAGGAGCCGGAACCTTGCAGGATATCCCGGGAAAGGTCTCTAGGGAACTGAGAAAGACAGTCTGTGCACTCCACCGCCCCCTGGTCGGATGTTTTATTACAATTACTCGAGCCCTTTAGCTGCCTCCTACTCGCACGTGTGTGACAATATATATACAGTATTTAGTCTGGGAGGAAGCACTGAACTGCCTGATAGCATCGGGAAGAAAAGAGCCCCAGAGGCACTTCTTAGCACACCACAGAGGAATGAACCTGTGGCTAAAAGTGCCCTAAGGGAGCGCCACCTGGTGGGAATTTTTCATAATGGCATCAATTTTTACTACCATTCTCCTTTACTCAGTAGCTTCCAGGGTGTTCACGGTTAGCCCTGTGATGAAGGTTTTGATGTTTTCAACTATTCTGCATAATAATCATGAGTCAAGTTTACTTCCAGATTCATTTATGTCACCTGACATTCTGTTTTATTTTTGAAATCTCTTTTTTGGTTATATGATAATATCTTGTGGCTGGGATATACTTCAATTTAAGGCAATTGTGTAACAAAATATAGAAAGTGGACACTTCAGGGTATATTGTCTTGTTTTCCTAACTCTATTAAGTAATGACTGCTTCATTTGTTTCTTTATTTATAAGTTATGTATAGCTGTGTGATTTGTCTACATTCATTTGAACACTTTAATACTTCTAGAGTTTAATACACTTAGCTAAAGTCAAATTTTTTAATGTAGAGGTTTGCCGAACCATTTGAAGAACCATTGACAAGTATTTCTTTAAATTATATTTTAAATGACAAACTTTCCTCCTGGCTGCAGATAGCAGCTTGAAAAGAATGACTGTAGATTCAGCTATGACTCAGCAATTAAAAAGAGGCTCCCACTCATATCTGCATTCGCAGTTGCTCTTGTGGCCATCTGGGTAGTATTCATATAGCCAGAAATATACTCCTTATTTTTACAAGCAAGGTATCCTTTTTTCAAGAGGCTTCTCAGAAAACCCTAACTAAGACACACACCTGCTCCTGTTGAGGGATCACATTTCAAATATTAGAAGAGACATGCTTACCTTTTACACATGAGGCCATCACTTTGTGTACAAGCTCCCAAGTGCACTGGCAGCGAAACAATAAAGCTTTAGTAATTCTCTGTTGCAGTTCAAGGTAAGAGACTGTATAATTACAACTAAGAAAAAAAAATGTTCACCGTCCACTTTTTTTTAAGATGTTTTAAATTAATGATCCAAAATGCACTGCCAGCAGTTGTCTTTTGGTCATTTCCCTTGTGAATATATCTGAAGCAGTATGGCAGATCTTGTTCTTTCAGCACACAAATAACTGAACTTCCCTGGGAGAAGTTCCACATTATTTATTTATTTGGCAGCCTAAGTCCTCTATTCCTAACAGAACTAACAATTCTTTCATTGCTTTTAAAATGCAGCAAATCAAAAAACACATGAAAAATCTTCAAAACTCTGCTACCAACTTATAAAGCTGTAAACCTGAACATCCAAGAGACCGATCATTGCTGCTTACCTTGTCTAAATCCTTTAGACACCTGAAATCTTGTGATGTTAGCCTTCTTGCTATTCTAAAGCACTGTTGCATGACTCTCAGAAACTACTTCTTCATCTTTTAAGCTCCAGCTCTAAGGAAATATCTGTCTACATCTGTCCTTGAGGCTCCATTGATCATATCATTCAAATAATGCATAAAAACCCCTTTCTCGCTTGCTTTTAATATTTTGTATCCCTATATTGATTTTTTTTACTTTTCTCTTTAATTTCTACTGTACTGGTGCAGACTGACAGTAAGTCAACTCATATGTACATTCATTTCATAGTGCTTTGTATTTTGATTTGAAGCCATGATGTTGCTGGTTTCTTTCCAGGGGCTCAGTATTTTTATTTGCATTAGGCTAACATTAACTTGAGCGTGTTTCCTTACCATATACTGTGCTGTTATGTCCTTATTTGCATTGGAAAGCTCCTTTTATTAGCATGTATAGTATGTAAGGTACTTTATTAAATGTAAAGTCTAACTGATTTAATGGGAAAACATAAAGAACAACATTACTGACTCCTTAATGCATACTAAATTCTATTTTTGGAAAGAAAGGTGTCATTGTTGGCTTTGTTTTAAGTTTGTTTTACATTTACAGCTCTGCACATGTATATAATTTTTTTCTAAATTTTCTCATTTTTTATTTATTTTATTTTTTTATATTTATATTGACTTTAATTAGAAACAGATAATATTCCATACAGTCAAGACAAATTTAACAAATCAAAGCAGAATTCGACTCCTACCCAAGAGAAAGAGAGTGGAGCCAGCATCCACAGCTACTCTGTAAAAGGAGCAAGAAAAGAAGGGTGTGCTTTTCCCCAAAATGGAAGCTTAATCTAAAATGTTACTGATTAGATCCTAGCACATTTTTAAAAAGTTTTGAACAGATCCTCTAAGTGAGAATTAGATTTGTTTCCAATTTCAAATAGTATATAACATCAGTTACCCACTGACTTAGAATAGGAGAGTTAGAATTCTTCCAGTTAAGCAAGATAACTCTATGTTATTACAGTTTGTCCTTCTCCACTTTAAACCCATCTGGGAGTACAAAAAAAACAACTGTTAATGGATTAGGAGGGTTTGTGATGCCAAGGCTGTCTGATAGGCAAGCAAAGATTTTTGTCCAAAATGTTGTTAATTTGGTGCATGCCCAGAACATGTGGCCCAGTGAGGCTGGAGCTCGATTGCAACGTTCACAGGTTGAATCTGCTCTGGAAACATTTTGAACAATTTTAAATGAGATAAATGTACTCAATAAAAGATTTTAAGTTATATGACTGAATGCTTTGCACATATAGAGCGTGTGTGTGTACTGTATTTGGCTGCCTTTAACTCCTTTTCTGAAATATTAAGTGACACATACTTTCCGCAATGTATTCTGGGATTTTTGAAAGGAAGAGACTTTACAATATTTTTATAAATTGTAGAGATGCTATCTGAGTCTTCAAGACTGATTGTTAATTCTTCTGGAATAGAACAAGGTGGAAGGTGAGAAAAATTTGGCAGGTTCTGTTTAGCATAGCGGAGGAATTGTGTTTATGAGAAGTTGTATTTGAAGCATAATTGTTCGGAGGATGCAAAGACATTAACTATGTACAAGTCTGTAAGTGTTTTAATTCCGGACGTTTTCCAGACATTGAATAGTATATATGTTTGAGAGGGTGGAAAAAGGTGGCTGTTATATAGCAGTGCAACAGATAAAATCTTTTCTGTCTTAAAGTGCTTCCTACATTGGTTCCATATTCTTAGAGAATGAAGGGTAATTGGATTTTTAGTGTAATGATGGAAGTTTGTATTAACTGCAGCAGAGAGCAGGGAATATAAAGAAGTACTGCAATATTTAATTTTTATTGTAGACCAGGCTTGTGGATATTCATCAATTTTTGTTGATGTCAAGGTCTTTAAGCATCTACCTTTAATAAATCCTGTTTGGTCTTGTGATATTACAGAAGGAAGCACATCATTTTTCCATTTTTAAAGATTAATGCAGGTAACATGAACACACAGTTGATAACAGTGCCATCTCATGGTTGCAGTGACCTTGTTGAAATGTAAGTCAAGTCACTGTGGGTTTTTGTTATCTTCTCCTTATGCTGGTATGGGATGTTCATGTCAACAGCAGATTTTAATCATGCTCTTTATGAGTGTTTAAAGGCCTGAGTAAGGGTTGGTTTTTGCCTGCACCTAATGCCACCAGAGTAGGATGTAGAACCCGAAATATAGAGTTGGTGTCTATTAATCTTAGTTAAAGTACGTAATATTACTTTGGGTTTATTTTCAGATTATTTTGTCTTAGTAAATGAATTGAAGAATAATGAAGAATTCCACTATGGGTGTAGTTTATCAAATTCTGCCTCACAAACTATAAATGGTAACATTTATTTTCATTATTACCTTAATTTTAAAATCTATTTTGCATAAGTTTACAACTACTGTCTTACACATATTTAGAAAATTCTCCTCTTTTCTTTGTGAATTGTATCTTGGCATTTCATTTTTTTTTACACTCCAAAAGATTAGCATGTCTCTTTAACTATCATCTTTAAATTGGCTCATCGTGGTTAAGTATGTATGCATGTGTCATGTGCATATGGGTTAACCCAGCAATAGATCTGAGTCAATCATGTTTAACCTATAAAGCATTAAAGTTAGCTTACATTGTCTGCTTGAACTGCAATCAACATTCCATTATGTATGCATCTTTATTATCAATTAGTTTGTACTACTATTTTGCACTCCAATTTCCTTGCTTTATTATTATCTAACCATTTGATAGTTTTCCTAATCTTTTTCTGTACATTTAGCATTTTTTTGCTCAGAGGTTGATGTGCTTGCTGCTTCCATAGCAGCTCTTCTTTCCTCTACCTTAGCGGCCCACTTTTTCTCTTCTTTCATCTGCATCTTTTCGTGTTAAAACAGATTAAATCAGCGTTTGTGTTGCAATTACTTTGTACATTTTCATTAATTTTTCACTTAAGCTGGCACTTAAGTCTTCAATATGCCTCAAGAATGATTTAAGATATGAAGAGGTAGGGGAAGTGACGGAGAAGGTGGTAGGGATCAGAACGGCACCCATGCGAATGCGCCGCACAGCCGCCCTACTGGCCGATGCCGAGAGTTGTTTCTACAGTAAAATAAAATAAAAATAAAAAGAGGAATAACCTTGGAAGTCAATCATCACCCCGAAAGCGGATAGTAGACGTCATGTAGTATATGTGTACCACATTTCAGGTGAATAGGTCAAACGGTTTGCGAACTACAGGTGATTTAAAATTCTGGACAGACAAACAGACAGCCACAATGTGTATTATATATAAAGATTAGATACATGTTACATGTTTACATTATTTATTTTTAATTAGGGCTACTGTTTGATTAAAAAATGAAATAGCAAATAAAACAATAAAATTTTTTAATCAAAATCAAATGCATATTGATCAAACTTTATCATATTTCCTTCAAGCATATTAACATTTTTTCTATAAAGCAGAAATAACTCAGTGATTAATTTCTAAAAAAAAAGTTTTAATAGTTGCTTACATATAAATTTTTTTTAGTTATTTTATTGAACAGTTGTATGTAACAGAAACAATGCCCAACAACTACCAAACACCACCACCCACAAGGAGGTTCTATAATACTTGGGAAAACCAATACGTATGGACTGCTCTGTTGCAAGACAACATATGAAAGGCAGTAACAATGCACAAACAAATATTAAAAATAGATATATCAAATCATGGTTCAACTTTTGTGCACAATCAGAACTGTTGTAGGTCAGGTTATGCCTAACTGCATGATACACACGAGTATCAACTCCACAGCTGTTACCAGGGGAGGAGAAGTCATTAGTTACACTGAAAATATAAATATATTAGGCTTTTAAGTAGCAAAGAATAGACTGAAAAAATGTATCAATATGTATCTGATAGAGATATTTATTTAGATGTTTTAAATTTCTCACTGTCATAGATTGCATCTTTTATGAATTATAAAAGATATTTAACTATCTTAACCAGAAATCTTTAAGAAGAAATTATTAATGTGTTACTTTAACATGTTAAGATTGATTAATCAGCATCTCTGTTTTTAATCTCTTTACAACCTTGAGATAAATTTAGCAGTTTTGGCAATGATATGATTTTATGTAATGTAATTTTTAATTTTTCTGACATTAAGAGAGAAATTATTGTCCTGGTACCAAGGTGTCAAGAATGCAAATCTCTTCTCTGGAACTGATTTCCTCATTGTTCATGATAGAGTTGGAGCTGTGTTTATCATTCATAGGTGAACAAGAACAACAGAAGTGCATTAAGCACACTACCCTTTGGGATGCCTGTGTTGAAGATTACCACGGAGGAGGAGGTTTGGAGCATGCGCTGATACAGCCAGACCACCTCAGGATCCTAAAATCACCATGGAGAAAGTGAAACTCTGCCCACGACATAGTCTTCTAATTAAGATGTTCAAACACCAGTTGCAGAGAGTTGCACTAAGCCCTAAGTCAATGATCCACTTTAATGGTTCAGTAATGTAGTCTACTTTAATGGTTCAGTAGTGTAGTCTACAAACAGTACTCTGGTATAGCAGTTTTTATTATCCTGGTGTGTTAGGATGGTATGAAGTGCAAATGATATAACATTGGCTATTGACCAGTTTTGACAAGATACAAATGAAAGTGATCCAAGCTACCTACACTCTTCTGTTTATTGTGTTCAAGCACCAGCCACTCATCACCAAAGAAGTGACTGCTACTAATCTTTAATGTCTCAGAAAATCCCTTTTTATTCTTTAGGAGTATGAGGAGAAAAGGTGAAGGAGGAGAAGACAGCACTAGATCCAATGAAGAAGGAGATGCCACCAAAACAATGAGAGGGAAAGTTACTCTGTGGAAAAAGACAGGTGAACCCCAGTTCATTTCTTTAAGAATCAATTTTCTTTTCATATAAATGAGGTGAAGTAATCCAGGAGAGAACCTGACAGGCAAACATAAGGGACTGGGTAGCATTTTGTTTCCCCGAACAGGAGATATAGTTCAGCGCATCCTTCACCATCACAGACTATAAATAATCATGCTTAACAGCGAATATTTAAAGAATTGTGGTTGCATTAATTTGTGTTTCACATTTGTGTATTAGTGGTGTATGTTGTTAATTGTTTTGTTTCGTGATTACATGGGTTGAAGAGCTGCAGTGCAGTATTATGTATACAGGGGTTTGTTTGTTGTGTCCAGTGCCTCATTTTATGGGATTAATAACAATTCTTTTGTAACTTAACTTTGCTTTCTCTGGTGTACTTGTGTACTTGTGCTGGTCTAGTAGGAAATTAGTGTTGGTTGCTCATGCCCTGGATCATTTGTTTATTTTTATCTTGCTCTTTGCTGCCACTCTATGATTGCAGCACAAGATATAATCTCACTATCACTGAGATACTAAAGAAGTCAATGAAAATGCCTACCTAATTACTGGATGTATTAAAAAATGGGTCCTAAAATTCTGTCTGCACCTGATGCTTTATGGCTGTTGATTTGTTCAAAAATCTTTGTATCATTCATAAAAGCACAGACAGATGAATCATTTTGTGGTACAAGCAATTGCATGGAAGGCACATTTTTTATCACAGTGGATGTATTTGTAGAAAGCAGTAAGTTTAGACTGGAGAGAAAATGTAAATACAGATGAGAAAGGCTTTAGTTTGTAGAAATTTCTAAATCCTACCCATAGTTTATGTAAATCACAAATGTTGTTATACTCACTCTCCAACGTATCCTCAACAATGGTGATATTAATGTGTTTTTCAATTGTTTTTGTTGTTCATTTTTATTACAGATTTTACTATCAGGGTTACATTTCTGGAAATTAAATTTAGCTTTGATTTAATTTGCATTTGAAAAGTTTTTTATTTTTTCCTGTCTTGCTTTTGGTTGTTTATGCAATGCTTTAGGATTTATTACGTGATCATTGCATTTATAATGTCAAAGATCTGTCAGTATTCATTATCCCTTTGTGGATAAAAAAAAACGTTCTTAATGATCCTTAGAGTAGTTAGTTTGAACAAGTAGGCCCTATTATTAGGTTTATTGTATGTTTGCACTGTTCCATGCCTTCAGTAAATTTCTAAAATCACTGGCTATTCACATTTTCTAAAAGAAAAGTACATATACAGTCCTCCATACATTTCTTGATGAAATACCACAAAGGTTACCACAGCAGACTAACCATCCAGATCCAATAAGGAATGAATAAAGATATCCCAGTTTCCAAGCCTCATGCCATTTCTTTGCCGTGTGTACACTGTGCACATCATGGTATTAATAATCGCTGTCACTTTCTTCTGTCCACAGTCACTGAGACCAAAGCAAGACCTAACACCTGAATGGGGCTCCTGTGTATTCCTTTCCTATGAATGCTGTCTTTCCTGAATCCTCCTGAGGCGTGTCAAAAGATGTGCTCACCTTCTGTTCTGGATGGGATGCTGATTTTGAAGTGTGTACCTTACCCAACCTGTGAAGCACTCAAAGATATCTATTTTGCCACCATGCCGGTGATCATCTATTTGCCTGCTGCTAAAATATTTTACCACATAACCTAGCAATGGGTAAAACCTTATTTATTACACCATAAAATGTACTTTATTTTCATGGACAACCCACAATTTTGATTTTTAGGTTTTCTGGTAGTCCATAGGGTTAATGAGGGATCCCAGATATAACACAACAAATCCTGCCCCCCTATTTTGATTCTTACCTTTCAGCAAATACTGTAGTTGCAGACACCTGCACCATTAATTGAAATTTAGAAAGGGAGAATTGTGTTTACAATATGCTGTTTAAAACCATGCAAATTCTTCATTTTAAATTGTAAAACCAAAAAATAAAAGGTTACATAGTAATTAGTGAGCGATGTTTAGATTCAGTTAGCTGATAAGGAGTATTTAAGCAGGTGGCAGTGGACAGTTTGTTTTCTTTTAATATGAAGCACCTGCTTATTTCATGTATTCCATTACTAACTGACACTGAAATATTTGCAGGTGCGCCATCAGAAAGCCTATTTGTGCCATCTAATATAATTTTCTTTGAGATGCTGACTTTGGCTTATGTTCATGTTATTTCAAATGAATCACCTGTTATGGTATTATAGTGATCACGCCTCATAAATATGCAGTTTTTATCTTTTGAATGAATTCTAAATCCCAGCACAACATATACAAATTTTTCTAACATTACAAGGTCATTTTTGTTCTCTACATTTCAACATGGAACCATAAAGAAAGTGTTTCAGCTAGAAATAAGCAAAGAATGCTATCCAAGATGTTCAGTATAATTTTCAGGTAGACAAATAACTTTTGCATTTTGGCGATTATAAACATTTTTCTTGCCTAAAATTGTATTATTTAAATCATTACAGCTTTCTTCTATTTGTTTTATTCATCAGGATAAATGTGAACATTCTACATAAACATTCTATTTTCATTTGTTATTACAAATCTTACAAAAGTAAAGTTTTTGAACAGTAATCCATTTAATCTGTTAAATTACATGCTTCCTACACATCCGCTCAACATTTGATTAATTATTGATTTGGCCAATATTTAGTCAAAGACTAAGAAATAAAGAATTAATAAATAAATCCAAAGTGATGCCTTGAAAACTTTTGCACAGACATGCACACCTACACACAATTTAGAAGACTTACTTGTATTGCTATTTTTAGAGTATGTTTTATTGCTTCATCTGCAGGTATTGCAGATTGTGGCATTGATGCTTCTCTTTTTAATTAGTGCAAACAAGGAAAGGTTAGGTAAGAAACTTGTCAAGTTCAATTTTAATACACAAACACTCTATACATAAAGTAAATGAATTATGAAAGGAAGCACTTAGGCAAACTGACTTAATTAAACACTGATCCAATAAGAGCCAACAGAACATCTTCCGCGCTCCCTGGCATAACGTTTACTTATTTTGCTGATGCCTTTATCCCAGATGACTTACAACATCTATGATATACTTGGTTGCATTACTTTTGGTTTTCCAGTTGGACAACAAGCACAAGTGACTTGCTCATGGTCACACAGTGTCATGGTCACAGTGTGGGATATGAACCCACAACCTCAAGTTTTGAAGTCCAGAGCCTTAACCATGACACCACATTGCCTGCGTAAATTGTATAAATGTATGGAACTCTATTCGAAGGATGCAACACCATTCTTCTTTGGGATATTCATTTTCATATTCATTTAGTGGTTTAACAACAAAATTAGAAAATGATGTTTGAAGTGTCGCTCTAAAAGTTTCTTAAGTGGTCAGCTATCTTGAGAGGTGATGACATGTTTGACAATGTTATATGATCTGCGTCATTGCCATAATGTTCAAGTCATTTATTGACAACTTGGATGGTTTGGACATAAACAATCCTAGTATATTCCGTTACTACTAAGACAGATATATTTCATCATAGAATCACTTGGAATTTATTGCCATTTATCTGGGAAATTAGTAGAGATAAACCATGGCAGAAAAATGCACTTCACTTCATAACAGAGCCTCCAGATTCCTTAAGTATTGGAGATACATTTTCAGACATGAATAATTCTTTTCATGCCCAGCAAATGCACTGTTGAGAAAAATGTATTAAACAACTCATCTGACCAGATGAGTTTTCCATTGCTGCAGACTGCTTGTGTTTATTATACCATTTACCCAGAGACTGTGCATTTTAAATTGTAATAAGGGTAAGGGGTTAATGCCCTGGTATTCCATTATGTGTTAGTTATTCATAAACAGACTAAACACACTGTATTATAAAATAGTTTTACATTGTTTATGAATAAAATTTAAAACAGTGTGTTTTAAATGATTATTTTATATAATCTGAGTGTGTGTTGCAATGATCTGTTCAGCCCCATATGTCTAACAAATTTCTGAGCTGAGGTTTGCAAAGATTGTGGGTTACATTTAAAACAGAAAAAGCCAAGACCATTCTCCATACCAAGTGCAATAGCATCTGCTCAAATCTTCTCTCTTTAGAGTATTTGTTATATAATGCTGCCTACAAGAAGCACTTCACTCTCATTCTTTGTTAAGGGCAAGAAAGTTAGCCCAAAGATTATTGTAAGTGGCTTGAAAAAGAATGACTTGGGAAATGATAGCGAATGGGAAGGAACAAAGTCAGTGCCTTGCCAGGGTCAATGCAAGAAGGATAAAAAGAGGATTGAGGGGTCAAGACCATAAAGGGCAAAGCAAGTATGAATGCCAAAGGTTGAAAAAGAGTAAATTTAAAGGAACCTGACACTACACCCTCTTGAATAAAGAAACTAAGCATTAGTACTTAAAGCTTTTTCAAGAGAACTATCCACCAAGGGATCCGAAAATGCAATATTTATACTGGATGTAACGTGAGGTGCCTTTCTTGTACCTTCCCTGAGTTGTTTTCTGAAAATATGAGCATATAGTTAATTTTTTTTCTTCCTAAAAGTGATGCCATTTTGTTTTTGACATGTGTTGCCATTGTTTGGAACTGTTGTTGCCATGTTGGTAGGTAACCAACCCAGAGGTACGCGCCTGGTTATATCACAAGGTTGTGAGCATAACAGTCACAATAAACACTTCCTATTCATCTGAATTTACTGAGTAAAAATAAACTGATTGGTGTATCATTGTTTAGATAGTTTTCCTGGCAAATGAATCCTTGCAAACATATTTTTCACTGTGATTTTGACTTCCCTGTTATGAATCTTACCAGCTTTCTGGTTCATGTTTATTTTTCTGGTCCCTTACTAAATTATACCCTACCTTTGTCATTTCTGGTAGAACTATTAGGACTGACAACAAACACAATAGCAGCACCTAGAAATAACATTGCTAAAACAACACATGAACTATGAAAAGTAAAAATAACAAGTACATGAAGAATGATGCAACAAAATTGATATATCTTACTGCTTCAGCAAGTAGCATTTGTACGAGATGAATTAACCATTTTAAAAAATAAAGTTAGAAAAGAATGAAATGGACAGCACCCTTTTCCTCTTATACACCCTCATTCCAGCTGTACACAACATTCTAGACACAGAAAATGGGAATATGCCATTTAAGGAAAAAATGCAAATTTAATTAATGTTAAAAAACATTACAATTAAACTGTTTCTGCTTAAACATTTACTGCCTGACTGCATTCAGTGCTCTTTTAATATAATATTTGTCTGGTTTGATTCAACTTCTAAGAGAAAAGAGTATTTTTTTCCTTGTTTTACTTCATTTGTCATTCTGCAATGTATGATCATTAAAAAATACATATTGTATTTAATTAAAATAGGAGACATTTACTTTATATTATTTTTATAATAATTTTATAACAAAAGACGTGTAAAATCTCCATGGCGACTATGCAATAACCCCACCATTATATGCATAAGTATTACTGTGCAGTATCTGCACACTGGCTAATATGAGCGGACCCTTTTCAGTTCTTATGTTTTATTTGATGCTTAATGCCTACATTGTATAGTCTTCCATCTTCTAAAGTTATTTTTTTCATTATAAGGTTGTGAGAAGCTGGACCTTATTGTAGCAACACTGAGGCAGGAAAAACCTGCCTCAGCATATGGATGAGTGGCAGTATCCATAACTCACATTCATTTAACTGTTTGTGTCAGTTTCTATATAGCTCATGCACTTTCAGTTAATAAATAAATGACATGCTACATTGTGTAGCCCTTTAATACACAGCCGTGCATAATGAAATGTGACTAAATTTATAATATCCCTTTCAAACTTATAAAATAAACACTGTTTAAACCCAAGCCAAAGTGCAGGGGCAAAAATACGATACTTTTAAAAATGACAAAAGCTATTGTTTTATAAAACAAGATCCAACAATACAACTTTACTTAAGAACTGATTCTTTCTTGTCAAAGCTAACCTACATTCACATTATAAACTTACGGAAATTACAAATTTTTCCTAATATGGTTTATGTTGAGAGATCAACTTAGATAATGTTAGCTTTCCCAGACATGGAAAAAAATGGGCTAACCTTACTTTTAAAGGAGGAAGGGTAGCTTGATGATATTGCATCTGCCCCTGTCATAAGTGTTCTATCCTCTCGTAATTAAAAATGTGTAAAAATCCACTTCTAAATAATTGTCAGTTTCAAAACAATCTGCATAGTTTCAAACTGTTACTAATACAGCATGTCTTTCTGGAAAATAATTGATGATTTATATGTAGTACCTTTCAGACAACTGAAAAGGTTGTAGTCTAATACTACAGATCTCTTTGTGGATCTGCACAATGATGATGCAGTGGTTGATACCACTACCTCAGGGGAAGTACACTTGAGTGTAAGTGATAGCCCTGTTGTGGTCTGTGTGGAATCTGTATGTTGTGAACGATACCTGGGCACAGACAGGCAGACATGTTGTAAATTCACCACCACACATTTATTCACAACTATGTACAATATTTACAAGTGCACAAACCCCCGAAAGTCCTGGCCAACAATGCCTTCACTCTTTGGGCCACCTCCACTCTCTCTCGTCTCTGACCTTGTCCTTCTTCCACCCGACTCCAGCCTCGAATGAAGGGAGGCGGCCTCTTTTATCTGCACCTGGATGTGCTTCAGGTGCTCCCCGGCAATCTCCCGCTGACACACCCCAGTGTGACGGAAGTGCCGGCTGTTCTCCCGGAAGCTCTCCGGGTGTCCCTGCTTCTCTTCCCCCCAGCACTTCCAGCTGTGGCGGAAGTGTTGAGGTCCAGGGTTCCCAAGGCATTGGGGCGCCCCCTGGCGGTGACCACGGGCCCCTACAGGGTTGGGCTTCCAAGCCCTCTACCCGTGGCCCCCAAAGCAACCAGGGTGGCGGCCCCCATGTGATCCAGGGTGGGAGTAGACCCTCTTCCGGTCCTTCAAGGCGTCCCGGCCGGGTCGTCGCCCCTGGCATCCCTGACAATGTTCTTACTCTCTGACTTATGTACAGATTTGCTGATTACACATATACAGTAACTGAGGCAGATGAATTCCAATATTATTCTGTAATATTTATTCTGGTTAATATTCTTAATGGACAGGTGAACATTCATAACATCTGACTTTGACTGCATCTCTTTTGCAGGTGCAAAAAACATTGGCATGTAACCAGTTAAACAAAAGTAACACTGAGGGGTATCTCCATCACACTCAAACTCTTGAGTGAACACCCTCTTCCTGTGGTGACAAGATTTTTATACTACTGTTCTGTAAGGAACAAAGCTTTGCAGTGGAACTGGTAGTTGGGTCACTTGTCATCAAGCTGGTGATGGAGTTAGTGATAGTCCTCTCTCTTTACTTGGGGTGGGTAAGCATGCATGCTTGACACCACATGAGTAAACCATACCAAAGTGATTTTAAAAGGCTATATAAAGAGGAGACATTGAAAAAGTGTTGTTTAAAATTTATTTTTAAGTATGTGCCTCAGTGTTCTCTATAATGAAGTAATTTCCCTTCCAAGGTTAATTACTGCCCTGACCCTTTTTCACTTCCTTCATATTTGTATTTAATAAAGCAGGTTACAAAATTAATGCACTGAAGTTTAGCACACTTTTTCTGTACTGTGTTTCCCACAAAATTAAAATATGCATTGTACATAGGCATGGACATAATTTTACTACTTGTGAAAGTCTATTTCTTAACATTAAGCTGGCATTCTGGGAATGTGCACTTTTCCAGTAAGGGGTTTAATTTACTACTACATAAATCAGAAGTTCTCACTATGAAATAAAATGAGTTTTGTGTTAAGTTTAATACAGCAACCAGACTCTACACTTAAATTACACAATTATAGTCATTGCTTAAAAACTGTAAAATTCTGGAAATAGGAAAATGAGGAAAGAAAGAAAAATTAAGCACTAAGCAAACCTTCTACAGACCAAAGGGATCATGCTAATATTTTATTTTAATACAATTTAAATTTGCCTGAAAGGCAATGACTCTTACGATGAATGGATGGAGACTCTGCCCAAAGGATATGCATCAGCTTTGCCCCATTGTGACATTAATTGAATGAGATTTGCACTGTTTTTAAAATGAAAGTGTGGATGTGCCAAAATCTTATTTAAAAAATGCAGAACTACTTTTCTTATATGGATTTGTTTTCAGATGCAAGTATTATCTGGTAAAAAGTAACAGTTACATTTTAAGTGATCACCATCCCATTCTTTTAACAAGTATATTATTTACTTTTAAAAATTAATGGCTATAAAATGAAATGACTTTCTACTATCTGTAATTGAAGCTAATATTAACTTTGAAACTCATATTGTAGACTTTTTCCAATGTATTTGCACAGTCATGTCAAGTTGTTGTGCACACATTTTGCAGTCAGAATATAAATATGCTACAGAAGATGAAGCAACATGTGATAATGCACACTTCCAACACACCACTTAACTACCATGTACAGCTGCAAGAGTCGCTCTTCAAGCATGTCTGTATGTTTTTTTAAGGATAGTCTGGTGTTTTCCTCCCACATCACAAAGTCAACTGAACAATCCAGAATTACCCTATGTTAATATGAGCATGGTGTGTGCATCAGAGGACCATGAAATGCACTGGTGCTCCACCACCGTATACACCATCAGCATGGCACTGCCAGATCTAAACACTAGCGTGGCGAATTGCTTGCATACTGAAGTGACTTTAGCTGCAGCTGGAAGTCCCATTTTACTTATGGTTCCAAGCAGAGTTGCATTGCGATGCAGTAGTCTATTAGCTGGCAAAAGCACTATGAAGAAGCTGTCTATTGCTACGGTCATGCCTTTGTCCAGTCTGATAGCGGTCACAGGACATCGTATCTTTGATAGCTGCTACAACAAACAGCTCTGAGCAGGCATCAGCCACAGCGCTGCTGTTATGAAAAGAATGGAAATAAATGCCTTCAACTCAGAAAGGGAGAGGCAAGTTCCTATGTACCACGTGAACATCACTTAGAGAATAAAACTGAATAATAAAAAAAGTGCTAACTTTCACACATAGCCAAAATGTACACTGGGTGTTACAGACTCAGATCAAATGTATGTTTTTATTATATTATAGTAATAATAATAATAATAATAGTAGCTCAGTACTCAAAATGCAGAGCACCGGGTCTCGAACCGACAACCTTTCAGTTATAAGGCAGCAGTTCATACCTCTGCACCATCTAGGAAAACATATTAGCTTTCTGTCGATTCACATTTGAGCTTGGGTTTGTAACTCATTTGCAGCAACATGTAAATTGAATTTTTTTTTTTTTACTTTAATCAATCAATCAACATTTATTTATATAGCACATATTCATACAAAAAAATGTAGCTCAAAGTGCTTTACAAAATGAATAGAAAAATAGAAGACACAATAAAAAATAAACATAAGTCAACATTAATTAACATAGAATAAGTAAGGTCTGATGGCCAGGGTGGACAGAAAAAACAAAACAAAAAAAAAACTCCAAAAGCTGTTGAAAAAAAATAAAATGTATTTATTATTTATTTTATTAAAATTAAAATTTATTTTATAAAATTTATTTAAACTTATTTACTTATTTACTTGTTTATATAGTAATCCCTCCTTGATCGCAGGGGTTGCGTTCCAGAACCCCCCGCGATAGATGAAAATCCGCGAATTAGAAACCATATGTTTGTATGGTTATTTTTATATATTTTAAGCCCTTATAAACTCTCCCACACTGTTAACATTATTAGAGCCCTCTAGACATGAAATAACACCCTTTAGTCAAAAGTTTAAACTGTGCTCCATGACAAGACAGAGATGACAGTTCTTTCTCACAATTAAAAGAATGCAAACATATCTTCTCTTCAAAGGAATGCGTGTCAGGTGCAGAGAATGTTAGAGAGAGAGAGAGAGCACGAGAGAAAAGCAAACAATCAAAAAATCAATACGTGCTTTTGGGCTTTTCAGTATGCCGAAGCACCGCGATAAAGCAGCATTTTTTAGAGGAGCATCCGTATCCTCTAGGCAAACAGCCTCTGTGCAAACAGCCCCTCTGCTCACACCCCTCCGTCAGGCAGAGAATGTCAGAGAGAGTGAGAGAGACAGAGAAAAGCAAACAAGCACCACGCGGGAAGCATATCGTATATCATTGAGGAGTTTTATTTAATATGTAATACATGCTCTGATTGGGTAGCTTGTAAGCCATCTGCCAATAGCGCCCCTTGTATGAAATCAACTGGGCAAACAAACTGAGGAAGCATGTACTTTAAATTAAAAGACCCATTGTCCGCAGAAATATGCGAACCAGCAAAAAATCTGTGATATATATTTAGATATGCTTACATTTAAAATCCGTGATGGAGTGAAGCCGCGAAAGTTGAAGCGCAATAAATGTAAATGTATGGGTTTACTTAATTTTTCCATGTGACAAATCAGCATTTTTGTTAATTTAGATTATGAGGCAAATATACAAGTACACCATGTCAATTTTATATGCCATTTATTCAAGAATATTACCTTTATATGAAGGCACTTTTTACATAAAGTTCTAATGTTTGCCTGTTTAAATATGTTGATAAAGCACAGAGAATTTATTAATTTAGGTATGTTTACAAACCTTAAATTTCACACAATTTGCCTTGCTCTCTCTCTCAGGGGTGGGGATCGATTTGTCCTTAACTCAATTTTTCTTTTTGTAAAAACTTGATTGATTTGTATGGATTGCAATAAAATTAATAATAATAAAAAAAAAATGTTGAAAAAGTTAACATTTTCTATGAGGTGAACTTATGTTTTCACATGACTGTAGTTCAGTAGTTTAAGGTGCTGATCAAAACCAAAGTCATAGCCAGAATTCTTCAAAAATTCTACATTCTTTCTACATTTACTTATACAGGAAAGAAAAGTAGTGTTAGTACTTTGTACTAGCCTTTTCTGTTTTCTTCTCCTATAAGGCTTTATGTATAATTATATGTATGATCTGGAGCACTCAGGTGTTACATCTTGCTGATATGTCTTTGATAAAATCTTCAGTTTTTTAATTAACTTTTCATTCACCATGAAAATTTATGCATGCAATAATTAACATGGCATATCATAATTTCAACTTCAACTTTTTCTTCCACCCACAATCATTATGAGCGATGCTTCCCACCCCCCTCAGGCATCATTTGACCAAAAAATCTAGTCACAGTTATTAATGTTCTTAAGCTTGAGAAATTAATAAGCCAAAGCACCCCTAAAATAATGTAGTAATTAATTAATAAAAGATTTTATGAACCTGGATGTCTATAAGAGCAGATTTATTAATCAAGTGAACATTTCAATAAATTGTCTGCCAGGCACATAAGGGTAAAGTAAAGGAATTTCATACTATGTGCTAGAAGCACAATGCATATTGCTGAGTGTAAATTTAGACAGGGAGATACCGCAGTACACCTGCTCATGATATAAATCCTTTCAGTCCTTTGTGTTAACCAGCCAAACAGAACCTAAAGGGAAGGTCTAATTAGTGAGCTTATGAAAGCTTACTGTTCTCAGCTGGCTATAAAAAATTAGGAAGTGAGCATCTAAATAACTTAAGCTATGTGAAGAACTGGGAAGACTGTTTCAGTGAAGCCACAAGGTCTAGTGTACCCCTTATCAAGCAGGGTCATTTTTGCTAAATCGCTTGTAATTTGACCTCTCCAAATTAGAATCATTGCTGTTATTGAACTATCTGGAGTATAAACACGTTTGGTCTCTTTGCACATGATATCCGGTATGGTGTTCCACAAGGCTCTATCCTGGGTCCGCTGCTTTTCTCAATCTATATGCTTCCTTTAGGTCAGATTATCTTAGGTTACAACGTGAGTTACCACAGCTATGCTGATGACACACAGCTGTACTTATCAATAGCACCTGATGACTCTGACTCTTTCGATACACTAACACAATATCTTACTGGTATTTCTGAATGGATGAATAGTAATTTACTCAAACTAAATAATGAGAAAACTGAAATTTTAGTAATTGGCAATAATGGATTCAATGAGGTTATCAGAAATAAACTTGATGCATTAGGATTAAAAGTTAAGACAGAAGTAAAAAACTTAGGGGTAACTGTTGACTGTAATCTGAATTTTAAATCGCATATTAATCAGATCACTAAGACAGCATTTTTTCACTTAAGAAACATAGCAAAAGTTAGACCTCTTATATCATTGAAAGATGCTGAGAAATTAATTCACGCTTTTGTTTTCAGTAGACTAGATTACTGTAACGCACTCCTCTCAGGACTAACCAAAAAAGACATAAATCGTTTGCAACGAGTGCAGAATGCAGCTGCTAGAATCTAACTGGGAAAAGAAAATCCGAACACATTTCTCCAGTTTTGATGTCACTACACTGGTTGCCTGTGTCATTCAGGATTGACTTTAAAATACTGCTTATGGTTTATAAAGCCTTAAATAATCTCGCTCCATCTTATATATCGGAATGCCTGACACGTTATATTCCAAATCGTAACCTTAGATCTTCAAATGAGTGTCTCCTTATAATTCCAAAAGCTAAACTTAAAAGAAGTGGTGAGGCGGCTGTTATGCACCTAAAATCTGGGATAGCCTGCCAATAGGAATTTGCCAGGCAAATACAGTGGAGCACTTTAAAAAACTGCTGAAAACACATTACTTTAACCTGGCCT
Organism: Polypterus senegalus; assembly: GCF_016835505.1. NCBI lineage: Eukaryota > Metazoa > Chordata > Cladistia > Polypteriformes > Polypteridae > Polypterus > Polypterus senegalus. The sequence continues at coordinate 119,927,300 of NC_053154.1, read as the reverse complement.
TTTTATAACTTCACTTTAACTTAATACTGATACTCTGTATGTTCAATTCTTCATAACAACTATTCACAGTGGCTCCAAAATCCATACTGACCCCTACTCTCTCTTCTGTTTCTTTTTCCGGTTTCTTTGTGGTGGCGACCTGCACCACCACCACCTACTCAAAGCATCATGATGCACCAACATTGATGGACTGAAAGCCAGAAGTCTACGTGACCATCATCATCAGGTCCTTCCATGAAAACCCTAAATACAAAGAGAACTGTTTGATTTATGTTAGGTAGATTGCCCAGAGGGGACTGGGTGGTCTCGTGGTCTGGAACCCCTACAGATTTTATTTTTTTTTCTCCAGCCCTTGGAGTTTTTTTTTTGTTTTTCCACCCTGGCCATCGGACCTTACTTATTCTATGTTAATTAATGTTGACTTATGATTATTTTTTATTGTGTCTTCTATTTTTCTATTCATTTTGTAAAGCACTTTGAGCTACATTTTTTTTTATGAATATGTGCTATATAAATAAATGTTGATTGATTGATTGATTGTAAAGGTAACATTCTCTAGTTTAACCCTTAGTAGTCAGAATCACTGTAGGTGTGACTGATCAAAAGTTATGCACATTAGAACTCACAGAAAAAATTAAGTTTTTTTTTTATGAAAGTAAAGGCCTCTATGGCTGCAGTAGGTAGGTGGGGACAGAAACACACAAATACCAACAGAATAACTTGTTGACTACTCACATTTCAAATTTGAAAAGAATACCTGTAAAAATGATATTTTTACACCAGTTTTTATGTGGGCATGTCCAAGTGCTTTTTAGAGGGACCTATGGTTTATCCATTATTCACATTTTGGAACGTATGGAAAAAGTGTAATAACTTTTGAATGCTTCAACCCACATATATCAATGAGGGCTCTACTGAAAGCTTACACCTAAAGGAATCTATATCTACACACAGTGTCACTCTATTAGTTATGGAAATTCATATTCCATAATAAAACAATAAAAATACACATTTCAATATAAAAATAGTCAAAACAAGTCTTATGGGCCAAAAAATATATATATTTTATTTTTTATTTAATAAAATGCACACAAACTATATACATTTTTTACAAACTGTTACAACACAGCTCAGCGTTTTTCCATGTGCCACTGATTGTAGCAATCCCTAGCAGGTAGAAAGCACAAGGGCATGTCACATGTCGCTCTCTGCCTCAGGCTTCTCCTGGTCCGATTCATCACTGTCACGCTGCGTACATGCCTCTACTACTTAATCGAGAGTGTATTTACGTTTATCTGTACGTTTATCCATATTTAAAATGCGAAAAAACTTGGTGATAATAAACAACCACGCACCAAGTCTGCAGACTGGCACAAATGCCAGCTTCGCACAGCTCCGATTGGTTTTGTTTACAAGTTGGCATGGCAAGTTACATATCGGCGTGCTCAGCTGCTCATTGGCTGTAAGTTTGGAGTGTCACTCACAGCGTCCAATCAAACTGGTAGATTCTACCAGGGTTTGGAGTTGTGCGTCATCGCTCAGCTGTTCAGACACTCGTTGGCTATACGAGGCTCCAGTCACCCCCCAGACCCCTCGTAATTGGCCAACTTAGGTGTCAATCAGAAGCTAACACTTCCGTGTAACATGCTTTAGCATGGTTATTGCCTGATTACGTCTGATATGACCAATAGAAATGAAAAAATGTCGGAGCTAGTCTCAAGTTAAGAAACGTTTTCTGGAGTTTTTGTCCCTTTGAGGATCTATCGTGTGTTTTGGACCTAATTGTTTTACTGGATTATATTCCCTGGAGCCTTACGGACAGAATGAGATCAATATTGCTCGGAAATATTGATGTTTGACTTGCAGAGAGCCTTCAAAGGTAGGAAAAGTCAACTCTTAAAAGTATTTACTTCTCTGTAAAAAAGGATTTAGTGTCAGTGCTGTGGTTGTTGTGTGTCAAAATGGTGTATATCATCGGAAAGACGAGACTCTGAGGTTTCATTTGATGTGTAGTATGTCGAGGTGCATGACAGAGGGGCATGCACACATAGCTGTGACATGGCTGTGACGTCGTCCAAGTGTAGTTATGTACCGGGACCGGTACGTGTGCATGTTAAGAGGTTTTAAAGCACTTTTTGAGTTTTTAGAGCCAGGCAGATCGTAACAGGTTCTAATTCTTCTAAGAATAAAAATTCTGTTTTCAATCTTTCTTTGTGCTTTTAATACAAACTGGTTTGTGAGCATGTAAAAGGCATTATATATATAAAATGTATTATTATAGAGGGGGAATGAAATATTGTAACAGTATGTGAACATTTTAACTATTATAGTGGAAGATCATATGGCTTTAACTCTACAGAGCAACAGATAATTTCCATGTTTTAAATGTTGGGCCTATTTATCACTTAGTGTAATACCAAACCTACTAGCTTCAGATCTGTATAAGCTCAAACACCGATGCATAGTCACTTTATTTTATAGACTGACTCATATTGTCAAATTATTTTAATTTTTTAGAACCCACTGCTCTTTGTGACCTCTTTGCTGGGATCAGGCAAAGATGACTAATGACACAATAATACTATTTCTGTGAAAAATTCCATTACTGGCTTCATATACAATGGGATGGATCTGTATAAAAGACACCATTGTATTACCAATCCTGAAAAAGCCTGGCTTAGCAGAGTGATATGACTTAATTTTTTTTTCTTTTCTCTGTTTATCTAGTTTATTTGTGTTCTCCTTAAACTAAACACAGCTTGAACAATCATATACTCAAATGATGTCAAAAGTGTTTTTGGAAATAGATTTTTAAAAGCCACATTTATTTTGCCTTCTAATAAAGTTGTACGATTTTTGTCTTTTCCCATGTGGTTATAGTACATTGCATAATTGGAAATAAAAAAAAAGTCTTCAAAGGGAAGTGTCCCTGGAAATTTACACTATAAAATTCACAAGATTATGCAGCCTAAAACCTTACTTCATATTTATAACATTGTAAAGCCTTGAGGGACTATTTATTTGTTGAGCTGAATGAACTTGCAAATATCATTAAATAATCAGCCAAGATTCAGCATTTTAGACCAAAACCATTACAAAAATGCCTTAGGAATATGACAACCTATAAATGAAATTATATTATGTATCAAATGTGGATTTTTTTTTTTAATTTGTTTGAATTTCCTTTTATAATTTACACATTTAATAGCCATAGAGCAACCTGTAGTTGTAAAATGACATTGGTGAATTATGGATCTGACTTACTGCCTTGGGAATCATCTGTAAAATTAATTTATCATGGTTAACAGAAATGTTATTTAGTGGTTGTAAAGTAATATTTCTAAAAATCAGTGAAAACATGACGAATCAAAGGTTTTGGTAGAATGTCTTTAAACACAAGTTTAATCAAGTCCAGTGCTTGAACACACAATACAAAGCTGTCCCTAGTAACCCTTTGTTCAAGCAATGCTTATATAGTGAATTAGATATTTACAGTGACCTAGATTGATCATTCAGCTGTTTAAAAAAACAATATCATTTGATTTGCAAATATTCTGCTAACTTAGTTATTGTTCTGCCTCCAAAAATAAGTGAAGAGTATTTTGTGTGCAACTTTTTTTTTTTAGAATTATGCTACTACAGTAGATGACCAAAGCAAAATATATACTTTATTTAGACTTTCACACTGAAGATCGCATTTTGGAACACAAAGTTGTTGGAATCAGATGTAACCTACAAAACTGGGTCTCAAGATGTTTAACTTTCTGAAGAAAAAGAGTGCAGATAGGAGGAGAATCCTCCACATGGAGCAAGGGCATCAGTGGGGAACTTGAGGGTTCTCTCCTTGGACTGTTACTGCTTTGATTTATATTAATGACACTCAATTCTCAGATGATACTAAAAGGAGGTATGGCAGACACTGAGGAGAAAATGAAAAAAATTCAAAGAGACTTGGACCATCTTCAGAACTGGATGAACACTTGGAAAATGCAGTTTAATGTAGAAAAGTGCAAACTGCTGCACATGGGCAAAAGGAATGTCAATTACAAATACAAGATGGGGACACAACCCTTTAGGAAGCAACTTCTGAAGCAGATTTAGGGGTTTATGTTAATACAACATTTTCATCATCTAGGCAATGTGCAGAAGCAATTAACAAGACAAATAAATGTTAGGTTATATCATAAAAAACTTTAATATAAATTGAGGGACACTATGCATAGACTATATATTGTATTAGTTAGAATATTTTGTGCAGTTTTGGTCACCACGCTCCAAGATAAACAAAGCAGCCCTTAAAGTTGTGCAGAGGAGAGCAAGCAGGTGCATCCCAGGATTCAGGACATGGCACATTCTGACAGACTCAGAGAATTACATCTGTTTAGTCTTGAGCAAAGGAGACTGAATGGGGACCTAATCGAGGTCTTCAAAATCCTAAGAGTATATTAATAAAGTAGATCCAGCACGGAGGGACCAGATTCTTCCAAATAAAAAGCAAATCACATCCTTGAGGGCAACAGTGACAAATAAGTGGATGTGCATTTAGGACTGAAGCCAGGGAGCACTTTGTTATGCAAAGAGTTGTGGAGAATTGGAACACACTATTGAGACATGTAGTTGAGGCAGAAGCCTTGAGAACCTTTAGGAAGTATCCGGATGAGATATTGGGACAGCTTAGCTATTAGCTAAAGAAATGAGTTTGTTGGACTGAATAGTCTCCTCTCATTTCTCATTTTTTATGTTCTTATGTTGTAACAGGTCAGCTCTATAAATTATTTGGAATTGTATATATAGTTGTAGAGCATATAGCACTTTGTATAGTGGAGACAGGCATGCTAATAAAATACATAGTTTTGCTTCTCTACACAAAATTAGAAATGTGCATAACAGTTTTAGTGAAAAACAGAAAAGCTATGAAGCAGTCATTGGAAGCATTCATTTCGTTTGTGGAAGAGCTGGCGTACAAACTTTTACTTACCCTTCCCTTGCCCATGCCCTCCTAGCTCTTATAATTATGCTTGAATTTGTAAAAACACCCTAAATTTTACCTGTTCAGGATGCATCTTTGTGGATTTTCCTGTGTTTGCTAAAATTTGTGAACAGTAAATAAAATGAAAACATCCCATAATTTGTACAGCTTCATAAAAACCCTATCACATCTTTCATGTCAATTTTGACCTGCATTTGACTTTAATGGATTTTCCCCTGCATTCAGGATAGTTTGTTTGTTCACAACCTATAAAGAATGACGACATTGACTTCAGTAGTGCATTTTCATAAAAACATTTAGAGCAAAGTGCTTTGTAAGAAACTAAGCAAAAGAAATACAATTAAATAAATATATAAATAAATAGAAACCTTAATAACACAGATAAACAAATCTCTAATGATTATACCAATAAGTCCATAAGGCTATGGACAGATGGCCAGAAAGGACAGGACAATAAAAACTCCAACTGGTGAGATACTGGAGAAAAAAAAAATCTGCACGGATTCCTAGACGAAAAGACCACTGAGACCCCATTGGCCATTCTACTGCCCGCGTTCCTTCTGACATCACAGGCAGCCACAGCGTACTTTGATCCAAGGACAGTGACATAAAATGTTGCAACACAGAAAATCAGAAAAGAAAAAAGAATAGAGGTTAATAACTATTTCAGTTCTATATAGCATATGATTTTGCAATTCATGTTATAATATATATGCAGGGACACAAAAAAGCAAATATGAAAAATACAAATTAAAAAATTAGATTTTTTCTTAATGTGTCCTATGGTATTAGGCTTTGTGTATCTTTGCAGGTCAGAAATTTGAATGCTTTTTAGTAACTTTTAAAATTTAGTAAATTTTTAAATTTAACTCTAAATTTACAAAAATCTTCCAAATATCCCATGTTTGTATGGTTGCTACACATTTTGGAAACTGCTATTTGGTTTGGGTCAGTTTTGACCCACTGTATGCTTTACTGGAGTTTACTTCACATTTAAGGTTTTTTGTCTTTTTACAAACCAAACAAAATACTAAAATGTCATCTTGTCTAAAAACTTAAGGTCACCAGCACCACAGGTTAAAATGGTCAATTAATATAAAGTAGGTGTGGTGTGAAAAAGTCTATTGTCCAGGGCACCTAAACTGCAGTGTCAGAATCTGGTCGAAAAAGACTTGGGCAAGGCACAGCATTGAGTCAGTACCTGTAAACATTGTAAGGGTTAAAGTTGCTTACACTGCAAACTGTCAAATGTTAGCTGCACTTCTTGTCATCTTTTCCAATTAGTGGGAGTTGGCACTCACACTGCTGTATATTGTGCAGAATGCAGAACTATCTTCCATGCAGATTTCACATTGTAACAGAAACTAAAATGAAAACTAACTGCATTTTGTTTTTGTGTTGCTGGATTATTAAAGTGTTAAAAATTAATAAGGATGTTAAATTAACAAGCTCATGATCAAAACATTAAATGCCGGATGAAAGCCAGACATGTAAAGAAAGCCTAAATAAGATTCCATTGGAGTTACAGTCATTCATGCAAGAAAATCCACGTAGGCACAGGAAGAATGTGCTTAATTCACAGAAATAACATCTGGGTTGGGAGTTTAATGCAGGTTTCTGGAGCTGTTTGGCAAACATTTTAATTACTAATTATTGCAAATATTTCCTGCTCGCCACATGATGCACATGCTTCTGAGTATCTCATGCTGTACACAGGAATTATATGCTACTACCTAAGAAAGGTAATTACAAAATGTAAAAATGTTTCATATCTTCCATGTTCCCTGAGTATTCTTTCTACACCTGTCTTCGGTATCCCCATGTGGCTCAACCTGTTTAGACCAAAGCTTATTATCTCAGTCGCGTTCTTGAAAGACCTGCTTCTCAAGCACTGACATTTAAAGGTGCCTGGCTCACCTCTAGGACCAATGATAGACAGGGCCCCATTACCCGCTAAGAAAATATCATCCACATTCTTATGAATACTTGTTATCTTAAAGAGGAAATCTCAGTAATCCTCCTACATTTTTCTTTGCCTGGCGTTTCCTATCTCAATCACGTTTGACTGAGCAACCACAGCCAAACTGACCAATCACATTGCTCTGAGGGACTGGACACACACAAACAGACCTTGGTGTTTTAAACAGATACATATGACATAATTATTTCACTAATCATACAGTAATATGTTGTTGTAATAACAGAGCCATTAGGACTTCAACTTTACAAAATGATTAAACTATTAAACTAACTGGCACTGTTATTGGGATTTAACAATGCAAACTATCTAAATTGAATTAAAAAATACTTTGAGTCAGCACAGCTCACAATTGACCAAAAATATGTACAATATTCTTTTGCAATTATCATAAACCCAACATGTTACATGCAATGTTAAACGTGTGCTGCTACAGCAGCCTGTGTTAACATTGTTATTTGTCAGTTTTGGTATATTCTTACTCCCCCCTTTTTTATCATATTTTTACCTTCAAGTTGTCAATGGTTATCACATCCTAACACCTTGTATGACTTCTTGCTGAAAATCTACGTTAAAGTATACAGATTCTCAGTCTTGACTTTCTTGGTGAGTAAAACTACCTGTTCATGCTCACTACAATCAGCAGGGCAATGCACACTCTGTATGAACTGGGTCTTTAGGAGAGAAGCCTCGCTAACACAGTGTTCGAGGGCGAATTAGTAAAAAAAAGGATTTCGGAAGCCTGATTGTGTCAAGACTGGTGCTAATCAAAAGACTGCTATGTATATGCCTGCCTTTGTTACTCTGAGGCGACTACAAACGGACTGTGCCTTAAGTACTTTTCTACATTATGCCTAAAATGCTGCACTCTTTAAACGCAACCAGTAAAGGACAGCTCAAATGGGGGATTATAGCTTATTTCGCCAACTTTGTCTTTGTGTAGTTTACTTAGGAATTTTACTTTCAAGGGCGGCACGGTGGCGCAGTGGTAGCGCTGCTGCCTCAGCAGTTAGGAGACCCGGGTTCGCTTCCCGGTCCTCCCTGCGTGGAGTTTGCATGTTCTCCCTGTGTCTGTGTGGGTTTCCTCCGGGCACTCCGGTTTCCTCCCACAATCCAAAGACATGCCGGTTAGGTGGATTGGCGATTCTAAATTGGCCCTAGTGTGTGCTTGGTGTGTGGGTGTGTGGGTGTGTTTGTGTGTGTCCTGCGGTGGGTTGGCACCCTGCCCAGGTTTGGTTCCTGCCTTGTGCCCTGTGTTGGCTGGGATTGGCTCCAGCAGACCCCCGTGACCCTGTATTCGGATTCAGCGGGTTTGAAAATGGATGGATGGATTTTACTTTCAAGTTCGAACACAGTTAAAGGGCTCTCTGAAAATTTAATTTTGCATTGACTCACTGTGCAGCAAAGGAACTGGAACTTTCTCTCGCACCGATGCTGCTGTGCCACTGTTTTAATGAACATTTCATGACCACTATGTGCTCACTCTCAGCTCAGCCCCACCCAACTGAAACTCACGCAGTGCTCCTCATTGCAGTATGTCTCAGCAGGGATCAGTACATTCACTAGAACTGGAGTCCCAGGAAGCAAAAGGTGAATTATTCCCACCTCAAGTTGATATTGGAACACATGGTGAACTATCAATACAACTTGCAGGGCAACACACACTCCGCACAGACTGGATCATTAGGAGAGAAGCCTCATTAACACAGCGTTCAGGAATGGAGTAAAATGTTTGTTTCACGTGTATATGTATATATTTAAATTCTCGACTAGGTCTTATTGCTAGCCAGAGAGTACCAGGGTTAAATGTGAAACAGGAAAAGATAAAATCATGCATTATATTACAGAATATAGGTTAGCTAGGTAGAGTAAGAAGAAATGCAAGTTATAAATGTAAGACGGGATAGAGTGCATACTCCCTGTATATGTGGAGGGTGCACAGAAATGGTCATAAATGGATGCAACAGAATGAGAGACAGACAGATAGACAGAGATGTCTGGGCCTGGGATCAAATATGTTCATTGACAAGCATTGAGAAAAACAGAAAGGCTTGAATATTGTGTTTATTGATGTGGAGAGATCTTAAGATAGGTTGCCATGTCAAGAGTTCTTGAGCTGCATAAGGGAGTAAGGAGTATACCAGAAAAGTATTTAAAGACTATCCAGGATATTTATGAGGGACTGAGAACCTGGGCTAGAGGAATTGTCAGGCTAACAGACAAGATTTCAGTTAGAGTGGGTCTGGCACCAGGGATCTTCTTTAAGGAATTTCATCTTTGATGTGGTTATGGATGTGTTGACTCCTGGTGTAATTGACCTGGTGCATGCCTTTTTTGCTGATGACATTTTGTTGTGTTGCACCAGAAAGGAGGAAGTGGAGAGGAAGTTAGAAGAATGCAGAAGGGCTTTGAAAGAGAGGATTTAACATAAATAGGAAGAAGACAGAACATTTGAGTTTTAATGATAATTAGGAATCAGACGTAAGCCTCCAGGGAGAGTTATTGAAAAGAGTAGATACATTCAAATACCTACAATCAGTGTTAACCAAAAAAAGAGAAAATTGGATGCAGAGATGAACCATATTAAGAGTATCGTGTGATCAAAGATTTAAGGTATAGTGAAAGGTAAGGTTTTTAGGACAGTCATAAGAAACAATGATGAATGGATCTCAGACATGGACAATGAAGAGAGCACAGGAGAAGAAGCTGGATATGACTAAAAAGAGAATGTAGAGATTAATATGTGGGGTTGCAAAGAAGTACAGAATCAGAAATACAACAAAAGTAGGACAGATATCTAAGAAATTACAGGAACATAGGTTAAAGCTGTGTAACAACACTTTGATATCAGGACTGTAATGTTGAGCCATTCTGAGAAAACCTCTTAACATCATGTCCCTTTTGTAGACGCCTGGTATATTAAAATGTTAATGCCTTTAAATGTACATCTGGACAGGACTGACACTCTTACTGCCAGTTTTGACAGCAATAACTCTCCAGTAAGCCAGAAGTACTTATTTGTGTTTGGGGATTTATTTTAAACATTTTATTTTCCCCTTGAAAACAAATAAAGCTTCAACCAATCAATCAATCTGTCTGTCTGTCTGTCTGTCTATTTATGAGAAGAGACAATGGTATATCTGAGCAAAAGAGTGATGGAAAAGGAAGTATAGGAAAAGACAAGATGGTTGATCTAGGACATCAACCCCACATAGAAGTAGGAAAAGATGAAGAGAACGAAAGAGCAAAAAATATAAAGATTTTAAGTCAAATATGTATCACCACAACATGTGTGAAATCTCAGAGTAAATTAATTCATTCATTCATTGCAAATAGGTCTGAGGCTTAAATTTATTTACAAATATACTGAACTTCAATAACATTGGAAGATTTACATTTTTTTCCCCCCAAGTACAGCAATTTGGATTTTTTTACATACACATTACTTTAATTATTGCTATAATTACTGTTATAATCTATCTATCTATCTATCTATCTATCTATCTATCTATCTATCTATCTATCTAATATTTGTTATTTTCTTCATAATAAGTGCAGGCATAAAACTATAGAAAGCAACTCGTAATGGTTTATGCTATTAATGACTTGAACTTGATATAAAATGATACATATGTTGGTAAATTAGTTGTTGATTCCTTTTGATTGCAGTGCAGGTATTGTCCATATGTACAGTGCAAGACCTACCATTTTGACCTCAAAAAGTGACACTACCTACTATGACACTTCTATGCACAAAATTAAATTATGGGTAGGATAATATGTAAAAAGTTATGTGATTATATAATGCAATAATGTTACCTTTTGCAACAACCCACAATTAAGTTCTACACTCTGCAATGGCAACATTAATATTCTAATCAACACCTACCCAATGTTTCTCTGTGTAGCTGTGAACGGCTCTGGTGTGGGGAAAATCTAATGATGGTTCAACAACTAACATATTGTACTAGAGAATTTGTCAGGTTTCTTTGCATTCAAGTAACTTAAATTTTTTATTCCTTTTTGAAAATATGTACCACTCACTGGTATACCCCAGTAACCCAGCGGCACTCTAATGAAGTGAGTAAACACAGACATCAGTGGTTAGAGAGAGAAAATGGTTGAAGGGCAATACAAGACCAAGTTTTTGACAGGAAACATAGGGAAACCCAGCAGGTAGCCAAGCTTTCATATTTGTCTAGCGTAGTATTTGTATCACTTGATAAATATTTTATACAACATATTGTAGAGAATTGTAAATGTATGTATGTATATACATTGCTGGCTCCTACCTTTATTAAACTTTTATTAAAATACATAGCAAACTTTTATCATTGTAAGCATATATACAGAGTTTGTGGAAAACGTTTTTTGATTTTTTTTTTTTTTAAATTTAATTAGCCTTTCCTAATTTTTTGCATAAGAGAAAACAAACCACTGGCTCAAAGCTCAAATTGGATTAGAAATGTGTAAATAAATCAGATGACTTATATGTGAGTGAGTCACTTATCATAACATGAAATAAAGATCAACTTCCATGTTAACTGGTCACATGCACACTATATTTTTAAACAAGAAAGACAGTAATGCATAGTTCCTCGGTTTCTTGAGGCACAAAGTAAGAAGCAGAAGCTTGAACTGCGCAAACTGATTGCCTGAATTCTTTGTTTTATGTGCCCTTATTCACTTATTATATACATTTTACTGAAACAACTGAGTTAAAGCTTGGGCTGATCTGGTGAAGCTTAACACTTTTATTATTAACATGCAACAGACTGAGTGTTCTGCTCCTCCTTCCATGATAAGCACGTATGCTCACATAAACTCACCTTGATGTTAAACATGTAACATGCTATGGTGAGCATTAATAGTAAATTATATAAACTCAAATCAGCTTCCTTTCTTGTAGTTAAACATGCACTAGTGAGTTCTAGCAGGGGGCTAAACATATGTTTTATGATTTTACATTTATTATCTTTCCATTGTATCTATCACATTTTCATTGCTATTAAATTCATGGAATACATCTTAAGAGTTTATTTTTCATGGCTTAATCTTCTCTTTTAATAAAGGTGTAAACAAGCCTCAGATTTAGAGTTACAATTGGATAAAATAAATAAGCAGGTAAAACAGTCTTCTCCAACAAATACACACAGACAAAAACTAGTGGCCATTGCCTAGGAGGGGGCTGTGGGTCACTCCTGTTGAGCATCTTGGGAACCATTAGGCTCTGGAGGTGCTCTCACCAGGTGGAGCCAATGCCCATGGTGGGTGGAGCCAGGATTGGGAGTGGTTCGAGTGAAGAAGGGCTCAGTGGTTGTGTCAGTGACACAGGCCGGATGAGATGGATGTCTCCACCTGTTGATGGATTTTCAATGAGTTTCCTGCCAGATTTTTTATTTAATCAATTTTAACCTCTACCATGCACTTTATTTTATGGATTATTTATTTATTGATGTTTTAAAACACTGAACCTTTTTGAACACTTTGATTTGAGTTTTTTAATAAAAGCACATACACTTTTTCACCATCCCCTTGCTTGGTGTGTTTGTTCTCATCTGCCACGCTCATCCAGTTACGTTATTGATGGTGTCAGGTTCAATAGGTTCCCAAAAATGAAGAGGGAGCATGAAGCCAACCTGCATCATCACATTAGTGTGCATTGGCAGCAGAAAATCAAACACCATCAGGCTGAGCACAGGTGCCCCACAAGGCTGCATGCTGAGCCCACTATTGTTCACACTGCTCTCCCTTGACTGCACCGCCAGGACAAAGCTAAGTACAATGTCATTGTCAAGTTTGCAGATGATACAACCATAGTAGACCTCTTCAGCAATGATGATGGCACATTCTACAGGGAGGAGGTTGAACATCTAGTGAGGCAGTGTAGTGAAAGTAATCTGTCTCTAAATGTTGGTAAGACAAAGTAGATGCTTGTCGATTTCAGGTGAACATAGGCTGATTATTACCCACTGCTCATCAATGGCTCTGCTGGGGAGAGAGTCAGTAGCAACACATTTCTTGGTGTGTATATTTCTCATGACCTCTCCTGGACAATCAACACCACCTCTGTTGTCAAGAAGGCACAACAATGCCTTTATTTTCTGTGGAAACTGAAGGGAATTGACTTGCCACAACCTATTCTTACCACTTTTACAGAAGAACTGTGGAGAGCATACTGACATACTGCATCACTGTGTGGTTTGGGAACAGCAAAGCCCATGAGCACAAGACTCTACAGCACATAGTGAGGATAGCTGTGAGGATCATAGGGGATTCTCTCTCCTCAATCCAGGACATTGTGATGTCTCTTACCCATCACATGTACTGTTTGATCTCTTAATGTCAGGCAGATGATGCCACAGCATCATGACCAGCACAGCTAGGTTCCATAATAGCTTCTTTCCCCAAGCTGTGAAACTTCTCCCTATAACATTTCCCCAATTGTGTTCTGTCACTCAACACTCTGCAGTTTAATATGCATATTGAGCATGTTTGAGCTATACAGTGCTGCTTCTTTTGTTTTGTTACATTGTATTGGTTGCACTGGTTTGGTAATGTTATGCCATATGTTAAATGCATATTGTGTTTCCTATGCACCTGGGACTGTAAGTAAAAATTTCGTCCAACCATGCACTACATACTGTATGTGGATGAATGACAATAAAAGCTGAGTGGAGTTGACAAATACCAGTGGCTAATAAGAACAGATACAGGTCCTTTCTATCTTTTCTGTAAACCTCATGCTTGCTTACAGAAGTCAAATTTGTTGGGAAAGTTCATGACATCTGAAGACCCAGCTAACCTCTGGTGGTTTAATTAGTGCTGGCCAGTAAAGGGATCAAGCCACACTACTCTAGCAGCACATAAGAGAATCTATGCAAACTTTTGTATGTATATATATATATATACTGTATATATATATATATATATATATATATATATATATATATATATATATATATATATATATATATATATATATATATATATATACTGTATATATATATATATGGGTGGCACGGTGGTGCAGTGGCAGCGCTGCTGCCTCGCAGTTAGGAGACCCAGGTTCGCTTCCTGAGTCCTCCCTGTGTGGAGTTTGCATGTTCTCCCCGTGTCTGTGTGGGTTTCCTCCCACACTCCAAAGACATGCCGGTTAAGTGGATTGGCAAGTCTAAATTGGCCCTAGTGTGTGCTTGGTGTGTGTGTGTGTGTCCTGCGGTGGGTTGGCACACTGCCTGGGATTGGTTCCTGCCTTGTGTTGGCTGGGATTGGCTCCAGCAGACCCCCGTGACCCTGTGTTCGTATTCAGCGGGTTGGAAAATGGATGGATGTATATATATATATACAGCGATATTGTCATTTTCAGGGTATCTGAGTTGCAAAAATGTAATTAACAAACAGTTCTTTTAAAAAGCTCACTTAATCTGGTAGAAACCACTAGTAAAACACTAAAAGAAAACTTAAGTAATCTTCAGTAAAATGAGACTTTGTTACAGTTTTTTCAGACCGAATAAAATTTAAAAGCATCTTTAGAGCTGCTCCACTAGAGGGGAGCGAGTACACCACATTCAAGAACAAGCAGAAAGATACAAGCCTTGCAGGAAGGGAAAAGCCAAGGCATTAATATTAGAGACACTTTTAATGACGTTTAGTCTGTGGGTTATGAAAGTTGCAAGTTAAGGCAGTTAATCCCACATCTCTCAGATTACTCCTTGTAAGAAAATGCGTTTTCACTGAAAGTAAACTCTAAAAAGGGAATGTGCAGTGTTGTCTGCCACATACATCCCATTGTGAACGCTGGCCCTGGCACAGACAGACGGACGACATTTTCACACCCAACACACTTTTATTTACACTATGTACAAATTCCATAAGTCACGTGCACTCACACAACCCCAGTGCCCCTGGCACTGAGTCCCCCAAAGTCCAGGGCCCACAGTCTCTGTGCCTTGCTTCCTGGCCGCCTCCTGTCCCCTCTCTAGCTCTGTCAACACTGCCTCCCGACTTCCACTAATGACTGGAGGGAGGCGGCCCCTTATATAATGCTCCCGGATGAGCCCCAGGTGTTCCTGGTATCCCCTCCTTAGCCACGCCCCAGCGTGGCGGAAGTGTCGGCTGTCCTCCTGGCAGCTCTCTGGGCGCCACATAAAGTCTTCCCCCCAGCACTTCCTGGTGTGGCGGAAGTGCTGGGCTCCAGGGACAATTAGGCACTGGGGCGCCGCCTGGCGGTGGCCACGGGTCCCTACAGGGCTGGGCTTCAAAGCCCCCTACCCTAGGCCCCCTGCATAACGACGACAGACGCCCCCACTCGGTCTGGAGGAGGCACACGCCCTCCTCTGGTCCTCCAAGGGACCAAGTATAGGCCTGTCCATTCCTTGTCGTGCTGCGGTCCTTAGTGGGACACCTTTGAGAATTCCAATTCTGCTGATTAAAACTGACTTGAAGTAAACTTTTAGAAATAAAACACAGTCCCAGTTAACAAGCAGCCTGTCATTAGAGGTCCCATAGGTTGAATATGCTACGTAGAATGTAGAATACATTTAAGTAGTAGACTACTAGACAGTGAAAGATATAAGAGATTAAAGGCTATAGCCGATTTTGACATTTCTTCCTATCCCCAAATAATCTAAGAGGTTAATTGGTACGTTTTGTGTTAGGCAATTTGACAAAACAATAAAACGCACAACTATTGAAGAACTTGATTGGAACCATGTTGTTCATTTAGAAGGGAACTGGACCTTTACCAAAAGAATGTAAAGATTACAACAGTCTCTAGGGTGAGCTTCAGCTAAGACAAATGGTATAGTGAAAGCTCATGGGTGGGAGGAAAAGATTCCAAGCTTGTAAGACAGACAGAGACAAGAGGCCAATGGCAGAGTATGTTTTGATAGTACTTCTTAAATGTATAGGTGAGTAAGTTGCTCCACTGACAGCCAATGAGGGCAAAAATCTGTGGAAGTAGATAAAGAGGGCTGGACTATTAGTTCTTTATATGTCCATTTCAATGCAATTAAAAAACCCTGGATTTTGGCAGATTTACATCTAGGTATTACTGTAATCATTTCATGCATTGAGAGAAATGCAAGGCAGGTGTTCTCCTTATGCTTTGTTCTATCTATTATCCTTCATTTAAAATAGGTCTGGTTTGTTACTTTTTTGTTAAATTTATTATGATCTAAATTTATCATTTGTTCAAATATAGTAGTGTTGTTTTTATAAGAGAACAAAATGACCACAATAAAAAGCCAAAATAAAAGTAACCATGGTGAATATTGCCCACAAAATGACACTTAACTCTGCAGTTGTGGCCTGGACACTGGGAGCAGGAGTTTTTCACCTCTATGTTAGGTTTCATTAAAGACTACCCCATTGCAGATAGAAGGTAATTCAGTAAATGAGCTTGCTGGTAGATTTAATGAGAGAAAGTGAAAGCTTCTCTTTTTCACTTTAACTTCACAGACTGCAGTCTTACTTATTTCCAGATACATCTATGGTTTTTTTTATTACTTATTTTGAAAAGCACTTTCACACAGGCACACAACAATTTCCATGTGATTTAATGAGAAGTAAGATATACCAGTGTAGTTGGCATTCTTTTGTCCTTTCTCAAGAAAATGAAACAATAGTTAATTGCTCTGCTCTCTGCTTCTTTTATTCATTTCAGGTAACACTGTAGATAGTATCATTGACTCAAGAATATTGGACACAATTGCAAACTCATATGAAAGAAAAAAAAAACTTCATTTTGAATTCATTATAATAAATCAAGCATCAACTGAAGTAAATAGAAATGAACTAGGTTTTCAAGGAATTACAATAAGCACAAAATCATGTGTACAATAATAATGTATGAAGGATTTGTCTAAAATCACTTTTCAGATCTTGCTGTATCAACAATCAAGATGCATGACAGACTGAAGAACATTTCTTTTGTCATGCTGTTGTCATTTTGTTTAACATGATTTATTTTTAAGTATATTCAAAAAGTAAAAAAATCAATGCTAAATTATAAAATTCTGTTTACATTGCAATACAGAGCTCAGAGGACTGTCATATAGAAATGAAGGACACACATTTCACTTTTAAGGTTGATTGAAAAGAGGAAACTCACTGTAATGTGCTAGCTTAGCAACAAGAAAGCAGACACTTCACAGACTCCATTATAAATTAAGATATTTTAAAAACACCATTCCAAATATAGTATTTATTATTGTTTTTATTAGTTAAGTGGGTTCATTTACCGGTGTGGATGAAAAGCCAAAAGTGACGTAGGTACATCACTTTTGAGGCCAGTTCGTCAGAATGGCTCAGTGGATTTAAAGTGTTTCATTTCATAACTGGGTTTGTTATTGATTTATAGGTGCAGATAACAGTCAATAATAACCCTATCTTGGCATATTCTGTAGGTGTGATGGTGCAAATATCAGTAGAATGATTGTAGACAAGTGTATGAAATAAATGTTCCCTTTCCCATTTATAGCAAGATCCATAGACACTGCTGTAAACTTCAGCAATAATCAGTTCATGCAATTTATGTATCAATTGTCCTGTGTTTTCATTGTTATCTTCATGATAAGCTTTTGCAGTGAAGATCCCTAAGCAGGTCATGCATGAATTGGTTTGGTCTTAAGTGAATTGTTACACATTTCAGACATTTCATTCTTAATTAAGGCACCTACTGTAATTTCATGTGATATACAGTGCCTACAAAAAGAAATCTCCCCATTGGATGTTGTCACATTTTATTGTTATACAAGCTTGATTAAATTGAGTTTAAATTGGCTTATTTGACACTGATCCTTTAGATTCTTTTTCAGAGATCTACTTTCACTTTGAAATTAAAAGTCTTTTCCTGTTGAACGCTGTCCAAAAATTAAAATGAATAAAACTGTGATTTAATATTATATGACAATAAACTTCCAAAGGAGTGAATACTTTCTATAAGCACGTTAGATTTGTGCTCCTAGTATTTGCCAAAATGTCCTTGTTGAGTGGTTCAAGTGACTTCCATTTTGTAGGAAATTTTTATTAAATACAGTTCAAACTAGTGTAGAAAATAGTACAATATTTTCCATGTTAATTGTCCTAGGCACAATTTACCACTATGAACTTTGTTTAAACTGCCCATCATTTACACTGGGCTGTGAAAGAACTCATGGAGACACTACAATGTTCTGAAATGCTTGCTAAAATGTGAGGGTTGTTTGTTTATATTTACTGCACTTATAGTAAGAAGTCAATCAAAATGACACCTTTTATTGGCTAACTAAAAATATTACAATATGCAAGCTTTCGAGGCAACTCAGGCCCCTTCTTCAGACAACACCCTAATATCACTGTACTTGTAGAAACTCTCCTTTTTCCACCCTCTAAAACAAACTCAGTTTACAATGTCTGGAAAACACTTCTGATTAAATCATTTAGAGATCTGTACATAGACAACGTCTTTGCATCCTACAAGTAACTACACTCCAAATTTCACTTTCTAGCAACGCATTTCTTTCACTACCTCCAAATTAGAAACTTTGTTAACACTAGAATTACCAGAGCCTACGAAAAAACTCGTAATTCCGTCCCACCTTAAATTGCTTCTTAAATCCCTTCACACCTCTCCGCCAGTGTCGTTTGTCCTCTAAATGTGCTGATAAAGAGAAGCTAGAAGCAGCTGGCTATTCCATCCCCCCACCAATTTAGAACGTGCCAAACTTCTCCCAGCTCATGCCTTGATTGAGTATCTGGGAGAGAAGTGGAGTTTTAGAGTGAAAACAGCCGTGTCAGATGGGGTTGTATGGATTGATTCTAAACGCGACTGAGAAAATAAAAAGTGAATAAAAAAAAAAAAACAAAGCTAACCTTTACAAGGATCATAAAATACACCAGCTGTTACAGACTGGAATCAAATGTATGCTTTTATTCTAAAATAGTAAGAATAAGAGCAGTTTACTTCTCAAAGCGGAGTGGTGCAGGATCAAACTCGCAACCTTTTGATTCCCAGTCAGTAGCTCATTGTATTACGCCACGGAGGCGGTCGTAGTAAGCAGGTGTCAATGTCACATGTTAAGGCAGCTTTTTTTCTGCAGCTATATTTTTGAATAAATGCGCAATTGTGTTAGATTTGTACCTTTTGTGAAAATGTTTCTTTGATATTTGGACTTCAGCTTCATACATTATATAGTTTATGCCTACATTTTGTCATCTACTAATAGAATATAAAAAACGTTCCTGTTTTAACAATGTCTTTACACAGATTACTGTAGAAACAGAACAGACATTAAATGCGTGTGTTCCAAACAATGATCTATTATTTCCACTCTAAAACTCCACTTCACTCCCAGATACTCAATCAAGGAATGAGCTGAGAGAAGTTTGTGCACGTTCTAAATTGGTGGGGGGATGGAATAGCCGCCTGCTTCTAGCTTCTCTTTCTCACATCACATTTAGAGGACAAAGGACGCTGAGTTTTTTCGTAGGCTCTGGTAATTCTAGTGTTAAACAGAACCTACCCAATTTTCCTAACCTCCCACCTACCTGATCAGTCTTGAGGACTCAGACAGCATTTCCGTAATATCAGGGTTCCCATTCTTTTTAAGGAATCATTTTCCAGGACATTTCCAGGAGCTTTTTCCGGAAATTCATGACAGGATCTGGTCATACAGTCATACACTTTAGTCGCAGGCTTAACGCCATTTTAATTTCTCTTTGATTATGCAGGGACTTAGTGTCACCAATATGCTAAATTACATAAAAACAACCAATTAATGCACTGATGTATAATGGAGTTGTTTGACCTCTTTTTGTTACACACTGTTTTAAACTGCAAAACTCTTTTAAAGAAACAAATGCCTCTTGGATTGTGGAAAACTATCCAAACACTGACATATACTGAGCAATTCCATAATGTTCAGTATAGAGCTGTTGATCACACCAAGAAATAGGCTACCATAGTGACCTAATTTCAGTAAAAGTTACTTGCATATTACATATTATGTCATTGTTTGTATCAAATAAATTTATGTACAATGTTTGTATTAAACAAAACTGCATAAAGCCAATTTATTGCCTATATCATGTGTATGATGTCTATAACACTAAATAATGCAACAATTGGCATGCGACAAAACAAAGTCAGAGTTAACTTTCAACTGGTAGCTTTACTGGGAATACAGCTGCTGTAGAATTTGCATAAGTCAACGACAAAGATTATAATAAAGAACTTATCTTTGTGGGAAAAGAATAAAAATACATCCGTTTTAAATCATGATAGCCTTGCCATCAATTCCTGAGTTGAAAACTTGGTTAAACTAGAAAGAATACTAGGAACAAAGGATAAGAGCCTGAACTCCAGTATATTGGAAAAAAAAAAACAATCTACAGTATAAGTCACTGTAGTGTAACCTATGAAAAAGGCATCTGGTGTAGGTCTAGGTTTAGAAACAATGCTGGTGTTGCTCCTTGAGGTCTGATAAAACTGCATCCAGACCGATGACCTCTTTCTTTTTTTCAGCAACACTAACCAGGTTTCCATCCAAGGAGTTTTTGCGAAAAAATATTTAGCGCTTCAAATTTTAGCTGATGGAAATGCTAATTATCGATAAAATGTTGCACATGTCGACATAATATTTTTTCCGTTTAACTTTAGCGCATAAATTCGATACTTCAGATGTCGCAAAAACTACATTGGAAACACTTTTTGTCGGAAAGAAAGGGCTTTAATGCAAATAAATGTGTCACATGATACATTTTCATCACATGCAATCAAAACGAGAATAGCGGAGCGGTTCGCATGGTATGATGAAGAGACTCGTTATTTCTCGTGATGAGCCAATACAGTAGCGGATAGGCTGGGTCTCCTGCTACTAAAAGGGGTACCTGAACTCCCTCCACATCAACTGTAGCCTGGGGGTGTCTCTCAGGATGTCTAAATAATACAAAAACCGCAAAGGTAATTTACTGTGCCAGTCAAAATATTTAATAAACCATGTGTTTCATTATCTAAACATTTTTTTCTTATTATTAAATGGCAGATGTTTTAGCATATATGAGAAATTCTCTCTTTAATATTAACTTTGGTTTTTTTGATTAAACGTCGTTATTTGTATTAATTCAAATTTCAGTTTTAATTAAAAACCTTAAGGGAAGCAGGTTACAGTACTAATTCTGTTGTAATCGTACTGAGAAGGGATGTTGAAAGGTAGGCTCACCTGTAAAGATCCGATACTGCAAACACAGCTGCATCATGGGCACTTCCAGGAGTGCCAACGCAAATGTCTCGTTTCATGCACCTGTCATCAACAAGGGCCTGGAGAACAACACCCTTTGATATTAATGTAATCGCAGTAGCCTTCCGTCAGGAGAAGAATAGGCACATGCGTGCCATCCAGCGCACCGTAAATCTGTGGTACAAGATGCACCATGGAATTGTGGTATGAAATTTCATTGGCCTCCGCTACAGTCGGAAGTCTGATATAACGATGCATTAATTTTTCTTTAATAGCGGTGCACACAGCATATACACATCAATGGACGGTAGTTTTACTAACCCCGAAAGTTTCTCCAACTACTCTATACTCGGCGCAGGTTGCCAGCTTGTAAAGTGCGATGGCAATCCACTTTGGGGTTGGAACCGGTAACCGGTGACAACCTGTGATAGGTGCAACATCAGGACTGATGAATCCACACAACATCTCAAACGTCGGCCGTGTCATTCTAAAATGTTGCAGCCAGAGATTTTCTGTGAAGTGTCTCCCCACTACCTCCTCCCAGAAGGTCTTATTCCGTCGTCTCTCCCATACCCGTGGGTTTCGTCGCACTGGTGTACTTTCTTCGAGCTCTAGGGCTATCAGACAAGCAACTGCTTCATTCTGCTGTCGTCTTCGGATATTATGTACAATTCCAATTATTTGTGAAACTGAAATAACAGTAAGCTGGCAAATTTCAGAAAATGTCTGAATAATCTCTCCATTTCTTTGTTTCTTTGTTTAGTGGAGGGGGTGTAACGTGGAAAACAAAAGGTAGATAATTTGCGACATACACAAAATTATGTATGGAAACGGCTCAAGGGCAGATTTTTTTTTCGCGATACAACAAAACTTATGCGACAGTTCGTTTTACAGGGGATGACGTCATCACGCACACCATTTTATCGATAAAAAGCCAGGAAACAGGCTGGAGACAGCAAAATTCGCACATTTTCTTTACGTATATTCTGTTTCTCGATAACAAAACGTCGCAAAAAACTGGATAGAAACTTAAATTTTGTGAGCAGTGTAAAGTCCTGTTTTCTCTCAGCCTTCTCTGCCATTGCATCTGCTTCTTCTTGCATTGCCTCAATGCTAGTGATTATTTTCTGTCTCTTTGCTGCCACTTTTGTGATTTCAGAGCGGAGCTCTTCTCTTTGCTTGTCATTTTCAGTTTCCTTTTTCTTCTTTTTTTCATCATCAAGGTATTGGACATATCGCATCCTGGCATTTCTGCAATGCTGCAAGAGGGGCTTTGGCAATACTCCATCAAATGAGCCACCAGTCAAAGAATCTTGGATTAGGTGAAGAGACATCAGATTCCTTCTTTTCAGATTTGTAACTAGCATGTCCTTATTCACAGAGTACCCTCTTTCGACCGCTGTTTGCCCATGTGACAATGTGAACAGCTCTTTCAATGATTTCCACAGAATTGCGTACTCTGCTTTGTCACCAGCAAATCTTCCCATGAATGTGTCTAGCTGACAGGAGCTACTTCTGTACCCTTGAAATTCCTCCTTATGGTGCAGCACCATTTCAGTGAGGAACATCTTGTACTCCGAGCGCCTGGTGGCCGGGCCTGCACCCATGGGGCTGCCGGGCACAGCCCGAAGAGGTAACGTGGGTCCTCCTCCCATGGGCTCACCACCTATGGGAGGGGCCAAGGAGGTTGGGTGCAGTGTGAGTTGGGTGGTGGCCGGAGGTAGGGACCTTGGCGGTCTGATCCTCGGCTACAGAAACTGGCTCTTGGGACGTGGAATGTCACCTCTCTGAAGGGAAGGAGCCTGAGCTAGTGCGCGAGGTTGAGAGGTTCCGGCTAGATATAGTCGGACTAACCTTGACGCACAGCTTGGACTTGAGAGGGGCTGGACTCTCTACCACTCTGGAGTTGCCACCGGTGAGAGGCGCCGAGCAGGTGTGGGCATACTTATTGCCCCCCAACTTGGAGCCTGTGCGTAGGGGTTTACCCCGGTGGACGAGAGGGTGGCCTCCCTCCGCCTTGGGTGGGGAAGGGTCCTGACTGTTGTTTGTGCATGCGCGAACAGCAGTTTGGAGTATCCACCCTTTTGGAGTCTCTGGAGGGTTGCTAGAGGGCATACCTTCTGGGATTCCCTCGTTTTGCTGGGAGACTTCAATGCCCACGTGGGCAATGACAGTGAGACCTGGAAGGGCGTGATTGGGAGGAATGGCCCCCCCGATCTGAACCCGAGCGGTGTTTTGTTATTGGACTTCTGTGCTCGCCACGGATTGTCCATAACGAACACCATGTTCAAGCATAAGGGTGTTCATATGTGCACTTGGCACTAGGACACCCTAGGCCTCAGGTCGATGATCGACTTTGTGGTGTGTCGCCGGACTTGCGCCATATGTCTTGGACACTCGGGTGAAGAGAGGGGCGGAGCTGTCAACTGATCACCACCTGGTGGTGAGTTGGCTTCGATGGTGGGGAAGATGCCGGTCAGACCTGGTAGGCCCAAACGTGTTGTGAGGGTCTGCTGGGAACGGCTGGCAGAGTCCCCTGTCAGAAGTAGCTTCAACTCCCACCTTCGGCAGAACTTCAACCACGCCCCGAGGGAGGTGGGGACATTGAGTCCAATGGGCCATGTTCCGCGCCTCTATTGTTGAGGCGGCTGACCGGAGCTGTGGCCGTGGTGGTCGGTGCCTGTCGCGGCAATCCCCAACCCGTTGGTGGACACCGCGTGAGGGATGCCGTCAAGCTGAAGAAGGAGTCCTATAGGACTTTTTGTCCTGTGGGTCTCTGGAGGCAGCTGATAGGTACCGCAGGCCAAGCGGAATGCGGCTTCGGTTGTTGCTGAGGCAAAAACTCGGGCATGGGAGGAGTTTGGAGAGGCCATGGAGAACGACTTTTGGACGGCTTCGAGGAGATTCTGGTCCACCGTCCGGCGTCTCAGGAGGGGAAAGCAGTGCAGTGTCAACACCGTATATGGTGGGATGGTGCGCTGCTGACCTCGACTTCGGGCGTTGTGGGTCGGTGGGGGAGTACTTCAAGACCTCCTCAATCCCACTAACATGCCTTCCAATGAGGAAGCAGAGCCTGGGGACTCTGAGGTGGGCTCTCCCATCTCTGGGACTGAAGTCACCGAGGTGGTCAAAAAACTCCTTGGTGGCAGGGCCCCGGGGGTGGATGAGATCGCCGAGTTCCTTAAGGCTCTGGATGTTGTAGGACTGTCTTGGTTGACACGCCTCTGCAACATCGCATGGACATCGGGACAGTGCCTCTGGATTGGCAGACCGGGTGGTGGTCCCCTCTTTAAAAGGGGACCGGAGGGTGTGTTCCAACTATAGAGGGATCACACTCCTCAGCCTCCCTGGAAAAGTCTATTCGGGGTTCTGGAGAGGAGGGTCCGTCGGATAGTCAACCTCGGATTCAGGAGGAACAGTGTGGTTTTCGTCCTGGTCGGAACAGTGGACCAGCTCTTCACCCTTAGCAGAGTCCTGGAGGGTGCATGGGAGTTTGCCCAACCAGTCTACATGTGTTTTGTGGACTTGGAAAAGGCATTCGACCGTGTCCCTCGGGGAATCCTGTGGGGTGCTCGGGGAGTATGGGGTACCGGACCCCCTGATAAGAGCTTGTTGGTCCCTGTACAACCGGTGTCAGATCTTGGTCCGCATTGCCAGCAGTAAGTCGAGCCCGTTTCCAGTGAGAGTTGGACTCCGCCAGGGCTGCCCTTTGTCACCGATTCTGTTCATAACTTTTATGGACAGAATTTCTAGCGCAGCCAGGGTGTTGAAGGGGTCGGTTTGGTGGACTCAGGATTGGGTCACTGCTTTTGCAGATGATGTTGTCCTGTTTGCTTCATCAGGCCGTGATCTTCAGCTCTCTCTGGAGTGGTTCGCAGCTGAGTGTGAAGCGGCTGGGATGAGAATCAGCACCTCCAAATCCGAGAGCATGGTCCTCAGCCGGAAAAGGGTAGAGTGCCCTCTCAGGGTTGGGGGCGAGATCCTGCCCCAAGTGGAGGAGTTTAAGTATCTCGGGTCTTGTTCACGAGTGAGGGAAGAATGGAGTGAGATGACAGGCGGATTGGTGCGGCATCCGCAGTGATGCGGGCTCTGCATCGGTCTGTCGTGGTGAAAAAAGAGCTAAGTCGTAAGGCAAAGCTCTCAATTTACCAGTCGATCTACGTTCCTACCCTCACCTATGGTCATGAGCTATGGGTAGTGACCAAAAGAACGAGATCGCGAATTCAAGCGGCTGAAATGAGTTTCCTCCGCAGGGTGTCTGGGCTTTCCCTTAAAGATAGGGTGAGGAGCTCAGTCATCCAGGAGGGGCTCAGAGTAGAGCCGCTGCTCCTGCATCGAGAGGAGTCAGATGAGGTGGCTTGGGCATCTGATCAGGATGCCTCCTGGACGCCTCCCTGGTGAGGTGTTCCGGGCACGTCCAACCGGGAAGAGGCCCCGGGGAAGACCCAGGACACGCTGGAGGGACTATGTCTCCCGGCTGGCCTGGGAACGCCTTTGAGATTCTCCCGGAAGAGCTGGAAGATGTGGCCGGGGAGAGAGAAGTCTGGGCTTCTCTGCTTAAGCTGCTACCCCCGCAACCCGACCTCGGATAAGCGGAAGAGGATGGATGGATGGATGGATATCTTGTACTCACTCAGGATTTGGTCACAGTCCTCTGCTGTATGCCATTTGGCGTTAAGAAGCAGCTGTAAGAGCTTCTCAAACATGGAGATGGCATGCCTTTCATTGCTGATCATAGTTACTGGATCTAGGCATGCCATGTGCCTTACTGCTGCATTATTCAAAGGGCATTTGTCCAGCAGTTTCTTTGCTGTTGCGGACAGGAAGGCTACACATTCTCTCCGGAACTGTTGACTCGCCAGTGGTTTTTCAAGCAGCTTCTCTGAGGCTTTCTCAAGAGCTTGTTTGATGGCAAAGCCAAGATCCACCTCTTTCAGTGGCAAATGGAGTGTTTTGTCCAGTACATCAATTTTAAGCATTTGGACAGGTTATCCAGTACCTCCCTCTTCATAATGCATGAAATCAAACTCTTCAGAAGGGCCTGAAGGTCTTTTGCCAAAAATGGCATCATGGGGGCATCAGTCTGGAAAGTCTCAAGAAAGGGTTTCAGCTGCCTTGCCACATAGGCAAAAAACTGTAATTTTGCCTCAAAAAGGGGGTCACCAACAGCCTCTCTGACCACAGTGTATGATGTTGACGTTGGCATTTTACTATTTGGCAGTTTCTTGTAATTGTCGACAAATATTTCAACATGTGGCCACATCTTAAGTGCTCTCTCTGCCACTGGCAAGTCCTCCACCCACCTGTGAGCACAGAATTTTAGAGGGAATGTTGATGTTTTGGTAATTTCAATAAAGTCATCCCGTCTGGCTGGTATGTCATGAAAAAGCTGCCAAAGGGCTCTTACCTGTAGTTTGTCACCTATCTTCCATCCACTTTCCTTCTCGCCTTGTTGGAAGCTTCCATGAACTGTATGAAGACCACAGGTTCCTAGGTTTATCAAGCTTCTAATATCTGGGGCCTTAGACCTGTCTTCTTCAAATAATCTCAAAAATGTTTTGTTGACACTTGGTCCATCCATCGAGATTTGCAGGAGCTTGTTTGGATCAAGTGGAGAGAGGGAAACTTTAATGCTATCAACAAGCTTCTCTCATAGTGTGTTTGCCCTAGAAACTGGAAGTCCAGATAATTCACAACTACCTTTTCTTCATTATGACTCCAGTACCGCACAAGCACATCCATCTGCTCGGTCTGTGTTATTTTGTTGAGGCATTCATCAAATGAAATGGTATAGCAGTTGGACTGTCTAATGTCTTTCACTAGCTTGTCTCTGAAATATGGTGCAAGGCCAAAACACATCAGATATGCTGCTTTTGTTGCACCACATGAGAATTTTTGGGCAATTTCACTATCTGGAAACATCAGGTGAAACAATGAACCCATATCTGAACAGGAATTGAAAGAATATTTGGAAAGGGCCACTTTAATCACCCAGCGGATCTCTGCTTCTAAAACAGCTTCACTTGAAAAATGAGCTCCGATTGTGGGTGTAGCTTGAGGTGGAGTTACAGAAGTTGATGGCTGGACCTTGCTGCTTCCTTGACTCTCTGATTCTGCTGCCTGTCTGCCAGCTTCAGAATTTTGGGGGGTGGGAGATTGATTGATGAAATCAGTCATGCGTGGTCCTGTGCCTTGACTTGACATGACCCTCTTGTGTCCCTGTCCTTTGGCATGGCTTTTAACAGCAGAAATGCCCATGTTGCCTACATCAAAAGCTTTCTTACATATCTTGCAGTATGCCTGATGTACATTATCTGTCACATGTCTTATCCAGTCCCTGAACTCAGGAGTTATCTTCCATTCCTCCTTAAATGTACACCTCCTTGACATGATTCTGCTTTCCCTCATTTCTGTAATTAGAAATACATTCTCTAAATTAACCATTAAAGGCTACTATTTTTCCTGCAACACTGCCTATTAGTATCAAAAACATTAAATACAGTAATGTACAAAAATGTAGGATAAATAGAAATACTGATCCAGTACAGATTTTCTGTAGGCTAACTGTGGTAAACTTAATGTGAAAGCATACCCATATAATTCCTCTAGAGGGAGCTAACGTTCTGTGGAATAATGGAAGCAAACTAGAATAAGAAGTTGAGTCAGGAGCTGTTAAGCGTGTTCAGTTGTGCAAATAAACGGCACAAGCCAAGTAATATTTATTGTGTGCTGATTGCTCGGCTGCAAGGATATCACACGAACCTACACAAACACACAAGAACAGGCATTTAGATGTAGGCTTCAAGTAGCCTAAGCCCTATTTGTTTTAAATGAAAGCAGTAGCTCTTAGTCTAATTCTTTTTAAGACTGTTATCGTGTTCATGCTGTTTTAGGTTTGGTTCACTGAATTTATTTGCTTAACAGTGGGTCCACGTAGGCCTACAAAATGATTTTAGATTGATTAAAATCCTCCAGGATCAATAAAGTATTCTGATTCTGATTACCGTCATTAGACAATTAGCACTATGCTAACACCTAATGGGAATTGCCATTAACAGGCTAACAGAAATTAGCATTGCCAATTTACTTGACATGTTTAATATGCGACCTAGGTCCACATCAGATGGTATGAAGTAACAAAACTGTCAGTTGCACCATATGCACTGTGGTCATACTTACAGTCATGTACTCAGCTGAAATTTCAAGTGATGAACTGATGTTCTGTTGTTCTCCTGTCAGCTACTGACAAGCTAAAGCATCGAGGGTCAAAACTCAAATGTAATTGCCTATACATGTCTCAGTAGGTGGAGACATTGCGCAGCAGAGGCCACAACCTAGCTCAGCTGTCATCATATCTAGACTTACGAACAGCAAGCCGTTTCAAACAGAAAAATTAAAAAGCGAAAACAGAAATAAAATTCCAGGACAAGAAAGATTATTTCCAGGACATTTGGCCATTTCGATCAGTTTCCAGATCATTTCAATGACTGGAAAATAACCCTCAAAATTTTCAGGTTTTCCAAGACACGTGGGAACCCTGAATATATAAAACTATCTTACAATCCCTTCTTTTCCAAGATCCAAGAGAACAGTGGGAAAAGGATCTCTCACTCAACATCTCAGGAGGAGTGGAAGGTAGCAATGCACAGAATTCACTCAAGCTCCATATGCGCAAAGCATACAATTATTCAACTCAAAATTACATATCAAGCACACCTTAAAATTGTCCAAAATGTTTCCAGGACAAGATCCAACCTGCGAACGTTGCGATCAAGTTCCAGCCTCACTGGATCACATGTTTTTAAGTGTCTTTCAGACAGCCTTGGTGTCAAAATCCCTCCTAACCCATTAACAGCTGTGTTTGGTGTTTTCCCAGATGGGCTTAAAGTGGAGAAGGACAAACAAACTGTGATTGCTTTCACTACACTATTGGCACGCAAACTTATTTTGCTAAACTGAAAGAATCCTAAGTCAGTGGTGCGGCGAGCGGCTGGGGGTGGTACCCAGCTGGGACGCCCGGAAGGACCGGAACAGGGATTACGGCTCCTTTGGACCACAAGGGGGCAGCCACCCTGGTTAGTATGGGGACCACGAGAACAGAGCATGGAAGCTCAACCCTATAGGGGCCTGCGGTCACTGCCAGGGGGCTCCCGGATGTCTGAGAAGCACTGAACGGCAGTACTTCTGCCACACGCGTATGTGCTGGGGAAGGAACACCAGGGACACCCAGAGTGCTTCCTGGTGCTCAGACAGCACTTCCACCACACCGAAAGTTCATCTGGAGACACCTGGAGCACGTCTGGGTGAACATAAAAGGGGCCACCTCCCTCCATTCGATTGCTGCAGTCAGGTGGAAGAGGACAGAGCTCGGAGGACAGGACACCCCGGTCAGGAAGAGAGAAAGGCATTGAGGAGAGGCCAGGACTGAAGGGTGATTGGTACGGGAGTACTGGGTTGTGTGCACTATAAATAGAGAAAATGTACAATAAACGTGTGTTGGTGCTTGAACCATCAGTGTCTGCCTGTCCGTGTCCGGGCTGTTCCCCACAGTGGGTAACTAATGTTTTATATTATTTGAAATTGGAAAAAATCTAATTCTCAGTTAGAGGATCTGTGCAGAACATTTTCAAAACCTGGCAGGATCTAATCAATATTATTTTAGAATAAGCTCTTAAAGCACTGAGGAAGTAGATTCTCTCCCTATTTCATTTTCTTCTCCATTTATCTTAAACCGCCTATTAAACTCATCTATTTATTTATTTTTACTACCTTTAAGTTTTATTCCGTTGGCCATGCTCTCTTTCTCAGGGGTGGGGCATGATTTGTTTTCAATCTTATTTTTTGTAAAAATTGATCTATTTGTATGGAATGATTACAATAAAATCAATAAAATATAAAAAAAAACTAAAGCAATTCATGGACACGAAAATATCTATCAAATAAATGGATCATACACTAATAAAAAGCAATTAAAATTGCAAAAATGACTGAATATTCATCCTTACTCTTTGTTATGATTAAAATGTTTCTAAAATATTTTTTACTGGTCCTGTACAAGTCCACTTTACAGACGTTTTCAAGCAATTGTATTTAATGTGCAGTTAAGTGATTGTGCTCACTGTGAAAGGTGTTATATAAGATAAAATTGTTTTGCAACTTCCTGAATCTCTTCAAGAGTTAAAATGTGCTATTTAACATACATATAATAAAGACAATCATTGTTGGGTAGAAACTACCTAACTTTCCCATTGCGCATAGCTATGAGAAATGTTTCTCTAAGAATGTATTGTCAGTATGTAAAATATTTCTTGTGCGTTCAAAAAAAGGTGTCTAAATTGAGAGTAATGGGCAATGCTCTCTTCTGACAATATGTTTTATTTCTGGGCATGAGGAATTAAAGAACATAAAAAAAAGAGGGAGATGTTTTGGATCTTGTCGGAGAAAAAATATGAAGATGAAAATGGGCACAACTAAATCACGATTAAAAACAGACTTTCCTTTTCATTTTTAAGTATCTTTACCACCTAGAAAAAAATTACATTTTTAATTATGATTTTAAAAAATGTTGATCTAGAAAAAAACATTACTAAAATAGCATGTGTGGTGTTCCGCAACTTAGGGGGAATTACTTCTGGGGTTAATTGTAATAATATCTTAATGAGAGAAAACACACTGTATTATTTTGTAAAAAAAAATAATTATTTGCATAATTATTTATTATCATGTCAAACTAGAAATCTGAAAGACTTGATTTAATTTGCCTTTCCAATACCTTAATACTGTAGCTCCCTGATTGGAATAGACTTTTTATTTCTAGAACTGTGCACCTGTATGCTTTTAAAACACTATTATTGTTCACAATTTTACTAAAAGCAGATTGCACTAGGTTCGATTTCATCTACTGTACATGCCATTATAAAGGAATTACAATTTAATTCATTTGCATTCAATATTCAATAATATTTCAATTTTTTAGAAAAAGCCATCTCTGCCCAAAACAATATGTGATAGATTCTTAAGTTGGGCAAGTGTTTACACATTTAGAGATATTTAGACTTACAATTTTCACATTCTTGCAGATAATCAAGTTATGTTTTTCTAAACTTAGTATAGGTCTTCATTCTACTTGCATTGAATGCATGCATAAGTATCATAACTAATGGCATCCAAGTAGACAGTTATTTGATTAAATACTAAAAAATAGTTTTAGTATGTAAAACAAAACATAAAATGTTTTAATACTACGGTATGTTATAAAATTATGATATTAAATAAAAGAGTGTCACATTTAAATTTCTGTACATAGAGAAGCATTGTATTTGTATCCAGGACACAAGATGCACATTCAAGGCGGATTATAAAAGGGAATGTGAGCTGCTGTCTTGAAAGTGATAATGGAGGAATTTCAACAGTCAGTAAAAGTCAAGAATTCATACAAAATAAGTTAATTTATTGTTTCCAAAAACCTCAGAGGTTTAATCATTCATGTACAGTTTTCTTCACAGATTCACTTTGATTATGTTTGATTCCACTATATTTTCATTTTCACTGCAATAAATATTCCATTGTTCTAGTTAGCAAATGGAGTAATCTAAAATATAATTTTCTATGTAAAGATTAATCTATTGAACTCTCCTTTCTGTAAGAATCCTGCAAAAATTACCTTGTACTTCTAAAATGTTCATTCTAGTTATTAAAGTCACACTTGAAAAGCTTGGTTTCAATCATTTGCTCAGTGTAAACAATTTTCTCACAATTTCCCATTGTTATTCTTTCATTGCTGATCAGAGAACTTGAAATATTGAACATTATCACAATAAAGCAAAGTCTTCAGAAGCTGCAGATAAATCTGCTTCAGATAAGTACTTTGCATTGCATGCACTCATAAGTAGTATTTTGATCTGATGACACTGCAACTGAAGAAAGCAAGAAACTCAAGTTTAGTACATTTATATTGACACATTAAAAAGACACTGCATCTTATTAAAATTCTTTCTATCTTTATGTTGAAAATATGTGTTAACAATTAAGGTACTTGATCAAATTCTGATATTCTTAACAATCTTCTATTTCTAAACCAGTCTCCCACCCAATCTGCTGGTTATTCACTTCCAACATTATTTTTGGGTTTCTCTATATTGTATTTTTGTTTTCTTTGCATAAGTGGATCTATTTAAAACAAAGACTGATCAGCTGGCTAAATCTTTCAATCTTCTCACAATTTTTCTCAGGTCAAATGGTTGTTGACCTGCTGCCATGGTATGCTGCAACTGGCTTAATAGAGAGAGAGAGAGTAATGTGCCCATAATTGGAGAGCAAACAAAATGTACTGAATATCTTATACATTAATTGTACAATGCTTGTGACCAAGTTAAATTAAATAAACATGAACAGAAACATTAAAAGGCTGAAGTGCAGATAGGAGCTCTGTACATTTACAGCTGACTTAGGAAATGGCTATAACAGTGACACACATCAGCATGTGGCGATTACCTCCAACTAAGATACAGTTCAAAATAAACTATTAATCTGCTCTTTGTAAATGGATTCATTTATACAGTATATACTGTAATTTGCTTTTTAACAGACAAAACAAGCTATGCAGTATAGCCATCAGTTATCCATTTTCTATACCTACACCTTTTGTTTTGCAAGGTGGGAGCCACAGCTTACCTTGATAATAATCATTGTAAGGCATGGATTTTTCCTAGATGTAGATGACCTTCAATTGCTGGGTACACTCACAGAAGGTGATTTTAGACTTGCACTAACAATAGGTCTTTGGATTGTGTAAGACAGTGGAAACCCAAGAAAACCGAAGTGAGAAGACACTCCATCTTGATGCCGGCCCCAGGTGTTATTAGGGATCAGTAGTGTATTGTAGCACCAAGTCTTCCCAGCTATGTTAAACTGGGTACTGTAGTCAATTGTTTTAAAATATATAACTCCCATTTCATCTACTCTTCCGCCAACAACACCAAAGTCTCATTATTCTGAATTCCATATAATCCTGAATGTTCAAATGTTATTTCATGTTTCAATATTTGCACAGTTCTTGAGTTGATCATTGCATTTTTGGTGTATATAGATACCTCACTTGCCCAAATGGGTTTCTCAGTGTACTAAAATTTACTTAAACATTCCAGACTCAAGACATCTTAGATTAAATGTTATCCTTGTACACAATGTGGAAGGTAGGTGGTGCACTCATAGGCCATGAACCCAGTATTATACCAAGAAGACATAAGTATTAAACAAAAAATATTTATTTGAAATAACAAAGGGGCAAATCAGCATAAAAGCAACAAAGAGACAAATTGTCCTGTTTGTGTTGTCGTGGTGGTCCTCTTGCCTTTGTTCTCTAAAACAAGCCCCTTTCACCATCGCTTCTCTCATTTACTCTTCATCTGACTCTGACCTGTCCTTCTACAGTGCTTGCCATCAGCTCTCCTCCCAACTGTACACTTAATTTACCTTTAACCAGAGGTCATTTTAAAAACTTATTTCTGGGAACACCTCAATCCTAGCAATGGAATTACTTCTATATTTGCTTTAATGACAGAAGAGTAGAGTACACCCCCACAGGAGCCTGGTATCTCTACACTCCTGACAGGTGGTGCCTGTATGGTAGCAACTATGCTGTCTTTTCCCAAAGTAATAACTTTATCTCATGTACTTTTTAGTTTGGCAGCTTGTCCTTAATTTGTCTTTTTGGTGTCATTACCTTTGGTATTTTCTCCTTGGCTGACCTTTAGGGCACCAGTGATCCTGCTCAGAATCCTCTTTTGGGTGCCTATACACCCATTGGATACATTTCCCTCCTGGTACTCATATAGTTTTACTCACATGGTGTATTATGTTGACATTGCCAGCATGAAAATTGTCACAGCATTGTACAGCTTTTATCCTGTTCTGTATCACCAGTCACTTGATATGTCAGTGAGTGTGGTACCAGTTTCTGCCTTGTGCCCTATTCCAATCAGCTCCCAAAAAATGTGCACATAAAATACAAATTGTTCTAAAATATTCAGTTCAAGTTTATTATAAAACTCAAGTTCATTATTTATTGTCATGTGCACACAGTACAATGAAAAGCTTGCTTGCAAGTCTCTTTCAGAATAGTGAATACATCATACATTAAACAGATAGATAGATAGATAGATAGATAGATAGATAGATAGATAGATAGATAGATAGATACAGTAGATAGATAGACAGATACTACTTGTCTGTATAAATGGCTGTTGAGTAACTTTTTGACATTTCTTTGTTAATATCCAAGAAGAAGTCATTACGGAGGAGACAGAGAACTGAGATGAACAGGATGTCTAAGGTCTTTCAATAATACTTGTCTTTCTAAGGAAGTGTGTGTTACATATGTTCTGAACGGAAGGTTGTTGTGTGCAATATGTTGTGCCTAAAACCCATACCAGGATTTGATATAACTGGTGAAAATGATGGAGCTTCTCTCAGATGTCTAAGGAAGTAAAGGTGTTGGGTGATGGGATGTAAACTTGCTTTGGCTGTTTATAGCAGCTTCACAGTCTGAAACTTCATTTCTGAGTTCTTGCTCCAATGTATATCAGAGTGTATGGGAGATTCTCAACCATTCTTTTCAACTGACAGTTTTCAGGTAACAGGCTTCAACCTGAAAGTCTTGTCATGCTGAACATAAGTGTACTGTATTTTGGGAAAGGTGAAGGCAAAGCAGAGCTTTTAGTAATTAACAGTTACAACGTGACACAGGACCTTAGAATGTTTTTATAGTTTTGGGAATCAACCTTGAGCTTGAGTGATAATGGTTTAATAACAATCCTATTTTTTGATAAACTGCAAAAATATTAGATGCTTTGGTAGCATCTAACATTTATTGGGACAAGAAGAATGACTGCCTTTTATTAGACTTTTCAGAAAGTGTTCTTTTAGTTTAGTGGTAATGGCTTAGCTGAAAATGGGCCCTTTAAGAGAAGCCTCAGGCATTTAAAAGGAGCTTGCTATCTGCTGCTGTATGGCCGCTAGAAAATTGGAAAAGAATCTCCCTCACTAGGAAGAAATTTTTATATATCCTTAAGAAGATGAAACTAATCTGTAACTAATGAACCAGACCACTTGAAGCATCTTGCTAATATGAAGACTGCAAGAACCCACCCATGTATTGGTCGTATTTGCTACTTTTGGTTTAAAGGCAAATGAATATAATTTCTAAATGAAAGCATACAAGTCAGTGTCTCTCTGAATGATTGCTATTAGCTAGCCAAGAAGTTAAAATTGGCCATTCCTTATTTAACTATGGCCCCTTAAGGGGACAAGAGGATGCTCTTGTGAAGTCCTTTATTAGTGGCAAACTAGATTGAAGTAAAAGAGTAATAGTAAAAATTGAGCAGCTGGCTAAGAGAGGTCTTGTTGAATATATTGAATAAGGGATGCAACATGGACATTGAAACAAGTAGGAGGTTACAGATAAAGCTATAGTAGTTTTGACATTTCTTCCAATTCCCCATTAGGAAAAAAAACCTAAGAAGTAAATTGGTACCTTTTGTGTCAGGTGCAGGTAATCTGATAATACAAATAAACAAAGAGCTTGGAAATTATCAGTAATAAACAAACTTTATAATAATAATAATAATAATAATTTCCTAGATTTTAGACTTTAATCTGGGGTTTGCTTGTATTAATATGTAAAATTTTGGGGAAGGACTATTCTCTGCTTCAGTTTTCTAAGTATTTACTGTATACACACTCAAATATCACTCTTTTTCAAATAATGTGTAAATAAGGATGCTCTCAAATTATATTTTTTGGTAATAGGGAATATTTATTAGGTGTTCATCTGTCAGTTAATACATAATTTATGAACTGTATGACCACACAATTAAATATTCATTGAGAAATATTCTGCATGTGCAATAGTTTCCATGATTTACATGAAACAACACTGAGTAGAAGTAAGATAGAAACTCCCAATATATTACCATTGTTTATGATGTTCAAATTCTCTTAAATAACAAATGTATTTTATAGATCCATAACAGTCCCATCCTGCACTATCATGCGAGTTAAGTTCTCTTATTTAAAGAAAAATTAAAAACAGCCTAAAGGCATTTTGCTTAGCTAAGACAACTTTACATCATTCTGTCCATTTTCTATCCCTGTTTGCCTAGTCAAAGCTCCAGGATGCCAGTACTAAGGGTTCTAAATTTCATTTAGAAATTATTCATACACTGCAGTCTATTTCGTCTCTGGAGACAGAGAGCAGAAATAAGGCAACTAATTAAACAAACAATCAAATTAGAGATATGAAATGGTAGTCTCTGTAATAGCTGAAACAAAAAATAGAATCAACTGTTGTCCCAAAGGATCAAGATTGGGATCCCCTGGCGTATCCATTTTTCGCATATAGTGGATAAGCAGCTAATAAATATTGTTCATCATGCATTTTAAGATTAGACTATACTTAAATGCTTTTATTATGTTTCCTTTTTCTGCTTTATTGTAATAGATAAGACTGCAGCAACCTCTTTCTTTAAATCCTGTAATAATAAAAATACATAAATAAATTACTGGCAGGCCTAATTATGTTCGCCTGTTTGAACAAGCCCGTGCAAGTTATTCATTACCTGGATTTCCTGAACACAATAACATATTAAATTGTCATTGAGACCTAATATATTAGGCATCAGGTTTTAACTTGTGTTATGTTACGTGTGAATTTTAATGCACAGCAAAGTCAACAGAATCCTTTTCAAAAGTAAAAATTGAAAATATAATTTTTACACATACATGGTGGTATGATGACTGCAAGTAGAAAATGTATAAATTAGCACACTCACAGTATGAAATGGTTGCTCTTAACCTGTTGTACAACTAATCCACAGTTTAGTTCTACTCTATTGCCAGTAACAGCTCAATTCAGAAAATCATTAAAGTGTTCAGTTAGCCAAATAAGGTTCTTATTTTTAGGAATGGATGGGAACTGTTGTGGAAAATGCTTAATAAATAAAAAAAGTCATTGCTATAATGAAATCCAACGTTATCCTTTATTTACACCAACTAGTCGAGGCTCACTGAAGTATGAGAGCAGCAAGGCTCTCCATAGTAAATTTTATTAGTTGTAACAGTAGTTCCTTAGGTTGATTTACATATAGTTGCTAGTAAACATTTCACTCCCACCAATAAACAATCAAATAAATGGTACATTCTAGCAATATCCCTCTGCCATTAAATAACATTACAATGGTCCCAAAATAGTTAATCATTAACAGTCTTGTCTAAACATTTACTTTACAGAATAAGACTTCTTATACTGTATGTACTGCGGTGGGTTGGCACCCTGCCCAGGATTGGTTCCTGCCTTGTGCCCTGTGTTGGCTGGGATTGGCTCCAGCAGACCCCGGTGATCCTGTATTCGGATTCAGCGGGTTAGAAAATGGATGGATGGATGGATACTGTATGTAACATGTTTCCTCAGAACAAAGCACAAAGTCACATGTTATACAGTTATGCTCATAAGTTTACATACCCTGGCAGAATCTATGAAATACTGGCCATTGTTTGGAAAATATAAGTAATCATGCTGAAAGCTTTCCTTTTAATTAGGGAGTGTGCTCAGACGAGGCAATTTATGATCACATAATTGTGTGTGCCTTTTTTACATCATAATGATAACTGAAATCACCCAAATGTTTGCATACCCTTGAATGTTAGGGCTGATAATATACACAAAATTTGACACACACAGGTTTAAATTAGGGGTAATTAAGGTAGAGTGTCCACACCTGTAATCTCTTTGATTGTAATTGGTGTCTCTGTATAAATAATCAATTTAAATTAATTCAGAGCTACACTGACTTTGCTGGATACCAAGCCATGGGGAAAGCAAAATAAATGTCAAACAAACTGCGAGAAAAGGTTGTTGATTTGTATAAATCAGTACAAAGATATAAAACAATATCCAGAGATCAGAATATACCTGTCAGTAGTGTTCAGGCTCTGATAAAAAAAGTAGAAAGTTAGGGGTTCTTTTTTTACCATGACACGGTCAGGTAGACCAATTGAGATTTCAGTTGAGCCACAACTGCAAGAAAAAAACACAAGCAACTTCAGATGAGATACAGACTTCTCTGCAAACAAGTGGAGCTGCTGTTTAACAATGCATAATAAGGAGGTACTTGAACAAAAATGGGCTGCACGGTCATGTTGCAAGAAAAAAACCTTTACTGTGCCAACATCACAAAATGGCCCACTTACAACATGCCAAACAGGATCTAGACAAGCCTCAAAACCTCTGAAACAAAGCCCTTTGGAGTGATGAGACCAAACACTATTGTTGGAGAGGATGCAACAAGGCTCATGACCAAAACTACACCATGCTTACTGTGAAGCATGGAGGTAGATATCGGATGTTCTGGGGGTGTATGAGCTAAAGCGGCACAACTTAGTGAAAATTGATGGCAAGACGAATACAGCATATTACCGAAAAATATTGGAGGACAACTTGCATTCATCAGTCCGGAAGCTGCACATGGGATGCACTTGGGTCTTCCAACATGACAATTATATAAAACACAAGGCCATGTTGACCCTTCGTTGGCAACTGCAGAAAAAGAGCGAAGGTGCTGGAGTGGCCATCACATTTCATAAAGCCACTTTGGGGAGATCTCAAACGTGCAGTTCATGCAAGACAACCCAAGACTTTATGGGACCTGGGGGCATTTTGCCAAGACAAATGGGCAGATCTACCCCCTGAGAAAATGAAGGACCTCATTCACAACTCACAAAAGACTGCATGCCATCATTGATGCTAAATGAGGAAATAAAAGTAGTAAGAACTAAGGGTATTAAAACTTTTGAACAGGAACCATCTCATTATTTCTCTTATTATTATTTTTTATGTAATGGTTCTGCTGTTCTGCGATGCCTTAGAGTTTAATTAACTTGGACTCCATTAAAAGTAAATGAAACGACTTTTGCCTGATCAGTAATCTTTTCTTTAAAGTACATCTTACAAATTCTACCAGGTTATGTAAACTTATGAGCACAGCTGTATATGATCTCATTCTCTAATATAAAGTATGCTGGCACAAATTAAGACAGGATGCCCCAGGCAGGCAGTTTCAAGCACCTTTTTTTTTTTACTTACAGAACCACCAGAGCACATAATTTTTTTCACTTTTTAACCAATTCTCTTACACTTCTAATCTACTATTATTAATATGTGTTTAGGGAGGCTGCAGAATTTTTTTCATGATGAACACAGAATATTTAGATCTGTCAGTGACCGAAGAGAGACTACAAAAAGGAGTGAGGCAGAACTGGCCAGGCAAGGCTGAACTTTAAAAAAAAAAAAAAAAAAAGAAATGATGTCAAAGTAACCTGCCCTAAATTCTAAAATGTACGCTACATTGTGAGACTCTGTACTGGAGAGATTTTAACAAAGACATTTTATTTAACTGCAACAGCTTTATCAAGAGAAATGGAGAGGATGCAACAAGGCCCATGATGAAAATTACACCATACTTACTGTACAAGTGTGGTGTAATAATTTTCTATATTATCTTATCAGTAGAAAGTTAAACCTCATGTTTATTTTAAATATTACTTTTGCTTCAGACATATCATCTTGATAGATTGTTTATAAGGAGTTAAAAACTTGATACATTTCATGATAAATTTAAATAAGGTGAGCATGCAATGTTAAGTTGTTTGATATTTAGCTAAGACAAAGGACTTGGAAAGTTTAAATTACATACTGTTATATTTAAAGTTCCTTTTGTTTTCGTCTCTATGAACATAAAATCTTGTATGTGTGATATTTGCATATAACATGCATAATCACATTTAATTAGCTATTATAAGTAATCATTTCTACTCCTCTGCTTGTTTATGTATTTCTTTATTGAAGAATGTTACATTGAGAAACAAAAGAATTGTGTTCTTTAGTTTCACCTCATTTGTTAGGAAAGGCTGGTTGGTTCAGTCAATTTTACTGCTGCCTCACAGACGTGAGGTCAGTTCCCACCCTGGTCACTATATGTGTATTGCTTGTGCATTTTTCCATTTTCTGTTTCTATATACCTAAAAATCAGGAGAAATACATCCAAATTAGAAGAATATCTGTACTTGTTTAGTGTCATAGAAACTTTAAAAGCAGACACGTTATTATGCATGATGCCCTATAATGCAATCGGTGTAGCTTTAACGCCTGTATTTTTTAGGCATTATTAGCAATCCCCTTTTCAAGGCTGTGATTGCAAAATACACAACAGCAGTGGAATAATTGCCTTAGCATTTAAAAATATTTTAATGTTCTTGTATTTTGCTTGAGACCTGTTTGTGCAGAGTAGATATTTACTTGCAATCAACCCCTCAGGCTCCATAAATCAGAAATGCAAATTATTCTAAACAAGCAAACACCTAGCATTAATCATTAAAAAGATTAGCTTTCACAGGTGTATTGTAATCATCACTCATACTTGTAAGCTTTCAAAAGCTTTATTTTCATCTTTGTGGCTATTGATGGCTAAAGGGATATTGTGCTAATGTGCTCCTGAGTTGTTAGACAAATTTCCTAGAATACAATAATAATTAAGATTCAGATTGAAGCTGTATAAATTACATGTGTTTAGAAAATAAATGTACACTATTTCACAAATAATGCTGGATAGAAATTAGGTGTAAAAAAATACAGGATTCCACAACACTGTCTTCAGGCATTTCCCAGTATCGTGAATACAAATACTGCACAACCACAAATAAACAAAACAGAGGACTTTAAAATATAAGTGGCAAAATTTAGTAGCTGACAAACAAATATTCAAAACAAGAAAACATTTTTCACATATTTGGACCACTATAAAGTCGTGTTCTCAGTCCTTCATGTTGGTCCTTGCATGATAGCACACAGCCAAATTCTTCCTCTCCCTTGTCTTTCTCACTCAGAACTCTGAAAAGCTACTCTTGTTCCCAAAGGTTTTAGGTTGAGTTGGACGAAGTAATTTGTAAGAGCCAAATCCTTTAAGTTAATGTTAATGGTAAATTTTCCTAAGTTTACTTAGCTTGAACTTGAATATAATATAGCTTAACACATAAAATGGAAGATTCAGTTTAACCCCCTATAAGATACAGAAAATAGAAAGTTCAGAATCTTAACTCTGTGACACAGTAGAATAGCCCATAGTTTGAATTTAGACAGCTAGAAAGGAACAGGAACAGTCAGACAGCCATTAAGGGCATATAGTTTTCCGATCACTGCACGGAATGCTGCATAGAACGATACATAGAAACCTTAAGAAATGTAACCTAGATATTTATTTTGCATGCCTTTTGTGTGACCTGTTTGCTATGAATTTGGATAAAATCTTTAGCACTAGGGTGTTGTACTGTGGTAGCCATTATAAATGTAGTGAGAAGTCAAGCAAAATGACACCTTTTATTGGCTAACTAAAAATATTATAATATGCAAGCTTTCGAGGCAACTCAGGCCCCTTCTTCAGGCCCCATCTTGGTTGCATATTGCAGTCTTTTTAATAAAATGTGTCATTTTGCTTGACCTTCTCTCTAAAATCTTTAAAACAGACATACTTGGACTGTGGAGTTTTTTTGTGTGGCGAGTCATACTAGAGCCAGAATGCCTGTCTTATAGCTGCATTTGAACTATTTTGAATCATTTGGAAACCCTTGTCAAATGCAGCTACATCATTTATGCCACTTTCAAGGTGAGTAGTTACTATCAAAACTCTTAAGACCCTCAGGCAACATTCTACTTTGATGACCTATGGCCATTAATCCAGTGTTATTAAAATATGCATTCAAGTAGCTAATGTACCCAAATAGCTAACTTTTCAGGTTAGATTATACGGAATCACACCTCATTGCATTCAAACACACTTTGCCACAGTAGATTCTCCTTTGGTGTCCTGTTTTATGAAATAACATAGTGCATGTAGTAATACAGTACATTATTTAAAGGCTCAGGCCTCATTCTGTTGAAAATAAAAACTCCATCACCTTTAAGAAATTATCCAATTTCCAAATACATAATACTTACATAATACTACCTTAAAAATTATGGGGGATTGCTTTGCTTTTTCCTCTGTGAGAAACAAGTCTTAAATTGAAGTTTAATTATTGATATTTCCTTAGCTGGTCATGCCTAGAAGCAGGACAAGAGCACTATTTCAACAGCTGTCAGAGATAAGGGTTGGATCATTGGCATGCTTGAGGGTATTTATCCTTGATGTTGCAGAACCAATTAGAAATAATTCTTCAGCTGTGCACATGTGCGGCACAAGTGTACAGCTAAAAAGACACACAGTCATTGACATAGGACAGAATCATTGTGAAAGACAATAGACAAGGATGACCCATTCATGTGCTGGTTGGCAATTACAGACAACAGGGCAACAACTATGCTAACATGGAATGTTTTGCAATAATCCAACATCTCTCCTTTGCACATGGCCAAACCAACACAATCTTGCCTCTCTGCCTCTCTTGTCTCCAAACTTTACAACCTGAGATGCCCTTCTAATGTACTCATTTCTAATCCTGTCCATCCTTGTCACACCCAATGCAAATCTTAACATATTTAACTCTGACACCTCCAGCTCTGTCTCCTGTTTTTGGTGAGTGCCACCGTCTCCATCCAAAGGATGCCAAAGTAAGCTGCCAAGTAAAAGGAAAAGAGGAAGGCCTAAGAGAGGGTTTATCAAATTGGTGAGAGAGGACATGGAGGTGGCGGGTGTAACAGAGCAAGATGTAAAAGACAGGAAGACATTAAAAAAGATAATGTGCTGTGGAACAGCCAAAAGAAGATTAATTGTCATAAGACAG
Source organism: Polypterus senegalus (assembly GCF_016835505.1). Lineage (NCBI taxonomy): Eukaryota > Metazoa > Chordata > Cladistia > Polypteriformes > Polypteridae > Polypterus > Polypterus senegalus. The sequence continues at coordinate 119,884,279 of NC_053154.1, read as the reverse complement.
ATCTTTAGCCACTCTCTGTGTGACATTCATGTGTATTCCACATTCTGATGGAATATCACTATCCAGACAGCAAAGACTTTTCTGGTGTCAAGAAAAAGTGCATTGGGTAGAACAGTAATGCTGATTCATCTTCAGCAATGAGTGCCATCTCTGTTTGTGAGGAGTGATGTCAGCAGAAGGCCTGGATAAAGGTGTCTTAATCTAGAGAATACAACAAGCATCATGATTATGAAGATCTATAGCATATGCCATCACACACAGAGGGCTTACGATCACTTAACAGTATGTCCAAAAAGTCATAAATGATGTTTTCCATTCTTTCATTGGCACCATTAAAATCAGGGTTTTCCAAGACAATAATATGACCACGCATTGCTGTACTAAGAAATCTTATCAAAGCTCATAAACCTGAGTCTAAATGAACACTTATTTTGGAAGATGCTTAGTGTCAGGTTCAATAGATGGAGCAGCATTTCCACACTGCTTTTCATAACTTATTTTTATCTTATTTTACAGACAGCCTTAACATTTTTCCAAGATGTGATGTTGCATGCTGATTGGTGTGGTTATGCAATATAGTGTGATACATCAACTCAGGTTGTTACATTACATCAGGCATTTTGCCCTATCAAAGGAGACCCAGGGAAATTAAGCATAACATGTGGCAGGAAAAAAAGTATGCATAAGCTAACAAGGCTATCAAAAGAATTGTGTATAGGACGGGCAAAGGATCTGAATACCTAGAAAGCTTGTTACTTTCCAATACACAAAACAGGAAATAAGCACAGGAGGACAGGAATCCAAAAATAAACCTACAAATTCTTAGCCCATGCTATACTAAGAAATATGTAGAGCTTTTATTTAAGAAAACAAAATCACAAAATTAGGATATCAGGTCCTTCACACAGCCATCTTTTATTGAGACAGAGCGATGACATCATATAGTATATCACATATCACATGACTAGCATTGATGGTCGTTTCTAAAAATGATATAGTGGTGCTGATTCATCCATTACACAAAATGACACAGCCCCCTCAAAATGGTTATATGCTGAAGTTACTTCCATAATATAATTTCCCAATATCTAAAAAAAAAGAAAGGTCAGAAGAACCAAACAGAAATCCTAACAGCAGTAACAAACTTTTAGCCCTTGATCATCTTCTTCATCTTTTCCCACTTCGATGTAGGGTCAATGTGCTTGATCAACCTTCTCTAAACCGCTCGGTCCTGAACCTCCTTGCTTCTCAAGTTCTTTTCCTTCAGATCTTTCTACTCTATCCATTCAATTTCACTTTGGCATCCCATGCTTTTTGTACTTCCATTCCCATCCAATTTTCCCCATATGTTCATTGTCTCTCCTAATCACAATTCCACACAACTTCAACCTACTTTATTATACTTTCTTACATATCTCTCCTACTTTTGTTGTACCTCTGATTGCCTGATTTTTGATTCTACCCCTTTTTGTAACTCCACATATCAATCTCAACATTCACATTTTTGCCACATCTAGCATCTTCTCCTGCAACAAGGGGTGCAAACCAGCCCAAATTGGTGCCAGTCTGAAGACCATATAAATAGAGAGGGTTAGTTTCAGGAGGAGCATCTGTTAAACTTCATCCAAAACTTTAAAGATGGAATCAGTTTAATCAGCTTTGGAAATTCATAGCCCTTGATATAGGAATAAAGAGCCCATCCCAAAAAACTAGGACATCAGGCACTACGCACCATCATTTTTTATTGGGGCAAGATGGTGACATTGCATATAATAAATCACATTACAAGCAATGGGGGCAGGTTGATGACATTGCATATAATTTATCACTTGACAAGCGAGACCAGAACAGCGATTATGCTTGTTAGGAGCTAGTAAGCTGAAGCAGACAGTCACTTGTAGATAAGTCCAGGAGAACCCTTGTGTGCTGGATTGTAAGGTCTTTGGTTTTGGCACTTCTTTAAGCTAATATTAAAGGCTTGCTAGTGCATTTTTGGCACCACATACTATTATACTTCTTCTGTCTCTGTTATTTTTTTTTCTTTTTTGCTTCCTGAATAGGATACTACTCTTTGCCAAATAAATATATGTACACTCAGGAACTCAATATGCTAGGCACACCTTTTGGAACAGTTACTGTCCTTGTGGATGGTTCCACAGCAATTTCTATGTCAAGCATCACCTTAATGCAAACAATTTGTTTAATTAGGCGATTTACCTCGTCAGTAATAATGAAATGAAATGTATTGTATCAATATGACATACATTAAATAGTATTGGTTTTACATCTCTAGAATAGAAATTTACTTCTTCAGGGTGTAAATGTTTTCCAAATCCTTCATTACATATCTGCTATATTACCACTGTTTATTTTTAATGTTTGTCTTGCATAAATGATCATCATATTGGTTTAATTTATACTTTTAGTGCTCTGGTAAGTATCAAACTGCATCACACATAATCCCACAGATGATATTTTTGTACTTTGCTTCATAAAATCCAAGTTTAGTATTAAAATAATCATTATGTGGAGTCAAATAAGGTCATTACTATTATAATAAAGGCTTAGAAAAAAGCACAGACTGTTCATGTGTTATTTTTTATACTATAAAAGGTACAGGAAATTAAAATAATCCACAGCATATGATTTAATTCACAACTTACTTATCTAGCCAATAAAAGTTAACAAAGAAATAGAATTCATTTTGGAATCTAATGTAATGTTTAAAATAATATGGAACTCAGAAATGAGGTAAAATGATAACTGCAGCATAACAATTCTAATAATATAACTTATTTTAACAGTAGATTAGCTTGTTCATTATATCATTATCTGCCTCTGTTATTAGTAGACTTGTAAGCTAAAGCATATCTCACAATGCACCACACCTGCTTTAGACTAAGACTGTTTAGCACCATTGTCCATTTAGCAGTAAACTGAACAACTGAACCCAAATCTACAGAACTTTTTATTTTTCTTTTTTAAGACTGCGTGTAAAGTTTTATAAATAAGTTCTTTGTATGATACTTAGACATGGAGACCCCTAATTGTATTTATCATGTGCTCCTGATTGCATACAAAATTGCATATTTATGGGTTATATCCAAAAGGACTTCCAAGTTTACCCATACTACCTACACATTTTGCGGCTTGGTCTTAAGCTTATGACCACATACACTTGGACCATATCCTGGAGTATGTGGCTACAAAGTCAATGTGATGTGAGAATGATGAACTGAGGTGGATTTAGAACTCTGTCAGTGTGCATTTTGTCTCCTATTTGTGATTATCATGGGAAGGAACTCAAGATGTAAGTGAGACATGTACAGTATGTAAATTACGGATGTTTTGGTTAGTTTCTGTTTTCCTTTTTGCCTTGCATTCTGAGTGTAATGCACTGTAGCAGACAGGAGTGGTGAAGCATAAGCTATCTCCTTAACAAAATGCTCAACCAAAAATTCCAGTTTTGTTCACAAGAATGTATATTTATAAGTGTTTTATTTAACAATATTTTAGTAAGAATGCATCTGTTTTGGATGTTGTACACATACAACTAGATGACGTGACAAGTGTATTATATGACACGAGTAACATGATATTTTGTCATGAACAATTTTATAACAGTTTGCTGTTGTCCGTTGTCTATTGTCCATCGCAATAAACATCTAGTCTTTTAGAAACTTTTGCATTCTTCATTAAAAAAATGAGGTTAAATCTTTTTCTCAGTCTTTACTATGAACTATATGTGGTAGGTAACATATTAAAAAAAAATTTTAGGTGTAGTATATCTTTAAGCAAAGCTATAACCTATCCAGGCACACTAAATCTCGTACTACTTGGCTATGACCATGAGTGTGGACAGTGATTTAAAAATGTAAACTGCAGGCACAAGAAGCCAAAATATGGTCCTCAGTTACTAGGGTCCTTCTACATGTAAGGTTAAGTAGCATTATTCAGTATATAGTATTCTAAGAGGGCTGCTTCAAAGCATTAAGATGAGCAAATTTAGGTGGATTAACATCTAGGGAGCATTCTGTTCAGTTCAGTTTATTCTTGTAAATTACTTTCACTAAGTTCGGGGAATCAGAATGGTTACACAAATGTACAACTAAAACATGGTAACCATACAACACTTACATTGTTATTTAATTTTTATGCTTCAATTTTGGAGTTTTGGTTGCCAGTTTTGACCTTCCTAGTAATTAATTCTTGGCCCAATTTTAGTTCTTTTGGATTCACCTTTTTTCACCTTGCAATAACATAAACTGATGAAAATTGATTAGTAAGTTTTAATGAAGAGCATGTAGGTTATGAATGTTAATGTCTTGAGTGAGTGACACGCATATACAGACAATGGAGTGGACCAGTGCCTGTTTGAATATACATTAACTGCTGCATAAAAGTGTAATGCCTTCAAGGTGAATTTTTGAAAGTTTTAATGCCATTATAATTTGTCAAATCATTGACTAAAGAACCAAATAATATCACTACACACTCTTCAATTTCATCAGCAAAAATTTAAGTCTATAACTGAGTTTGTTTTTTTTTTTTTAAGTTTATATTATGAAGTTGTGTCACTGACCAGAAAGCAGGAGACAGAGCTGGAGGTGGCAGAGTTAAAGATGCTAAGATTTGCACTGGATGTAATGAGGATGGATAAGATTAGAAATGAGTACATTAAAGGGTCAGCTCAAGTTGGATGGTTGGGAGACAAAATCAGAGAGGCGAGATTGCGCTGGTTTGGACATGTGCAGAGAAGAGATGCTGAGTATATTGGGAGAAGGATGCTAAGGATAGAGCTGCCAGGGAAGAAGAAAAGAGGAAGGCCTAAGCGAAGGTTTATAGATGTAGTGAGAGAGGACATGCAGGTGATAGGTGTAACACAACAAGATGCAGAGGACAGAAAGATATGGAAGAAGATGATCCACTGTGGCAGCCCCTAACGGGAGCAGCTGAAAGAAGAAGTTATGAAGTTGTGTCAGTAACTAGCAAATTTATATTTTCCCAATCACTCTGGTGTTACTTCTTATACACCTGAGCGATACAGAAAGTGGCACTGGCCACAGCTGGGCACTGCTTGCTGGAAATAAACTTAATATCTCTCCAATTTCTCTTTAGAATACTCCTGTGATCTGGGTTTGAAATAAGGTCACTACCCTTTAGTGTAGAGATTTTATCAAATGGATCACTCCAAAATTGTATTTACCGTAAAAATGCATTTATTTTTCAGATATTACCAATTAACAGCTGGTGGTTTTGAAAATTCTGAACTGCACCTATGCACAGGAAGATGTGCGCCATTACAGTACACTTACTGCTTAAAAATCAACACATTTATTATCTACCCACCACACAAACATCTTAACAATATCTTCATCATTAGCTTAAAATAAATGCATTGTGGTAGGCCGGGGTTCATGCCTGGCCGGGACGCTTCTGCACTCTATATTCAGGAGGAGCAGCCCTGGGCGGTGCAATACCTCCCCTTGGATGCTAGATGGCTGCACCCCTGGGATGGATCGGTGCCTCAATTTCCCGCAGGGCTCCGTGGGAATTGGAGTTGGGTGCAGCCCTGTTGGGTCCTGCTGGCACCGCCAGGGGGTGCTGCAGCTGGGACTCCTGAGCCTGTATGGGCAGCGTATTCACCACACCCGGAAGTGCAGCTGGAACTCAGCAATCAAGCACCTGGAGCACTTCCAGGTGAACTATAAAAGGGGCCAGCAGCCACCACTCTGGGAGGCAGAATCGGGAGGAGGAGGAGGAGGACGAGGTTGCCTGGGAGGAGTGGTGGAGGAAGAAGAAAAGAATTAGTGTGGTTTTTGTGTTGCTGTTTTTGGAACTGTGCTGTGGCTGGGGAACACGTGTCCCCAGATGAAGAAAAATACATTTGTGTTTTATTTTGATGTGTGCCTCCATGTCCATCTATGTCAGGATGGGTGCCTATATAGCGCCTTTTCACAGCATGTACATTATTTATGTAATTTGAATTTTACACAAGGGCGGCACGGTGGCGCAGTGGTAGCGCTGCTGCCTCGCAGTTAGGAGATCCGGGTTCGCTTCCCGGGTCCTCCCTGCGTGAGTTTGCATGTTCTCCCCGTGTCTGCGTGGGTTTCCTCCCACAATCCAAAGACATGCAGGTTAGGTGGATTGGCGATTCTAAATTGGCCCGTGGGTGTGTTTGTGTGTGTCCTGCGGTGGGTTGGCACCCTGCCCAGGATTGTTTCCTGCCTTGTGCCCTGTGTTGGCTGGGATTGGCTCCAGCAGACCCCCGTGACCCTATTCGGATTCAGCGGGTTAGATAATGGATGGATGGATGGAATTTTACACAAATATTTTACTAAGTAAGTAGAGTTAAAAAATTCTCAGAATCATGTTTATTTAGATTAATTTCAGGCAGCTTACATTCTTTACGATCTTACTATGATTCCAATCACTATATTTGTGCAGTGTATGCTTTTAAGTATAGAGAACATACTTTTCATTATAAAGGATGCTTGCTTCAAATATTTAATACAACAACAACAACATTTATTTATATAGCACATTTTCATACAAAATGTAGCTCAAAGTGCTTTACATAATAAAGAATAGAAAATAAAAGACAAAATAAGAAAAACAAAATAAATCAACATTAATTAACATCGAAATAAGAGTAAGGTTCAATGGCCAGGAAGGACAGAAAAAACAAAAAAACTCCAGACGGCTGGAGAAAAAATAAAATCTGTAGGGATTCCAGATCATTAGACTGCCCAGTCCCCTCTGGGCATTCTACCTAACATAAATGAAACAGTCCTCTTTGGATTTAGGGTTCTCATGGAAGGGCTTGATGATGATGATGGTCACGTAGACTTCTGCCTTTAAATCCATCCATCATTGTTGGAGCATCATGAAGCTTTGAGTAGGTAGGCTTTAGTATAAAGTGTGAGTTTCAATATGTAATAGAACCATTTCACTAAACAGCATACAGTACACAATTCTCTCTGTGGTTTCACTATTGAGTGCATGTATGTGCTTTAGCAGGGATTGCATGCAATGGAATAAATTATGTTCTAAACAGCAGCTCACAAAACACAGCTTTGGATTTTTAAAGGTGTTAAATAGTGTGTTTGTGTGTATCAGAGAGAAAGAGAAAGTGTGAGAAAAAGAGGAATAGTATGAGCATTTTAATACAGGGACTGATTTGTATAAAAAGTGGCACATTATGGTTGGGTGTAAATAGGAGCTCCAGACATAGAAATATAGGTGTGAGAAAGAGAGAAGCAGAGTGCACTGAACAACTGAACAGATGTGACTGACTATCATCACAATGCATACATTTGAATAAAAAACGCACACTGTAACACTTCTGTTTCAACGTATGCATGTGTATATGAGAGAGAGAGAGATAGGTATATATATATATATACAGTATCAGTCAAAAGTTTTAGAACACATCAGTTTTTTCAGTTTTCTTCAAATTTAATCAGTTGAAATGCAATGAATGACCTAAAATGGTGAAAAGGTAAGCAGTAGAGTACCAGAGGTTTACATTTAAAGTTTAGGTTAGCAAAAACTGAAAAAAGGAAATTTCAGAATGTTATCAATGGACCTTCTTCATGAAATAACTAATAGGTTACAACCTACAGATGTTCTGCAGCAATCAAAGTAAATTAAGCCTTGCAAGTTGAAACAAACCATTTGCACAGGTGTCCCAACTTCTGTTGATTACTTCAAAACCCTCTGTCTGTCTTAAAGCAGAGTTGGAACACACTGTACTACTACACCCTCTGAAATACTACTTGGGCAGTATTATAACGTAGAAAGTTGTAAATTCCAGTGATAGTGGCACAAAAACGGCAATTAACAAATTAAATGAGACAGAGCATTTTACCTTTAGAAGTGTAGGCCTTTTTTTAGAGAAACTGCAAAAAAGAAATAAATAAATAAAAACTGTCAGTGTGTATGGTGTCTTAAACAATTCAAAAGCAAATGGAAAGTGGAAGAAACTTTGATGAGACGAGATCTGGCAGACCCATACTCACAGCCCAATCAGAAGACAAGTTTCTGAGGGTCACCAGCTTGTGTGATAGGTGCCTCACAGAACAGCAGCTTCAATAACAGCTTAACAGTGGTGGAAAAAGCAAGTCTCAGTTTCTACTGTGAAGAGGAGACTTTGTGCTGCAGGTTTGACAGGGCAAGTGGCAGTAAGAAAGCCATTCCTTAAAGAACAAAAGAGGGCCTTGAAATACCAGTTGTGAACTACTACAGATTGGAACAAAGTCTAATGGACCGATGAATCAAATTTTGAAAATCTTCAGTTCATCACACAGGGTGTTTGCATGTCGTTGAGTTGGTTAAAGGATGGTTTAGTGGTGTGTGACACCAACTGGAGAAAGTGTGAAGGTCTGGGGTTGTTTTGCTGGAGGCAGAGTTGGCAACTTGCACAGAGTGACTGGCATTCTAAATCAAAAGGATTACCACAGTTTATATCAGCAAAAGACGGCTACTTCGATAAATCAAACATTTTGTAGTTACAATCTTGTCAGCCTTTTTTGCAAAAAAAAAAAGGGCCAAGCACCCCTAATATAAAGTAGGCAACCTGCTTTCTAGAATCCTAGAATATTAAAATAGACTTCTTGGGCATTTGTGATAATCAAAGGGCATATGAAGATACTATGTGGTATTCAATTTGGTGATCAATTTATTGGGTCCTTGGCAGGATCAAGAAGAGCTAGAACCACCTACAGTATATTCCTGGCTGTTCTACCACAGACGGTAGAATGCTTAAAGACACAAGGGTATTTGAGATTTAGAAAAGACTGCAAGAATAACTTGGTCAAAAATACTACAGAAGATCAATACCAGGAAGTCAAATGTTCTGGTGACAAACAAAACCAGCTACATTCAATGTCAAAAAAATTAACCAGAAGGTCAGAAACCCAAAAATGACTAACAAAGACTTTCATCACAAGTTTAAAAGGTTATACACAATCTTTGACGCTGCTATACCTTTGATGATGGCTTTCATATTACTTACTGCATGTGTGATGTATTTTCACTTAACTTCTCTTCACAACCAATCATCTTAATGATAGCACCCAAGAAAAAACAAAATGGTATTACAGTAACAATCAAAATATGAACAAAAAAAGACCGAATTAAATATCAATCCTAGGAAGGAGACACTAATGAAACTTAAATCTCCATGATTCAAAACCACATTAAAAAAGCTAGGAGAAAAGTTTTTCTGTACAGAAATAAATTATTAAAGTGTCACAAATCATAACATAAGCATCTCCTGAGTCTGTAAATCTCTATAATATATTTTTCAAGTTTATGTGTGTGTTTGTGTGTTTTATTTCCTACAAACACATTGTTATATAAAAACAATCTTACTGAAAATAAATTGAGATTCACAAGTGGGCGAGATGCTAAATATGTTTAATAACTAAAGAACGAAACTCTTTGAATACCAGCAAGGGGCTTCTTCCTAATGTATGTGATATTCTTAGTAGCAAAAGCCTGCAGTAGAGCTGAGTAGATTCCTGCTTACTTTATCTCCGAAGCGCTCTATTTTAGCTAGCCATGGTTTTGACTTTGATATAAAATGACTCCGCATGACATAATTACTTAAGATCCTGAGGCCAGAGTTCATTTTTAAAAATTATTCAGTGTCCTTCAAAGCATACAAATTTAAGACCACAGAACTCTGAAGGCCTGACCCTCAGTAACAGACTGAGACACAAACTTTATTTCCTCAGAGACCATATTAAATTAAAAGAGGGAAAAAAAGGACTTGAAGCAGTGCATGGTAGAATTCATATTCTTGTGGGTGAGTGGCTGTGAAAGGTGTCTGACATTTCAGAAAGGTACTTTAAAAAATGTAACCAGCACTTTAGAAACATTTTGCAACTGCTTCCTTTAAAGGTCAAAAAATGTTATATTGTAGATGATTAGCAAAAACACTTCTTTCAATGCCCCCTTGCAAATGTAGTCAAGGTAAGTAAAACATCCATCCATCCATCCATTTTCTAACCCGCTGAATCCGAATACAGGGTCACGGGGGTCTGCTGGAGCCAATCCCAGCCAACACAGGGCACAAGGCAGGAACCAATCCTGGGCAGGGTGCCAACCCACAGGACACACACAAACACACCCACACACCAAGCACACACTAGGGCCAATTTAGAATCGCTAATCCACCTAACCTGCATGTCTTTGTAGGAAACCGAGCGCCGGAGGAAACCCATGCAAACTTATGATTGTAATATTTTAATCTTTCAGTGTTCACAGCATTTCTCCTTTATTCCTTGGAACAAACAAAATATTTGGCAGAATCTAAAGAAGCTGATTTTAAGTTTCTATCTGAGGGAAAGCAGCTCTGCATGCCTGAACAAATGAACTATACTGAGGTCAGCTAACTAATCACGGCAAAGTAATCTACACATTGAAATTAGGAAATTTTAAATGTATCATGTACAATTTTAAAGAAATGGTCAAACATATTGACTCTACTTAGAAATGGTAAAAGGTGAAGATAAAGAAGAGGAAGATACCATTTTTAAGGAAATTTTCTGTTCTTGTTACAGGTCACATATCATATTTGTCACTATGCTAATGAAAGGGAGTTGGAGCTTTCTTGGCTTTGTAATTGCTTTTCTGCTTTGGTCTTACTCACTGGTTATATTTAATGCCTGCTGCATTTTAAAAAAAAAATCATACCAAGTAAAATTGGAGAATATGGATGATACTTACTTCCCTCCCAATGCTGCTAGGAGAAGCTCCTACTCAGAAAGGGATTTGGTATATCTGATAATATATTAATCATGGTTAATGACAATGCAACCTGTTGTCTTTCACAAAACTTTTAAATTAATTTCATACTTTTTACATAGTAACAGTTTATAGACAACAAATTAACATTTTAATATATATCCTGGTACTATGGCCAGAAGTAGTGTATACGATGCACAGGTTACCTCTGTTTCATTTGAAGACAAAGCACAATAGCCACTCTTTAATAAATAATTAAGTATGTGTGAAGCATGAAACGTGTGCATGATTTATTTAAAACATATTTTAGGAGGGTTTTTTGATTTTGCTTGCAGATAAGATTAATGTTGCTCTGTTGCACATTGTTCAGATATGCAATTAAATTTTGCACATGTGACACTACTACTACTACTACTACTACGATTAACGTTACTTAGTTCGCATTGAGTGGGCTTCCAGGTATAAGATCATTATTGTTATAAAGTAACAAGCAAGACAGGAAAATTACAGGAGTTATGTAAGAAACATACTGTACAGTAAATATTTAAACACAATGGGCAACAAAACATTTTGATTGTGATTTGGTCTCTGTTTTCCTCAGTCACAGAGGACACAATCATACTAAATTTATTTCCCCTTAAATCTTGATCAACTAGTTGACTTTTTGGATGTTTCAGTTTTGATCATTGCAATAAAGTACATTATAGAGATTCTGGTTTTTAATCTGATAAGATCAACAAAACCAAATCCAGTACTGGGAAATTCTTCAAGTGTTTGTATACACTTTTGTATTTAAAATCCATTCTCTTCCTCACTGGCAGTGCCACACAGTCAGACTTTAAGTCAAGCTGCAGTAGCAGTAGCACTTAGTCGTTAAGTGAAGAGCTTTGAAGGGAAAAGGCTTTACCTAGCTCATATGTTTCTAGTTTATGTTCAAAATAACATCTATAATCAGAATTAATTTGTAATAATGCATTTGTTTTTTAGCTGTTGTGCACTAGTCTGAATCACTAAAACAATAATGATACATAGCCATTGTCTAGTTCCCATTTACTGTACGGAATAGACACAAACCTTTGTCATATTTTTTAGGTTCCACTGACAAATAAATAAAAAACAGTGCGCTCACCATTTTATATCTTGTAATTCTCCCTATTCCATGTTGTGCATTTAAGTAGCTTTCTCTATAGGTACAGTTTAATGATTAAAACAATTCTGATCTTGCCTTGCTAGCCAAAATCACTTGCTTAGATAGTCAAATGCATTGCTATATGTATGGCTTCTTGTGCTGTGCATGTCTCTTTCATTCATTGAGGTCACATTTGCGCTCTACACTCCCCAAGCTAAACACCAAGCACCTAAATTCCTCATCAGTGTAATGGATATCTCTACACAAGTGAGATCAAGATGATTAAATACTGAGCTTCCCGTAATGCATAATGCCATGCATACTGATATCATTCAGACCAACTGTTCATTATTTTTAGAACCATTTCTTGAAAATGATATTTAAAAGTCTTAACAGAGAGAGCTAAGAGTCCAAAGATATTTGTGAAGAACTTTAGTGAAATAGACAGATTAATGTTGTTAATGCAACAGTGGCTAAGGGGATTTCAGCATGGAAGTCAAGGCAATAAACATCATCATCTAGAGTTAGCTGTAGATGAAAATGAAAACTGTGATGTCTATGTGTTGATTTGAATATCTGAATTATTTTACTGCAAATATGGGTCTAAAGCAGAGGTTTACAAAGTTGATTCTGGACAGCCATAGTGGCTGTAGGTTATTGTTTCATCACAGTTACTAAATGTTTTATTGCTTTTGAAACACTTATTGTTTAAACAACATTTTTATGCATCATTTTAGGTAAGAACCCTCACTCTCAATTGCTTATTTTAGTCTTAGACAGCTGCATTTGCCATTTTTAATTGTCCCTTATTAGCAATAAGATGAAAATGACAAACAAACCAACAGTTCTCCATCTAATTTGTGTCTATTTATACAGGTGTGTATTCATTGTGAACTATCTGGTTTTATACAATTTTGGAAGGAAATTAAAGAGAAACAAATGTGAAGGGCTGAGAGTTACTCATCAGCTCCAGGCTACAAATCATCTGAATGATATCCATGGAACGAAAAATATGTACACTGTAAGACTGACCTGACATGTCAGAATGAAAACACTAACAAGCCTTAACATTAAATAAGATCTGTTTTATGGATGGATAGGTTTCTAATTAAGCAATCAGGTTGGAACAAAAACCTGCTGCCATGATGGCCCACCAGTCTGAAGACCTATGGTGTTGAGTGGTACAACTTTACCACATCTACACAATGCGTGCTTTCTAAAATTATTTCTCCTTGTGACTCAAATACTGCATGAGGTGCACTTAACAGACATTCCAAAAGATCCAAGATAAATGACAATTAACTACCAAGCCATTACCAGTGGTTATGTTAATCTTCAATTCAAATCTTCCTTTCCCAATAGTAGTGGTAAATAAAATATTTGAAGAGTTTGACAACTATGTCAACAATATGAAATGGCTATTTCCAATCACCAGTCCTCAACACTGAAATGATCACTTACAGAGTGTCACCGGAGAGAGAGTTTTCATAAAAAGAGCAAATTACATAATTTCTAAGGAGAGAATATGTACAGTAATCCCTCCTCGATCGCGGGGGTTGCGTTCCAGACCCCCCCGCGATAGGTGAAAATCCGCGAAGTAGAAACCATATGTTTGTACAGTTATTTTTATATATTTTAAGCCCTTATAAACTCTCCCACCCTGTTAACATTATTAGAGCCCTCTAGACATGAAATAACACCCTTTAGTCAAACGTTTAAACTGTGCCCCATGACAAGACAGAGATGGCAGTTCTTTCTCACAATTAAAAGAATGCAAACATATCTCATCTTCAAAAGAGCGCCATCAGGAGCAGAGAATGTCAGAGAGAGCGCTGGCTAACAAAAACAAACAATCAAAAAATCAATACGTTCTTTTAAGTATACAGAAGCACCGCGATAAAGCAGCATTTTGTAGAGGAGCGTCCGTGTCCTCTGTGCAAACAGCCCCTCTGCTCACACCCCCTCCGTCAGGCAGAGAGAGTGAGAAAGATAGAGAGAAGCAAACAAGCACGGCGCGGGAAGCATATCTTATATCATTGAGGAGTTTTAGTTAATATGTAATACATGCTCTGATTGGGTAGCTTCTAAGCCATCCGCCAATAGCGTCCCTTGTATGAAATCAACTGGGCAATCAAACTGAGGAAGCATGTAACCTAAATTAAAAGACCCATTGTCCGCAGAAAGCGGCGAACCAGTGAAAAATCCATGATATATATTTAGATGTGCTTACATTTAAAATCCGCGATAGAGTGAAGCCGTGAAAGTCGAAGCGCGATATAGCGAGGGATTACTGTATATGTATACAGTACATGTATTGGTATTGGTCAGAGCACAGGGTCACCCATTGTACAGAGCACCTGGAGCAATTTTCAGGTTAAGTGCGTTGGGCCTTTGAGTAAGGCCCTTAACACTAGATTTCCTGAAGACTAAGAAGGAAGTCATAATCCTGGCCTCCCTTAAATCTCTTCACACCTCTCCATCAATGTCTTTTGTTTTGTAAATTTGTTGATCAGCGCAAAGAGTAAGCAGCCAGCTGTCCCATCCCCCACTTTGACAGAGCTCAGCTCACAGGCAAAAAGTTCTCCCAGCTCAAGCCAAGGCTCCATATCTGAGTGTGGGGTGCCTGGAGTTGCATAGGGTAAATAATATAGTATATTGTTATTTTGAATGCATGCATTTCATGTGTGTTCTGTGTCTACAAAGTTCTGGGTAAGTGTAGGATGAAAGGAAATGCAAGAAATGCTGAACACATACCTAAAGCATCACACTTTTTTCCATGTTATACTAAGAATGATGATAAGTGTATTATGTGTTAAGACTTTAGTTCAAATATCAAATAAACACGTGCGCTTTTGTTCAATTTGTTGTGTTACAGAAATGAGGTCAAAGTCCAGATGATTACTATGAAACCTAAATCAAAATGATAATCAAAACCTCCTACTCAAAATATAACTGACAGTAGTATGTTTACTAAAATACTGCATGTTTCTTAAAAGACTGTTAAACAATTAAGCTCTTACAAAGGTTTTTAACATAACCTAGTGCTGTAATCTGAATAATTATAGACCAATTTCAAACCAGCCATTTCTTTCAAATACATTTGAGGAGACAGTAGCTGCACAGGTACATGCACCTCTTATGGATACTTATTTGAACAGTTTGAGTCTGGTTTCCACACTTTCCATAGGACAGAGGACAGAGACAGCTTTGGTTAAAATTACTGATGACCTGCTAATGGTTGCTGATTCTGGGCTGTTGACCATTCTGGTATTACTAGACATGAGTGTGGCCTTTGATGCAATCTCTCATAGCATTTATTTTTAGATAGATTAGCCTCTACTGGAATCAGTGGTATCTCCTACACTTGGTTTGCTTCATATTCGTCTGGTCATACACAGTTTGTTCAACTTATGAATTTTAGATCACAACCCACCCCAGTCACTAGTGTTCCCCCAGGCTCTATTTTGGGCCTTCTTTTATTTATTATTTACCTTCTACCACTTGCCAATATTTTCACCTTTGTAATATAAACCGTTTTCATCCATTTCTTACACCTAATAGTACTGCTATCCTTGTACATGCTTTGATAATATCTTACACTGATTAATGTAATTCTATACTAGTTGGCCTTCTTCACAAGCTTTTGAATAGGCTTCAGCTGGTTCAGTATTCTGCTGCTTCTGATATTACCAGAACTACCTCCATAGAACTCAACAAATATTTAACGGTTAACTTGTCTCCCCCTAAATGCATCCATTCATCCAATCATTTTTTTTATCCATTTGCCCAGTTCAAGGTCGAGTGGAGCCTATGCCAGTTTTGCCTGATACTTATTATAAGAGGGATCCAATTCTACATTAGTGCACAAAATTAAACATGGTCAGTAAAACTCCCAATATTTCAAAAATTGCAGACAATCAGACATTCATTAATAACAAAATACTCTCATATTGGCCTGAACCCATGATGTAATAGCGAGGTAAACGTTACAAATTCAGACACATTTCTAGTAATCAAAAATGATCAACTGCATCTTGCTAAACATCCATTCATTTAATATTGTTTTCAGCATAAAGAAATTTGAGCATAAATTTGAGGGTGTCACTCTTGTCACTTTGCCAATGTTCATTTGCCATCTGTTTTTCACAGAGAAAACTGAGCTTAAAGCTATACCGTAAAACTTTACCTAAAAGCAGTATGCTGCCAAATTAAAGTGTTGTTAGAATAATCAGCTATCATTAAAAAAGATACATGCATACTGTCTACAGCATTTAAATATTAAATGGCCACTTAGAATGTAAGCAGGAGTATTTTTAAAAACACATTATCAAAATAGTGTGTAAAGGTCATTTGCTTGAATAAATTCAGATTTGTTGTTAGGCACACTATATTTTTATAAGAATGGGAATAAAATCAGAGCCTAAAGGCCCTAGCTTTCATTTCAATTCATTGCCTCGAGTCAGTGGCTGATGAAGAAATATCATTGTCTCGTCTCTTATAATTACATCACACAAAAAAATCCTGAATAACTTTCAGCTACTTTTATGCATTCCTATGGAGAACCTCAAGACAGCTAGGGCCAGTCAATATAAAATTAATTAAGTTTGATGTAGCCTGAAGGACATCAGCTAGACACTCTACTCATGTTCAGCATGCAAATGGTCTTGGATTGTTTAAAAAAAAATTAAAATGGTGAGTAATTACGGAATAACCACTGTTAAAGAAAGCTCTCAAAGCTTTTCATGTGGGACTTGTTCATTCTTTGTGATGTCACTTATTTCATTGGTTTTAATTGCTACCTAAAGCATAATTTAACATCATTTAGTCTTTAAAGGTTCCTAGGATTATCTACTGTGAGTCATTTCACTAAAAATATCAAATTGTTGTAAAAGGATTCCTTTTAAACTATTTGTGGTTTATTAGAAAAGTTCAGCATGTTCCCATTTGAAAAGTAAAAATGTGCATGTCTTTGCAGACCATAGCTCTCTCCTCATTGCCTAACCCTTTAAATCTTACATTTCAAAATGACAATGTAATTAATATGTTAAATTTATATAAATTACCCAAATGATAGCATTAGTCATATCTAATAAATGCTTAGCTCCTGCTGCAAAAATCCTTTATACAATATTTTACATTTGCTGCTTGATATATATTTCCATCTAGACCAAGACAAGTACAGAACAGGATTTCATTTACCAGCCATTCAAACATACCAATGTTTTGTATATTTCTTCTATTATATTTCTTCAAATTGATAAATAATATTTCCATAAGAACAAATGTACATACAATTATACACACAGTACAACATTGTAGTGAAATGCGTTGTGGCTAAACTCCAGAATGGTGAATTAAACAAGAATGTAAAGAGACAATAAACATTGATACACAACTTTATAAATAAAAATCATTATAGTATGTGATATCATTATAGTATGTGATAGTATGCATATTAAAATTATAAAAACATAATAAATTAACATCTTAACTTAATTAACTTAATATAAGAGAATTAACAATAGGGTATCATGTAGCTCTATGTACCATCCTCAATTAGGATTCAGATGGACTGTGAAAAGAAACTCCTCTTCAGTCTCTCAGGACTGGTCTTCAGCCAGAACAGAGAAGAGGCCATTGTTGGGATGACTGCTATCACCGATACAGTAATTTTCTCTACCCTGGTCCGACATCTCTTGATGCAGATGTCCTGGAAGTTGTAGGATGCACACCCAGCAATGGGTTTAGCTGACTACACCCCTCTCTGTAGAGGTTTGTGGTCCTGCTGTGTTCTGTTCCCAAACCAGGCAGTAATATTGCCAGTCAGGATACTTTCAATGGTGGATATGCACAAGTTTTTTAGTATCTTGGAGGATAGTCTAAAATCCATGAAGCACTAAAAACATTGTTATGCCTTCATCACCATGGTGTCAATGTGCTTGAGCCAGGTCAGGACCCCTGTGATATGGACACTGAGGTTTTTAAAACTGTCCACCCTCTCCAACTGAGTGCTGCTAATTCTGTTGTGCCTCTGCTGTATTCTCCCAAAGTCCACAATCAGTTCCTCTTTAAAAGTCAGTCAGTTCACATATTGTAGTTAACCAAATCCCTTTGAGTGATGTATTAATTTAATAAAATGGTTAAATTAAATAATTACACATGTCTAATATATACTGTACACCTCTGGAATTAGCAAAGGCTCATATAGAAGGAAAAACATTTTGTTTTAAAATGCTTTTTAACAAATAATACCACTGAAACCTTCATAATAAGGTGACTTTTTCTGCATTTATCACCATCTATAGTAATAGCTTTATTTTCCTTCTACTTTATAATACACATTTTAACTTTGATGTATAGCCAGGACGACTCTTCATCAATATATTTAACTTGCTGTCCAGTAGTTATGCAAATGTCATTGATGTTCCCAATAACACAGATTTTGCCATAAATTGTATTTTTTAATGCCATGTTAGACAAGTGATAACCTTTACATCGATAATGACTATTTAACCATGGACCACTTTCACTGCTGGCTCATTTTTTATTGTTACTCACTAGCTTACAAACCTATGAAGCAAACAAAAAATATATATTGTCTTGATATCCATTTAACACACTATCTATGTTTCAAATTCTTGCTATAACAATCTTTGTGGTCACTTCATGTTTGTGATGCACACTTTTTGTGATATTTACCTTGTTTCATTGATTTCTGATTTCTTAATATCCATCAATCCTCTTAATCATTCTTAAAAACGCACTGATTTTACTATAGTGTTTTGAAGTACATGTGCAACTATGGTGTGGGTTGAGAGGGAATACAAGCAGAAAACATAAGCAGAGATAAAAGTTTAGAACAGGAGTCTCAAAGCCAAATCTTGGAGGTCTACATTGGCTGCAGGTTTTTGTTCCAGTCACTTTCTGATCTGGTAACCACTGGAGCATACATTTTCTGCCTTAACTGAGCTGGTTTTTTTTTAAATTGAGAACAGAATTGTTTCTTTTTTCCTTTCCTTTCCTTTCCTTTCCTTTTCCAGAAGCCAAACTCAGTGGTCATATCCACAGTTCCTGGAAAGCCATGCAGCAGAAACCTTTAGGTTACATTTTTAGTCTGTTAAGGATTTCAATCATATTGCATTTTGTCTAACTGCTCTCAGTAAGGTGAAATCATTCTAGTATGCAAACCCTTTAGCTATCCCCAGACTTTCAGAAAGAGGAATCAGTTATCTCTCTGTGTAACAATATCTAATGTCCTATATGTTGACCTATTTATATTAGATTAACCACTTTATGCTAAATGTATTTTTCTAAATTTATACACTATAAATGCTTTATCTAACAAAGGATTGTTAGCACACCAGTGATTACAGTTCAAGATGCACTGGGTGCTCTGAAGGCGTCTTTGTTAAATACATTTCTTATATATTGATGGAGTCTGAAGAATCATTAAATGCATGAGTGCTGAAGCAGAATGAGGTTGGATTTTTTTCTAATAGCCACTGTTTCCATTTCAACCAATTAGAAGTCAAATTATGCTATTAATGAAACATGTTATATAATTCTATAGCTTGCTATTCCTTTAATTCTGCCACACGACACTTAACTAAAACTTAATTTTCTTTTAGATGAGAGCAACATTAAAAACTTTTGCTTCACAGAGCAGATCAGTATTTCTAAGACTTTCACCTTTTTTTAACATTTTATTGAAACAGATATTATAGAATGGGCAAAAATATAGCTTCAAGTTAGCTGGTTGCCTATTGGCTTGCTTTGCATCTCATGAGTTTTTGGCTGCTAGTAAACAAAAAACTGTAGCCACTTTGGCAAGCCAATCTTTATTGAGTGTACAGTGGAACCTCGGTTCACGACCATAATTCATTCCAAACCTCTAGTCGTAAACCAATTTGGTCGTGAACCAAATCAATTTCCCCCATAGGATTGTACGTAAATACAAGTAATCCATTCCAGACCGTATGAACTGTATGTAAATATATATTTTTTTAAAGATTAAGCAAAAATATAGTTAATTACACCATAGAATGCACAGTGTAATAGTAAATTAATGTAAAAACATTGAATAACACTGAAACAAAACACCCAGGCTCCCTGCTCAGCTGCACGCGCAGGCTCGCTCTCTCTCAGCAGCACGCAAGCCCGAGCGCTCGCTCTCTCTCTCTCTCTCTCAGCAGCACGTGCTCTCTCTCCCTCTCTGTAACATTGCAGCAGTTCGCGCTATAGCCTTGCAAGCCGATCACTGTATAAACAATTTATTTTGATGAGTTTTAAGCACGGGGGGGAGGGGGTAGTGGGAAGGAACATTTAAACAAATCCAAACTTTATTTAAAAACCAACAACAACAACCAAGAAAATAACATTACAGGTGTTTGCGCTATAGCCTTGCAACTGCTACATAAATACTTTTTTTAATGAGTTTTAAGCACAGGGGGAAAAAAATGAACATTTGAAAAAGGTGAAAAGTAACACCGCAACAATTCACGCTACGAACTGAAAAATGAACATTTGAAAAATTCGTAATACAAAAACTAACCTTTCATGAGTCGAGTTCTGGCATGAAGTGAGGAGGAACTGGGTGGAGAGGAGGTTACAGTTTTGAGGGAGAGTCTGGCTCCACGATGGAGGGATGTTTCCCTTCAGGTGGTTTCTCTCATTTGATTTCTTGGGTTTCTGGTGTTTTTAGCTGTTTAGCTGGTGGGAGCGAAAGCCTCATGCAGCCATTCCAAAAACAAAGTCCTTGTGACCCAACCCTTCGTGTTTGACCTCCACATCACTGGCAGTCTGGCTTTGTTTACATTGTGCTGCTTAAAAGCACAAGGGTTCTCAAATTGGTAAATGAGTAAACTGGTAAACAGTTTTTCCACCTCTTCCAGCACTTGAGGTCTCTGCCTCGTTAACGCTGTAACTCCTTTTGCAACATCAGCTGCTTTAATAGATTCTTTCTGCTTTAGAATAGTCGAAATCATAGGTTTTGACTTCTTGTACTCGGCGGCAAAATCAGTAACACGAATGCCATGCTCAATACATTTCAATAATTTCTTTTTTTTACTTCAATTTCAATTTTCTGCAAAACTTTCTTCTCACCACTCTTCACTTTCTTAGAAGCCATAGCTAACTGCAAAAGCACACGAAATACTGTAGCACACAAAGAGGTCACAGATAAAGCATGCACGTCTCACTGAGAACAATGAACAGGGAGAGGCTCAACACATGCTTAAATACAGTAATCAGCGTGTACGAACCGGAAGGGAAATGAAATAGAGCACAAAGAGTTCACAGGGAAAGCATGCACGCATGTGCAAGCACGCACGTCTGACCGAGAACAATGCAACACGTGCGGAAATCATCAGCGTGCACAAACCGAAAGGGAAACTGGCTTGTTTGTATACCGAGTGTGTGGTCGTGAACCGAGGCAAAAGTTTGGCAAACTTTTTCGACGTAAACCGAGTTGTAAGTGTACCGAGACGTTCGTGCTCAAAAAATACATGTGCAATGCCACGAAAAGTGCCTGCTGACACTTTAGTATGCAAGCAATGGTATGTGCATTCTTGCTCCGATGTAGAAGGGAGCTGAGTTTACCTCTGTTACAGCGCATCTATGTGAAAACAGCAGTATCAGATGGGAAGGATCCTGAACGAGACTGAGAGAATGAAAAGTGAATTACAAAAAACCAAAGGTAACCTTTACAAGTACCATAAATTACACCGGCTGTTACAGACTGAAATCAAATGTACAGTATGTTTTTATTCTAAAATAGTAAGACTAAGAGCAGTTTACTTCTCAAAACGGAGTGGTGCACGATCGAACTCGAGACCTTTTGATTCCCAGGCAGGAGCTGATTCTATTGCGCTATGGAGGCAGTCATAATAAACAAGTGTCAATGTCGCATGTTAAGGAGGCTTTTTGTTTCTGCATTTATATTTTTGAATAAAAGTGCAATTGTTGTGTTAGATTTGTACCTTCTGTGAAAATATTTCTTTGATATTTGGACTTCAGGTTTCATACAATATATACTTTATGCCTACATTTTGTCATCTACTAGTAGAATATAAAAAACGTTTCTGTTTTAACAAGGTGTTTACACAGATTACTGTAGAAATGGAACAGACATGAAATGAGTGTGTTCCAAACAACGATCTATTATTTCCACTCTAAAACTCCTATTCACTCCCAGAAAATCAATCAAGGCATGAGCTGGGACAAGTTTTTGCACGTTCTAAGTCGTGGGGGGATGGAATAGCCGGCTGCTTGCAGCCTGATTTTTATCACCACATTTAGATGACAAAAGACGCTGGTGGAGAGCTGTGAACGATTTTAAGAAGCGATTTAAGGCGGACGGATTTACGAGTTTTTTCGTAGGCTCTGGTAATTCGAGTGTTAAAACTCATTTTAAAAAAACTGTTTACAACGATCGGGCTGTAAGGCTAAAATAGCGTGATCTTGTTACTTTTTTGGTTGCTTGTGGTTGGTTTTTTAATTAAAGTTCGGATTTGTTCAAATGTTCCCCTCTGTTCAGAGAGAGAGAGAGCGAGCGAGCCAGCGCAGAGAGAGAGAGAGCGAGCGGGTGCTGCTAACAGTGGGTGGGGGAGTTGTGCTACAGAGAGAGAGCGCGAGCGAGCCTGCTAGTGTAGCTGAGCAGGGAGCCTGGGTGTTTTATGTCAGTGTTATTCAATGTTTTTACATTATTTTATTATTACACTGTGCATTCTATGGTGTAATTAACTATATTTGTGCTTAATCTTTACATATATTTACATATTTACATACAGTTTGTATGGTCTGGAACGGATTAATTGTATTTACATACAATCCTATGGGGGAAATTGCTTCAGTTCACGACCAACTTGGTTTATGTCCAGAGTTTTGGAACGAATTATGGTTGTGAACCGAGGTTCCACTGTACTTGTTACTTGAACTCAAAGTAGCGTTGGCTGACACTGTCATCTCTGTAAGTAAATAACCGTCATCGTAGTAACAGAAGCAATGACTTAGTGGGGAAAAAAACAACTTCATAGTGGAAAAGAGAAGGGCTCAGCAGTACATAGGCAGAAAGTTAAGAAAACTGTCATGATTGCTACTATGAGGTGTACATCTGCAGGAGATGCCAGCTGATCCAGCACCTCGAGGTCTGGGTTGCTGAACTGGAGATGGAGTTGTCTGGTTTCATTGTAGTAAAAAATTGGCTGGCCCTAACCTGGCATCCTTTAGAGAGATAAGGTGCAAACCTAAGTTGGCACGGAAGGAGATTCCAGACAAAGCAGGTAAAGATAGGTGGGTCATGGTCACAAGGCACAATTTGGGTGCACACTGTCCGGGGGCATCAACCCGTTGAAGTGTCAAACCGTTTTCAGGTCCTTGCGAAGCTGGACAGTGTCTCTGAAGATTCTGAGGTGGTTGGCAGGTATGAGAAGCCCTAACAGGCCACCTCAAAACCATTTCCCAGAAACAGAGTGGTAGTGACAGCTGAGAACTCAGTCCTTATGGAGATTGAACTGCAGGTCTGCTCCAGAGACAGAGAGTCTTGCACAGCATGTTGCCTTCCAGGTGCACATTTGGGAGACCTACTGGGAAGGCTGATAGGGGTGAATCCAGTCGTCATTGTCTATTTTGGAACAAATGACATAAATAAGGGTAGTCTGTCAGTTTTGAGATCCAAATTTAAAGAGTTAGGTGCCAGGCTGCAGAGCTGAACTGACAAGGTAGTCTTCTCTGAAGTTCTGCCTGTACCACATGCCAGTCCAGGTAGAACACAGAAGAACAGAAGGCTTAATGTGTGGTTAAAATCTTGATTAGGGTATAACGTATTGGTTTATTATGCATTGGGTCTGCTTTTGGCACAAATGAGACCTGTTCCGCTGCGATGGGTTACATCTGAACCGGAGTTGCACCAGTGTACTGGGGAGGCATACGAGTAGATTAGTCGAGGATTGTTTAAATTAGGGTATTTGGGTAGTGAGTTTAAGACAGGCCAAGCTTAGAACTGAACATGAAGAAACACAAAACAGTGTAAAAATAAAAAAAAGCTAGTAATGTAAATCCTAACGCAATGTTTAAATGCAAAAGTATAATGAGTAACACATAAAAATAGCTTCACTTAATACTAGAAGTATCAAAAGTTATATGTAGTGTAGCATAATTATGACATTACAGCAATAATAGAAACCTGTTTAAATAACAAAGATGGAGATGAATATAACATAGTGGGATACACATATTTTTGGAAGAACAGAAAGATAGAAAAGGAGGTGGGGTTGCTGTTTATGTAAAACATATTTTAAACACAAGTCCTCTTCGTTTGGGCGATAAGCCCCATCTTAGTGAAGACATGTGGCTTCATCTGGAAAGCATTAGGAAAAGAGGCCTTATTTTATGAGTGTGTTATAGGCCGCCCAATGCAGAGAATATTTTCAATGCATATCTTCTGGTAATATTAAAAGGGTATGTATACAGTGGGATATTATAGTCATGAGGCTTTAACTTCCAAAATTTTAACTATGCAAATAGCAGAGCACAAGAGCAGGAGTCTTTAGAAGTAATCAGTGACTGTTATTTAACACAGTATATTAAAGCACCAACACTGGTGAAGCCTGTCTGTATTTAGTATTTTGTAATAATAAAGATAAAATCGAGGGTGTGAACCACTAGGGTCAAGTGACCATAATATTATACAGATCCCAATATAGCTATGTTTACTCAAAATTACCAAAGTTCAGCAGCTCATGTTTGCAAATGGGATTCAGCAAAAGCTAGACACATTGAAATGACTCCAAAGACAAAATATTTTCATTTTAAAAACCTTAGTAAAAATTCAAAATAAAACAGTTCACACAAAAAAGAGAAAATTGATGTAGCAAAGAAAAGAAAAGTTCTGTTTAAAGCTTAAAATTCTTGTTTCATTTCCTCGAGCTTGCTTATACAGTTGAACCATTTCTAAACGATATAAAATAATTTCTAAAAGGTCAGAAAACTGTATGCTTATCCCATTTTATGCTGTAAATGGGTCTTTCAGACCCTGCTAGCACTGGGACCTATTCTAAACAACAACTGTCTAAATTAACACACTGTATCTTAGTTATAGCAGGAAAGTTCTATCTTGTATTAACTTTCAGGGGGTAAAAGGCTTTTTATATTCTATTCAAATTAAGCAAACGCTAATATGAGTTTTACTCAAGGCTTTAATTTTCTAAGATTGGCTCTTACACCCAGCGTTTTGGATGCAAAGACTAAAACATTTAAGTTTAACTTTGGTAGGGCACATTTTGAGCAGATGCATCAAAGGAGGATAGACTGGGAAAATAAAAAACAAATTGCAGTGAGTTAATAAAGAGTACATGTGTATAAGGCATATAAGACTAATAGCTCCAGTGTGAATCCTAGAGCATATGAGAACATGAGATCAACCATTAAGAAGGATATTAGGGAGTCTAAAAGACAGTTAGAGAGAAATATAGAAAATAAGGCAAAAGGCGACCCAGATATTCTTTCAGCATTTTAGTAGTAAAACAAAAGTCAAGGAGGAGGTGAAGTGCATCAGGAATAGTAAAGGAGAATTAAAAAATACAGACAGTAAGAGACTACTAAGGAGTTACTGAGTGATTTACAAATCGTAAAGAGAGAAGTACTGCTTAGGTTAAATAAGCTGAAATCAAACAAATCACCAGGACAAGATAATATTTACACTCGAGTTGTGGTTAGCAAATTCCTATATAAACTCTTGACATATATTTTTAGAAAGTCACTTTGCATTGGGGAAATTCCAAAGGACAGGAAAATAGCAAATATTATCCCATTATATAGAAAAAAAGTGACCGGGCAGATCCAAGCAACTATAGGCCAGTAAGCTTAACTTGCATTACAGGTAAATTAATGGAAGGAACTATTAACGATAAAATTGAGAAGCATGTGGCAAGAACATCAGTTTTACTGAACAGTCAACATGGGCTCAGAAGAGGGAGGTCACGCTTCACCAACATGCTGGAATTCTATGAGGAAGCCACAAACGGATATGATCAAAGTGGAGCATATGATATTATTTATCTTGACTTTCAGAATGCATTCGATAAGGTGCCATATGAAAGTTGAGAGTTGAAGCAGCGAGTTATGGTGCGAGGAACCTCATCAAAACTGGCCGATGTTAAGAGTGGTGTTCCACAGGGGTCAGTACTAGGGCCGCTGCTATTTTTAATATATATAAATGATTTAAAATCAGAATTGGCTTAACATTAAAAGTGGTTTTTCCATAGGGTTCAGTGCTACGGCCACTGCTGTTTTTTATATATATAAATGATTTGTATAAGAATCCAAGTAACAAGCTGATTAAGTCTGCAGATGATAAAAATCTAGGTGGATTGGCAGATAATCTTGAATCCATTGAATCATTACAGAGGGATTTTAGAATATCAGAATATCATTACTGTTATTTTAACAAATACAATGAAATTAGGTGCAGTCCCCGTGGTGTCAAAATATAAATAAATATAATTACAAAAGGATAAGAAAGGATAAGAAGAAATAAGGTAGAACACAAACATTCAACATAAGACCTTATTTGGATAGCCTAAAGGCTTGGGTAGATTTGTGGCAGATGAAATTTAATGTAAGTAAGTATAAAGCATTACATGTGGAAGTAAAAAGCTAAAAATTGAATGTACACCTTATGTGAAAAATTTAAAAGTCATAGTAGACTCTACACCATCAACTTCCAGACAGTGTTCACAAGCCATTAAGAAGGCTAACAGAATGTTTGGTTATATAGGAAGATATGCAAAGTACTATGGAGGAATATTTCGGACAAAATTAAATAAATAAATAAATAAATGCGCAAATAAATAAAAGTACTGTGAACTGTAAGAGTAAATAAATAAATGTGTCATGAAATGAGAGCCTAAATAAATAAATATGTCATGAAATGAGAGCATAAATAAATAAATGTGTAACGAAATACAGTATATTTTTTGTTGCTCATTTATTTATTTCATTTTTCCATAACATTCCTGCAAATCGTCATGAAATACGACTTGAAATAATACTGTCACTTTCACTCGTCAAAGTTGAGATGGTGGGCTCTAAAACGCCCTCTAGTTACTGATTGGTTAATCGATAGCACAAGAATTAATTAGAAAAATGCTTACTACTGCCGATGAAATGGATTCTGCCAAAGATATTACATATTTCAGAGAGAGAACTGAAGATTTATCGGAAGAAATTACAATGTTGGCGGCCCTTTTAGACTCCGATATAGATTAAACTATTTTTTAAATTATCGAAGAACAGGTGGAATGGACTCTAGTACACTCCAGTTCAGGTGATGCAGTACCCTGCTCTGGACGTCCATCCTTTGACATTCCAGCTGAGTCAATAGAACACCTTCTGTTATGCGGTTTAAAAGTACAAAGGCTTTATTTATTTATTAAGGCTTCATTTCATGAACATTTATTTATTTATGCTCACATTTCACTGTACTTTTATTTATTTGCGCATTTATTTATTTAATTTTGTCCGAAATAGTCCTCTATAGAGTACAAGTCCAAGGAGGTTATGCTCAAGCCTTATAATGCACTGATGAGGCCACATCTGAGGTACAGTGTACAGTTTCCGTGTCCATGTTACATAAAGGACATAGTAGTGCTAGAAAAAGGTGAGAGAAGAGCTACTAGACTTATTCCAGGGCTACAGGTAATGAATTATGAGGAAAGAGTAAAATAGCTGAGACTTTTCAGTTTAAGCAAAAGAAGATTAAGTGGAGAATTGATTGAACTGTTTAAAATTATATTTTTAAAAATACAATAGTCACAATTAATAGTAACTTTATCAAAAATGTGAGTTTTAAATATTTTCTTCATTTTTAATGTATTACCAAATCAACAAATTCAAATTAATATTTTATTCCATTTAAACCTTAGAATTTGTTATTTTATTTTACAGCATTTTTTTTCAACCACCCATCTGTTCTTGATTACCTGTTTTAAACTTAGTAAGGTATTATCTCATTTTTTTTTCTGAAATCTATACTACAAGGTGGGCCATTTATATGGATACACCCTAATAAAATGGGAATGGTTGGTGATATTAACTTCCTGTTTGTGGCACATTAGTATATGTGAGGGGAAAACTTTTCAAGATGGGTGGTGACCATGGTGGCCATTTTGAAGTCGGCCATTTTGGATCCAACTTTTGTTTTTTCAATAGGAAGAGGGTCATGTGACACATCAAACTTATTGGGAATTTCACAAGAAAAACAATGGTGTGCTTGGTTTTAACGTAACTTTATTCTTTCATGAGTTATTTACAAGTTTCTCTTTGTTTACAGCCATTGACATGTCGCAGAGGTTAACACGTGAGGAGCGGATAGAAATTGTGTTGATGTCTGGTGAACGCAGTAACCGGGTCATTGCAGCAGATTTTAATGCAAGACACCCTACAAGACCACCCATCTCCCATGCTACAGTTAGCAAACTGCTTGCTAAGTTTCGTGAAACTGGTTCAGTGTTGGATTTGCCAAAATGTGGATGCATGAAAACTGTCACTAATGAAAAAACATCAGTGGCTGTCCTAGCTTCACACAGCGTAGCACTCGCCGCATGTCACTGGAGAGTGGCATTAGTCGAACATCCTTTCGGCAGATATTAGCTACTCACAAATGGCACCCTTACAAACTCCAGCTACTGCAGCATCTCAATGAGGATGACCCAGATCGGCGCACTGAATTTGCAGAATGGGCAAAACAAAAATTGGAACAGGACCCTCAGTTTACGCAGAAGATTTTGTTCAGTGATGAGGCAAACTTTTATGTGAATGGTGAAGTTAACAAACAAAACCACCGCTATTGGTCTGACACTAACCCACATTGGATAGATCCCTCCAAGACTGTTGGAACAAAAAATTGATGGTATGGTGTGGTATATGGGGTACAAAGATAGTGGGGCCATTCTTCATCAATGGAAACCTCAAGGCCACTGGATATGTGAAATTGCTACATGATGATGTGTTTTCCTCTTTATGCACTGAAGCTGGCACGTTCCCTGAGTTTTTCCAGCAAGATGGTGCACCACCACATTATGGGTGTCAGGTCCGAGCATTCCTAGATGAACAGTTTCCTGGAAAGTGGATTGGTTGTCGTGGGCCAGTTGAATGGCCCCCAAGGTCTCCTGATCTGACCCCCTTAGACTTTTATCTTTGGGGTCATCTGAAGGCAGTTGTCTATGCTGTGAAGATACGAGATGTGCAGCACCTGAAACTACGGATACTGGAAGCCTGTGCTAGCATTTCTCCTGCGGTGTTGCTATCAGTGTGTGAAGAGTGGGAGAAGAGGGTTGCATTGACAATCCAACACAATGGGCAGCACATTGAACACATTTTATAAGTGGTCAGAAACTTGTAAATAACTCATGAAAGAATAAAGTTACGTTAAAACCAAGCACACCATTGTTTTTCTTGTGAAATTCCCAATAAGTTTGATGTGTCACATGACCCTCTTTGTTTGAAAAAACAAAAGTTGGATCCAAAATGGCCGACTTCAAAATGGCCACCATGGTCACCACCCATCTTGAAAAGTTTTCCCCCTCACATATACTAATGTGCCACAAACAGGAAGTTAATATCACCAACCATTCCCATTTTATTAAGTTGTATCCATATAAATGGCCCACCCTTGTATAACAAATATAAACACATGCAAACACATACAAATTAAAGTGCTCTGTTGATGTCTTCATGATATGCTAAACTTATGAGAACGTCTCCTCTACTTAACTCCACTTAACTCCAGCAAGCCTTGGGAAGGATTGGCTCATGAAGTGGAGAAAATGGAGTGCAGATGGTCTTGCCTGTGGCCCTAAATGAGCAGTATAAGATGGATCCATCATTATGAATGTCCAGGTAGTGGATGCAGTAGAAAAAAGGTAATTTTAACTGCATGGCGGGATGTGTTGGAAGAAAGCCTCCAGTAAACCAGGTAAGAAGGCAATTGACAGGCATTGCATTTCAGAGTGTACTAAGCTACCAGCATGAGTGATGACAAAACGTGAGCCGAATAATGGCATAATATAAATAAGACAAAATGAAGATACATTCCCAAACCATCATACAATACAACCATCAAAAAACAGCATTAGTAGATATCTCAAAATCAAAAACTAATACCAGAAACACAAATTTATTGATGTGATTCATGATAATTGTGATGACTACTCTAAAATAGCAAGATGTCCAAGATCATGCACCCTTTAAATTGTGTCTCATCAAACTGGCTGCATAACAGGGCTCTTGCCTTCCAGCTCCAAGTCAAAACTAAAAACTTCAAGCTACCGATGCACACACAAGAGCAAAGGGGTTGATGGCACATAGGACATTTCATATTCTCTTAACAGAGAAAGAATTTTGTAGATAAGAAATTATTTTGAGCAAATCATTGTAATTTTTAAAAATTAAGTTGAGCTTACTACAAACATTTTAACAATACATTAAATTATCAAGTTGAGTTTACTAAGGTTTACATTTTTACACAACAGTGCCATTTATGGAAGATGGGGAGTACCCTACTTGCCCTTAATCCAGAGATGCCTTTTGTACCAGGAACCACAGTATCACTTTCAAATATGTTGCCAGCTATTCCATTATATCTGGTCCCTTTGGGAAATTTACAGGTAAACAAATGACATTTACTCCTGCTTGTGCTACAATGAGCAGAATTTTAAATTAATCTCATTTGAATCAATATTATTTTTGTAGTAATAGCATTACAATACTAGTAAATTATACAAACTAAAACCACTTTAAAACCATTCATTTATTATATATATGATGTTCAAATTGCCATTTTAATTTTCTTATGATAGAACAGTATTACGCTAAAGGACTTTAGAAAATGGCACAGTAATGTCCCATCCATCCATTTTCCAACCCACTGAATCCGAACAAAGGGTCACGGGGGTCTGCTGGAGCCAATCCCAGCCAACAAGGCAGAAACCAATCCTGGGCAGGGTGCCAACCCACCGCAGGACACACACAAACACACACTAGGGTTAATTTAGAATCACCAATCCACCTAACCTGCATGTCTTTGGGCTGTGGGAGGAAACCCATGCAGACACGGGGAGAACATGCAAACTCCACGCAGGGAAAACCCGGGAAGCAAACCCAGGCCTCCTAACTGCAAGGCAGCAGCACTACCACTGCACCACCGTGCTGCCCAGTAATGTCCCTATAGCCCAAAATAAATAATATTCTAATATTGATTTTAGACCCTAGATTGTCCATCATATAAAACCCAAAAGAAGACATATGGTAATTACCTTCTTGGGTCATTTATGCCTCTCGCTTACATATTTTGGTATGTTCTTTTTTTATTACTTACTGATATATGTTTGTTCTCCATCTCTGCATCTTAATCATGAGTCCACTGATAGCCTATAACGTACAACTAACATAAAAGTCACATTTATACTGAAGTTTTATAAATTTTTACATTTATTTGTATATTTACAGTAAAGCTATAGTATCTCATGTTAATGGGGATTTTTTTTTCTTTACTTTTGCCACTTTATTTTATATTATTTCTCTGGCTACTTTGCAGATTTAGTTTTAAATTCAAGACTGGAGACTCCCAGTGCCACATTTGCACCTTCTCCCTATACCTTTGTGGTTTGTCCATTTACTAGATTGCTTTTTCCACATCATAAAGACTTGTAATTGGTGACTTAACATTAGCTCAGTGTTAGTGAGTGACAGCCTGAATGTGTTCTGTGACACCAGACCATCTAGGGTTGTTTCATGCCAAATGCCCTGTGATTTCAGGATATGCACCAAATCTTGAACTGGATAAGCGAGTTAGGAAATCAATGGGATACTAAGGATATTATTGCCAATTTTCACTTTTTTTGGTATAATAATTTGGATTACTTATAATGACAACACCGTATCAATAAATTTGACTTTCAGCTGACCTCTTGGCCATATTTACATAATAGTCAATGTCAGTTACTTTGTATTATTTACACATTGAAAAGTATTTCATGATTCAGCAGTTTTAACATTGTCTTAATCTACAGTTTTACCCCTTATAATGTCTGTATGATTTTGTTAATTTGATGGATAGACCTTACAGTCAAATAGAATAGCATTCTCAGGATTGCTTGGGACAGAACCTGTCCAAGCTGCATCATTTGCAAGGTAGGAACACAGGGTCAGTCCATTGAAGGGTCCACTAATTCACTCACAAACCTTCTGGGCCAAATTAGGCCTACCAGTTAAGCTAGCAAACAGTATATGCGTTTGGGATGTGTGAAGAAAAGTGGAGACACAGGGAGGATGTGCAAATGCCACACAGACAGTCACCAGGATTAAAACTCAGAAAGGCTGTGATATATGAAAAACCACGCATGATAAAATACAACTGAGAGATAAACAGGGGTTGTAACCAAGGCGAAAACTGAAATTTGAAGATAAAAAACTAGCATATAAGTCCAAAAGGAAACCTAACTTGAAGTAAAAAAAACAGAAGGAAAAACGGTCTTAAAAAAACATAAATACACTAATGCACATTTAGAATTTCTTTGAGGAATGCGCAAACTCGGAGAAGGAAGTGACCCCAGACATCATTCAGTTCATGATTTCTGACATTTGAGCTAGCAACTGCACAGCATCCATCAAAGATAACTGCATAAAATAGCAATTCCAGTGCCAAAACAAAATTGCATAGTGGGAAAACTAGAAAAAATATTAAACATTACCAAACAGCAATATAAAAATAAACCACCATCAGAAAGGGCTTTGGAAACTCCAAAAATGTATAAAGAAAACTAACTCTCAGATATTCATGCTGAAAAAATATGATGGGTTGGTCCATAATACATCCAAACGTAAAAGTCACCACCATATGTAAAAGTCAGTTGCAAACATTATTAGACAGTTGTGCTAAGTAGAATGTCTAGCCATCCTGCAACCATGTTCAGGACAAAGCGGGTTAGAAAATAACTGACTGACTGAGAAATGTCTGTGTATGGGAGTGTGTTTTTATTCCTGTGCTTTAAAGCATAAATAAAGATTATGAATGATATTTCATGATGTTAAAGTGTATGCTAACAATAAGGTTTTTTAAAATGTTGTTTTGTACTTAAACTTTTTATCTCTGGAAAAGTAGCTTGTCTAAACAACAGAAATGGGAAATGTCTAGCAGAGAAGTTAAAATTAGTAAAGATTAAACTCACCACTACAAAGAGCAGTCAGGAAAGATGATTGATCAACACTTTAAATGGTAAAGTGGTTATTTTCTGGACTTTTCCTCATGCGGAAAAGTGAAGCTCTTGAACCACTGGTTATCTTTATGTATGCATACCTTGTGAACATCAATGATAACGTACTTAAAATCCAATGTTGTGAACCTTAAGCAACTGAATGCCACATACTTTGGCTGTGTCAGCCAGAATTGTTTGTGACAGGTCCTGAAATATCCAGGTTATATCCAGGTGGCACAGTGGTAGTGCTGCTGCCTCGCAGTTAGGAGACCCGGGTTCGCTTCCTGGGTCCTCCCTGCGTGGAGTTTGCATGTTCTCCCCGTGTCTGTGTGGGTTTCCTCCGGTAATCCAAAGACATGCAGGTTAGGTGGATTGGCAATTCTAAATTGGCCCTGGTGTGTTTGTGTGTGTCCTGCAGTGGGTTGGCACCCTGCCCAGGATTGGTCCCTGCCTTGTGCCCTGTGTTGGCTGGGATTGGCTCCAGCAGACCCCTGTGCTCGGATTCAGTGGGTTGAAGATGGATGGATGGACTATAATGCCTTATTTCTCTATAATGCCGTCTGGAATAAAGAAATGGAAGAAACATGCTCTAGTAGGAAAAGTGAAGCACAATATCATTCTGGATGAAATCGGATATGTACTCCCAGTTGCAAGTGCATTATACCTGTGGACTGTGTCTGCTTTCAGGCCCAGTGAGTACAAGGATATAAGAACAAGAACTAGGGTGGAAGACATATTTGTGTGGGCCTACATAACACAGAATCCAGGCATGGAAATAAAATCATCTATATTTTAGGATATGGTCATCCCAAAACTGTTCGATGATAAAACAGGCAGCCTCTCTAAAAGGAACAGGAAGTGCCTTTAATTACCTTGGACCCGAAGGGCAAGTGAAAAAAAAACTTAAAGGTGTGACACGCACAATTAAATAAGGTAATGCGCAGAATTAAATGTGGTGCCGCACAGTTAAAAAAGGCAACGCGCACAATTAAAGAAATTGACGTGCACAATTAAATGTGGCGCGCACAATTAAACAGAGTGACACACACACTTAAAGTGAGTCACACATTCAAACGAGGTGATGCGCAAAATTAAATGTGGTGTTGCGCAAAATTAGAGATGACGCGGTCACAATCAAAGGGGTGACGACAAGTAAAAGTTTACGGAAAGGGTAGGTACCTTGGCAAAACAAAAGGAAAACACTGATCGGTGGCAAGGTTTGCCTGTCAGTACACAGAGGAAGTTTCCATTTAAGTGGTGTGCTGAGTGAGGGAAAGCTAATATACAGTAGCATTCTTTTTTCTATTAAATTATTGGCGATCACAGTTCCTGATGTATGTACATTATATTATATTATTAGATAGATATTATTATATCTATTTCTTTTTTTTTTCTCGTGCAAGAGTTATAAAACAAACAAAAAAAATGATCCCAAAGTAAACTAGGGTGCTCCCTGGTCTTTTTTTTTTTTTGCCGGCAGCGCGGGGCTTGGTAGATTGTTCCAGTTTGTTAAGATTCTACATACAATTTTATTGTAATAACAATCACTAAAGGAATTATTTGTAATCTAACGTGGTGCTCCGTGGTGATTTTACGTTCGATTGGGTGCTGTATCATTGGAGTGGAATAGCAGCAAAAGAGACAAAAAATCAACGATCACGTTCATGATTTATACATTCTCCAGGTGTCCGTATGACAAAAAGGCTATTTTACTTGTCGTCACCCATCTGATTGTGAGCGCGTCATCTCTAATTTTACATGACACCACATTTAATTTTACGTGACACCTCGTTAGAATGTGTCCGTCACCGTGTTTAATTGTGCACACCATATTTAATTGTGCGCGTCACCTTTTTTAATTGTGTGGCACCACATTTAATTCATTGCTTCACCTTAATTTTGTGCATCTCCTTGTTTAATTTTACACATCACACCTTTACATTTTTTGTCACTTCTCCTTCGGGGCCACCGTATTTAATAGGCAGTATACACTACAAGCTGAGGAAGGCACACTAAAAGACACAGGATAAATGATAATTAAGTAAGTGAGCTATTTGTGAAAATAAGACAGGAATCAGACCTGTAAATGTGAAGGACAGGGATTGGCTGACAGCACAGACAAAACATTTGTCTGCTACTGGTTTGTTCTTTACCAGCATTACAGACAAAATATAAACAAAGACAATGTGTAAAGAAAGGCAGTTATTGCTAAAATTAACAGTTGGCATATATACTGTAGACACAAAAACAGAATCCTGAGGAAAGCTACCAGCAGAAAATATAGAGCCATCAGGAAACTTCAAATGCAAAAACACCTACCGCCACTGAAAAATGTTGTGTAGTACCAGAAAATTGAAACATAAGATGAGCAGCCTCCAAGATCCAAACATCTCCAGCTCCAAGAGAGATGGATAAGGGGATAAAAACAAAACATAGAATAAAAATAAAAAGTCCTAAACTATTTTTATGAATCCCCTATTCATTCCAGGGTTCCTATCTGCATACATAACAAATGAGAGTTTATTGTTTAAATCCATATTTGAATAAACATATACAATCATCATCAAATAAAAGCTTATATAGTCTTAAGGTTCAGTCAGAGTTTGTTGGTTGGTGTTCCTATTTCTTCATTATCTGGTTCTGTTTTTTATTTATTTTAAATGTTCCACTTACCATCAGTACTTAGTCAGACTCTAAACAGTACTGACTGGTAATTAATGAGCCAATCACTATCATTTGAAACTCTGCCTCCTGGCAGTTACTTTCTCTAACATCATTTATAGATTAGCCAACTTGCTTATTGAGTAGCTGGTTTAACTGATACAGTTCAATACCGTGCTAAATCTATAAAGGATCTGGGCAGCTCAGTATGTTCAAAATGAGCCCCTTCCAGCATTTTTCAATTATATTAATACTAGCTGACCCGCAGCGTAGCACACGCTGCATAATTATTCATTGATGGGTGAACACTTCCTGAAAGACACAGTTGCCAATATGGGGTGGGTTTGAGGATACGACTGTGAGTGAATGAAAAGATGGAACTCTGGAGAGAGCAACATACAATTGTCCGTGACTGAAAACTGGTTTTGGCAGATACAGGCATATCGTTTTGAAAGTTTGGCCCTGTGCCTTATTAATTGTCATTGCAAAGGCTAATCTAACAGGAAATTGCGTGTAAAAGTAAAAGGCAAATTTGAATCTGATGTGGTCAGGGAAGTCGATAGTTTTATACTTCAGTACATTGCGGTGAATGCTGGTAACAGTCAGTCTAGTGCCATTACAGAGACCACTTGCTGGCATGCGGTTTCTGAGAAGCATGACGACTGAACCAATTTTAATTTTGAGTTTATGGGGAGGCATGCCAGTGGGAGTAAGACTGTTAAGAATTCTTTGGGGAATGAAAGTTGATCTGTGGGATCATTTGTGACGATAGAGTCAATGCTGGTGAAAGTTACTTCATCGGTAGGGATAAGTTTCAGTACTTGTTCATTAAGGTGTAGCGAGTCTTCGTTGGTGATGCTTAATATAGCTTGCGTACTCAGTTGTTCTGGAGTGACAGTTGAGAAGTCAATGTCGCCATATAGATGTTGAACGGGATCAGAATTAAAAAGAAAAGAATGTGAAGGTAATGTTAAAGCTGTTCCCGTCTCCAACATCGAGAAGCCATTTTGCGAAATGTTGTTCGTGAGGAATAGCTCTCATATTTGTCGTCAGCGTAAGTACATGCATATGACGTCACAAAGGTTGCTTGTTAATGCAACTGGAGACAGTAAGTACTCGGGAGCCACGCATAATGACGGGGAGTATTTGTCAGAAATCTCCACCCTATAGTATTGTTTTCCCTCTAATTGGCTGCGTGACACCCGTGAGGTCACGTAATAACCTGTCAACTGCCTGGAATGCGTATACATGTGTCATTGGCGCATTGTCCCATATTATCAATTTGTATTGCAGAAGATGTTGAGCGTGAGGCGAGGTAGGTTTGATGTTGCATGTGGAAGTAGTAGTCAGCTTCAATGGTATTTTAAAAACGGAATGTGCAGTACGTCCACCCAGTAACAATGTTGCAGCTATTCCTGTAGATGCTACGGTTGTAGGAATGTCTCCCCCCTAGCTCTGATGGTATGAATCAGGGTTTTGTAGACAAAGGTTTTCCCTGTTCCTGCAGGACCATCTAAGAAGAAGCATGTTTGTCGCAGATGGGAATTGCTGTATGCAGCGTTTAAACATGTGTTTGTTGAGGTGTTGGGGTTGGGCACATGAGCAGGCAGTGCGCATGCCTCGAGAGTGAGGGTGGGCGCAGGAGGAGGGTTAGAGTTGGAGGACGGGGCTCCGTTGTGCGTACCCCATGGTCTATAATGCTTCCCATGGTTGGGCAACTTGGTCAATTATTTATATAGATTTTCAAAAGAAATATGCATTATGTGATATATATATATATATATATATATATAGGAGCGGCATGGTGGCGCAGTGGCTAGCGCTGCTGCCTTGCAGTTAGGAGACCAGGGTTCGTTTCCCAGGTCCTCCCTGCATGGAGTTTGCATGTTCTCCCCGTGTCTGCGTGGGTTTCCTCCTGGACTCCGGTTTCCTCCCATTGTCCAAAGACATGAAGGGTAGGTGCATTGGCGATTCTAAATTGTCCCTAGTGTGTGCTTGGTGTATGGGTGTGTGTGCCCTGCCTTGCACCCTGTGTTGGCTGGGATTGACTCCAGCAGACCCCTGTGACCCTGTAGTTAGGATATAGCGGGTTGGATAATGGATGGATGGTTGGACATATATATAATTGTGAACCAATTTCCCTGCTGCATATGGTAGACTAGAGGGTCAAAATTAAATATTTGTATTTAAAAGGGTAAGTATTTTTTTCATTCAAGCCTGCTGGATGTTTAATATTTTATTTCGTGTAGCTGATGCCAATTACCGAAACATCTGATAGAATATTAGTTAGAAACAAAGTCAGTGGTTAACAGGAGGAAATCATTAAGTATTCCTAAAAACAAGTACTTTTTTAGAGGATTTAGGTGCAGACTTACTTGGAAATTAATGTGTAAGGATGGGAAGCAGAATGAGGAGTATACAATAAGCAACAGCAGACTAACAGGAAGTCGCAGGTGCCAGTCCAGTAATTTAGCATGGAGGTCTATTTGCTGGAAATAATGAGAAGATGGCCACGTGGTTTAGAACTAAGCTTACTAACAGACTTTTACTCATGGCATGTTGGTGTTCTGCCAAGGCAGAAAAAAATGCAGAGGAGAATTGAATACTGTAGGACCAAGATGGAAATGAGAAACACAATCTGAAACAGGCAGACCAAAAAGAAGCAGGATACCAAAACTTCAAAGCCTAGTATTTTTACCAGAAAAACAATCAGTAAAACTTATCTTTTAATACTCATAAAGAAAATTACAATAAATCTTGTTTACATCCAGAATCTCGGTGAACAAAGATATTAAGTTGCCACCTACTATTATCAAGCACAACTTCTGGAGGTCACACGTTAAAATGTAGGTTGTTGCTAACAACTAAAAAGCGCAAATGGACTTTGCCTTTTTTACCAGAACAAAATGCAAAATGGTAATTAGCAAAATAAACAAAATAAAGATAAAAAATGTTAAACTAAAACTTCTAAAACAAAGAATAAATGCTGAAAAGAAGTCTGTACATCACAAAATCCAGAATTTCATAAAAGCACGGGACTATGTGCATTTCATACTTTTCTGTTGTACATGTTTATTTTTTTATGGATTTTTTCCTGTTTGTTTATTTAGTACTAGTGGACAGAACACAGTTATCATTCTTTAATTAATTTTATTTTTTAAAGTGTGTGCATGTGACCTCTTTGGTCCCTGACTACAGTACTGTTTCCTTATACTACTGCTGCTGATGCAATAACATGTACAAAGAGGACTGTGTTAATATTACCCAGGGTGCAATTCTCATCTAATTGCAGTACCTATGGTACATGTTGATGTGTCCTTGAGCTGTCTTTTAGGTAAAATTTATTTGAAGTTAAGGTAATGCATTGTGGAAAGTAAGGACATGGAATTGTTTTCTTAAACATTTTGTCTACCTACATTGTGTTAAATCCAATGTAAAATTTCGAACTTAAAGAATACCTTTTTTTAAAATTGTGGAAGCCCCTCAGAGATGTGAGCAGTTTTATCATCATATTTTTTACAAAGAAGTCTTTTGTATATTTAAAGTCAAGCGCTTATAGTTCAATGTGCCTATTAGGGTGGCACAATTTTGCACTTTTAACTTACATTCTCTAAAATCTTTTGTTATTACTTTTCTTTTTTGGGCTAATTATACTTTATATACTTTTTATACAGCAACAGAAATACCCATCTTCTTGCATTATTATGTACTTGAGGTAAGCCGTTCTTTATTCAGTTTTTCACGTTTACCTTGTACATTTATCAATGGTTCTCAAAATTAGTCCTGGGGGCCACTTTGGTTTCAGGTTTTAATCTCAACCAACTTCTGTTTTTAATTGGATTCCCACCTTAACTAAAAATGCTGTTATTTCGTAGTTTCTATGCTTTTGGGTAAATCCAGAAATCGCAAGACCAAGGATACATTTTATACATGTATATATATATTTTTTTATTTATATATTTTATCTTAGTTTTTAACATTTTCAACTCCCATCATCATTATAAGTTTCATTCTGAATTTCTAGGTGCTGTGGTTGTTTTTACTGATCAGTGTGCTTGTGTGTTATGAATTATGATTCTGAAGTAGCTTCAGCCTCTTAACATTCAGTGTTGTTTGTCCTGATGTCTGCTCCACTCATTATTGTCATTATGAGGGGCAATTAAGGGAGAAAATTCTACAGAAAAAGGTGAATTAATTTTTCTTTTAATTATCTTCTTACACTAATCTTTTGTGACTATTTCTCTCTGCTACTGCGTCAATATTTTGCTTCTTTTGCATTAGCCCTTCCTGTTATTTCAATATATATATATTTTTAACTTTCCCAATATACAGTATACAATAAATTCATAGAGGAAAAGTATTGTGAGGAAGCCTAATATTTTCATTGTGTTTTTAACTGATTTACAGGTTTTAAGACGTCTACAGAGTGTGTCTGTGTATATGTATTGGGATTTGTGTCTGGCACACTTTGATTCAAGTACAAATCACTGGATCTGAAAAAAAACTTTGCACAGCTATTGGCATAGTAAAACGCTAGAAGCTAATTAATTTTGAGCAAAATTACTCCAATTGATTGCCCCTCGCTTTGTGAAGAGGGGGGCTGAACGGACCCCAAGGTGATGTGGGCGCTCCTCCAAAACCCCCTCTTAAACAGTGATACAATGGGGAAAAAAATACTTTTTCTTTTTTACCTCTCTTTGCTCAATCAGCCACTGGCTTGCTGTTGCTGCCTTGCCACATGATCTGCATCTCGCACAGCGCTTCGAACATTTAAAAGCCTGTACAGCAGCTGTCCTACTCTTTTTCTTTTATTTCCAGCCCCGGGCATGGTTAAATCTCTTGCCACTCTTGGTTAAGTCCCGTCTCACAGGACGTGAGTTCTTAATATTTTTTAGTTTATAATTTAAAAACGGAATGAGAATCTGAACATCTAACAACATCACATTAAACTTCGATAAATTCTGTAAAGAATGATACCAAACATATATATGTAGTTTTTAAAATAAACCTGATTTCAAGCATAACATAAAACATTACACAAAAATGTCACATAAAATCTTATATATACTCATATATATATATATATATACTCTTTGTTATATTGCAGCCATTTGCTAAAATCATTTAAATTAATTTTTTCCCTCATTAATGTACACACAGCACCCCATATTGACAGACAAAAAAAATAATTTTTGAAATTGTTGCAGATTTATTAAAAAAGGAAAACTGAAATATCACGTGGTCCTAAGTATTCAGACCCTTTGCTCAGTATTTAGTAAAAGCACCCTTTTGAGCTAATACAGCCATGAGTCTTCTTGGGAAAGATGCAACAAGTTTTTCACACCTGGATTTGGGGATCCTCTGCCATTCCTCCTTGCAGATCCTCTCCAGTTCTGTCAGGTTGGATGGTAAACGTTGGTGGACAGCCATTTTTAGGTCTCTCCAGAGATGCTCAATTGGGTTTAAGTCAGGGATCTGGCTGGGCCATTCAAGAACAGTCACAGAGTTGTTGTGAAGCCACTCCTTCGTGATTTTAGCTGTGTGCTTAGGGTCATTGTCTTGTTGGAAGGTAAACCTTCGGCCCAGTCTGAGGTCCTTAGCACTCTGGAGAAGGTTTTTGTCCAGGATATCCATCTACTTGGCCGCATTCATCTTTCCGTCGATTGCAGCCAGTCATCCTGTCTCTGCAGCAGAAAAACACCCCCACAGCATGATGCTGCCACTGCCATGCTTCACTGTGGGGACTGTATTGGATAAGTGATGAGCAGTGCCTGGTTGTCTCCACACATACCGCTTAGAATTAAGGCCATAAAGTTCTATCATGGTCTCATCAGACCAGAGAATCTTATTTCTCACCATCTCAGAGTCCTTCAGGTGTCTTTTATCAAACTCGATGCGGGCTGTCATGTCTCTTGCACTGAGGAGAGGCTTCCGACAGACCACTCTGCCATAAAGCCCTGACTGGTGGAGGGCTGCAGTGATGGTTGACTTTCTACAACTTTCTCCCATCTCCTGACTGTATCTCTGGAGCTCAGTCAAAGTGATCTTTGGGTTCTTCTTTACCTCTCTCACCAAGGCTCTTCTCCCCTGGTAGCTCAGCTTGGCCGAACGGCCACCTCTAGGAAGGGTTCTGGTCGTCCCAAACGTCTTCCATTTAAGGATTATGGAGGCCACTGTGCTCATGGG
The DNA here is from genome assembly GCF_016835505.1 of Polypterus senegalus. Taxonomy (NCBI): domain Eukaryota; kingdom Metazoa; phylum Chordata; class Cladistia; order Polypteriformes; family Polypteridae; genus Polypterus; species Polypterus senegalus. The sequence goes on along the minus strand of NC_053154.1, from coordinate 119,842,300 downwards.
AACCTTAAGTGCAGCAGAAATTTTTTTGTAACCTTAGCCAGATCTGTGCCTTGCCACAATTCTGTCTCTGAGCTCTTCAGGCAGTTCCTTTGACCTCATGATTCTCATTTGCTCTGACATGCATTGTGAGCTGTAAGGTCTTATATAGACAGATGTGTTGCTTTCCTAATCAAGTCCAATCAGTATAATCAAACACAGCTGGACTCAAATGAAGGTGATCTCAAGGATGATCAGAAGAAATGGAAAGCACCTGAGTGTCACAGCAAAGGGTCTGAATACTTAGGACCATGTGATATTTCAGTTTTTCTTTTTTAATAAATCTGCAACAATTTCAAAAATTCTTTTTTTTGTCTGTCAATATGGAGTGCTGTGTGTACATTAATGAGGAAAAAAAAATAATTTAAATGATTTTAGCAAATGGCTGCAATATAACATAGAGTGAAAAATTGAAGGGGGTCTGAATACTTTCCGTAGCCACTATATATATATGTAGTTCTTCATTTTTCTTTTTGTGACAACTAAAACAAATGACTGTCTTTTTCCCATATTATTCATATTCTTTTCTGAATAGGTAGCATATATTTACTGTTTTCATCAAACAAAGCACCTGCAAAAGAATTAACTCTGCACAGCTTCTGTACAAAATGGCAGCCTTGACTTCTTACCCCATTGCCTTTGGTTTGCAAATTGATTACAGTACCAGCTTGTCCAACTTCAGGGGTTCTGCTGGCACACACAAGTACAGTTCTGTAGGATCATCCCATTGAATCATTAGGGCCACATCTCCCAAATATGCGCCAACCACTGGACATTACTTATTTTACTGAACATCAGGATCCGCTAGAATTCCGGGTGTTGAAATGTAAAACTTTAGTATAAACATAAGTCCATTTAGCATAATGGCACTTTATGGCTTGTTTTTGCATGGTTTATGGTATTGCCTTACTAAATATTGTCTGTAAAGCATTTCTAGTACCAAATATGTCACTGACTGATGTTTGTCCATCCCCTAACAGCCCAGTGGGGTTATCAATGAACATTGTCTTGATAAAACTGAATCCCAGTTGAGAACTACTGCATTATAATACCCATGTCATTTATGTTCTTTACAAGATAAGTGAAACAAATTTTTCAAGTAATTAATTGTATGTATCTTGAAATCTATACTTGACATTCTGACATAGACTAATTTTTCAATTAACATCCAAGGATTTGGATTAGTGAATGATGATCAAACATTTCAAAAGTAAAATCATTTTCTTTTATTTTAAGCAGTTTATACACTATTTGTCCTGATCCTCTGTTTTTTTTTTGTTATGTGATTTGTTTTTAATGTACCCATGATACTTTTTGACTATTGTTCTTTTTTGTACTTAATCTAAAGGTAACACTAATGATATAACAGTAACTCAGTTAAAAATTAGTCTTCATTTTGTTTTGCCTCACTTGAATATGACAATTTCCAAGCCCCATTTTTGTTTAACACTTCCCACTATGGAAGAAAAATATCATATATATCAGTTTCATTTTTTTTTTCTTTTGGAAGAACTTCAGAACTGATGTTGTTGAATTACAGAACATTTGAGAGTGATTGGAAGTAATAATCACATCATATGAATAAAGTGATATCTCTCTGTAAATGAATAGTGACTAACATAAAAAAGAAGACCTCAACCAGCATATCTGTGATGCTACCCAAACCAAATTTCACCTGCTTCATCAATTCTCTTCCGTATGTAAATGTTGTGTTCCACTTGCTATTCATGAAGTTGCTGTAATGTAAAGACCAGCATGGTCACATATGTTGACAAAAATACAGTAAGTTGGAGTGTATATGTATATTGTGACATGTGGGTCACAGACTTGCACAAGGGAAAAGGTGAGTTCAGGTTTCCAAAAAAAAATCAACTTTGTTGTTGTGAAGACAGGAATAATTGTAAACATTTTGAAATGGGAGCTATTGGTATAGCAGTCAAAAATACATTGCGAGCAAGTGGCGACGCTGATGTCATCCTGCATTACCTCCCTTCCTTGCCCCAGGAAGCAGTTTTTACTGAGTTGGAACCTCCCTGGGACGATGGAGTGTCCTTTTGACAGCTCTCCCTAGTGGCACCCAAAAAAAAAGGGCTGGCCAATGGGGCTACAATTCTCATTTTGCACTACGGGTGCACAGATGGAAGTGCCACCAAAGGCATGCTGCCACCCAGTGTACAAGGGAGTTCACATCTCTGGGAGGACTCCTTTAACTTTCCCTCCATTAGCATAATTCTTTTTTTTTTTTTGTAAAAACTTGATTGCTATGTATTGATTGTAATAAAATTAATAAATAAATAAAAAAAAAACTTTTCTGATTTATACAGACCCCATGTTTCAACTTCCAAGAATTTAAGGATCTACTGCTAATGTCTTCATACCAGATACCACAGAACACCTTCAGAGGTCTTGTGGAGGCCATGCCTTGATGGGTCAGAGCTATTTTGGTGGCACGAGGGGGATCTACATAACATAAGGCAGGAGGTTTAAATGTTGTGGTTGATCAGTGCGTATATATACATGTACATACATACATAGCTACATACTAGCACAAACAAAAACTGCAGCACAACATTTGCACTTCTGACTAGTGCAGATAGATTACTTACTGAATTATTAAAACAAGCATCAGATTGTAAAATGCATGGTGTTGATCACTGCAGGGAGAAGCAGTGAAGAATGGAAAAAATTAGGATATGAAGCTTGATGGGCATGAAATCAAAAGAGATATAGTAGTACGAAAGCAAAGGGACAGCCAATGAACTTAGAAGGACAGATCGTTGTTTTGGCAACATCATCTGTGGCTCATATAGCAGAAGTTAAGAGATCACAGGAGGTTCAGCAGTAGAAGAAAACAAAACTGGGCTGGCCAATGTCATACTACTGCTGAATTTATATTTATCTTTTTTGTTAATGCACAACCTAGCACAAAACAAAAGCTTCAAAAAACAAACACACATTTCCATTTTGTTTATTTGTCATGCATCCATGGCCTGCCTAATCATTCAGTCTTTAAACTAAGGACAAAGTACTGAGCATGTACCAAATGCAACAGCTGACGCGATACCTTTTTTCCAGTTTCCAGTGTCATTCAACACATACAAAATATTTACATTTATTCATTATAGCTGTCACATAGGATGAGCTTCAAAATGCAAGACTAACAGATGGCACATCACTTGACACCACATGAACTATTTTGTTGCCAACAGTTTTGTCTACTTTTATTTTGCCCGTCTATATTTACCTTTTAAATTACATTAAATTATTAACGGTGGTGGATTACTAACAGGTGTGTTTAGGTGATAGCAGAAGTGATTTTTTCTGTGGTTGTTTTAATAAAATAAATAACAAAGTAATATAAAACATAATACATAAAACAGAGTAATATAAAAATATTAGAATGAATTGGGCACTGAACACAATGGGCACAGTTTTAGCTCAGCGAAATTTGAAGAAATTAAGTCAAATCATTCATTAAAACTCAGGTAAATCATACTTGTCATGCAGTGTATGTTTGTGGCAGACATTTATGTTGAAGCACCATTTCTGGTTTAATTACCCTGATCTGCAATAATCTGTCATTCTGATACTATGTAAAAGGAATAACATGGAGTAATAATGAAGACTCCAGTACAAAGTATCATACTTTTTCTTTCTTAAGACAGCATAGTTGTTGTTTGTTTTCCTCTAAAAGCTAAATTTTCCCTTAGGACAAATAGAATGCTATAAATGAGTAGAGACTTACATAAAAAACAAAAGAAAAATAAACATCACCAAAATTTGGAGTTTGGTACATATAACAGCAAGGAATTGAGACTTACCACCACAACACTAACTGTTCTCCACATCACTGCTCCAATCCTCACTGAAGATTTCTTTTATCGAGTATTAGTTTTTTGGCAAATATCTGATTACAGTCACGGTTAAAAAAGCAGCACTGTAGAAAATAAAAGAGAAGCACTTTTTCATAGCATGGTATATTATTCTAGTAATTTTCATCACAACTATACAAATAAATTGTGGAAATAAAAATGGTTGATCTTTAATAAAATGTAACATGCAGTACTAGTGCCAGTTACTGGAATAGACAATTTAGTCAATTGCCTAGGGCAGCATGTTCTTGAGGATAGAGATACTTCCCAACCATCCTCCCTGACATTAGTGGGGTGCTTGGGCAGTGCACATTATTAATAAATTACAATGCAATGTGCATATTTTATGACAGGTGCAAACATACCATTGAACAAAAACTACAAAATGCAAAAACAACATTTTCATTGCACAGCAAAATTAGAAAAAAATATGTTGAAATTGCTCTCTTCCCTAAAGAGGGCATATGCGCTTTTTCTTCCTATACTGCACTGATCAGGATGAAAATATCAATCACCAAGTCACACTCATTCAGCCACAGATGTGAAGGAAAACTGCAAAAAAATAAAGGTATCCTATCATCTCACCTATCATGAACATTTTATATGACATTTTTAGAACATTAGCTTGCCACTGAGTCAATATATAGCTCCTTCATCAAAGTACAAGGTGAACAGCATAAATGTATGCATGAGTTATAGTGAATCTGTGATTTGTGAACAATTCACTCTTTTTAAATGATTCTTTTCAGTAAATCATGGAAATTGTTTAGTGAGCATAAACAAATCAATTCATTAGAGCTCAAGTGCTAAAGCGCATGCGTGATCCTGTCAGTCTTTCTTTAAATGTTTAAAGCACATGCATGATGGCATAAGCCTCCTTTGTTCTGATGTTTAAAACATATGTGCAAGTACTTCCCACTTGTTTCATAAATCTCCTTTACTTCACTTTTGATTCTTTAGTATTTAGAACTAAATCATTATCAGGGAACGAGAACTTTGTCATTGATCATTCAGTTGTTTATCATACAAATACAATACTGTAATAACACATTTATATTTGAATTTTTTGTTTGTTCTGTACTATTCGGTATTGGAATTATTATAAACAGAATATATAACCTGTCACACACACATAATTAGGGGGGCAGCTAAAGTGCCCGACGGATTGCGAAAACACACCAGAGCGTGGTTTAAGAGAACGTATTTATTGCTTTTCTCTTTTCCTCACTAGGAAAAAGGAAGAACAAAAACATCAAACACCTTGAATTCTATGCACAAAAATGCCATCCCAACACATGAAGAACTTCCATATTTTCATTCATCCATCCCTGATGACTTAACTTCCGGTCGCCCTCTTATGATATCACCTCCGTCACCTTCTACTCCCATCACCCCTTCCTTCCTCCTACTCCTAAATTCGTCATTAAATACGGAGGTCTTCCCAGACTGTCTTAAGACTGCTGTAGTTAAACTCCTACTCAAGAAAAATAATCTTGACACCTCTGCTTTTGAAAATTTTAGACCCATCTCTAACCTGCCCTTCTTAAGTAAAATTCTAGAGAAGGCAGTCATTTTGCAGTTAAATGACCACCTAAATAAACATGCTATTCTTGATAAATTTCAGTCAGGTTTTAGAACAAATCACAGCACAGAAACTGCACTCGTTAAAGTAGTAAATGACTTGCGGGTAAATGCAGACAAAGGCCATTTATCTGTTTTCATCCTCCTTGATCTGAGTGCTGCATTTGACACCACTGATCACAATATTCTTAGAAATCGCCTTAGTCAATGGTTGGGCCTCTCTGGTAGTGTCTTAAATTGGTTTGAATCCTACCTGGCAAGGAGAAAATTTTTTGTTAGTTGTGGTAATCACAACTCAAAGACACATGATATTCTATATGGTGTTCCACAAGGCTCTATCCTGGGTCTGCTGCTCTTTTTAATTTACATGCTTCCGTTAGGTCAGATTATCTCAGGTTACAACGTGAGCTACCACAGCTATGCTGATGACACACAGCTGTACTTATCAATACCACCTGATGACACCGACTCTGTCAATTCACTAACACAATGTCTTACTGGTATTTCTGAATGGATGAATAGTAATTTTCTCCAGCTAAATAAAGAGAAAACTGAAATTTTAGTGATTGGTAATAATGGATTCAATGAGGTTATCAAAAATAAACTTGATGCATTAAGATTAAACGTTAAGACGGAAGTAAAAAACTTAGGGGTAACTGTTGACTGTAACCTGAATTTTAAATCGCATATTCATCAGACCACTAGGACAGCATTTTTTCACTTAAGAAACATAGCAAAAGTTAGACATCTTATATCACTGAAAGATGCTGAGAAATTAGTTCACCCGTTTGTTTTCAGTCGACTAGATTACTGTAACGCACTACTCTCAGGACTACCCAAAAAAGGCATAAATCGTTTGCAACAAGTGCAGAATGCAGCTGCTAGAATCCTAACTAGGAAAAGAAAATCCGAACACATTTCTCCAGTTTTAATGCCACTACACTGGTTACCTGTGTCTTTCAGAATTAACTTTAAATTTCTGCTCATGGTTTATGAAGCCTTAAATAATCTCAATCCATTTTATATATCGGAATGTCTGACACCCTATATTCCAAATCGTAACCTCAGATCCTCAAATGAGTGTCTCCTTAGAATTCCAAAAGCAAAACTTAAAAGAAGTGGTGAGGTGGCCTTCTGCTGTTATGCACCTAAAATCTGGAATAGCCTGCCAATAGGAATTCGCCAGGCTAATACAGTGGAGCATTTTAAAACACTGCTGAAAACACATTACTTTAACATGGCCTTCTCATAACTTCACCTTAATTTAATCCTGATTCTCTGTATGTTCAATTCATTATAATAGCTATTCATGGTGGCTCTAAAATCCATACTGACCCCTACTCTCTCTTCTGTTTTTTTTTCTGTTGATCAGAAGCACTTCTGGGTCAAGGACAATAAAAGACCTTGAGAAACACCAGAGCGTGGCAGTGTGACAATGCGTCTGGGTGTGGAGGATTGATCATTGTAGTGATTATTGTGTTTATGAATATAGTGGACTGGAGGGTGCTTTGTGCACATTATTATTGTAATAAAAATAATATTTGGACTTTTATCTGGTGTCTGGCGTCTGGTCTGAGGGTTCAAGGGGACGACAGCGCCCCCTATCTGTCACAATACTGATTTGTTTATTGTGCTACGACAGTATATGGGGAAGGCTCCCCAACCCTTAATCTGTCTCTCTTGCATTTATTTAATCAAAAACCATAATATTCTAATAGGTTTGTAAACCCTTTGTACCGTACAATTAGATACACACAATAGATCCTTATAAAAATATTACTCTAATTTCTTAAATTTATTTTCTTTCAGCGTTACTGTAGTGAACATTTTTACAGATTATTGACTGTACCAAGCATGTATCATTCACCAGTTCTAGAGCCTCATGATTTTCATTCATTTGATTCACAAACGAGTCATTGTTCATTTAATGCATGAACTCAGTCATTACACAATAACAAGTGACATGATTCTTGTTCATTTGATTTGTCAACGAGTCACACTGAATCACTGAATCATTACCTGAGACCAAGTCACAAAGCTCTTCTTAACATGTATCTTCTTGAACTTAATGTCTTATTTTAATTATGTATTTTCAATAAATATAATAATTAATTTGTGATTCATTCAAGAGGCATCCCCCAAGAGTTATTTTTTTATAATGAATGGATCAAACAAGTCAAATGAATTGATTTACTTATTTGGTTAGTTTAAAAAATGGAATCAGAAAAGTCAATTAAAATGCCCAACACTTATGTGGCATGCTCACAAGAAGCCTATATCATCAGCACTTTCACTTAGATTTTCCTCAGAACAACTTTATAAACTACCAGGTTATTTTGTTGGTTTGTTTTTGTCTCACTTTGATTATAAAAATGTTTAGCACTTCTGAATTTTCAGATGTTTATTGCTAAATGTTTATTGCTAATTTTTGCTAATTTTCTCCAAAACTAAGGTAAGGTGAATCTAGGAATAATAACTTTACTGCTTACAAAATTTTCCTACATCACATGAACATGTGTTTCTGTAAAATTACATTATGTAATAACTTAATTACAAACAAAGCAGCATGGACATGTGGGAAGATATGAATATGGAGGCAGCCCAGCAACAAAAAAGGTATAGGTCCATAAAGCAGAGATTTTCATTTAAGTCCCATGAGGAGCCTATAAATGATGTACTTAAAAGGTTGTCAGTGACCTTTTTCAATGTAGTTGTGACTGTTGCAATCTCTGCACTGTAAGGAAAGATTCCTGACCTTAGGAAGTAGGATGGGAGAGTTTGGAGTGCTCTGAGATTTTCAAAATCTGTTGGCTGAGGAGATGACAAAACAATCAGACACCCTTGACTACACATTAAGCTAAGGAGGACAGTCTGATTTAGTTGGAATTCAACTTGCACAAGTGGACGAAATTGCCTGATTTGTCATCAAAAATATGAATGTGCTTAAGCTGGTCACATTCATTCTAAAAAAACAAGCCTTTCTAAACTTAAGCTCATAAAAACTTACTTGAGGTCCATCACGAAACAGGATTGCCTCAGTGGTCTTGCTGTCATTACCATAAACCATGAGGTTGCTGGGCAGATCTCCTATAATGAAGCTATTGATTACTTTGCAGCAAGGAAGTGTAGAAGGTTCAAGTTTTACATTTGGGGATTCAATGACATGTTTAATTCTGGATTTAAATAGTGAACAAGCTTAAATTTATATCTATTAAATTGTGTGCAATAAACAAATTGGTGCAGTAATGTTTTAGTAATGAATTTGTAAATCATTTCCTGCGGGTGGGGCACTCAGGCAGGATCTCATCTTGGCAACAATATGTCACAAGACCGTGAGTATGCAGTGCATTGACTATTTGTTTTTGGGCTTTATGCTTTTTCCAATAAATCTGAATAATTTAAGTGAAAAACTGTAGTTTCGCCTCGTTGCTATTTGTACACATTTAAATATATTTAAATTCAGTGTGAAATTAAAATCTAACAGTTAATTTTCAGACACATTTTTAAGCCTTATTGCAAAACAATATCTTGGTTTCATATTTTTGTTGTTATGGCTTTATGCGAGTTATAGTTTCATTAGAGTACATTAAGCAAAATTTGGTAATTACAATTGTGAGATGTTGTTTCTTTATATATAATTTACAAAGCACAATGAATGTTAATCAGCTGTTTTTAAAAACCTTTGTTATGACTAGAAAATAATGCAAATGGTAAAGTTAAAAAAGGCATTGAATATTGCTATTTTGTCATTCCCTGACTTACTTAATTGAATCCACAAAAGAAACCATTGCCTAAAAAAACAGACAGAGGATGCGAGAACAAAATGTTTATGTGAATCAATTAAGCACTTAATGTCCTATTTCCATTACATTCTTTCAAAATATTTTAGCATCCCTTGGAGATACAGTTGTCGAAGTTATTCACAGGTATTCACAGGTCATATGTGTTATTGAACATCTTTGTCCATATTGGGGAAAAAAAGAAAAGGGCAAGTTAAATTCCATGTGCTCATAATTCATGGATTTCAAATTCCAAATGAAGAATAAAAATATATGTTTGCAACCTGTGCTTGGGTCTGGACAACATCTCAATAGCTTTTTTGAAACAAATTTAGCAATCTCAGTAACAGAAGTAGAAGTGCACAAAGGGCACTCTAAAGTATTTTTCTGTGCAATGAGTGGTGAGAGCATTTCTTTTTTACACTGGCAAAATAACTTCTGTAAGCATTAGAGGACATTTCTTTCAACAACAAAATTTGTTTATATAGCATATTTTCACAGAAATGGTATAGCTTAAAGTGCTTTAGATAGATAGATAGATAGATAGATAGATAGATAGATAGATAGATAGATAGATAGATAGATAGATAGATAGATACTTTACTAGAATTAGAAGAAAAACACATCTACAAAATAAAAAAAAAATTATACATTAATTAGTAAATTAATATGGAACTGAGCACAAATTAAATTTCTGTTGACTTTGGCAGTTTTTAAGTTTCTAATACTTAAAATGGCTACATTCAAAGTCCAGTTTGATAATATATTTTATGGTCAGATGGCCATGGTGGAGGAGGAAACAAAAACTGCAACCAAATGCCATACTAGAGAAATTAGAGAATATTAAAGAAAATAAACCTTGGGATTACAAGGTCATATTTCCACCCAGCCCCACAGGGTGTTTGTAGTATATTATTGTTGGGGAGCAAAACAGTGGGACTCATCAATAGTTGTAGTGTCCATAATGTTCTCTAACATCAAAGATAGCTACAAATGACTTCATCCACTTGGCAATGGGCCATGCATCACCACAGGATACATATGAGGAAGATCTTGTGTAGCTTTGTGTTGTGTGCTATCAGTTCATAATATCAAAAGGTTGATGATCCTAAAGAAAAAAGCCAAACAAACTGTTCACTACATATCTTCACCAAAACAGCATCGCCAAGCCAAGGCCACCTTGCCTAAACTGAAGAGTCTGGCTTATGGCCTTCCAAGACACAAAACTTAGGATAAGAAATTAAAGTTACTTTAATATTTTACAGATTTATTCAAAAAGATTTTAAAAAACATAGAGCAACAGCAAAAACACAAATGAAAAAAAGTTAATCCTAACCAGCCATACTTGTAAGCAGCCAGGAAAGGATAGCTCAGTGAGTGCTGTTGAAGAGTCTTTCTTTTTGAGTACTTTTGTCGATTTCCTGGTTTCTGATTTTTTTGCTTTGATTTTATGTCAGAAATATATATTTTGCATTTAGTAAACATTTCCTCTGATTTAAGGAATTCTGTTTTGATGTTTGCAAGTAACAGACCCATTTGTATTTATATGCTTTTATATTTTGACGTTTTACACAACTTGCTTCTCCATTAAATATGCTGTATGCATGAATATTGCAAACTTTCACATTATTCCTTTTCAGTGTTTAAGAATTATGCGGGTAGAGTACTATTTTTGTGGCTTTTAAACTTATATAAGTTATGGGAGCTTTTGTCCACTCTTGCTAAGACATTACGTATGATGTATGATTGTTAGGCACTGTATTTGTTTGAGTTGCAAGTGGTAAATATAACGGATTATACATGGGAAAACCAAGAGAAGTTTTAAAAATATATATGTATATATTTTATGTCATTTTTTTGACTATGCACAAGTAAAAAAATAATGCAAAACTGTGGTCTTCAGTAGAAATCAATCATTTAACAAGTATTACTTCAAACTGAGAACAAGATCTTAGTATTGGGTGCAAACATAGATCAAATTAGAAATTCATAGACTCGCATGGCATGTGCTAGAATAAAAAAAAGGATGTCCAGAGTCAGCAGTTTTAATTTAGCTGAAAAGCCATTCAAGTTGTGAAATATCCTGCTGAGTAGCTTCAATAACCACTTGTTACTTCGTTACTTTCTTCTCTGTATTGCTGTATTTAGATATATTGCTCAGTCTGCTGCCATGCAATTAAAAAAGTGGGAAAATTGGTACTTTTATTGTTAAGCCCTTTTCCTACAATAAATTCTAAATGAAAATTGTCAATTTGCCTTAAAATGTTTCAGTTAATCAGATGCAGGGATGGATGGGTGCAAACAGAATTCAAGTCATATTTATAAAAGTCAAAATGTAACATACACAAGTAACCACTAAACAACACTGTATTGTAAACTGTCTTACCATTTTATCTTTATGGATCAGATTGAAGCTCTAATGGGATTTAACAGTGTGTGTGATATTCATATTTATTCAGATGTACAGCTTATTAACATTTAAAGTGGCTAAATGTGCTTTGACATCAGTTGTAGGTCTTCATTAAGATGACAAAGTAATTAACATTGGTAATAGTTAATATCAAATTAGGACTGTTGCCATTTGAGCCAGAATTTTTAACTGACTGCTATTGTTTTCTCATCAGAGATTTTTTATTATTTAAATTAAAAGAGACAGTTGGAGTCAATCATGAAACTGAATGATAAAATAGAGGAAAACCTATGAAAATAGAAAAAAGAAAAAAAAAAAAAAACATGTTAGGACTTGAATGTGGATTTTACATAAAAATCTGATAGTGGAAGGATTTCAAAAATATCAAAAATTTTTTCAAGGGTTACATTTGAAAATATTAGACAGAATGTTGAATATCGATCCATACATACTTCCAAAAAGACTCCGTTGTTAAAGCAAAATTCAATTGGAATTTTCAGTTGTAAAGGTACAAGCAAAACTATCAACACTTCACACTACAGTACTTATATACATGTGTGCCTTAACTTTTCCACCTAAAGCATTTACAAGTTCAGAAAAAATGTAAACATTATAATGAAATAGAGGATTTTCAGTTTTATAGTGAAGCTGATAAATTCGGTGATCTCAACCAATAATTGTTCTCTGCACTCTGCCTTAAAACAAAATCATTGAAATCACAATGGAGTAGAACACCATTAAACTGCCAATCTCATATGAATTGCTTAAAACAATAAAACAGTGTTTTACAGTATAGTTAATGTTTACAAATTTGAACAGAACTGCTTAGTCAAGCTTGTGAAGCTGATAAATTCTTTATATGTCCTAGATTATTATTTTGTACCCTTAACATGATTCACAAAATTTGATCATTTATGCTATGACTTTTATTGAAGTATCCATTTTTAGCACCAAAGACATTAACTTGGATTGTGTGGTCTTGCACACTAGGACTAGAGAGCATAAATAAATAAATAAATGGTCGAAGGTTACAAATAAATGATATGCTCATTAAAGAATGAAACATTAAAGTATTACTTTATATGGCTGTATGAAATAATGCTTCAGTTATGCATGGATAAGTTTTCACACTTGAGAGACTTTTTATTTTGCCTTTAACATACTGTTAAATTCTTTGTGGAAAGCATCCTTTTTTATTAAATTTGACGACTTGTAAATGATAAAAACACTATTCATATAAATATATTAATCACTTGTCACACATGTGCACCTCTACCGAAGTAAGAAATACCACCCAAGGATGAGAGGAGGTGATGTAACTAGCAGTATCGTCTCTTTCTGTTCCCACAGCTTATAGAAGAAACCCAATGAGGGTAACTGACTCTGCCCCTTCCGGGCACCGGACTATATATTTGAGGTGGCATCTCATTTGGATATAGACTCAGCCCATGACGGAGCTCTACCACAGAACTGACCGATTTGTTACAGGCACTGCAGCCTTATGTTTTGTTTGTTTTGCGATTCCAAGTGCTATTTCTGTTCCGGCTGGTTCCATTATTAAATGGGGTGACCAGGTTTGGCACCCCAACGTTTATTTTGGATCCTGTGTAGTATCTCATTCAACCACACTGTCTTAATTCTGTGTATTATATATATAGATTAGTGCAGTAACTTTTTCAGTTTAGGTGAAGAGATAAAGGAAAAGAGATGAGTAGGAAATGACTGCATTGTGACAGATTAAATAAAATAGTTCCTTTTTTGGATTGTTGTACGGGAGAAGAAGAACATTTGTGCATTAGCATTTGTCTTATTATATTACCGCCATTACTTTCTGGTAAAAGCAGTTTACCAGAAGGGCCACATAAAAAAATAATAAGAGCTGTATTAAGGTAACACTAATTACTGCAGATCAATGGATAAGCCATTCAATTGTCGTTCTAATATCTTAAGAATGACAGAAGCTTCACTATTAGAGTGGATCAGTGCTGTTGCCAAAAAAGTGCATTAAAAATAATTTTGATGAGAACAGGACATTCACCCCATTACTGCTAATTATTTTCTGTTCACTGTGTTAAAAATAAAACTGCACTAGAATCTGAAGATCACTAATGCTCTCTACAGGTAACTGGTTTTATGAATCATTTTAAGAAGAAATGCAATATTCTGTAATATGTACAAATTCCAATTTAAATGCTTGTTGGACTTACTGCTTCTTTTTTCGATTGTAAATGTGTTTGTTGTGCCTCCCAGGGAACTTTTAGGGCCTTAATAGCTGTTCCTATTTTGGAACCCCACCCTGTCTTCTCTATGTGTGACAGAAGTCCCCCAGTGGCCGAGAGGCCCTTATACAGTATAATTTATGTCAGAAAACAGTCCTGGTGCCTCGTCTTTGAGTTTTTGAGATGAGAAGTTCAAATTCCACATACATTTAGAATAAGTCTAATAAGTTTTCTCCAGACTTTCACAAATCCTTGGAACCAAAATTGCATATGGTATTCTAGATGACCTCATAAATTAAAGTATGTTCTTTATAATCTTTTTCATCTGAATTCAGGACAGTGTGTCCAATAGCTTAGCATATGGGCACCAACTTGGCATAAACAGAAATCATAGAGTAATAATAATAATATATTTTATTTATATAATGCCTTTCCCATGCTCAAGGCATTTACTGCAAAATAATTAATTATAATAATTCTATTGGCCAATGTTCAGTAGCCTATTATTGATAGCAATTATTGCTTAAGTGCAAAAACAGATCATTACTATCATAAGACCTAAGTAATGTTTTCATTTAAACAAAGCATTAAAACCTCAGATGTATTTGAGGAGCCTGCATTTCCTATTTGGAATAATGGCATGATTAATATAAATTCTTTGTTTGAGGTTTGTATTTGTGGTGTTTCATTTTTCATAAAACAACAGTACTATTAATAATAATCCTCCAACTGGAGTAGCATAAAACACACAAAAACAGCAAAATAAAAAACTGACCAACAATACAACATGACTGTAATACTAGGGTTTGAATGCATTGCCGAAGACTGATTTAATTGAAAGTATAAGCCTCTACTAAATAGGCTTGCATTAAATTCTGTATTAAAACCTGTTAAATGTCATCGTCTGTTGTTCATTACCATCTATGAGCTGATTGATAACACTCTTGACATTTGCTCCTGGCTTGCTAAAAGCTCTATATTGTTGGCTTCTACTTTTAAAAAATGTCTTGACATTGTCCTCTGGGTGAATGACAATACTATTGAAGATTATTTGTACCAAAATTAAATGAATTCCATCATGTTAACTACATTGAAATGTAATGCATATGCACGTGGTGCATTTAACTTTGGCAAGGATTTATTTTAAATAATATATAAATTAAATGATTGATTGCTTTTCACTACAGCACACAATTTGTGTGTCTGTTTAAAATGCAATACACTAACTCATATCCATATATCGTTTGACATAACTACAAGCAAAGCAGACATATTGCATTGTGTATTGCAAGACCACACATTAATCATGCCAAAACTGCATGCAATCAAATGACCAATCAGCATCAAAAGCTATACCCACAAGCATAAGTTTCATCAATGTGGACTGCAGAGTGATTCATGAAATGACAAAAGTATGATTTAGATCATGCTGAAAAAGTGTACTCTTTTGTTCAGACCCAGACCCAGATTTGGTCTTTTTAGAGAAGTGTAAACAGCAAAAACCATGGAATCATAGCTTTTCACATCAAAATTAAGAGTTTCCTTATGTGGTACGAAATTTGACAGTTGTCTTCTCATAGACAGAAAATAGCCTGGCAGTAGAGCGGGAGCCAAGAAGAGAAACAGAATAGAGAAGGTTTAGACATGGTTTGTAATTATTGTATACTTATTTTTGCTCTGATGACTAGCAAGCAGAGATGAAACATGCACAGCTAGTCAGAAGCGCTAAGCAGGGTATGCTTGACTAAAGTAGTACTGAAGGGACATCTCTTATATAAGCAGGTAGATCATTCTACAAGTTTAGGGCCCTGTAACTAAAAGCTCAGTTTCTCACTATTATATTATTAGTAATAAGTAAGCAGGGCCTTGGCTATTTAAGACTTTAAATGTAATTAGGATTTTGAAATTATCCCCAAGCTTAAAGGATAAATTTGATATTTTTCAAGTTGAAGTTATTTCTTCCCAAACATGGAATATACTGTACCTATTTGCCATTTGAAATTGTATTTGAAAGTTAAGCGTTTTCTATAAATGTAAAAAAGAAAAATATGAGAGTAAATCAAAAAGTAAAGGCAATTTGAAAATTATGCGGTAACTGCAATGGATAGAAGCTGACACAATACAATACGTTTGAAATGGCTTATGAGCAGTTCGAACATGTACAGTGCAGCCATTAGTATAGTTGAAGCGAAGGTCAAGTAAACATGGACACTTTGCTACAGGATTGTACCATTGTTGAACAAGATACTGTAGTGAGATTTCTTTGGGCAGAGTAGAGAAACCTTCTGAAATTTACTGAAGGATGTTGGCTCAGTACAGATGTGAAAACAGCATGACTCAGTGAAAGTTTACGAAAGGATAAACAACGATGACTATCAACATTGTGCACAAAATGCGAATGCCTTTATCAAAGAATATTGACGGGTTAAGCAATTGCGAGCATGTTATATTGCATCAGCCTCTATCCATTGCAGTTATCACGTCGTTTTTAAATTGCCTTTGCTTTTTGATTTCCCTTCTTAGATAGTTAGTCCTGGCCTTTTATAAAATAATCTATAGGACATGGAGCACAATGGAAAATAAAAGCCTTAAAACTTTCCAAATACATCCTTAAGGCGGCAAAAGTTTTGATATATGAAAACACTCCTTACGTGTTTCTGACGCATGTTTGTGACACCAAAAGGGATTTGTAAATAATCATTTTATTGGATACTAGCAAAATACCCGCGCTTCGCAATGGAGTAGTGTGTTAAAGAAGTAATGAAAAAGAAAAGGAAACATTTTGAAAATAATGTAACATGATTGTCAATGTAATTGTTTTGTCACTGTTATGAGTATTGCTGTCATATATATATATACACACACACGCATATAAACATATATATACATATACACATGTATACATACATATATATATACATACTGTATCTACACACATACATATACATACATATATATACACACACATACATATATACACATACATCCACATATATATATATATATATATATATATATACATATCTACATATATACACACATACATATACACACATATAAATATATATATACCCTTTGCGGTGCGAGCAGCTGTTGCTGGGGGTACCAGAATCCATCGAGGAAGAAAAATGAAAAACATTATTTGTACAAAATCTTAATTTATCTATCCATTCCCAATTAATTAAATGGGCAGGCTATTTCGTTTCAGTGCAATCCGTTAAAACGGATGATTTTCTCTCTTACATGCACTTAGTGCTGCGTGGGTATTATGAACTATCGTATCTGTTTAAGTTCTATTTAAATTTTAAATATAAGTAATTTTTATTTAGTCAACAGAAATATCTTTGGTAGGAATGTAAGTTAAATTTCGTCATCATTGCATACATTTTTCTTCCCCATAGAAATGTAAAGACTAAATTCAACTTACATTCTTACCAAAGATATTTCTGTTGACTAAATAGAAACAACTTATATCCAAATAGAACTTGAAAAGATATATTGTTTCGAATCTGATCGCACATTTTAGTTCGACTTGACGCGCACTATATCAAGCCCGCGTGCTATAGCGCTCTCACCTGCCTGCCTCAATAAGTCACCATCGCTTCGCTCTTACTTTTTTACCGTTCATTTAATCATGGCTAGTCACGAAAAAATTAGAAAATGGAAAGAGGATTACACTGAGTATGGCTTTACCAAAACAATTATTGATGGAGAATAAAGTATCCATTATTCATAAAGCTTCAACTGGTGATCTGTTTTTCTGCGTTAACTTCATATTTTTTTATACTTCTTCTCAAACCAAGGGGGTGCGAAATCGGCATCGTCCATCACAGGGGGTGCGAGGATAAAACGAATCGGAAAACGCTGATATATATATATATATATGTGTGTGTGTGTGTATATATAATATATGTGTGTATATATATATATATATATATATATTGAAATAGTTTTACTGTCAAATAATGCAAAGAGTATGTAAGTCTAATTCTGGGCTCATCAGGCGTACACACTCACTGCACCCCCTCTCGGGAATCAAACCTTGGACATCAGCGCTAGAGGCAAAGCCTCTTGCGTTGCGCCACGGCGTGTGGTTTGTTTATTTGACAGTATGTAGATCGGGGTATATACAGTACAGGCCAAAAGTTTGGACACACCTCCTCATTCAATGTGTTTTCTTATTTTCATGACCATTTACATTGGTAGATTCTCACTGAAGGCATCAAAACTATGAATGAACACATGTGGAGTTATGTACTTAACAAAAAAAGGTGAAATAACTGAAAACATGTTTTATATTCTAGTTTCTTCAAAATAGCCATCCTTTGCTCTGATTACTGCTTTGCACAATCTTGGCATTCTCTCGATGAGCTTCAACAGGTAGTCACCTGAAATGGTTTTCACTTCACAGGTGTGCCTTATCAGGGTTATTTAGTGGAATTTCTTGCTTTATCAATGGGGTTGGGACCAGCAGTTGTGTTGTGCAGAAGTCAGGTTAGCTGGACGATCATTTATTTTTCAACAGGACAATGACCCCAAACACACCTCCAGGCTGTGTAAGGGCTATTTGACCAAGAAGGAGAGTGATGGAGTGTTGTAAATGGTCATGAAAATAAAGAAAACACATTGAATGAGGAGGTGTGTCCAAACTTTTGGCCTGTACTGTATATACATTTTATTGGATATTAGCAAAATACCCGCTCTTCGCAGCGGAGAAGTAGTGTGTTAAAGAAGTTATGAAAAACAAAAGGGAACATTTTAAAAATAACGTAACATGATTGTCAGCATAATTATTTTGTGACTGTTATGAGTGTTGCTGTCATCAAGGATTTGATTATCATTATTTCTTTCAATCAGGTTCGTATTTGGAGGATGTGTTGTGTTCAAGTTACATTCCGTGTTTGTCAACCGTTGTAAAGATATCAGGTTTCATTCATCAACACTTTTCTTACTGCATCAATAAACAGCTCGTCTTCATCTTAATTTGAGACATCACACACTGCATGCACAGGTTTTTTTTTTACACTTTCTTCCTTTAGCTGGACATTGACTTTTTCCACCGTGTGCTTTGTTTCTGCAGTAGCTGCACTTATGAATATGCTTGTATGCGTCACTCGCTTCATATTCTTTTGCTGCCTTCTTAATTGTGTAATGCGTTTTTTGTTCAGCACTCCTTGGAGCTCTTGCTTTTTGTCTGCGTACTGCGTTCACAGTCAGTTCACGTGAGCTGCATCGAAGGTTCTGAGCTGTGCTTGTGCTATCTCGTGCGATATCCATGGCTTTATTTAATGTTAGCCAAGACCCGGCACTTAAAAGTTTCTCTCGCAGTTTCGCTGAGTTTGTACCAAACACCACCCTTATATGGGCAGGCACTCAATTACGTGGGAGGCGTGACGATGAGAGACGCAACTCCGCCTCACGCGGCGACGGAGCTGCAGGCTATGGCCGGTATATATGTACATAAGGAGGTTCCAGTTATGACTGTTACGTGTAGAATGAAACCTGCCTAACTTTTGTAAGTAAGCTGTAAGGAATGAGCCTGCCAAATTTCAGCCTTCTACCTACACGGGAAGTTGGAGAATTAGTGATGAGTGAGTCAGTGAGTGAGTCTGTCAGTCAGTCAGTGAGGGCTTTGCCTTTTATTAGTATAGATTCCTGGTGCTGTTTTTCTCGAGGTAAGGCTGTGTTTCCTATTTGCATGTGTGATAGACATAGCCTTCCTGAAAGGAGCTCTCAGATAAATAATGAAGTAGATCAACATGATACCAAGCACATTGCAGGAAACTGTTTACTATGATTGTCTCTCAAGAGAAAATCACAGCCTGTGGGTGAAAGGTTGTTGTAGAAGAAGATAAGCCCTAATGTAGTGTGCTCAGCTGATCTTCTTTTAAAATGGATGAACATCAAAATGTTTTTTCTTGTTAGAAAATGGCATATATAAGCTATTTTACAATGTATATGTAATCTCAAGGTGTGCATGGTCAACAACTTTTATATTTGATAAGTTTCTAAACTTTTGTTTTCTGAGCATTCTGTGGCTTAGGTTACATTATAAAACAACAGGACCAACTAGATAGATAGATAGATAGATAGATAGATAGATAGATAGATAGATAGATAGATAGATAGATAGATAGATAGATAGATAGATAGATAGCTTTAATCTTAATCTTACTTTAATCCCAAGGGGAAATTTACACACTCCAGCAGCAGCATACTATTTAAAGAACAATATTAAATTAAAGAGTCCTAACAATGAAGGTATAACAGACAGACAATAACTTTGTATAATGTTAACGTCTATTCTCCAAAACCCCGGGTGGAATTGAAGAGTCACTTAGTGTGGGGAAGGAACGATCTCCCCAGTATGTTAGTGGAGCAGGACAGTGACAGCATTCTGTCGCTGAAGCTGCTCCTCTGTCTGGAGATGATCCTGTTCAGTGGATACAGTGGATTCTCTGTTATTGACAGGAGCCTGCTCAGTGCCCATTGCTCTGCCACAGATATCAAACTGTCCAGCTCCGTGCCTACAATAGAGCCTGCCTTCATCACCAGTTTGTCCAGGTGTGAGGGATCCCTCTTCTTTATGCTGCCTCCCCAGCACACCACCGCGTAGAAGAGGGTGCTTGCCACAACCGTCTGATAGAACATCTGCAGCATCTTACTGCAGATGTTGAAGGATGCCAGCCTTCTAAGGAAGTATAGTCAGCTCTGTCCTTTCTTACACAGAGCATCAGTATTGGCAGTCCAGTCCAATTTATCATCCAGCTGCACTCCCAGGTATTTATAGGTCTGCGCCCTCTGCACAAAGTCACCTCTAATGATCACAGGGTCCATGAGGGGCCTGGTCCTCCTAAAATCCACCACCAGCTCCTTGGTTTTGCTGATGTTCACTTGTAGGTTGTTTGAGTCGCACCATTTAACAAAGTCCTTGATTAGGTTCCTATACTCCTCTTGCTCACTCCTGATGCAGCCCACGATAGCAGTGTCATCAGCAAACTTTTGCATGCCGAGTTGTATTGGAAGTCTGATGTATATAGGCTGAACAGGACCGGAGAAAGTAAGGTCCCCTGCGGTGCTACTGTGTTGCTGACCACAATGTCTGACCTGCAGTTCCCAAGACGCACATACTGAGGTCTGTCTTTAAGATAGTCCACAATCCATGCTACCAGGTATGAATCTACTCCCATCTCTGTCAGCTTGTCCCTAAGGAACAGAGGTTGGATGGTGTTGAAGGCGCTAGAGAAGTCCAGAAAAATAATTCTTACAGCACCACTGCCTCTGTCCAAGTGGGAGAGGAATCGGTGTAGCATATAGATGATAGCATCCATCGCTCCCACCTTCTCCTGGTATGCGAACTGCAGAGAGTCGAGGGCGTGGTGAAACTTTGGCCTCAGGTGGTGAAGCAGCAGCTGCTCCATGGTCTTCATCACATGTGACGTCAGAGCGACAGGCCGGAAGTCGTTCAGCTCACTAGGATGTGATACCTTTGGGACTGGGGTGATGCAAAATGTTTTCCAAAGCCTCAGGAATCTCCCCTGTTCCAGGCTCAGGTTGAAGATGCCCTGTAGAGGGCTCCCCAGCTTCAATGTACAGGCCTTCAACAGTAGTGGCGCTACTCCATCTGGACCAGCTGCTATGCATGGAACAAAGTCTCCTCAGCTCTCTGCTTACCTGGGCTGCTGTAATTGTGGGTTGAGGGAAACTCTCTGCTATGCTGGTATCAGCAGAAGGATGGGTGGAGGGTGCAGTACTCCAAGGTGAGAGTGGGTTAGGGTGGTCAAACCTGTTGAAGTAGTTGTTCATCTGATTTGCTCTCTCCATGTCTCTCTCGATGGTGGCAAGCCGCTTCGAGCTGCAGCCAGTGATGATCTTTACCCCATCCCATACTTCCTTCATGCTGTTATTCTGCAACTTCTACTCCAGCTTTCTCCTGTACTGCTTCTTCGCTGCACTCGGAGTTCCTTCTGCATGCGCTTGAGCTCATGCTGATCACCACCTTTAATTGCCTTTTTTTTTGGTTCCAAAGGCCCTTGATGTCACTTGTAATCCATGGCTTGTTGTTAGCATAGCAGCGTACTGTTCTTACTGGAACTACAATGTCCATACAGAAGTTGATGTAGTCAGTAGTGCAGTCAACAACCTCCTCAATGTTCTCTCTATATGATCCCTGCAGGATAACCCAGTCATAGTTCCAAAGCAGTCTCTCGGAGCCTGCTCTGCTTCAGGGGACCACTTCCTGAATGAGCACGTAGTTGTAGGTAGCTCTCTCACTCTTGGTTTGTAATAAGGTTGAAGCAGAAACAGGTTATGATCTGCTTTCCGAAGTGCAAGCAGCGAGGTGGCGCTGCATGCGTCTTTAACGTTTGCATACAGTAGGTCAATAGTCCTATTTCCCTGGGTGTTACAATCCACATACTGGGAGAAGGCAGGTAATGTTTTGTCCAGCGTCACATGGTTAAAGTCTCCAGCGATTAGCACAAGCTCCTCGGGGTGCTGCGTTTGTACTTTAGCAACAGCCGAATGGATGATGTCACCCGCTATTTCCACCTCCGCCCGAGGAGGGATGTAAACAATAAGAACAATGATGTGTTCAAACACTCTGGGAAAGTAATAGGGTTGCAAACTTACGGCCAACAGTTCGCTGTCCCTACAGCAAGTGGAGATTTTGACGTTTACATGTCCAGAGTTACACCACCTTGAATTGACATAGAGAGCGACTCCTTCTCCTTTCTGCTTCCCGCAGGTACTTGCGTTAGCATTTGGGATGTTAGTTGTTAGTCACGTTTCACTAAAACACATAATTTCACATAATTTACAGCTTATATACTTAACTTTAGAAAACAATTTTGCTTGGAAAATATACCATGTTTGTGAAGAAATTACTTTAACTTGAAAAATACTGAACTTTAACTGGAGGTTAGCGTAAAAACTTAAGAACAGGAGTTAAGAGGACTTATTTTGTGGGTCTTGTATTGATTCTTGAAGCTGAATTGTGAATTAACTGAAAACCTGAGATTAACTGAATATTGCAGCTGACAGCAAATGTAGCCAATTTCATAAATATACTTTTAAATTAAGCAATATAATGATATGGCAAGGATTAATAACCTACTGTCTGATCTATTTGTTTAAAATACGGGTTTTTATTATCATATATTCTCATTATTACTCATTATTACTAGGGTGCTATCTGTTTATGTTTTATTGTGCTTAATTGCTTTTTCTTTTTTCTCTTTTTTTTATCTAATTATTTTCTCTCTACCCTAAACGAGACTGTTCAACATCATACCCTTCGTTTATTGTTATTGCTGTTATTGCATTAAGACTTATTATGCTTATTCTGGACAAATTTCTAACACCGGTTTATTATCTGGGTGAATTATCTTAATACACTAAGATTGCTGAAGATTATATACAGTATATTTTAAGTGCACAGTTTTTTAGACTATATTGGTAATACTGTAGATATCTCTAAAACGCCACAGTGTGGGGGCTTGTTTTGCTTTGGACGTGCTCTGTCTCTGGGTATGCCAGAGGACCGGGACTGTGTGAAGTGGGTTCTAGCCTCACGGGGAGGCAAAAGGGAGGTGGGGGTTAAGGGGAGAGAAAGAGAGCAAGCTAGATCTATACTTAATCTATCCTTTTAATCTTTATGATTATAACTACTAATAATAAGCTGCATGGCAATAACTCTAGGGGAAATAGGAAATTAAGGCCGAAGCTGTCTCACTTCCAGTTAAGACTATAAAATGGTATTAAAAACTCAGAATCAATGTCTCCATGATGGGACAGTTAATTTCATGAGCTGGAATGTTAAAGGCCTGAATCAAGAATTAAAGAGAAAGTACTCTCTCACCTAACAGGTCTAAGCGCTAAAATAGTATTTTTACAGGAGACCCATTTACTAAGCAAGGATCAGTTCCGGCTGCAAAAAGACTGGCCAAATGTTCCATTCTAGTTTTACAAAGAAAACTAGAGGTGTGGGAATTCTCATACATAGAACAGTACCATTTGTAGCATCAGATGTAGTATTGGATCCTGAAGGGAGATATGTAATGGTCATGGGAGACTTATCTAACTGTAAAATGATCTTGATAAATGTTTATGCACCTAATGTTGATGATAAGGAATTTATACAAAATTTATTTGCATCCATTCCCAATCTGAACACTCATAAAATTATAATGGCTGGGGACTTTAATTGTGTTCTAAATCCACTCTTAGATAGGACTTTTTCCACAGGGGGAATGGCATCTAACACCGCAAAGATAATTACAAAGTTTATAACTGATCACAACTTATCAGACCCCTGGAGGTTTTTAAACCCAAATTCAAGAACATATTCTTTCTACTCACCAGTACATCATTGCTACTCAAGGATTGATTACTTCTTTATAGACAATAACTTCTTGCCTATGATTAAATCTTGAAAATACGATGCTATTGTTATTTCTGACCACGCACCTATGATCTTGGAGCTAAAGTTACTAAGCCCCATACACTCACCCTGCAGATGGCATCTCAACCCGCTTCTATTAGCAGACGAGAATTGTACAGAATTTATATCCAAACAAATCAAATTCTTTCTAGAGACAAATACATCCTCAGAGATCTCTGCAGGAATACTCTGGGAAACTCTTAAGGCCTTCTTAAGAGGACAGATTATCTCATATCTTTCCCACAGAAATAAATTAGAAGCCAAGAAAGTAGCAGAGATAAAAAGCAAAATTACTAGAATAGATGAAGAACATGCCAGACTACCAAGCGAGACTCTACATAGGAAAAGGCAGGCTCTACATTCAGAATTAAACCTCTTGACAACTAAAGAAACTGAACAACTAATTTATAAATCCAGACATCATTACTATGAACATGGAGAGAAAGCTAATAAGCTTTTAGCTCAACAAATTCACAAGCAAGAAGTGCGCAATGCAATCTCAGTAATCACCAACGCGATCGGAGATAAAATCATCGACCACAAAAATATAATGCACACTTTCAGAGACTACTATAAATCCCTATATACTACTGAGTTTAAAGAAGACAATACACAATCTAATGCATTTCTGGATACATTACAAATAAAACAAATAGACACATTTAGTGTGGAGGAACTTGATAAACCTCTGCCGTTTTCAGAATTACTAGATGCTATAAAGTCACTCCAAGCGGGAAAACAGCAGGCCCTGATTGCTACCCTGCAAACTTTTACAAGAAATTCTCCACTCAGCTAGCTCCCTCCTATTAGCAACATTTACAGAAGCCAGAGATAACCAATCTCTTCCTCAAACCTTTCGCCAAGCACTAATCACCATTTTTCCAAAACAAAATAAGGACTTATTACAATGTGCATCATACAGACCAATTTCACTTCTGAATAATGACTTAAAATACTCTCTAAAATCATAGCTAGAAGGATGGAGAAAGTGCTCCCTTGGTAATATCACAAGACCAAACTGGATTTATTAGGGGCCGACACTTATCTTCAAATCTTCGACGCCTGTTTAATGTAATATACTCACCAACTAAATCAAACACCCCAGAAATATTATTATCATTGGATGCAGAAAAAGCATTTGACATGATTGAATGGAAATACCTTTTTACTACATTGGAGAAGTTTGGGTTTGGCCCGAACATTTGTGCATGGATTAAATTACTGTATACTAACCCAGAAGCTTCAGTTTGTATCAACAACATTTGCTCAGACTACTTTAAACTAGAACGTGGTACTAGACAAGGATGTCACCACTACTGTTTGCAATTGCCATTGAACCACTGGCAATACATTGTCGAAATACTGATCAGATAAAGGGGATTATCAGAGAAGGACTGGAACAGAAAATTTCATTATATGCAGATGATATGGTACTGTATATATCGGACCCAGAAAATTCTGTGCCTGCAGTCTTAAGAGCACTCACAGAATTTCAAAAGATCTCTGGTCTCAGAATTAATCTGAATAAAAGTGTACTCTTTCCAGTGAATTCTCAAGCATATAATATTAGATTAGTTACCCTACCTTTTATCATTGCAGAACAGTTTAAATGCCTAGGGGTAAACACCACAAGTAAACATAAAGCTCTTTATCAACAAAATTTCGCCGTCTGCATGGAAAAAATTAAACAAGACTTGCATAGATGGTCAACCCTTCATCTCACACTAGCTGGAAGAATTAACACTGTTAAGATGAATATTCTTCCTAAGCTCCTTTTTTATTTCAAAACATTCCAATATACATTAATAATTTTTTCTTTAAGCAATTAGATTCAACAATAACCTCATTTATTTGGAATTCAAAACATCCACGCATCAAAAGAGCGACCCTACAAAGACAAAAGGCAGAAGGCGGCATGGCTCTACCTAACTTCCAGTTTTATTACTGGGCAGCAAATATACAGGCGATAAGAACCTGGACACAAATAGAAGAACATACACAGGCTTGGTCTGCAATAGAAGTAAAATCCTGCAGTACTTCTTTGTATTCCCTACTCTGTGCTCCAATAAACACGTTATTGGCAATATACTTGTAACGGCCGACCCCTTATTCCCAGCCGGCAGCTACACCTCCAAGACCTGTGGCCTGGATAATTTACTGAGAAACCTTTCCTGTCAAGCCGTACTCCTACACAGATAAACTTTTCCCACAATCGACGGTTTGTAATGCAAAGACACAATAAGCAGAATGTAAAATTAAACAGGAATAAATGTATTAAATGAGACAAGACACGCCACAAGACAAATGTACACCCAAATATTCCTCCACCCCAACAAACCCAAAGCAAAACTGAAAATATATATACAAATCCCCTCCCTTGTCCACGTAACATATAACACACAAACGACAAATGACTAGCAAACGGAATGATCGTGAACTTGAGTCCGAACGTGAATAAATGTCCTGAATACGGATACTGATTAGCGGCAATTGTAGTGTTTGTATTTCCGGCGTTTGGAACAACCTCACCGTGATTCCTCGGCGTGTGGCGAATGATGATTCGACCCCGGGGTCTTCAGCGCAAGCAGGTTGAAAGGCAGTCCGGATGAATGAAAACAAACTGGGTCCAAGCGCAATGAAATGAATCGGCAGGCAGGTTGTAGTCGTGAATGCGTATTGGTTCTCCTCTTTCTCTCTCTCGTGCTGGTTCCTCTTTCGTCTCCTTCTTTTCTCCTTAAATAGTCAGTGACGGCAGTAATTGATTGATTTGACACAGGTGCTTTCCAGATTAGTGGTTGTGAACTCCTCCCATCATCCGTCCACCTTTACGGGGACAACATTAACTGATACACATACACGCAGTCAATGGGACAATGAAACGAGACACACACAGAACTGACATTTAAACACTAACTATGTGGCACCGCTACATTCCCCCCCCCCAACCTTGGACAAGGGAGGGCCGACACGGCTTGAGGTTGGCCACATGGATGGTGTCTAACTTGGAGGCAGCGCCGATACCCCTTTGGATCTGGAAATTGACTGGACCTGTTTGATGAATGATTTTAGCTGGACCTAACCATTTAGGCGCTAGCTTGGCGGAGAATTTTCTGCTGGCATCTGAGAGATGGTGAGCTCTAATCCAGACCAAATCACCCGGCTGGAAGTGCGCTTCCCTCCGCCGGGCATTATACAGCTTGGCGTGTCTGGATGTCGAACTCACCAACCTCCCTTGGATTCTCCGTAAACCCTCTACCTTAACCAAATTATTGTAACCGGTGGTTTCTGGACTAGGGGTGCTGGGAAGGAGTCGGTCGAGTGGGCCCTTAAGCTGTCTGCCCAGCGCAACTCAAGCAGGCGTCTCACCTGTGGCTTCATGCACCGCGTGTTCAGGGCAAACCGAGCTCGGGAGCCATTTATCCCAGTCCTGATGGCGTTCACCCACATAGGAGGCGATCATGTTCTTCAGGGTCCGGTTCACTCGCTCCGTCATGTTGGCCTGGGGATGGTAAGCGGTGGTGAGGTTTTTCTTCACTCCCCAGGCTGCATAAAGTTCATCCAATATGGAGCTTGTGAACTGCGGACCCCGATCCGAGATGATGTTTCTTGGCACCCCCCAGCGGGTGAAGATTTCATTCTTCAGGATGGAGCATATTTTGTTAGCCCTTGCATCGGCTAACGCAAACAGCTCCACCCACTTCGAAAAATAGTCTACTACTACCATCAGGACGGTCTTCCTTGAGCTGGTGATAGGAAATGGCCCCATTAGGTCGACTCCCAAAGTCTCTCCTGGTCCATCTGCTATTGTCGATTGTAGTAATCCCGCCGGTTTACCAGGTGGGTTTTTCAGTTGTTGGCAGGTCACACACGTCTTCACGTGGTGGCACACGTCTTTCGGACAGACGGCCACCACGCAACCCCCAGAATCTTTAATAAAGTTTTTGTCCTTCCAAGGTGACCACCTAAAGGACTGTCATGGTAGTGCTTCAGAAAGTCGGGGACGAGCTCTTCCGGGACCACAGTTGATGTTGCAGACCCCAAGGGTGGATGGAATAGTCCTGTACAAGACCCCTGGAGGTCCACAAAGTGTACCCGGTCAGTACGCTGTTGCTCCAGCCCTTCCCTGATGTTCTGGCAGAATGGACTGGTAGCTTGTGCTTGGGCCAGGTCTTCAAGGCTCCTTGGCAGAGGGAGGATCATCTTTTCGCCTCTGCCAAACACACCATCCCGATGGCTCCGATACCCTAGACAGTGCATCCGGCACGATGTTACCACAGCCCTTCCGGTAAGTCACCCTGAACGTAAAATTCTGGAGGCGGAGGACCCACCTGGTCAGACGGGAGGAGGTCTTCGGGTGATTGAACACCCAGGTCAGAGCGTGATGGTCGGTGTACACTTCGAATTCAACCCCTCCAGATAATGTCTCCATTTCTCCACAGCCCACACGACAGCCAAGCACTCCTTTTCAGCTGTCGAGTAGTTCAGCTCAGCGCCGCGCAAAACTCGTGAGGCGTACGCGATGACATGTTCAGCCTGGTTAATTCTTTGAGTGAGCACGGCGCGAGCCCCAGGTTGCTGGCATCAGTTTGTACCTGGAAGGTGAGCTGTGGATCTGGTTGGGCCAGAACGGGTGGCTCTTGTAGGTGGCTCTTTAGTCGACGCGTCCTGGCATTCTGTGGTCCACTCCCACGGGACATCTTTTTTTCTAAGCTGGTTCAAGGGAGCCGCTATATCTGCCATCCTGGGAATAAACTTATGGTACCACCCCACTAACCCAAGAAAACGTTGCAACGACTTCAAATCTGTGGGCGGGGTACTCCCGGATGGCCAAGGTCTGCTCGGGGTCTACAGCGACCCCCTCCGATGAAAGAATGTGCCCGAGGAAGCGTATGTGGGGTTGAATGAAGGTACACTTCTTCGTGTTCAGCGTAAGGTGCGCTTGATGTAATCGCTGGAAGATGGTGTCTAAATCCCGGAGATGTTGATTTATAGAAGGGGAGTAAACGATGACGTCGTCGATATACACGAAGCAGATCTTGCCTATCAACCCCCTCAGAACCTGCTCCATGAGCCGCTGGAAAGTGGCCCCAGCATTTTTAAGCCCAAAAGGCATGACATTGAACTGGAACAGGCCTTCAGGGGTGATGACTGCCGTCTTCTTCTTACTCCCTCGCCCATCGGCACCTGCCAATAGCCACTGCGGAGATCTAATGTGCTGAACACTGCAGCTCCATGCAGTGACTCCAGGATTTCATGAACCAGGGGCATGGGATATGCGTCCAGGCTCGTCTTCTCGTTAACCCCTGTAGTCCACACAGAAACGATAGGAATTATCCGACTTCTTCACGAGGACCACAGGGGACGCCCAGGAGGAGGAAGATGGTTCTATTATTCCCTCGGCGAGCATCCGATCGAGGTGTTCTTTAATGACGCCTCTTCAGTGGGAAACCGGTAAGCTCGGTGCCTTATAGGGACTTCGTCCAAGGTGTGGACCATGTGGGTCACCCCACGGGCAACTCCTAACTTCTCCGTCCACACCTCGGCCCACTTCTTCAGCACCGGCCTCACCTCTTCAGGTTGTCCCTCCACTGGGGCTGCCGCCGAGGTGCTTGCGCCGCTCCTCACTGCTGCGTAGAATCCAAGAAATTCAGAGCCCAGATCTTCTTTGGATTTGTAAATGAATTCGCATATCCCTTCCCCCGGTACCGTATACCCCCTGGGACTGAGATGGATGGTCATCCTCATGGTGGTTAACGAATCCAGCCCAAGGAGTAACGGAACTGACAGGTGCTGGTCCTCCAGGACATACGTATCCATATCCCAGGTGGTGGCGAGTACACTGTACCTCAAGGGGACTCTGCCCAGGGCCTTGTGTTCACTCCCATCCGCCAATACAAATCGGACGGACGGGGCAGATGTTAATTTGTCTGTCGGTCGGCTAATCTTCTCCCACTGGCTTGAGCGGATTAAAGTATGATGGCTCCCGGTATCCACCACCGCATCCATCTGCCACCCCCGCAGCATCACTGGGACGATCAGAAGGGACGTGCTCGCTTGCATAATGGCGAGATCGGCTTCCGACCGGCAAGGTTTGGCTCGTTGTGGTTTTAGGGGCTGGGTTTCGTGTACTGGCCTGAACTTTGTGCCAGTACGTCTTTGAGTTTCCCCAGTCCCGTTCCACTTGGGAGCCTACCCTCACCAAGTCCTCCACCGATCCCACCACCCCCCTGAGACTCCCAGCTAACCGCGGGTTACAGGCATTAAGGACGCGGCGGACCACCTCTTCTTCAGCCATAGCCGGCCGCCACTTCAAACACAAAGCCCGGTATTCATAGGCGAAGTCCCGGATGGTTTGTGAAGGTAGTTGCACCATGGACCGCAGCTTGTCCTCCAGTTCGGTCTCGTAGTCTTCCGGAAGAAAAGCCGCGAGGAAAGATCGACGAAAGGATCCCCAGTCGAAAATAGTCTTCTTGGCCGTCAGCCACCAGCTCCGCACCGTCCCGAGAGGGATGTCCCTATCACCCCAATTAGCTCTTCCGGGGTTAGAGGGTTAACGGCCAGGTACGCCTCCCCATCCTCCACAAAGTTCAGGACATCATCGACATTATAAGGAGCCCCCAACTTGGGAAAAGACAGGCGCACCCCAGGAACAAATGGCCGATTGAGGTATGCGCTCCCCTCCCGAGATACGTACGGCGTTGAATGATGGGCACGGCTTATCTTCTGGAGACACCTTTGGACTTCCCCCTGAAGAGAATCTTGCCAGCGTCGATCCCGCCTCTGGAGGCACAACACATTTCCGTCCCAGGAGTTGAACTTGCTCGTTGATGTATTCTTTTATTTCCTCCTGGGAGCTGCTGATGTGAGCCTGCAAGGCTGCTTCACGCTCGAGCGTACTTTCTGCAACCTTGCGGATCTTCTCCTCCAGCCGGGTCATTTGTTGCGCCAGATCCTCCCACAGAGGCGAGACATTTTCTAGGCCTTCCTCTTCAGGTCCATGGTGATCTTCAAGGTACAGCGACTGCAAAGAATCCACCACCTCTCGCACCGCTGAACACGCTCTGACCGTGACGTGCGCGCCCGCTACTCCATCATCACACCGAGGCGAAGCAATGGTGTCGTCCTGCTCGTTACGCCCTAAAGACATATTAATTTGGGAAAGTTTAAAGGCAGACAGTGATCGAATTTAAATAAAGATTCCTCAGAGAGGGCACCACTTATGTAACGGCCGACCCCTTATTCCCAGCCGGCAGCTACACCTCCAAGACCTGTGGCCTGGATAATTTACTGAGAAACCTTTCCTGTCAAGCCGTACTCCTACACAGATAAACTTTCCCACAATCGACGGTTTGTAATGCAAAGACACAATAAGCAGAATGTAAAATTAAACAGGAATAAATGTATTAAATGAGACAAGACACGCCACAAGACAAATGTACACCCAAATATTCCTCCACCCCAACAAACCCAAAGCAAAACTGAAAATATATATACAAATCCCCTCCCTTGTCCACGTAACATATAACACACAAACGACAAATGACTAGCAAACGGAATGATCGTGAACTTGAGTCCGAGCGTGAATAAATGTCCTGAATACGGATACTGATTAGCAGCAATTGTAGTGTTTGTATTTCCCGGCGTTTGGAACAACCTCACCGTGATTCCTCGGCGTGTGGCGAATGATGATTCGACCCCGGGGTCTTCAGCGGCAAGCAGGTTGAAAGGCAGTCCGGATGAATGAAAAGCAAACTGGGTCCAAGCGCAATGAAATGAATCGGCAAGCAAGTTGTAGTCGTGAATGCGATATTGGTTCTCCTCTTTCTCTCTCTCTCGTGCTGGTTCCTCTTTCGTCTCCTTCTTTTCTCCTTAAATAGTCAGTGACGGCAGTAATTGATTGATTTGACACAGGTGCTTTCCAGATTAGTGGTTGTGAACTCCTCCCATCATCCGTCCACCTTTACGGGGACAACATTAACTGATACACATACACGCAGTCAATGGGACAATGAAACGAGACACACACAGAACTGACATTTAAACACTAACTATGTGGCACCGCTACATACTAATAACCCAATTGTGCTTCACTCACTTAGAATGTGGAACCAATGTAGAAAGCATTTTAAGACGGAGAAGCTTCTATCTGTGGCACCCCTGCAAGAGAACCACCTCTTTCAACTTTCTCAAACATATGCAGTTTTTAATATCTGGAAAAAATTTGTAATTAACTTGCTTAGAGATCTGTATATAGACAACGTCTTTGCATCCTATGAACAATTACATTCCAAATTTAACATTCCAGCTACACATTTCTTTCACTATCTTCAAATCAGGAACTTTGTTAAATAGAACCTTCCCGATTTTCCTCATCTTGCACCATCATCCATGCTGGAAAAAATATTGCTCAGTCTCAAGGACTTAGACACCATCTCTACAATATATAAAATAATTTTATAATCCCTCCTTTTCAAAGATAAAAGAGGACAATGGGAAAAAGATATCTCAATTAATATATCAGAAAAGGAGTGGAAAGTAGCAATGCAGAGAATTCACTCAAGCTCCATATGCACAAAGCATACAATTATTCAACTCAAAATTATATATCGAGCACATCTGTCTCGTCTAAAACTCTCCAAAATGTTTCCAGGGCATGATCCAACCTGCGAACGCTGCAACCAAGTCCCTGCCTCACTGGGTCATATGTTCTGGGCCTGCACCAAATTAACATTATTTTGGACCAAAATTTTTAATTACCTCTCAGCCTTGGACTCACAATCCCTCCTAACCCATTAACAGCTGTGTTTGGGGTTCTTCCAGAGGGGCTTAAAGTGGAGAAGGACAAACAAATGGTGATTGCATTCACTACACTTTTGGCACGTGGACTTATTCTAATAAACTGGAAGAACCCAAACTCTCCTCTTTTAAGTCAGTGGGAAACTGATGTGTTATATTATTTGAAATTGGAAAAAATCAAATACCCAGTTAGAGGATCCGTACAGACTTTTTTCAAAACATGGCAGGATCTAATCAGTAATATTTTAAAATAAGCTCATAAAGCACAGAGAATGTATTAATTTAGGTATGTTTACAAGCCATAAATTTCACGCCGTCTGCCTTGCTCTCTCTCTCAGGGGTGGGGATCGATTTGTCCTTAACTCAATTTTTCTTTTTGTAAAAACTTGATTGATTTGTATGGATGGCAATAAAATTAATAAAAAAAAAATAAAATAAAAATAAATTAAGCAATATATTTTTTAAACATCATTCTCCAGCACTGATCTTTTGAATTGTCTCATTGACTGGATTAGGGTTGCTGATGCACAAAGCATGATCTTCATAATGAGGTTAATATTATATGATGAAAAGAGTACCTGTAACCTGTTAGTAAAGCTTATTTTTAATTGGCAGAGGTTGCTCCTAAAATATCTTACATCTTTTTTCCTTTTACTTTTGAAATGTTTTATGGTAATTTATGAAGCACAGGAGCAAAGCTGAGCTTGAAACTGAGCATGGTTGAAGTGAATGTAACTAATTTTTCAATGTGTGTACTAGCTGACTTCTTGATCATTATTGTTTAATCTAAAGACGTAATCACCCATTAAGGCACAAAACTGGAAAGATGGTCACAAAGGGTTCTAGATACATAAGTGAAATGGCAAAAGAGGGCAGAGATTTTTTTTTCTAGAACAAGGGAATAATGTGCATTTAAAGGAGGGAGAGGACTATTAATCAAATATGGTGTATGCAGCAGCACTCACTCTATATAGACAGATAATCAAAATGGCAGATCAGCATTAAAAGACAGTCAGGGATGGAGGAGGAAAAGAAAAAAAGTAAGGCCTATAAGCATTTGACAATTACTACACTGCAGATAACATTACGCAGCTGGCAGCAAAGGTAGTTGAGTAGCAATGGGTCAAAGGCCAGAACATTTGAAATGTCTACATCTGCAAAAAAAAAGCCATCTAATCCAGCACCAAGTGTTCAGTGACCCTGAATGTTACCTTGATGAAATTTTGCAAAAGTTAGGGGAAGAACTGCTCACAAGCTAATTTGGATTTAATGGCCTATTCACATTAAAAATGTTCTTCCAATAACTCTTGAAATTGACTTGGTGATTTTTTTTCCATTTAAGACAATTTAGAATTTTTACTAATCTAGTTCTGTACTCCTTATAATTTGGTGAATTAAAATGTCACATCCAGAAAGGGCATATAAAAATGAAAACACTAATGAGCAGAAAATGTGTCGTTTAGTAATCAAACTTTTTAGAAGAGTCTGGGAGAAAAGTGAAACGGCTTTAAGTTTAAGTAAAATCATTACAGACAATAGGACTAACCTGAAAACGGGAAGTAGCAGACTTTGTGTAATTTCATTAAGTAATGTCTGGGTGGATTGTTAAAGTTATTTACTTACTAAAATAAAATCTCAGCCCATACATCTTTCTGTCCTCAAGGAAATAATCCCATCAACGTGTGGGTCATCATTTGAAGCATTAGATTTTAATTGTAATGTATTTGACCACTTCTGTATTTTGTTATGTTTTCAAAAGATATCCATGTATTTTAAACCTAATTGCTCATCTATTTGTTGTAGTCAAGTTTCACAATTATGCACAATTGCAACAATTTGATGTCTATTATTTTATTTTTAATACATCATGTACATTGCTACTGCCTCCAAAATCCAAAATGCCCCTTGCCCCCCCCCCCACACTAGTATGTTTTTGTTTAGAAATACAGACGTTTGTCTCTGTTTTCGCCTTCAGCGCATACTACATCAGTGTTTTCAACCAATGCAAATGAATAATTTTGAAAATGACAGTGGGGCATTTCATTGCGGAGAGGCTGAAAATAATGATTTCAGAAAACACACAGACATCATTGCACTCTAGTTGGATCATGTTTATTATGTGGCTCTTCCCTGACTGGAACTTACAAATTATGACATCTCATTCCCTGAGTCGTCACCAATCATAGAAGAAAAACATATTTCAATACAACGGACAGAGAAGAGTTGCTTTCCAAGGTGATTGTTGTATTATTTACCTGTATGCATTTAAACTGTTTTTTGTCTAGAAATCATTGTGAAGTGACTACTCACACTGTACAAAAAAGTCGCCATTCATGTGCTCAAACTGCATGAACGTGTTTGGTCCAATTGACATGCCATGAAATGGATGCTCAGACTATAAATGTACAATGTGGTTGTTGCACAATGAATTTTGGAAAATTTGATGGCGACATTGGAAAATGTTTGTGAGACTGCTCATGCTATAAGGCAAACGACTGAAATATCTGACTTAACAGAAAATGTTCTGATTGTGTGACAGCCCAATCCTAAGAGCAATAAGGCATCACAACCCCTCTCATATTGCACATGAAATGATGACCGATGAAACTGAAGTTCGGGCCTACTCAATTGGCC
Source organism: Polypterus senegalus (assembly GCF_016835505.1). NCBI lineage: Eukaryota > Metazoa > Chordata > Cladistia > Polypteriformes > Polypteridae > Polypterus > Polypterus senegalus. Next base: position 119,806,532 of record NC_053154.1, on the reverse strand, counting down.
ACTGCAAATCATTCCAGAAATCATACTGTGTATGCTTAGTTTAAGACATCTATGCTGTGCAAATACTTAGGGTAAGTGAACAATTTTAGTATTGAAGAAAACACTTTCAGAAACAATGTGAAAATGCTAGTGTGGATGAGGATCATTTTCATTTAAAAACACAGTATGGTAGTGTAGTTCTGTTTTGGACTCGGTTTTGTGCACATCAGTGCTGTGTAATATATTCATGATTTTGCAGCCATTATACCAATTATACGGATGTAGCCTAACTGAAAGTGAGAAAGATTCTGGAGAAGTCTTGACACTGTGGAATTTTGCTCCCTTCTCTCTCATTGTCTTTACCGACTATTGCCTTTTCCTTGGGATTCCAGTCCTTTCTAGAAGGAAAATAGAAGAAAACTTCTGGCATCTGGAGCCCTTTTCTATCCTAGTACAAGTTCTCCCAATGCATCTGGTTCTGGTGTTATAAAAACACAGGGCAAAATATGATATTCTACTAAGTTAGTTTTTAAAGATGGAATAGGTTCTGACCTCCCTCCACACTATTTTGGCACAGATAGATTTAAAATTCAGATGAGTAGATAAATAGATGTTTTGCATAGACATAATTTCTCAGTTCATTCTACTTTCATACACAAAAAAGCTAGAAATATTTATAAACTTCAAAATATGAAGTTTATGCTCCTGGGTAGTGTGTATCTCATGTTGTATTCTTAAACTTGCCCCCCATAGTCTATACATCTCTGTACTCTAGTCTTCTGCCAGCCCGTTCTAAGGAAGGCTATCTCCCTTAAAGATACAGAATAAACTGAATCTGTTCAGCAAAGAACCAGCATTTGTACTTTACAATTAATTCATTAATTAATCAGTTACTTAATTGATAATTCTTGGCAAATTCTGAAAATTTTCCTGAACTGTCACTTGTAAACAGAATTTGATTTTTTTTTTTTAATTTGAGATAGTATAGAACATCCAACAAGTTACTGATCATTCTTCTAGTTGAGGCCGAATCTACAATATAGTATATCAAAACAGATTTTTTCTTGGCCATCTTTCAAGTTATTGCAAAGATTCTTGCAGCAGCATTTTCAATTAAATAAAACCTACATATGAAACATGGTTGGCATGGTGGCCTTGCAGTAAGTTGTGCAAGGTTTGTGTTCTGGGTCCTCCTTGTGGTCAGTTTGCATATTCTCTATGTCTTCATGGGATTCCTCTGGGTGCTCTAGTCACCTTTCCTAGTCTGGCAAAACTAAATTAGCCCTGGTGTGTGTGCGTGTGTATGTGTGTGTGTGAGAGTTCACCCTACAATGGACTGGTGCCCTGTCCTGGGTTTGTTCATATTTTGTGCCCTATGCTAGCTGGGATGGGCTCCAGCACCCCACACGATCCTGTTCAGAACTAAGCGAGTCAGTTAGAAAATGGCTGACTGCATGTAGAACAATTTGAATAACCCATGAATAAATCATTGCAATAATCAGACATACTAGAAATAAATACATGAATTAATTTCTTGGTATCCTCCATATATAAAAATCATCTTGTACCTCTCCAATGTATTTAAGCCAAAACAGGTTGTAGATAGTTATGTAATGTATATTTTAGGAGACACACTGGTCGCCAAAGATAACACCTAATTTGGGTGCTGATTTTGCAAAACTAATAGTCCAACTGAGTTAAAAAGTAGAAAGGATATGTTGTTTCATCCTCTGCTTATGAGTGAAAATTAATGTTTTGCTTCTTAATGATAATACCTAATGGAACCATGTATTATTATTATTATTATTATTATTGTCTCATTGTCCTGTGTGTGGAGACCCATCTTTTCACTGTGTTCCTGGCACCCTACCTAATGAGGTTTCCTTTTTTGTTCAGTGATACTCCTTTTTTTATTTTTGTGTACTTAATTGTTGCTGTTGTAGCAGTTACAAACAATTTCAATCAAATTTCAACAAGTGGTTTTTTAATTTTTCCTAATCTGTCCATTCATTTTCTGGAAAAATTTCAGTCCGACATGAGGTTGCATGAGGCACAGAGCATATCCTGGTAGCATTGAGCTGAAAGCACACTCCAAGCTATTACTTTTACTGAAGCTACAGTAAAGGTCATAATACAACTGTGTGAAAGGTGGAAAGCCAATAATCCTTTGCAATACTATTTTGTGTATATTTGTGTAACTGCGGGGAAGGTCCACATTGACAGAATTGTGCAATTTCCTTAGTGTTTGCTGTTTAACTATTTGCAACTACGTAATGAACAAGAAGGTAATACTTTGACCAGGCTTTAAATTCTTAATTATTTATTTGTCATATACATAGTTATACGGGACAACACGCAATGAAATGCATCTTTTTCGCATACCCCTTGGGGTCAGAGTGCAGGGTCAGCCATTGTACAGCGCCCCTAGAGCAATTGAAGGTTAAGGGTCTTACTCAAGGGCCCAGCAGAGTAGCATCTCTTTTTGGCAGTGACGGGGATTTGAACCGGCAACCTTTGGGATGCCAGCGCAGATCCTTAGCGTCAGAGCACCTGGGTACACTGCACTATAAAAATCTATCAACCATTACCATTATAAGGTCAAAACAAATTCATAAAAGCTAAAAAAGAATTTTAAAATGTCCCAAAATAAAATAAAATACTTTATTTGCTTAGTTACATGATTCCATATTAATATTATCATCAAGTGGTATTAAATCAGTACATTTTTTACTATAACAGCCAATAGTGTTTTACTACTGTATAATATGTTTTTCTTAGAAAAGGGTGTCACATTTATCATATTTATTTTGGAGCTTCTGTAAAATTTTAATTTCTCCTTGGGGACAAATATAGTAGAATCTATCTTTCTATTACAGTAACATTTTTGTGAAGTAAAGAATATTAACTTTATGATGTCAGCACAAGCACATTAAAGCCAATAACCATCATACTTTAGGTCACAATGTTGAAACCTTCAATGCATATAAACAGGAAACAATACTGAATATTTTGTATCTACTTTTAGCATTTCTGCCATTTACAGTTGTATATTTTTATAGTTTTATGTTGTAATATGCAATTGAGTGTCTTTTCTTGTTGTCATATGTGTTCCATTGAGGCAACAGATACCATTCTTTAATTGTTCAAATGATCTCCTTCTCTGCTCTGCTTTACTTCTAGTTAATTGTGTTTAAGTTAGGTATACTGTTATATTACCTTAAAAAAAATTAAAAATATCAAGTATTTTACATGACATTCTATTCCACCCTGTATTTCTTTTTTATCTAAATTAGCTAAAAGTTTCATAGGCCAAATCAGAGTTCATAACAGTTTATCTCTTTTTGCTTTAATTTATATGCACTTTGTAAATTCAAGGACATTTGGAGCTAGTGCATTGATCTGAAAATGCAATGTAAGAAATGTGCTTTGAATGTTAATGTGATTTAATTAATGTTCTTACAAATGGTTTAAACCTTTGTCTTTCCAAGAAATTCCTTGGGAGAAACATTAGCATACTCAGAATTACATCAGAGCACTGTTATAATATAGCATTGCAATATTTGACTGGAAATACACATAAATGGATGCAGGAGTTCACATGCAATAGGTAAAACTGTTTATTTTTGCTACCACATTGTATTGAATACTTTTCTACCTAAAATTTTCACGAACAAATATTATAGAAGTTACTAATTTAGTTGATAGTAAATGAGTATGTTTTACATGTTACTAAAGCCCTGATCAGAAAGACCAACATGCACAATTTTTCTTATGTTTACCAAATAATGAGATAATATAAATATGAGAATAAACAAAACAGAAGTAAATAAAAGTCTGCAATAAGGTTAACAATCCTCTGGAATTTTTTTTCCATTTGTTTACTTCATTATACTTTAGCATATACTTGTTTTTAATGTGAAATTTTGCATTACTGTTTTGTTTTAAAGTTTTCTATTACTTTTTATTATTTATTGCTTGTCATCATAGTGCCATTTTGTTTAACATTTTACATTTTGTGATATATTTTTTATGGCCATACTGTTTTAGGCAATGCCAGCCCTTTGCCCTCAAATGAACCACAGTGACAATATAAGTTCAGTTTAGTTAAGTTTATTTTTAGGTAGCACTCTTAACATCCATCCATTCGTTATCCAACCCTCTATATCATAACTACAGGGTCACGTGGGTCTGCTGGAGCCAATCCCAACCAACACAGGGCACAAGGCAGGAAACAAACCCCGGGCAGGGTGCCAGCCCACCGCAGACACTCTTAACAACAACAATTTATTTCTTATATAGGCCAAGATTGCATAAGGAATGCCTCAATGGAATTTTACAGGCCCTTGTTTTTTTGACAGTCTACCCCAGCATTGATTCTCGAAGAAGATAAGAAAAAAAGTCCCAAAAAAATCTTCCAGGGAAAAAATAATGAAAGAAATCTTAGAAAGTGCATATCAAAGAGAGATCCCCTTCCAGGTAAGATGGGTGTGCAATAGTTATCAAAAATTAGATAAATACAATTCACAAAATAGGACACAAATAATCCTACAACTTAAGACAAAGTCTTAGGCAAGTGCATTATCAGAGTGTGTGACGCCCGGTGTAGTGGGAATGTGGACACCAAACTACGCACTGGGTGTCATTGTAGTTTGGGATCAAACAGGGCCAGCAGGAGAGTCTTAAGACACAGAACCACAGACAAAAATATTGGGTTTTGTCAGAAATTCCACACAGAGCCATAGCAAAGTTTGGGGCAGCCATCTGTATAATTGGTATACTGGCTGCAAAATCATGAATATATTACACAGCACTGATGTGCACAAAACCGAGTCCAAAACAGAACTAAGGGAATAAGGAAAAGGTGGAAGCTTTTAAAGGGGAAGATAGAAAGTGAAGTCAGATGGGTCAAGCTCATAAGGGTCTTTAGCCATAGCTCAAGCCCGAACGTGACATCAAAGGGGCCGGAGCCAATAAGGTCTTCCTTCATAGGCTCGGACCCGGAAGTGACATTAACAGGGCCAGGTGGAATCTCCCATGGATGGTCTGCAGGAAAACGAGAAAAAGAATCAGTGCACTCTGCCACATCCCGGTCTGATTCGAAATTGCCCTTATTCAAGCCATTTAGCTTCCTCCCATGCACACGTGTGTGATAGTTTCAACAAAAAAGTTTAGTTTATTTGCAGGTGTAGGGATAAAACCGTGACGTATGGGCTTTGTTCAAAAAGCAATGACACACAGAAAGTAATAAAGAAAAAAGAGAGACAATGTATCTCCATGAGCCCCAGTGCAACATATACAGTGGAACCTCGGTTCACGAACGTCCTGGTTCACGTACAACTCGGTTCACGACCAAAAAGATCGCCAAACTTTTGCCTCGGTTCACAACCACACACTCGGTATACGAACAAGCCAGGTTCCCTTGCCTGCCTGCAAGCTGAGCTGAAAGAGAGAGAAAGAGAGAGAGAGAAAGGGCGAGCGAGCACTTGCCTGCTAGGGAGGTGGAGGAGGAGATTGCTGCACGTGTTTGCTGAACAAGCCATTTTCCCTTGCGTCCTCAGTTGAGAGAGAGAGAGAGAAAGGGCGAGCTAGCACGTGCCTGCTGGGAAGGGGGAGGAGGAGATTGCTGCACGTGTTTGCCTGCCTATCTGTAGGCTGTAGTGCAAGCGAAACCATCCCCCTCCCCCCACAGGCAGCCTGAGAGAGAAAGAGAGCGCCATGCTTTTCATTTAAGCAAAGCCGCCCTTGTTCATTGTTTTCAATAAGACGTGCACTCTCTTTGTGCTCTACAGTATTTCGTGTGCTTTTGCAGTTAACTATGGCTTCTAAGCAAGTGGAGAGTTGTCAGAAGAAAGTTTTGAAGAAAATTGAAATCTAAGTAAAGAAAGAAATTACAAAAGGTGGAAAAAATGTTTACCAGTTTACTCATTTACCAATCGGAGAACCCTCGTGCTTTCAAGCAGCATAATGTAAACAAAGCCAGACTGCCAGTAATGTGGAGGGTCACAAGAACGTTCTTTTTGGAATGGCTGCATGAGGCTTTCACTCCCACCAGCTAAACAGCTAAAAGCACCAGAAATCCAAGAAATCACAAGAGAGAAAACACTTCATGCCAGAACTCGTTTCATGCAAGGTTAGTTTTCTTGGTGGTTTTTGTATTACGGATTTTTCAAAAGTAATTTTTTTAGTTCATAATGCGATTTGTTGCAATGTTATTTTTCTCTTTTTCAAATGTTGGCTTTTTTCCTTGTGCTTAAAACTCATGAAAGGTTTACAGATGGAGTTTTTCATAGCGCCATTAGGTGCGATGTTACATTTCTCTTTTCAAATGTTCGCTTTTTCCTTGTGCTTAAAACTCATTAAAAATTGTTTACATGGAGGACTTCATCGTGTGATTTGTTGCAATGTTACTTTTTTGGTTGCTTGCGAGTTGGTTTTAAATGAAGTTCGGATTTGTGCGATGTTTTTTCTGCTGTGCTTAAAACTCATTTTAAAACATTGTTTACAGCGATCAGGCTTTAGGTTTAATAGCGTGATCTCCTGCAATCTCACTTTTTTGTTTGCTTGTGAGTTGGCTTTTGCAAGCGCTTCTGAATTTTTTCTGCTGTGCTTAAAAGTCATTTTAAAAAAAATGCTGCGCGAGCACGTGCTACAGAGAGATTAGAGAGCCGGGCAGCTGACAGGGAAGGGATTGGGGGGACGGATAGGTGTGTGTGTGTGTATTTGTGCGCTCGCGCTACACAGAGAGAGCGCGTGAGCGAGCCAGCTCCTGTAGCTGATCAGGGAGCCTGGGTGTTTTGTGTCAGTGTTATTCAATGTTTTTACATTAGTTTACTATTACACTGTGGATTCTATGGTGTAATTAACTATATTTGTGCTTAATCTTTACATATTTTTACATATTTACATACAGTTTGTACGGTCTGGAACAATCCTATGGGGGAAACTGCTTCGGTTCACGACCAACTCGGTTTACGGCCAAAGTTCTGGAACGAATTATGGTTGTGAACCGAGGTTCCACTGTAGTAGCATGCAACAAGGTGCAAGGTGCAACAGAAACAAACCATAAATAGACAGTACAACCATGTAACAGTATAATGTGAAAGGGATTTAAACCTTCCAGAATAAAGTAATATTTTACAATAAGTAACATATTGTACAGAGGCAATATGCAGCATTGAACTACACTGAGTTAGTGATATATTGAATCAATACAAAAACACAAGATAAAGTGCAGGTGCTGTTGACAAAGTCCAAAGTGTAATATAATAAGAATATAAAGCATAAAATGAGGTAGTATACTGGAATGATACTGCTTAAACAGGAAACAGACATTTTTTTGCATTCTGAATTATGATGGGTTGTGGTATGAAAATATTAATCAGTCTTGCAAAAACAGAGCAGAGACTTCAATACTGCTAGCCAGATGGTAGAAGAGAGAAGAGTCCATGTAACAGGTGGCAATGGACTTTCACAATGTTACTGGCTCTGTTATAGAAGCAGGTTTGGTAAATGTCTTTAAGAGGAGGCAGAGGCACACAGAGTGACATTATGAACAATGCTGCACATCCCCTCTCTGATACACTAACACTAAGGACTTTCAGCCAATGAGTTATTCAGCAGAATTGTGTAAAGAAACACTATTGGGGCTCCTTTACATCAACAGCAATATATCTATAAAATGTCTCATTGTGACTGGGACTGCCAAGTAAGACGTCTTTTTCTCCTTAAATTATCTTAATTTTTAATCATTCTGGTGTATGTTCTGACCATAGTGAGTGTCTATATATATATATATATATATATATATATATATATATATATATATATATATATATATATATATATATGTGTGTGTGTATGTATGTGTATTTATTTATTTAAAGAGCTTTAAAAGCCACATTTTCCACTGGAGTTAAATATAAAGGTCTATCTATCTATCTATCTACTATCTATCTATCTACAAACTAAGACAGATTCCAGCACCATTGCAGTAGCAGTCTACAGACCACCAGGGCCATATTCATTGTTATTGATTGAAATTGGCAGCCATTTATCTGATTTAGCTATAAGATATCATGTAGTTCTCATGGGGATTTTACTATCTGACCGTTACTATCTGGCCTGAGTCATGGTCATAGTCACACTTTAGATATCAATATTAGACCTGTTAGTTGAGATTGAAAATTTAAATATCACTGCACTAAATTATCTCTGATTACCAATTAATTACATTTGATTATTTTTGGCCTCACCATTACGATCCCAGAGTAAAACAAGAACAGTATGACATCTAGACTGTAATTCTGCATCAAAAGGTGCATTTTCAGTCAAAGATAATTATTGAAAACAATTTAGATCAGCTGACATATAATTACTGAATAATGTGGCTCACCTGAAAAACAAAAGTAATAAAATCCCGTACAAACGTACCATGTTTAATGAGAGTACTCATGCTCTTAAACTGAATTGTCAATATGATAGGGTAGGTGGAGAACACAACTGTTTCAAACACAGGGGTAGACATTTTTAAAGGATATAATTCAGCTTTCTTATGAACTGTTATTAACCATCTTGTTATTCGGTTTCTTTTCTCAAGGTCCACTTGTTGTCCGTGCTATACTTCCTGATTGTTTTTCTATGCTTGGAAACAAGGAAAACAAAGAATTATCTACATATGAATGAAGTGATACTGGAAGTCTTAGAATCAATAGATGAAAATATTCTCTCTTCATATTCAATGGTCGAGCACCAGTACTATTGTAGGATGCACAGGAGGAGCTGGGAGGCTAGTTGGCCTATGTTTCCAGAACTTTGACTGTGCCTCATTCTTTCTTCGTCAGTTATAACTCCTAGAGGTATATTTTCATCAGTGATGCTGTTGATTGAAGTTTTTATTTTCCTCTCTTTCATTGTCAACTGGCCTCTGTCTTCGCCTTCATGTATTTGCCTTCATGTGTATGTGTTCAGTTACTTTTTTAATGTTGAAAAGACAAAAGAGACGATAACAGACTTTAGGAAATCCAGCACAGCTTACCCACCTCTCACCATCGACAGTGATGTTGTTGAGAGGCTCAAAACCACCAAGTTCCTGGGAATCCACTTCATGGATCACCTGTCTTGGTCCCTCAACTCTACCTCCATAGCCAAGAGGGTTCAGCAGTGTTTGTACTTCTTGTGAAGACTGAAAAGAGTGAGTCTCCGCCCACCTATGCTTACCACATTCTCTAGGGGTACCATTGAAAGACTGCTTTCTAGCTTCATCACTGCCAGGTATGGGAATTGTAATGTTTTGGACTGCAATACACTACAGTGGATAATGAAAGCAGTTGAGAAGGTTACAAGCTCACAAACTACAGTCTGCCAAACAGATATTCCATTATCCAGGGCACCATAGGCTCCACCTACATATCTCTAAGGTTACACCTTTACAGGATTATGCTTTATGTATATATAAAATACAAAGTTGACTGATTCATTCACTCACTCTACAACAAAAACATGAATACCTGTTTAATTAAAAAGCTGAAATTTGGCAGAATTGTACATCCAGACCAGTAAGTATCCACTAAGAAAGGACATTACGATATATCAATGTGTAAGGGTGAAAAACAAAACTACAATGGAAAGACTTCTTTTAAGAAATCTTAAAAAATACTTTGACTAATTTAATTGCAACTTGTTAGCAATTTAGAAAAAAAAACAAAATTAGACAAAGTGTTTTTTATTTGTCAATATTTATTAATATTATGTTAACTTACATTCTCTGTATTTAATTTAGAGGTGGAAAAATGCAAACAAAGGATGAAGAAAAAGTTATTGACAGTTGCACTAAGCAATTGATTGGATGGACAGCTGATGAAGAGATGGTGTCCTGGGGCCTCATGTTTAAACGGTGTGTACATACAAAAATGTTGTGTATGCCCATTTCCACGCTCTAATCACGATGTATAAAACCTAAACTTGACGTAAAGCGACACACATTTTCACGCCAGTTAATTGCTTGGTGTACGCAAATTCTCCACTCGGTTTTGCAAACTGGCGGCACCCATTGTCAAAGCAGTGCTACTGTTCCAGTGTGGTTTCCCTTTCTTTTTTAGATCCACATCCCTGACGGACGCGGCTTTATCAAATACACTGAAATTAACTGCATATTGTTTATTAGATTAAGGCACCTGATTGTAATTAACCTGTAAGAATATAATGGTCCACGGAATGGCCAAACTATTCCAAATATTATAGCTGCTTTAGCGTTGTTACTCTCACTGCACCTTCTTCTTCTTTTTCAGCTGCTCCCGTTAGAGGTTGCCACAGCGGATCATCTTTTTCCATATTACTGTCACTGCACCACTCGGAGTATTTATATCACTGCATCTGTGTGTGGAATTACAGCTCTACAGCGGCTGATGGTAAACAGAATTATCAGTATACAGCATCTAGCACATGCTGCCTCAGCCATGCTGCCTATTTGATCTGCTCTCATACGACAATCACTTCAGAGCCTTTCCTGTACTGACCTCATAGTTCAGAAACAGTTTCAACTCAAGAACTATAAATGCAATCCATCAGTCCATCAAGTGCTCCTTGTAGAACTGTTTGTACTTATAAGTACAATTACCTCAACATAAACTTGTGATACAGTTATAATATTGCACAACCTGCGCCACTTTAAATCCTTACACTGGCTCCCGGTTAAGTTTAGGGCAAATTTCAAAATACTCCTTTTAACATATAAAGCATTAAATGGCCAAGGTCCGGCTTACTTGTCTGAACTTATCATGACACAAATCTGAGCGCACATTAAGATCTCAAGATGCCAGTCTGCTTATGATTCCATGGATTTATAAAATAACAGTGGGAGGTCAAGCTTTTAGTTACAGGGCCCCTAAACTGTGGAATGGTCTGCCTGCTTTTATAAGAGATGCCCCTTCGGCATTTAAATCCCGGCTGAAGACTCACTACTTCAGTTTAGCATATACTGATAAGAGCTGCTGATTAACTGTACAGACTGCATCTCTGTTCTTAGTCATTAGCACTAAAACATAAGTAACATGACATTTATAATTGAATACTAACCCTCACCTATTCTGTTTCTCTTCTCGGTGCCAAATGTGGCACTTGGTGCCATGGCCCACCTGCCAAGCTGTTTTGCCTGCCTATGGTAAAGTCATCCCTGATGGAGGATCGCAGGAATCATGGGAAAGAGGGGTCCTTTCATCAGATTGGCTGGCCAAGCACTGTTTCAGCCATGGAATGGCCAAATGGGGGAGGCAGCTTGATGGATGAGGTCTCCAGGACTCTAAAAATATCCAAATCTTATTATGTGATATCATCTACTGTTAAATTCTGCTCTGTACTTCTAAAAATGTTTATTTTTATGCTGTATTTAAGATTTGCTTTGTTCTGTGTATTGTATTGTATATTACCCCTTCTTTTGACACCCACTGCACGTCCAACCTATCTGGAAATGGGTCTCTCTTTGAACTGCCTTTCCCAAGGTTTCCTCCATTTTTTCCTAAAAGGATTTTAGGGAGTTTTTCCTTGTCTTCTTAGAGAGTCAAGGGTGGGGGGCTGTCAAGAGGTAGGGCCTGTTAAAGCCCATTGTGGCACTTCCTGTGTGATTTTGGGCTATACAAACATAAACTGTATTGTATTGTATTGTACTTTATAAAGCGCGTATTTACATATAATGACGATATCATTTTTAAGATGAAATGCAGCAAAATCTGTTTATTACATTATACAGATAAAATGTTAACATCATTTAAATAATCTGTATTTTTAATAATTAAACATGTGAGGAACACAGTGTTGAAGCTCTAGGAAGGAGCTGGCGCCTCATTCAGGGATTGTTCCTGCCTCGCGCTGTATTCTTACTGGGACTGGCGCGACACAGGAAGGATAGATGGATAGAATAATTAAACATGTACTATGAAGATATTTCAATATTCCTTAAAAGTTTTGAAGATTCGGAGTTCTAAGCTTACAGATGGCTTAATGTCTATTACTGAGCTGATTATGTGGCGATTGGATACTTGGAGAAAGAAAAGGAAGGACAGGAATTGGGCGTTAGTACATTTGAAAGAGACAGTACTGCTGGAATAAATTATTTTATCAAAGGTCACGCACGGCGCAGCAAGCATCTTGTGTGAGGCAGGAAAAATCTCTGGATGAGGCAACAGTTCGTCAGTATCACTGCACGACCGTATTCCCATGTTTAATACATGCTGTATTTGATATGATATGACTACTGAAATGATATCAAGTATACATCTCAGTATTTAAATTATTCAGTGAACTGTAATATCACAAATGTTATGGATTCTGTGTCCTGTCGAAAGGAAGAAAAAGCTTTTTTAAGAAGCATGTAGTGATTCACACACATAGAACACATAGAACATATACAAAACAAAGCATTTAACGTGCTACTTTAGTTACGATGGGATTTAAGAAACTAGTAAATTAAACCATTTTAAGATGAAGTTTATGATGTACTACTTTAATGACAAAATAAACTACCTGATTAAAGTGGAAATTTCAAGATTTAAGTTGAAATTTCGAGCTTTTTTCCCCCGTATCCCTATTTTTTTTCTGTTATCTGTACCATAATAAGCTTTTATATGACACTCAGAAGGTGGGCTATGACTCGCCTTTTCACGGCGACTTTGATATCTGACAACTTTTTTATTTCGGTCACTTTGTGAACTTGAGCTTTTGAGTTTCACCGACACTCTATGTTACTCGATCAACTTCCTTTTGTTGTTTATATCAGTGTTGAAACCAACAGATAGTATGTTTTCCTTACCTCCACTTGGTATTCATTGAAATTCTTCTATTTCCCCCCGTGCTTTTGCCATTGCCTTTCCACAGAATGCTGAGCTTAAGCTATTTATATTGATTTGAATATTCAAAGAGGCGTAATTCTGGGAGGAGTTGGGGGGTGGCAGCAGGCACATGCACGTGCATTACTTTTCACACTGACCGGGATTAATGGAGCAAAAGAATGTGGAAGTTGGCGAACACACAGATTTATGCATCTGGATTTTTTTGTGTGTACACACATTTCCGCTTTTGTTCGTACGCCATGTTATAGTGTGAATTCTATGCACAGCGTTATTTCATGAGGCCCCTGGGCAGGATAAAACAACCTAATTAATAAGATGAAATAAAATGGAAGGAGAAAGTTCATTGACAGTCAAAGAAGATGTGAAGCTCAATGGTTACCAAACACTATAAACCTCCAGTGCCAGTGATAGAAGCAAAAAGCACACACACACAGTATATTCACACTCAATTTGTTGATGCGAATTCACATAGCCTAAATAAACAAATAAGTAAATAAAAAATACACACATTTTGTAATTAACTCCTTTTTTGGCTAAGCATGTCTGGCTTAAGTAATTTCATGAAATGGGACCACATTATTTGGCACTCTGATAATAAATTTTAGGGTGACCAGATTTTCTCAGTCCCAAACCAGGACACATGTGTAGCAAGTAAGCCCATGCATAAAGCCCATGCTCATTTTTTAATGTCTGGTTTACCTTATCATCAATACCAAGGTTACAGGGCATGAAATAAAACTTTCACAAATGAAAATAAAGTATATAATTCCACACTGTGCTTAAAGTGGAAAGAAATAAATGACAGTACTGTCTGTTTTTGACTGCTTCTTGGTCACCATAGCAATGCTGTTCACATTTAACATACGTTCTTACTTAAGCTTTCCTTGTCAGAGTTTTGACCATGATATTATGCATATATTATGTTGAACAGAGGTACGGGGGGTGGGGATAAAGGTCCCTATTACTATTCTAAATATACTGTCAGGATGTTTTTGTTTTTTGTGGAGCAATGTTATATTAGATGGGCAGCCTGTTAAGACTGGTTCATTTTCATACTCTTCAGTAACTTATCACAATGCATTGCCTGAATATTGGGACTGTCCTTGTCAACTGGACATCTGGCCACCCTACTAAATTATAGTGATAGTGTGTTGTGATGTGAGGTTTTGCATACACGTTGATAAATATTTTGTATGTCTTTATTTGTAACTTAGGCAAAGCAATGTAATATTAGTGTTGCATTAGTGAGAAGCATTCATATCCCCAACACCTCCAGAGCCAAGGTAGGAAAGTAAATTTTACGACAGAGTTGGGGGAAGTGCCTCAAACAAGTTTGGTAAATGTCTCTCTGAAGTCTGTCAACGCCCATAGGAAAGTCAGGCTGCCTAACTGCCAAGCTTTACCTTAACATATGGTTTTCGGGGCAGGTGTGAAGATGTTCTATTCCCCCATTAGTCTGAAGTATGGCTGTTTGGAACTGGCTTGTATCAAAAGCCTTTAAGAAGCATGATGCCCTATTGGCTCTAGGGGTTGGACAGAAAACCTGTAAATTTGCTTGCTTTACCTCACCCTCTCTCTCTCACCAAAAAGACCATCTCACATCATAAACTGAAAAGGACAACACAATGAAGAGCACAGCTTGGCAGCCATATTGAGACAGGCATGCGGACTGTTTGGAAGAAAGCTGACCACAAAATGATGCCTTAATTAGAGACATTTTAAGTAACAAACAAGTCTGTGTGCTGCCTGAAACTACACATCAACATTTATCATGTTGTATGGTTACCAATATTCAAATGTAATTTACATATTGTTATTATTTATGAATATTATCAATAATACATTATTTAAATTGTAACTTACCTCCTGCTTGTCTTCTACTACACCTAATTGCCTGAGGTTACACATGTAGAAGGGAATGTGGGGAGAAGTTATATGGTACAGTGCCTTATAAACAGTGGTAAGTCTGTGAGATTTGAGGCATTCTGGCAAAGGCTACATATTAATTATACAATGGGGAAAGTAGAGTAAAATATTACTCTACCAAGACAAAACATAGTGAAATAGTGAATCATTATAATGTAGTGATAATGGAGCTGTGAGTTTGGTTTAGCGTAAGGTGAACAGTACTGACTAAATGTTTTTTTTTACTGTATTGGCCACAGCTTACACGCCACATGGTACTGTACTTCATTCATATGTAGATAATCCTTTGTTTTCCATGCTTGCATTTTATACTTTTACAATTAGATCATTTAACTTACTTGTTAATTAAAGCATTGGTAGAAGAAAGGTGCTTGCAGCAGTGTCAGTGTGCACCTCGCTGGACTTGTTAATAAGAGGATTGCAGTCCCACACACTCATGCAAGCAGACGGCAGTGAAAGTGACTTCCTAACCCTTACATGCAGTCTGCTGGTTTTTCATTAACTTCTGTTGAGTACCTGTTTGTCGTCAATATGTCTGTTGGAGGTGGAAAAGAAGAAAATATACAAGCTGGTGTAACCACTCTCAAGGTAAAACTGAAATAGTGAACTAATTGATAGTTGAAGTCACAAATAAAGTTTTTTGTTTTAAGATAGATGAGCTTGCAAATTCGGTAATGCTTTTCAATGAGAGATTTCGAAATTTTAAAACTGTGCACAGCTCTATTTGTTCAAGATATCTCAATGAAAATGTAATTGTCTCTACAAATTTCCTTGAAGAAAAATAAGTGTGCCACATTTCAATAAAACTGGTCCATTGGGGGCCAAGTTGTTTCACGTGGACAGACAGACAGACATAGGTATCACAATAGGTGCTTCGCTTATTATATGCAAACGCTCCTAAAAAACAGTGAAATTATTAACATAAAGAAAAAGTAAACTTAACCAAGGGCAACACCCTGGGCTAAAACATAACTATTTAAAATTTTCAAGTCACCAATGTGGATTCAATACATTTTGTGCCACTAGCAGTCATTTCAGATCTTTTGATTCCTATAGTTTGTTTCTTCTGCTTCTGTTGTGCTGTTACAGCAAGGCAACCAGGCACTATATACTGTACATGTAAGAAAACTTTGTTAAATAATTCAGTAGTAAATAATGTATTGATACAAAAAGGTTGTTAAATATTGTACCAGGAAGAGTGAAAAAATATCTTCATGCAGTTTAAAAATACAGTACCAACAAAGTAATGCACCAAAAAATAATTTAGGTAGCAATACAAAAAGAATAACAAATTTATATTATGAATATCAAAGTTGGAAAATGAATGAATGATTGTGTTGTGTTTAGTTGTAGTTTCTGCCAGAAAGCTATGGGGAGTTCTTATAAAATGTATTACCTGTTGAAGGGATAGCAAAGGAATCTAGAATAAAAGAAAGTCTTCTTGATTGGTGATCATGCGTGCCTGTCGTAAAAATAAAGTTAGTTAATGTTCTGAGTAATCCATGGCTGGCTAATTATTTTACCCTACTCTGGACATAACAGATTGTGTGTTCTCCACCCTTTCATCTATTTCAAGAAACACTTCTTCAGAATTTGCACACAACTTCAGCCTCACTATGGTGAATGATGGGTAATGTAAAAGGTGTAAGAACAAATCAAGAAAAGCTCACAAAGGGTTGGGGTGCTGAAGTGATCCCTGTATTACTGCAAGATCCTAAAGAAAAATACAAAACAGGAAATAAGAATGAGTAGTCTTCTTCATATGTGAATCAAAATTGGACCGTCTAAAGATGGCAGATAAGCTGGTTTTAAGAGCTAGGATATGGAAGAGGCGGGTTCATCTGGCTAGTGACAAAAAGGTGGTAGATCTGTGGAGGGAAGAAGAGAAGAGGTACTAAATAATAGTACCAACAGTAAGTCAAGAAGTTGTCCCGTAATCACACGTGCATGACAAAGGTTACTGATATATAAACAATATCTAAACAATATTATGAAGATTCATTGTACTGTAGTCTTATATATCTGAATGTCATGTATCCATAAAAGAAATGCTTCATTATCAGCATTTAAAAGAAAATGCATCCAGTTTTTTCTTGTTTTCTTTTTGGCTTATATTTAGGACATACTGTACATAGCTGTATCAGTAAAGTGAACAAAATTTAATGTTACATGTTTTTTAATACTTTCCAATATGTGTTCATGAAGAACATCAAAGCATACTGCATTGTTAAGGCGACTAGTTTCCTTAAGTTTCCAATCCCACTGACAGGATGTATTAACTGATCAGATATTAATTCAATAAAAAGGAGTTCAGAGAGATGGTAAAGGTCAAACAGATAAGAACCTTTCTGTTAGTGTTAGCAATGTGTACGTAGTTAAAACACAGTCTCACTATTATTAATGGGTAAAACAGATGATTAGGGAAGGCCAGAAGGTCTAAAATAACTGATTGTAGCTGATTTATATGTACCGTATATACTCGCATTTAAGTTCTCCCCCGGATAAGTTGTTGATTAGTTGATTTTACCATATAATTTCCAATATTTTATAATGTCGGTCGTATAAGTTGAATGCGGAAAACTTACGCTATTCGTCCAAGAGATTATGATAAGCTAATGCCCTCCTGAGAGAGTAACCATGGAGCACACTGCCTTTTTTTCCTATGTGTTGTGCCTACGTGACCGCTCGGTAATACCCAAACTTTTCCAAAGCGACATTTGCACTGTTCAGTGTTTTTTGTATCTCACACCCTCATACACCCTTATCGTAAGAGCATCCCTTATCTACAATGGAGCGCTCAATCAGAAGAAAATATGAAAAGTCATTGAAGTGGTGAAATAAATTGGTAACTGCGCCGCTGCAACAAAATTTGATGTGTCTGAGAAACTGGTGCGAAATTGGAGGAGTCAAGAAGATATGAAAAAAATATGTAAGTGTCCCATTTTTGAACAGGCGTATAAGTTTGGGTCTGATTTTATGATCGATTTTTCAGGTTTCAAGACCTGACTTATATGTGAGTATATACTCTACATTTAAATTCTTACTTTAAAAAGTTAAATAACTTCATATATCAGATTTAATAATGAGGTCTACACAGTGTCAGTCTTTTATGTTGTTGGACTGTTCAGAGCTTGGTTTCAGGAGTTCTGTTTCTTAAAGAAATGCCAGCTAATTCAGTACCTTGATTTAAGGGTCACTGAAGTAGAGAGGTGAGCTAGTCTGCACTGTAACAGAGGATTGGAGGAAACTGCTGAGGAGTAATTTTGAGAGACAGTACACTCTCGAGCACACTATTTCAAAGAATGGTATTTTAAATGAGAGAGGACCTGAGGCCTCATGCATAACGCTGTGCGTAGAATTCGCAATATAACATGATGTAAGCAAAAAAGCCAAAATTTGCTTATGCACAGAAAAATCCAGATGCAGGAATCTGTGCGCTCGCCAACTTCCGCGTTCTTCCGCTACATAAATCCCAGTCAGCGTGAAAAGTAACGCTCGTGCACATGCATGCTGTCCCGCCCCAACTCCTCCCAGAAGTATGCCTCTTTGAATATGCAAATTAATATAAATCGCCCTTAAGTTCAGCGTTCTGTGAAAAGACAATGGGAAAAGCATGGGGGAAAATATAAGAATTTCAGCGAATACCAAGTGGAGACAAAGGAAAAACATACTATTTGTTGATTTAAACAGTGGTATAATCAACAAAATGAAGTTGATCGAGTGACATAGCGTGTCGGAGAAACTCGAAAACTCAAGTTCACAGTCGCACAGTGCCAAAATAAAAAAGAAGTCACATATCAAAGTCGCCATGAAAAGGCGAGTCGTAGCCCACCGTCTGAGTGTCATATGAAAGCTTATTAGGGTACAGGCAAAAAAAAAAATAGGCACACAGTGGGAAAAAAGCACAAAATGTCAACTTTAATCTCGAAATTTCCACTTTAATCTTTAATTTTTCCACTTTATTTTGTCATTAAAGTAGAACATCATAAACTTCATCATAAAATCATTTAATTTACTAGTTTCTCAAATCCCATCGTAACTAAAGTAGCATGTTAAATGCTTTGTTTTGTATTTGATCTTCTATGTGCTCTATGTGTGTTAATCACTACGTGCTTCCGTTCTTTCTCTTTCTCCGACAGGACACATAATCCATTACATTTGTGATATTACAGCTCTCTGAATAATTAAAATACTGAGATGTATACATGATATCATTTTCATGAGGATTGGAATGAAAGCATGTAGTTAAACATGGGAACACGATGGCGCAGCGCAGTGATTGTTCATGTCTCACACAAGATGCTGCTGCGCTGTGTGCGACCTTCAATTAAATAATTTATTGTAGCAGTACTGTCTCTTTCAAACGTACTAACCTCCAATTCCTGACGTTACTTTTCTTTCCCCAAATACCCAATCGCCACACAATCAGCTCTGTAATAGACGTTAACCCATCTGTAAGCTTACAACGACAATTCTTCAAAATTTTTAAGGAACATTGAAATATCTTCATAGAATGCGTTTAATTATTCTATCCTTCTATCCTTCCAGTGTTGTGCCTGCCTCAGTAAATACACAGCACAAGTCTGGAACAATACTTGAACTTGCTAGCGCTGCAAGACCATGTCCTCACATAATTATTAACAATATAGATTATTTAAATGAAGTTAAAGTTTTATCTGTATAATATAATCAACATATTTTGCTGCAATTCATCTTAAAAATGATATTGTCACATGTAAATACTCGCTTTATAAAGTGGCTCGGGTTGTGCGATATTATAACTATAGTGCAAGTTTACAGTGGGGTGATTGTACTTACAAGTTCCAACAGTTCTACAAGGAGCAATTGATTGAGTACGTTTATAGTTATTGGGATGAAATTGTTTCTGAACCGCGAGGTCAGTACAGGAAAGGCTTTGAAACGTTTTACCGTGGCTGAGGCAGCGTGTGCTTGATACTGTATACTGATAATTCTCTTTCTGATCAGCTGCTGCTGTGATTCACCACTTAGATACGTGATAAAAAATACTCAGAGTAATGCAATACGAGTAATATGGAAAAAGACGATCCGCTGTGGCAACCCCTAACGGGAGCAGCTGAAAGAAGAAGAAGGTGTAGTGAGAGTAACAATGCTAAAGCAGTTATGGTATATGGAATACTATGGCTATTCCCTGGACCATTATATTCTTACAGGTTAATTACAATCAGATGCATTACACTAATAAACAATATGCGGTTAATTTCAGTGTACCTATAAAGCTGCGTCAGGAAAAGAAAGAATAACCACACAGGAACAATAGTACTGCTTTGACGCTGGGTACCGCCAGTCTGCAAAACCGAGCAGAGCACTTGCGTACGGCAGGGTATAAGGTACCGTGGAAATGTGTACGGCTTTACGCCAAGTGTAGGTTTTATACATCGTGATTTGAACATGAAAATGTTCTTTCGCAACATTTATGCGCATATGCACTGTTTATACATGAGGCCCCAGGAGACGTGATTTGTGACAATTTTAATAATACATTTTATTTATTTGTAGGCGCCTTTCTAAACACTCAAGACACCAAACAATAGATAAAACACAGATTATAAACAGAAGTAAAATACAAAATTAAAATAAGATAATTGTAATCAAAGAAAATAAGCAGTCTTAAACAAATGAGTTTTAAGTTTAGATTTGAAAAGTAAAAATGATTCAATATCTGTAAACTCAGATGGTAGTGAGTTCCAGAGCTGGGGAGCAGAGCAACTGAATGCTCTGCTCCCCGTATTGGTAAGACGGATGAAGGGGACAGTCAAGTGGATGGAGGAAGAGGATCTAAGGGTATGGGAGGGAATGGCAACATAGAGGAAGTCAGACTGATATGGAGGGGCAAGGTTGTGAATGGCTTTAAAAGTTAACAGAAGAATTTTGAATTGAATGCGGAACCTAACTGGAAGCCAATGAAGCTGCTGCAAAACGGGGGGGATATGGTAAATAGAGGGGGTTCTAGTAATGATGCGGGCAGCTGAAATATGGACCAGTTGAAGCCTATAAAGAGATTTGCAAGAAAGACCAAAGAAAAGGGAATTGCAATAATCCAGTTGAGAAGTGACATGGCTATGAACAAGGATAGCAGTGGTGTGGGGAGTGAGGAAGGGGCGAATACGATTAATGTTACGCAAGTGGAAATATGCAGACCGGGAGACATTATTGATGTGGGACTGAAAGGATAAAGTACTGTCAAGGATGACACCCAGACTCTTCTGTGGTGAAGGGGAGACAGAGGAATTATCAATAACAAATGAAAAATGATCAGTTTTGGATAATGTTGATTTTGTACCAATGAGGAGAACCTCAGTTTTGTCACTATTTAATTTAAGAAAATTTGAAGAAAACCAGGATTTGATTTCTGCTATGTAATCAATAAGTGAGGAGGGTGGAAAGGAAGCAATAGGTTTGCTAGTGAGATAGAGCTGGGTGTCATCAGCATAAAAGTGGAAGCTAATGTTATATTTAAGAAAGATATTACCAAGGGGAAGGAGGTAAATAATGAAAAGGAGAGGCCCCAGGACAGAGCCCTGGGGTACACCTGAAGTAACAGCGGTGGGTTGGGATGTGAAAGTTTTAAGCTGAACAAACTGAGTGTGGTCTGAGAGGTAGGATCTGAACCAGTCTAGTGGAGTGTGGGTAATGCTGATCGAAGATAATCTATTGAGAACAGTAGTGTGACAAAAAGTGTCAAAGGCTGCACTCAGATCAAAGAGGATGAGAATAGTAATTTAACCAGAATCAGCTGCCAAAAGGTGGTCATTAGTAATTTTTATAAGTGCCCATTCTGTACTGTAGAGGGGATGAAAACCAGACTGGAACTGTTCATACAGATAATTTTGAGATAAATGAGAATGAAGTTGAATAGCCACTGTGTTTTCAAGAATTTTGGAAATGAAGGGTAGATTAGAAATAGGACAAAAATTACTGAAATTAGTCAGATCGGCACCAGGTTTTTTAGTATTGGGGTTATTGCAAAACATGAAGGAACAGTACCAGTAGTGAGAGAAGAGTGGATTATAGCAGAAATAAGAGGTGCCAGAAAGAGGAGGCAGGCTTTGGCCAGAACTGTAGGGAAATAATCTTCTAGTCAGAACCAAAGCTACACCCAGGAATCAAAAAGTCAGAGAGACAGAAACAAAATTCAAAAACTGCGAATCAAAGAGATCTTTTCTCAGAACCAAAACAGAATCAAAAATTCTAAATTAAAAAGCAAAAAACAATATCAAGGATTCATTAACAAGGAAATTATCAGAAAGAAAGTCTTTGAAAAGTATTCCAATGATGTATTCATCAAACTCTGATAAAACATGGCAACTTGAGCTGATGAGATCTGGATCATGACCTCTCTGAACATTCCCCAAAAAGCGGAGGGTACATCCAAACAAAATGTACTAAAAAAGTGTCAAAAAAAAAGACAAAATGGCATCACAGAAAATATAAACAATTTTTAAATTTTGTTAAGGTGCACTAAACTGAAAAACAAACCTTTAATTTAGAATCTCTGTCTTTCAAATTCTTATAATCGTTATACAATTACCAAGAAACTCCACTAGAATTTGCATAACAATTTTTAAAAAAAATCAGCGATCATAAAAGTGTTACATGGCTACTCTGGTAACTCTGAGGTGGAAGGCAGGAATGACAAGAGAAAGGGAAGTAGGATAGTAGAGGACTTCATTATTAGAGGGACTGACACACAGGTTTACTCCAGTGACAGAGAGTCTTGTGCCGAGTGTTTCCTTCTAGGTGCACAGGTCGGACATATTATTCAGATGAATAGCCTCTTGTCAGGCCCTGGTTTAAGTCCTGTTGTCATTGTCCAAATTGAAATAAATTAAATAGGTGTGTCTGCAAGTTCAGCAAAATAAATTTAACATGCTAGGGGATAAGCTAAAGTTTAGAAAAGACAAATTTGTATTTTCCGAAGTTCTTTCTGTGCCATGGGTAAAACCAGGTAAGCTTAAGGAAATCACAAAATTTAATGTGTAATATAAATCACATTTTAAGATAGCACCTACACCAAATGGAAGGGCTACATTGGGGGTAGGCTTATATATTGGGGAA
The DNA here is from genome assembly GCF_016835505.1 of Polypterus senegalus. Lineage (NCBI taxonomy): Eukaryota > Metazoa > Chordata > Cladistia > Polypteriformes > Polypteridae > Polypterus > Polypterus senegalus. Next base: position 119,783,688 of record NC_053154.1, on the reverse strand, counting down.
GTGTATACAGTATGTCATTTAGTTGAGGACAGGTTAAACTAGAGAATAGGGGGTAAATGAGATTTTTAAAAATAAATGCAAGACAGCAAACATTAATAAAAATACAAACGGTGATAGAACATAAGCCAAAATATTTATTTACCTTAATGTTAGACGTATTACATTTAAAATTAATTAATTGTATAATTTTGATCCTCAACAGTGACATCAGCATAGTTAAGTCCTAGAGATAGTGATAGACAGGCAATATCTAAAAGGTATGGGGGTACAATATACAATAAAAGATAATTAAAATATGATTCTCAATAAATTAGGAGATGAGCCACATTAGTAAAGATATATGGTGTCACTCATGTGAGTAGGAGGAAGCTGTATGGACCAAGTGAGGGTAAATCCATGCCAGGCCAGAGGGTGGTGGGGTGCGCTAAACCTTCTTCTGTTATCTCTTCAGATCAAACAGGGAAAGCCTGTCTGATTCATCTTTGAAAACGTCACTTCTGGTTACGGCGCCCAGAAGCACATCACCTCCGGTCATGGTTTTTAAAGCCGCCATCTTTACAACAGTGATTCAGTTTTTGTTAGGACTCCACTGAATGCACATCACTGTTGATTTTGAATCCCATTGCAGCCAGGGAAATTATATGGGTAGCTGCCCCAAACCTTTTAAAGTGTGTTGAGTCTGATCATTTCACAGTGGATTTGACAAGAAAACAATGAGAATAAAGACCTAACGTTGGTGATGTGTAAAATACCTATTGTGTAGATGAGTGTTTCCTAATTATTTGGGAATGCTGATGCCTATACAAAAAAAAAAATGTGATCCACAGAACCCTGTGAAAATGTAAAAAAAAAAAAAGAAATTACAAAATAAATATTTAAAAAAGCATAATATATACAGTACTGTATGTAGCCCTAAGCTCATATAATATAATATTCCCCTTAATGTTTACTTGTTTTTAAAAAAACAAAAAAAAACAAAAACAAACTGAGTTTTACGTGGTCTTTGGAGGCTTTAGAACTCCAGGCGGTGTTCACACAAGAACCTGTTGGACGTGGAGACAGGAAGAAGCGGGGAAGTTAAAAAAAAAAAGAAAGAGGTGGTTGTGAGTAGAGCGAGAGAGGCAAACGAGGGGGGTTAGCCTGCGAAGAGGCATGGGATACTTTGGCATAGCACTCCAGGTGACCAAAGGAAAGCCTAGAAGCTCCTCGGGCAAGAAGGAAAAAATGCAAGTTTTACCCCATTTGGACGGACTAGCTCCATTTCGTTTGCAGTGTTTGGCCGTGAGCCTGCCTGCAGGGCAACTCCATCATTTTTCCACGGCGTGGAAGTGCTGTGTTTGGACAATGGACACTGGTTTTCACTTACTTGTGAGTACTGTGACCTTTTATGTTGGCTTGCTAGAGTGAACGGGCCTTAAAGTTTTTTTGGCAACCACGTTCCCGAGCGTCAACCAGGCCTGCAACAAGGGGAGTTTTGTGTTAATATTATTTTTATTTTGGTGGCCGCTGGCTTGGGTGTGTGTTTGTCTGTGGGCCCCTAAAGTTGTTAACGTGAGGTTTTAGTAATTAAGTTTGCTCATATTATAGACTTGGTTATTGTGTTTTTATTAACGGTGAGATGTTTTAAGTGCTGGTAAAAGCAAACAGCTAAAAGTACATTTGTAAGGTTTAAGTATTCTGCCTGAACCTATAAGGTATTTGTTGTGAAGGGTAAATATACTGAACCTTGTGTGAGTTTTCTAATTTCTGTAATCTATGATTTGTGGGAATTTTGATTGGTCTTAACTATAAATAGTTTTATTTATTTATTTTTTTATGTTTTTCCAATTTAGTCAATAAACTTTGCTATATTTTGGGAACATATTTGTATTGTGAATTGTGTTATAAGTTACTAATTGTGAAACAGCTGGCAGATTATTACTGGGGAGTAGGTATTAGTTAAGGGATTCCAATTTATCCTCTAAAAACACATACTTAAAATTAAAGGGGTTTTCTATAAATCAGAGTTTACGAACTTAGGGCGCTATCCTATGGTTAAAGGGTAAAGAAAGTGCTACATATATATATATTCATATTTGTGCTTTTTGGCACAAATTATCAATAGTTGGGATAGGTTTGTTAAAGACTTTAATGTACAGCAGGTGTCATATTTAGCTTATTTTGATCATTTGTTTTTGTTGAAGCAATAGTCAAAAGTCTACTTTTATATATCCATATAGAATCAAGCTAGAGTAGGAACCTAAAAGCTTACTCACTTAAAGATCCACATTGACTTTGCCTTTTTATTTAAAATTCATTTTATAATTGATTGATCTTACTAAGATTTATTCATTCATTCATTTGGTTAGTTACGTTTATCAAACAAGTTATTTCAATTCTTTGTATCCAAAGCTTAATCGTCTTCTTTGGCCTTTCTATTTTATTATAACTGTCAAATATTGCTTATGAGTTTCATCAAATCATAAGTTGCCAGTAACACATCTTCATATTCCAATCTGTTTCTCTAATGAATTGTACAGGGTCAATGTTTTTGTTTGATAGAATATTATTAGGAATATAATTATTTTTCCTTTAAGTTCATCACAAAGTCTTTTTAAAAAAGTGACTTCACAAAAAACAGCAAACATCTGCATGTGGTCATAAAAAAAATCTAACTTGATTTATTTACTTGCATTTATTTTACCCGATTTATACTTTGTGAACCCGGCCCGGACACAGACAGGCAGACATGTTGTTCTTCAAACCACCACACGTTTTATTTACAAATATTTACAAGTATAATGGGTCACGCAGACCCCAGTCAATGGTCACTCAGACCCAGTCATGTGCACAAAACCCCAAATTAGTCCTGGCCACACAATGCCTTGTCTTCGGGTCGCCTCCACAGCTCTCCTGAGCTTCGTCCTTCCTCCTCCCGACTCCAGCCTCGAATGAAGGGAGATGGCCCCTTTTATACATGACCCGGATGAGCTCCAGGTGCTTCTGACACTCCCCCATTGGCCATGCCCCAGCGTGGCGGAAGTGTTGGCTGTTCTACCGGCACCTCTCGGGGTATCCTCCAAAGTCTTCCCCCCAGCACTTCCTGGTGTGGCGTAAGTGCTGGGGTAACAGGTCCCCAAGGCATTGGGGCGCCTCCTGGTGGTGACCACGGCCCCTACAGGGTGGAGCTTCCATGCCCTGTACCCGTGGCCCCCAGAGCAACCAGGAAGGCGACCCCCACGTGATCCAGGGTGGGCGCAGACCCACATCCGGTCCCTCATGGCGTCCCGTCCGGGTCATGGCCCCTGGCATCCCTGACACTGCCCCACAGCCAGCGAAGACCACTCAGGGGAAAGAGAGACCTGTCCCGCAAGGGCAGCGCAGCCCCAAAGCGGGTCCTACTCCAGGATAGCCGGGGTCCGGCCCCGCTCTCCAAGCAGGGACACAGCCTGAGCACCACCACTTGGTGCTCCCCTGCGCCTTGCACAGGTTGCGCTACCCCCTCTTACCGGCACCCCGGGGCCTCCTCATTCGGCACCCCCTCCGAGGCCTCTGTGCCCCTTTGGTCGGAGTCACTCGCTCCCTTGCAGCCTCCTCCAGCCGTGGCGGCACCTGCGCACCAGCAGAGAGATCCTTCCGCAGACGGTCCGACATCAGAGGCCAGGTCCCCAATGAAGGGGTCCCACTGCTCGCCCGGGGCCCGTCCCTACAAAAGAGAACAACACAGGGGCAGAACCGCTGCCAAGACACCCTTCCTGTGCCACACACGGGCAGCGTTCCCCCCTCCAATCGGCACCCCGGCACTTGCCTGTTCGGCACCCTCTCCGCGGCTTCCGTGTCCCTCTTAACGATGGAATCGTCGGCACCGCCTGCGCTCTCCGGCAGCTTCAGGGATTCCCTCTGCCCCCGCAGAGGGCGGCCAGCACCCGGACGCGTGCACCCAGCACCGCGTCCCAACCTATCGGAGGAACCCGCACCCAGCCTGCCATTCCTCCTGTCACTCTGGGACGCCCCGACGGTTTGAGACTCCTTACTGCAAAGAAAGAGCCTCTTTCCCATCTGCGTCCCTACAGTGCGGCGCGAGACCGTGGCTGACTCGGGGCGGAGGGAGCTAGGACCCAGGGCACTCAGCAGCCCGTGTACAGGCAGCGTCCTCACAGACTTCCCCCTCGCCGCACGCGCAGCCCGTTGCGCCGCACCTCCTGTCGGAGGGCTGCTTACTTGAAGCTGATCCTAAACATCACAGCCATGTTCAGTCAACCCTCCCTCATGCTGTACGGGGACGGCGAAACCTACCTTCCCCTCCGTGTCGCTCGGGCTGGAGAATCCAGCGGCGCGCCGTCGGATCGTCATCCGCAGGTCCTCTATGGATGCGACTGCCTTCCTCTTCAGTATCCACATCTCTGCCCGGAGGGCACGTAGCACCTGTAATACACGCTGCTCCGCGGGCTGAAGGCACGCCTCCAGCTCCGACAGAGCAGCCGGCAAAGACAGGAAGTTAACCGACGCGGAGCCTACCTGTCTGTCTGCCTCCAACGCCGGCCACTTCCTGTGGGCCTTGTCCTCCGGCCCAATCGGGTCTCCCCCCTGCCCGTGATGGACATTCCTTGGTCCTGCCTCTCTGCAGTCATCGGCGGCCACACAAGACACACCGTCCAATCATGTGCCTATCAGGGGGAGGGACTTCTGGTCCGCGGCCATCTTGCCTCCCCTTCTGCGGCGGCAACGTGCTTGCCGGCAGCCTTGCTGTTGCCAGCGCCTCTCGAGCTGCAGTGTCTCCACCTACGCAGCCCTCACGGCCGCTGCCGTGCTGCCGGAGCCCCGCAGACCAGCATGCGCCTGCCACTGACGTGGGTCTGGGAAGTCCCTGCCTGCAAAAGAAAATACCCACCCGGCCCTAGGCAGGGAACTCACCTCCCCGGACTCGCCATGCTGTCCCGGGCGCCTCCTGCAACGGTGTGATCTTCGGAGCCCGCTGCACTCCTGGTAGGCACGCCGCCCGCCCGCATCAGGGAAATATGGCCTTCCTGCGGACCCCTGGCGGTCCGTGGGGTTCCTTTACCCCTCCTTTACCTTTACGTGGGTGGGGTCCCCTGCTGCGCCGGGCCGTTCACATCAAGATAAACCAAAGCAGGTCCCCGTCTTGTACCAGATGGATCATCCTGCCGGCTACGCCAGTTGTGAACCCGGCCCGGACACAGACAGACGGACATGTTGTTCTTCAAACCACCACATGTTTATTTACAAATATTTACAAGTATAATGGGTCACACAGACCCCAGTCAATGGTCACTCAGACCGAGTCACTTGCACAAAACCCCAAATTAGTCCTGGCCACACAATGCCTTGTCTTCGGGCCGCCTCCACAGCTCTCCTGAGCTTCGTCCTTCGTCCTCCCGACTCCAGCCTCGAATGAAGGGAGACGGCCCCTTTTATACATGACCCGGATGAGCTCCAGGTGCTTCCGACACTCCCCCATTGGCCACGCCCCAGCGTGGCGGAAGTGTCGGCTGTTCTCCCGGCAGCTCTCCGGGTATCCTCCAAATTCTTCCCCCCAGCACTTCCTGGTGTGGTGTAAGTGCTGGGGTAACAGGTCCCCAAGGCATTGGAGCGCCTCCTGGCGGTGACCACGGGCCCATACAGGGTGGAGCTTCCATGCCCTGTACCTGTGGCCCCCAGAGCAACCAGGAAGGCGACCCCCATGTGATCCAGGGTAAGCGCAGACCTACATCCGGTCCCTCATGGTGTCCCGGCCGGGTCATGGCCCCTGGCATCCCTGACAACTTGTAAATAAAAAAAACACATTAATATTAATACTCTCAGGTTAGTTAATGCAATAGATGCCAATAATGAATGCCAGAAAAGAGACATTTAGCAACTATCATGACAAACAGCAGAACTTCTGCTTTCCAGTTTGGGTGAAATCATATCAGTGCAGCAAGAGATGCAATTAGTTTTGCACAAAATTCAGGTAATTTATTGATCACCACAAATTTTTCCAGTAGCTACAGCTACCACAAGGTATTAATTATGACTGTTGCTCACAGTTTAATAAGCACTGGTGTAGGTAACAATGAAAAATATCAAGACATCGGTTTTAGCATGGGATTTTATGGTAAGAGAGAGTTTAATTTCCTAAGTATTAACTCGTATACAAATTCATAGATGTTTTTAATCAGTATGTTAAAATACCAACAAGGGGAAAAAAGAATTATTATTTTGTAATAATCAGGATGGAAAATCCTGATAACACTATTAGTAATCTTAGTAATCACTGTAATTAGACAGTGTTTTGAGTGCATATACTGAACTATAATTGCTAAATTTAATTTAGTAAAGTTAATTACAGTGATCCCTCGCTATATCGTGCTTCGACTTTCGCGGCTTCACTCCATCACGGATTTTAAATGTAAGCATATCTAAATATATATCACAGATTTTTCGCTGGTTCACGGATTTCTGCGGACAATGTGTCTTTTAATTTATGGTGCATGCTTCCTCAGTTTGTTTGCCCAGTTGATTTCATACAAGGGACGCTATTGGTGGATGGCTTAGAAGCTACCCAATCAGAGCACGTATTACATATTAAATAAAACTCCTCAATGATATACGATGTGCTTCCCACGCGGTGCTTGATTGTTTGCTTTTTTCTGTGTCTCTCACTCTCTCTGCCTGACGGAGGGGGTGTGAGCAGAGGGGCTGTTTGCACAGAGGCGGTTTTCCTAGAGGATACGGACGCTTCTCTACAAAATGCCGCTTTATCGCAGTGCTTCTGCATACTTAAAAGCACAAAAGCACGTATTGATTTTTTGATTGTTTGCTTTACTCTTGCGCTCTCTCTGACATTCTCTGCCCCTGACGTTTACTTCTTTGAAGAGGAAGATATGTTTGCATTCTTTTAATTGTGAGAAAGAAATGTCATCTCTGTCTTGTCATGGAGCACAGTTTAAACTTTTGACTAATGGGTGTTATTTCATGTCTAGGGGGCTCTAATAATGTTAACAGTGTGGGAGAGTTTATATGGGCTTAAAATATATAAAAATAACCATACAAACATATGGTTTCTACTTCGCGGATTTTCATCTATCACGGAAGGTTCTGTAACGCAAACCCCGCGATCGAGGAGGGATTACTGTATTAGCAAATTTGGCAAAGTCTAAAAGAGACAAATTTGAAAAAATATTAAACTATGGAAACATTCAAAGAGCTGTAGAGTATGTTTAAAAGTATATTACAGTACACTATAATGCAGCATAAATTTAATCAAAAAATTTCCAAAATATGAACATTTCAGAGAAATCTACAGAAGAAAATGCAAAAAGAAAAAATTTAGCAGTGTAACCTGGACAATTATATCACATTAACCATATTAACAACAGAGCATAAGAGAACATGGAGGGAACAGGTTAAAAGAACATTAGGAAAATTAAAGAGTAGTTAGAGAAGTACATTGACAATGATACAAAAGTTTTTCAATATTTTAGTAAATAAAGAACTGTCAAGGAGTAGATGAAGTGTATTAAGAACAGTGACACTGAAATTAAATATACTGGAGCAGCAAATAGTTCATTCATAATTATTAGGAGGTTTTCTTGTATGAAGCAAAGACAGAGACTATTGAAGATGTTCTTATATATATTATGAGGTATCTGAACTCTTTTAGGATCCCCATCCCCATAACGTGACAACACGCCAGCGTGAGGCAACCACAGGTTCACAGCGCAGCAACATAGCGGCGCGTAAACAACCATGAGCCGATCGGGATTGCACTATAAGCGCATGGGTGATGCAAGGAACATTATAAATTCAGGGAACAGTATAACTTGGCCACTGGCCTAGTCCCGACCCTGCCCGTTTGCTGTGTCTGTGTATAGGAGAGTGGTAACTCCTGCTGCAATAAATAACCATGATATTCCTGTTTCCTGTTGGGCGGAGTGGTGGCTCTGAGGCTGAGGATCTGTGCTGGCATCTAGTAGGTTGCCGGTTCGAATCCCTGTCACTGCCAAAAGAGATCCTACTCTGCTGGGCCCTTGCGTAAGCCCCTTAACCTGTAATTGCTCCGGGGTGCTTTACAATGGCTGACCCTGCGCACTGATCCCAAGGGGTATGCGAAAACTAACAAATTCCTAATACAAGAAATTGTAAAAGGCAAAATAAAGAACAAAAAAATTAAAGCTGGTTTTGCTAAAATAGTGAGACTAAGCCTTGTGTTTTGGGGTATAAGACAGTGACTCACAAATCACAATATATACTGTGTATATATATATATATATATATATATATATATATATATATATATATATATATATATATATATATATATATATATATATCTTCTAAGTGTATGCTCTTATACACATCATAATTTGCATTCAATCAGAAATTTATAAAACATCAGTCATTCCCTTGGTTTGGGCACTATACCAGCCATATAGGACTTTCTATTGTGTCTGCAGGAAAACACTTGTGGCTGAAATACTAGATGAAATGTAATTTACCTTTGTAAAATAACAATTTAGAAAAAAAAATGCTTTTTCTGACTTTCTGGATTATTTTTATCTGTTTCACAGTGACCACACAATAGAGTTAGGATTTATTTCATAGCCTCCTTCTGACCTTTATTTGTGACAGTGTTCGATAAGCCTTACAGTTGCCTTTTAGAATATGCTGTCTTTAATTTAAGTTTCTGATTGGTGTTGACCCTACAAAGATCTACAGCGAAGTCTTCATACAATTACATTTTGGTAGCCAGAGTAACAATACAGCTATATTATTGCAATTTTAAAGTTTTAGACTTCCAATACTATATGACAGCATACTGGTAATTGGTGGGCTCATTAAAGGAATAAAGAAGCCTTTCTTTAGAATGAAGCAAAGTCTGTAATATTTCATGAAAAATGCAATGACCCCTACAAAAATAATAGGAATGTGAAGCCAGAAAAAATTAAACTTACACAAAATCATAAATGTTCAGGGAATTTGAAATATCACCAAAAATGTTAATGTTTTATTTCATGTAATGTATTTAGATGTTTAAAATACAGCTTAAGACAGTTAAAAAATTAAGACAACTAATTATGTAATTTTTGGAAGAAGTTAACACATGAAGATAGTGATTGTGTTTAAGGCCAGACCAATTTTTTTACTATCGACTCTATCAAACACCCAAACTGAAAATTCCTACTACAGATACAGTGATCATTGTGCATATTAAACATACAGATCTTTCGTGGGGTATTCAAAATTGTATTCCATATGTACTGAGGTTAAAATAAACAAAAAAGAAAACAAACTATGGGTAAAATCAGTGCATGACACTAAGATGTGGGGCACAAGAGCTGTTAACAAGTGACAAAATAAGAGACATACAGTATAACAGAATGAACACATAAGGAACAACAAAAACTAGAAACTCATTCAATCAATACTCTTTTCTTGCTTATCTCAGGAATTCATGCGATTGCTTTTTAAAAGATGTCTCTGTGTCAATATCAGTAATTGACCATTTTCCCAGTATTCCATGTGTTAATACGTACTTACTTTTCATCAAATTGCCCTTCTTTTTCCACAAAAGCCTTTCAACACTTAGATGACCGAGTTCTATTGAATTAAGTTTGTCTGACTTTGTGTCTGTCTTAAGTTCCCCATAAACCTGTCTGAATTTGCAAAGCTCTGTTAGTTTGAATATGATATGCTTTCTCGTTCAGGAATATACTTTCATTAAGACATCAATCAATTTTTTTTCCTTTATGGACAAAACCAAAAATTATGCTTTAATGGTGCTTCCAGGTTTGAAACACTTTTAACAGTGATTGTGACCAGTACTGTACTTGAAAACTAAACTGCTACTTTACATGAATTGGAAATTCCAGTGAGCTTAAAAACTACAAAGCTGAAATCAACCAACTTCTAACTTCTTATTGCTCTCTCTACAATTTGTCATGACAGGGTAATAAACTGAACAAAACAAAATAAGCAAAGAACAAGTAATTGGCCCAACATGGACCTACTAGAAAGCCATTCAGCTGTTTCAGTAGGTATAGAACATCACAACTTGTAGCAGAAAAACTGGAGAGGTATATAAACAGTCCATATCTGCAACTCTGGGAGAGACACGTTATTGGATAGGAACCACTGGCACTTTTCCTGACAGGTTTTAAGAATGTTCTCCGGCTGTCGCTCTCTTGCACTCTGTGGCTGAATCCCTCTCTATGGTTCTTTCTTTACTTATCCCTTTGTGTCCACAAGTTCTCCTCTTCCAGAATTTTCTTTTCTTTCCTCACTTTCACTTTTTCTCCCTCAGCAGAGGATTTTAAAGACTGCAACCATTGCAGCTGAACTACTTTTAGCCTCTTGCGGGAAATCTCCTGCCCTTATCTCTTCTGCAATCGGGATGTCTTAACTTTCATGAACTTTCTGCAGCCCAGATCAGCAGTTGTTCTGGCTGTACTATTAACAACTGACTTCATGCTGCTCAATTATTAAAGGGCTAATAGGGTGAGGCTTCATGAGGCAGTTTTTCCTGTCCACCTTTCCTAATTGTTTTTCCCCTTACTTTGTCTTGTGCTCCTTGGTAAATGTGTGTGCCAGTTTACCCGTCAACTCTTTTTTAATTTTTTTTCTCTCTTATTGTGTGTCTGTTTAATTAGCTTTCTCAGGTGTTTTCCAGTGTTTTGTTTTGTTCTTACGTAGCCCTAAAATCATTTATTATTGTTGGTTTCCTTTTAATGTATTCCTTTTTGAAGTTAGGAGCTTTAGCATGAGAATTGAACTGAATTTTTTCTGTTTGTTGGATTTTTTTGCTTCTGTCTTTGATTTCAAGATTGCGAATTGGAGTTGTTTGCCATCTTTTGTCTTTTTAAGCATACCTTTTCCCCTTATTTTTGCCTTTCTCTGTGCCTTGCCAAATTTGTATACTTCTTTTGTTTATTTAGTAACTTCTATAAAATTGCAGAACATTATTTTTTTTTTTGTCAGTTCAAGTCAGGATTATGCTTTTTTTGTAATGTTTTTGAACTGTTAATGCCTGGACTCCATTTTGGCCCTGTGCAGACCTTGTAGCCTGCCTTTTGGGTGAATTCTATGTTTTTTAAGCAGACCAGTGATGTTATGCTCTGATTTGAATTTGTTTTCAGGCCTGTTCAATCCTTTCACCAGTTTTAAGTTGCATTATCACAACACAAAGGAGTCCACATTTCTGAATATATCAAAGCATACTCTGTACATGTAAATATTTAGGGAAAATAATTTAATGAAGTTAGTACATTTGGTTTAAATTACTTTGATTCATGATTGTATCTTTTGTGTATTGTATTTCTGGCAACCACAATCTTTGAATTTATAGTTCTGCTTTACCCCTATGTTTTGACTATTTTTTTCTTCCCTGAGTGCCTTAACTTACTGTTACCTTATGAAAAACTCTTCATAAGTTTAGTACAAAAAAACCTGTTTGCTCCATTCTGATCCTTTTGTTTATTGAAATCAAAACAAAAATATTGTCAATTCTCTTCTACTTTTTTAAAGTTAACTTAAAGGAGTGGCATCTACACATTTCACCAAAGAAATGAGAGTTTAAGAAATAACTACAATAACTCTGAGTGTTACTGTATCTCAATCAAAGCAAAACGGCATGATTGTTTTTAATGTCACTGAAGCTAGAAAGAGGAGATAGGCAGACCCAGGTTCGCTTCCTGGGTCCTCCCTGTGTGGTGTTTGCATGTTCTCCCCATGTCTGCGTGGGTTTCCTCCCACAGTCCAAAGACATGCAGGTTAGGTGGATTGGCAATTCTGAATTGGCTCTGGTGTGTTTGTGTGTGTCCTGTGGTGGGTTGGCACCCTGCCCCGGATTGGTTCCAGCCTTGTACCCTGGGATTGGCTCCAGCAGACCCCCGAGACTCTGTGTTCGGATTCAGCGAGATGGATGGATGGGTATTGATCCTTGAAATTCACAAAGTGTTTTTGCAGCAAATTTCACCAGTAACCTTATTCAGTTTACTTAGACCGTTTTTTTCCCAGAGCCCCATGAGAGCTGTAGCAGCCGTGTTTGACTGGGATATCATTATCTGATCTGTGCAACCTGCCTGATTTATGTTGAACATGCACAGAATTTCACTCATGCATACTTCAAGCATACTCCATCTCATGCCTCAGTGGAGGTGCTCAATCTGCTCGCATATTGGTTAACCAGTGTGTAATATGGTGTTGTCCCAGCTCCAACAGGCAATCAAAGATCGAAAACTGACATCTGACAGTATTTGAAAAACTTATGCGGAAATTGTCACACTTCTTCATACATTACACAAATGCTTCCTTTCTTCACACTCTGTGCAGTCAGAGGGTGAACCCAGTAGCGGCAGCAATGTTTTCTCTGGCTACATCACCGTATCAGGAGGATTTTTTAGCACAAGGAGGTCAATGTTCAGGGTCTAATGAAGCCAACTGATCAATATTTTGTGAAACCAATGACGGATGAACTTCAAACCCCATAGGCTAAAAACATTCTGGACAGCCTGATAACTGCCCTCACAGGTAAACACACAAAACTATAATCTGGGCTGCATGTTGGCATTTTCTAGAGGCAAATGAACACAAATTTCATATTGAAATCAGTTAATTGCCACTGCAAAACGCAACTTAAATGCTTAGGTTGCTCAGAGCGCATTCATTTAACCAAGATTTAAATGCTTGTGTGGACTTGGCCTTACAATGTGCAATGTCAACTACTCGATCAGTACTCAGCCATATGAACCTCATGCGAAAAAACGCTAATGGGAATATTATGAAATTACTTTGTTGTTCTGCAACAATTCATTGTATGTTGTTTCTTCACTACTGAATTAAGCACATTATCCTAGCTGTTGTGTAGTGCAGGTCAGGTAGTGACAGGAACAGCCTCCACCAAGTATGTAATGCTGATCACTTGAATTGAAGGTTCTGTGGGTGTTAGTTAGTCATAGTGATGGGAGCTCAGGAAACACGGACAGAGGTAAAGGACTCAGAGTATTGTGTAGCGATCAGAATTTCAATTCACTTTACTGGTTTAATTCTTTCGAACTACCTACTTAAGTGAATGAATTCTTTTGATTCATTTGGAGTCTGGTGTATATAGGAAGTCTGGGTTTCCTTTTGATCATATCACAAATTTGTACTGTAATAATTTTTCCATTATTTAGATATAAAGTCATATATGCATGTGTGTACATAAATTTATATTATTGTTTATTGAAATATAGTTAATTATATATTTAACATAATTCCAGTGTCATTGTCCTTGTTCTGTACACAAAGCATGACAGTACATTTCATATATGTAAAAGAAGATATTTCATTACAGAATTACAAGTGAATGAGAACTGTGCAGATCAAATGAACAAGAATCGTTTGATTGGTTCTTGCATATTGATTTGTTTGTAAATCAAATGAATGAGATCCATTAGACTTGTTCTCAGGTAGTGATTTATTCACAAATCAAAACAACAACAATTATTATAATGATTCTTGGTAAGTGTCTTGTTTCCCCATAAGAACAACGCAGCTGCACCAGGCGTAAAGGCGAGAGATGGCTCCATTTGGATGCAGCAAGAGGTTGGGTGTCATCCAGCCAGTAAATTTGCCACACACATGTTCTTCAACAAAACAGTAGGGCCTACAAACCTCGCCAAGGTATCTTGCAAACTCCTTTTTGTGATTATGTTTTTTGATGGTCTTTATATAAAAACATGTATATGTTACTTATATAAAAGACAGATGAAATGCCATCCATCCATTTTCTAACCCTCTGAATCCGAATACAGGGTCACGGGGGTCTGCTGGAGCCAATCCCAGCCAACACAGGGCACAAGGCCGGAACCAATCCTGGGCAGGGTGCCAACCCACCGCAGGACACACACAAACACACCCACACACCAAGCACACACTAGGGCCAATTTAGAATCGCCAATCCACCTAACCTGCACGTCTTTGGTTTGTGGGAGGAAACCCACGCAGACACGGGGAGAACATGCAAACTTCACGCAGGGAGGACCCGGGAAGCGAACCCGGGTCTCCTAACTGTGAGGCAGCAGCACTACCACTGCGCCACCGTGCCACCCCAGATGAAATGTTATTTACCTATTTACCTTTATTTATTTACTTATCTTCCTACAGTGTAAAGTAGACTGCAGAGCTTCCTGTGTTTGATCGACACAAGCATACTGACATAGTACATTTATTCAGGAAAAGATCCCAGTCATCCCATGGAAGAAAGACTTTCTGAGACTAAAGTCATAAAGCTTATGGAGCCGTTTCTGGACAAAGGCAGAATCTTAACAACAGTTGCATAAAGTGCGACAGGAGCTTCCACCTGCAGCTAAAGTAACTTCAGTACAGACAGACGTCCTCTTTTTGGGCAAATTGCTTGCATGTTGTTGAGGGACATGTGTGTGACAGATTCACTAGCAGGATGACTCCCAGCCTCTTGCTACATCCAAACAGAGCCATCTTTCAACTTTACACCTGATGCAGCTGTGTTGTTTTTATGTGTGAGTGTCTTGCGGGGAGGGCTTCTGTTCTCTCATCCTCATCTGAGTTCACCTCTGCTATAGTATGTCTTTATTTGAAAACTAACAGTGTCAGATTGGAGGGAGTGTGAATATGACTGAGAGAGTAAAAGTGAATAATAAAACAAAACTCTAACTTTTATGAGTACTATAAATTTACATTCGCTGTTATAGGCTTAAATAAATCAAATACAGTATATGTTGTTATTCTATAGTAGTAATAATAAAAGCAACTCACTACTTAAAACAGCACGTGAAGGACCTGGGATCGAACCTACAACCTCTCAATGTGAAAGTCGCAGTTCTTACCACTGCACCAGCCAAGCAGACATATATGTGTGTGTGTCGTACCCTGTCCCAATTCCTTTTACTTTGGTCAAATTCTAGAAAGAAAGAGCACTTGTTTTGTTATATCTGTGTCTTTTGTGAAAGTGTGTATTTAATATTCGGACTTCATTCTTCATACATTATACACTTCACCTCAGCGTTTTGCCAATTATTAGTAGAACATGAAAAAAGTTTGTGTTCTGTTTATGTGTTCAAAATTTCTTGCCTCACATTTCTTGTCATCCAACATTTACCAAGATCACTGTAAACATGGAACACACATGTAGGATATGTGTTCCAAATAACGATATATTGTTTATCCTATACAATTCAAGGCACTTCACACCCAGATAAACAGATTTGCGCTGGAAGAACTTTGTGTATAACTAAAGCTGCGTCTTTGGGGGTTGGGATAGTAGGCTTCCTGCTGCCTGCTGATAGACACATTTTCAAAACAAAAGACGCTGATGAGGAGGTGCAAGGGAATTTAAGGTGGCTCGGAATTACAAGTTTTTTCTTAGGCTTTAGGGATTCTAGTATTGAACATCTACCAGGGTCAGTGAAATGAAAGATGCTGATGATATCATGCAGAACACACATGTGCTTTAGCAGTCCTGTTCAGCTCCACGGAATTTATTAATTCATGCTCACAAATCGATTTATATGATTCATGGAAGAGAGTCATTTAAAAAAAAATGAATTGCTGCCTCACAGTTCAGGTCACATTTTTGGCCACAATAATCAGTCCAGAACAGTTGTAAGAAAAGAATATTGCACCATTATAATCCACTCAAACCTAGTTCACTTCTTCCTTACCCACTGACTTCAATGCAAAGCTTAAATTTACGAACATTTTGCTCATCACTAACACAAATGCTATAAATTCAGTGTATTGTTTTGGACTTTACTTAATTTCTCACCCCCAGGCATCAACAGCTTTGCAATTCATGCCTGTTTGAAGCCTCGTCAGTGTTTTGTATACATGAGTGATGTTAACAACAAACCATCTGTCTCTTTGCTTTATTCATCTGCAAAACTTGTCAGTTCCTTTCCATGACAGTAGCTGAACATAACCACAGGCTTCCAGATCATGTTTTTCTGTATAGCTAGCCAATCCCGCACCCATGGTAGCTACTTTCCTTGTTTGATATCGGAGTGATAGGCCATCTCTCAAACAGCAGTTCCTGCATCCATATTGGTCTACACAGCTGGCCTATTCAGATAGACATATTCTGCCTGCATGCTTTTGCAGTCACAGTTTTATTTCAGTTTGGTGATTTACTTTTTCTTATTTTGACCACGGCAATTCCTTCAATCATCTTTCTGACTTCCTAATATAATACTCCGAGTGTCTGAGTGTATGTGTGTTTATTTCTGAATTCTAGCCACAATGTTTTCTGAAATAGAATTGTTTTTCTCCTTCTTTGAATGTGAAACATTTGGCTACAACTTTTGCTTCTTTTTTTGACGACTGAGTCTTGCATCTAGAGTAGGAGCTTTACAACTGCCACTTAATAAATAAAAATGAATAAATAACATCAGCAATTTGGTGGGTTTTCGTTTCCTTTGAATTTACTTAACTGGAGTTGGACAATTTAGAACTGCAATGTCTGAATGGTGATACAAAACAAAAATACTATGGCCTATTAACAAAAATGATGATATACATACAGCAGATTTTAGTTCTTATTATGCTCAGACCCTAGTGTTTATAGTCTTCTAACCTTTGTATTCACCTAATAACTTCCTATAGTCCTTTGCAATCTAATGTTTTCTAGAAAAAGCTAGTTTTTGATAGGGAGTATTTGGTGAAGTTTAGAAATCCAAATCAAACATATTATTAGTGCTGTTTCTTTCTATATATAAAAAAAATACAGTGAAAAGCACATCATGAAATAGATTCCTGTAATATAAGCAACACTCTGCTTCTTCTTCTACCAAATTTAGGAGTGGAATTATTATTATTTTACAATAAACAGATAAACTGGAAAAAAGAAATTCACTTTAAAGCTCATTTAAAAGAAAAAAAACTTCAATTTAGAAATAACTGCACAAGAAGGCTATCGAGGAAGCAATGTGAAATCAAATGAGCATAAATCTAAACTGATCAATCTTACTAAATTTCAGAAAGGAGCCATCATGATGAGTCAGGCAGAACGGTGCTGTGCAACATTTTTTAGATCCTAAATTATTACTCTTTTATAAATACCTAATGTCCAATAAACAAATCCAAATGAATCACAGAAATATTGCAAATCCATTCAAGCATAACATATTATATTGGATTTTCACAGCTTATGAATTCCAGAAATATACATTTTAAAATTAATAAACAGTGAGGTTTGCCAAGCCAAAGAATTAACAGAAGCCCACCTCAGTCAGCAGACTTCAGAGCCAGCAGTTAACAGCTTTGGCAAGAGAGAAATTAAATGAAGCATGTCAAATCAAACAGTAGGAAAATTTTGTTGGGATAGATTAATTCAGTGAAGACAACAGATTAGAGCATATACTCCAGTGCAGAACCAGCCAAAGAGAAATGGAGGGTGAAGTTAGACTGCATCCTCCATGTGCATGTGCTTTACTAAATACATCCTTATGCACTGTAATTTTACTGCAATGATTTTGGTAACTTATTTTTTTCACATTTTTCTTTAAACATTTTCATTACAGTTTATACGAGGTGAGACACAAAAATAACTGGATTGGTAAATATATATATATATATATATTTATTGATGAATTACAGCATTCTAAACATTGTCACCTTCTATATACTCCCCTTCCCGATCTCTACACCGCTCTTTATGTATCTTCCATTAATTGAAACAATGCTGGAAGACTTCTTGCTTCAGGCGCTACAACAGACTTGTCGTTTCTGTCTTCACTTCATCCATTGAAGAAAAATGTGTTCCCTTCAGGTCACTTTTGATTTTCGGGAACAAGTAAAAATCACAGAGAGCTAAATCGGGCAAATACGGAGGATGATCGAGGGCAAGAATGTTTTTGTCAGTTAAAAACTGCTTTATGGAAAAAGCAGTCTGATCATTTCGAAGAATCTGATTCACCGTTTTTGATGTTTTCATCCGTCCAAGACAAACGTTGGCGACCTGGGCGTTGAACTTCTTCCACATTTTCTTGTTCTTCCTTGAAACGTTTGTGCCACTCAAAAACGTGTGTGTGTGAGACAAACTGTTATCACCATACACTGTTTTTATTATTTCATAAGTTTCTATGGCTGTTTTGTTTAATGTCACAAGAAATTTGATGTTGATTAGCTGTTCAATTTTTTCACCCGACATTATAGCGGCAACTCTAGCAATTGTTATGCAAATATTGACTGGGTTATTCACAGAATAGCCAGTCGGTGGTTTGAGAGGGCGTGTAGGAGGGGATATAGTTCTATAATTCACGTTTGGCCGACCTCCAGACGGTTTTCCAGGAAAGCCCCAAGCCCAGTCCGGTCTCACCTCGTAAACTGCAAATGGTGGTAGAAATCTAAAACTGTTTAAATGACAAATTTAGTATTTTGAAGTCAATGGCAATTGCAGCATTAAGTTAATGAACCACGCCGGAGATAAGCATTGAGCTGAAGAGCACAACCAGATTTAAGTTGGCAGAATCAAGTCAAGTTGGGGAGCATGCAGTGGTACAGTGCGTTGCCTCACCAGCTACACGAAATGACCCTATCTGCTGCAGCCAGGTGTTACGTGGATGAACCCTTGGCCTGGTGCAGCCAATCGGGACCCCAACAAAGAGGATTTTATGAGCCGGATCACCCTCGGGGAAAGGCATCACATGGCTGTAGTGCCATAACTGACACTCCCTCACAATGCAGGTAATGTGCCTTATTTGGGACTCCATGAGCAACTGCTCATTTGATACAAAGTCAAACTAACGGTACCCAGGAATTTTCTGGAGAGACACAGTACCAAAGGAGTCCAGTCTTCATCTCAGGTCACTGAATAGCATCCATGTCTCGCAACCATATAACAAGACAGGAAGCACCAGGACTCTAAAGACTTGGACCTTCGTCCTTTTGCATAGATATTGGGAGCACCACACACCCCTTTCCAGCGACCTCATGACCCCCCTATGCTCTCCCAATCCATCCACTGACTTCATAGGGAGAGTCACCAGAGACATGAATGTCACTGCCAAGGTAAGTAATCTTCTCAACAAGGTCAACACTCTCTCCGCAAACAGACACACTGTTGATGGCTGTGTCCAAGAGGTCATTAAAGGCTTGGTTTTTATCCAGGACACTCGCAAGCCCAGACACTCAGACTCCTCACTGAGTCTCTTGAGCGCCCCCATCAGAGCCTCCATTGACTCTGCGAAGATCACAGCATCATCAGCAAAGTCAAGATCCATGAATCTTTCTTCACCAACAAATGCCCCACAGCCACTGGACCCCACATCCTTGCCCAACACCCAGTCCATACAAGCATTGAACAGAGTAGGAGCAAGAACACACCCCTGACGAACCCCAGAATCAACTGGGAAAAACGCAGAGGTTCTGCCTCCACTCTGCACAACACTCACAGCACCAGTGTACAGGCCAGCCATGATATACAGCAACCTCGAGGGGATCCCACGAACCCTCAGGATATCCCACAGGGCAGCTCGATCAACTGAGTCAAACGCTTTGCGAAAATTGACAAAGGCTGCAAAAAAATTCTGCTGTTATTCCCGTTTGCGCTTCATGAGAACCCTCAGGGCAAGGATGCAGTCGATGGTAGACCTCTTAGGTGTAAAATCAGACTGTTTCGGTTGATGGTAGGTGAGCAAGTGATCACAGATCCTGTTGAGGACAACCCTAGCAAGGATCTTACCAAGAGCAGTGTTATTCCCCTGTAGTTGCTGCAATCCAGGTGATCACCCTTCCCTTTCCAGATAGGGACGACAAGTCCCATTTTCCAGTTGATTTACCATGGATTGACACCCCCTCACCCTTCCTCAATTGGTGGGATGCGAAGAAGAAAAAGTACGTTGTGACACCAAAAAGTTTGAAAAACACTTTTGTAATATTCGGATGATATCGGGAACTTATTTAACTGGTTTAAAAGTTGGAGCATTTTGAAATTTGTTTGTTAACTTTATCAAAAAGTCAGTTATATTTTTGTTTATTAAGCATTTTGGTAGCTGTGAGTCCACCACACAAATAACAGTAATAACAGAATGCAATTACATGTTATTAGACTACATTAAATATATTTTTTTTTTAACACCAGTTTACAATGTCAACTGAAAAAGATTGTGGTGGTTCATTAGCTTTCACAGACAGCAGATTCAAATTCAAGTGCTGTAAATATCTCAATAATCCGTGTCCTATTGTTAGTTGCTTGGTTAAAATTAGACCTCTTATAACATTGCAAAATGCTGAGAAATTAGTTCACACTTTTGTTTTCAGTCAACTAGATTACTGTAACGCACTCCTCTCAGGATTGCCCAAAAAAGACATCAATCGATTGCAACTAGTGCAGAATGCAGCTGCTAGAATCTTAACTAGGAAAATAATATTCAAGCACATTTCTTCAGTTTTGATGTCACTACAATGGTCACCATGCCATTTAGAATTGACTTTAAAATACTGCTTAGAGTTACAAAGCCTTAAATAATCTCGTTCCATCTTATATATTGGAATGTCTGACACGTTATATTCCAAATCATAACCTTATATCTTCAAATGAGTGTCTACTTAGAATTCCAAGAGCTAAACTTAAAAGAAGTTGTGAGGCGGCCTTCTGCTGTTATGCACCTAAAATCTGGAATAGCTTGCCAATAGGAATTCGCCAGGCTAATACAGTAGACTTTAAAACACTGCAGAAAACACATAACTTAAACATGGCTTTCTCATAGTTTCATCTTAGTTTTATCCTGTGTGACAGATAGGGGGCGCTATCGCTCCCTTGAACCCCTGTCCACAAATCCAGACACCAAGTAAAAATCCAAACGATGACTTTATTTACTTGCCACAGTGCACAAAGCACCCTCTCCTCCACAATACTCATAAACAATCACAATAATCCAATCCTCTGACTCCCAGACGCGCTGCCACCCTTCCACCCAGCTCAGCTCACCGTCTGGGAGCTCCCACAGTCCTTTTATACATCCTGACCCGGAAGTGTTCCCAATCCCCAGTCCATGTGATTCATTATCACTTCTGGTCAGGTACAAGTCCTTCTTCTCACCCTGGAAGCATGTCGCTCTTCCTATGACGGGTTATAGGACACGAATGATTCTTCGGTCCTCCCTGCAGCTCCCTCTTGCGGCCCCTGTGGTATCCTACATAGTCCATGACTCCCTGCTGGTCTTCGGGGCACCTCCATACTGCAGGGAAGGCTCCATCTGGCAGCCTGGGGGTATTGGCCGGGATGACAAGCCGACCAAAGACCACAGCTGATACTCTGTATATTCAATGAATTATCATTATTATTCATGGTGGCTCCAAAATCCGATACTAACCCCTACTTTCTCTTCTGTTCTGTTTCAGTTTTCTGTGGTGGCGATCTGCACCACCAACACCCGATCAAAGCACCATGATGTTCCTACATTGATGGATTAAAGGCCAAAAGTCCACATGATTGTCATCATCAAGTTCTTCCATGAGAACTCTGAATACAATGAGAACTGCTTGAGGTCATTTATGTTGGATAGAATGCCTAGAGGCTGCAGGCCAGTCTTGTGGCCTGGAACCCCTGCAGATTTTATTTTTTCTCTCCAGCCGTCTGGAGTTTTTTTTTGTTTTTTCTGTCCTCCCTGGTCATTGGAAATTACTTTTATTCTATGTTAATTAGTGTTCCCTTATTTTAATTCTTATTTATTTGTCTTTTTTCTCTTTCTTCATCATGTAAAGCACTATGAGCTACATTATTTGTTTGAAAATGTGCTATATACTGTAAATAAATGCTGTTGTTGCTATTGTTGATTATAGAGGGTCTGTGGCTGATTCTAGCTTAAATTTCCTAAACCTAATATTTTTGAAAGATGTAACCGATGGAGAGTTAAAATCTCTGTTGAAGTCTCAAGGTAAAATAGCTATCTGCTGTGGACCAAGATAGAAAGCATGTCTGGAGCTATGCTGATAAATTATAGTGTCAGAGAAATGATTAATCATTATGATCTACAGATAATTCAGATAGTTTTTATTGTAATGGAAAGAGTGCAATTTGTTAATTCCATGCTTACAGAGAGATTCTTTTGTAATTGTTGTTCTCTTACATTCATTTCTAGATAAGCATACCTCTTCTATGTTTTGCAAGTTGAAGTAACCCCTCGCAAGGTAAATTTGAAATGGTAAACTAAGCCAAAATTAAAAACGCATGCAGTTTTTCATGCGGACAGACAGATAGATAGATATACATGGCAAACACAGTGGGTGCTTTTTGCAATACATTGAACATATATAAATATATATATATATATAAAAAGGGTTCGAGACTGAATTTTTCCTGAGTACCCATTTCCAGTCCATAGTTTTAGGTAACCCAGAGGGGACTGGGTGGTCTCATTGGCTGGGACCCCGACACACGCCGAGCCGCTGGTGGAGAGAGAGACAGACGCCGGTGGGCTTACCTGTCCATGCAGATTTAATTTTTTCTCTCCAGCCATCTGGAGTTTTTTTTTTTTTTTCTGTCCTCCCTGATCATTGAACCTTACTCTTATTCTATGTTAATTAATTTAATTCTTACTTTGTCTTTTTCCAGCCCCGACCGCAACCGCACGGGATAAACTCTTTTCTTCATCATGTAAAGCACTTTGAGCTACATTATTTTCATGAAAATGTGCTATATACATAAATGTTGTTGTTGTTGTAACGAACAAAACAGAAGTAAAAGAAAATTTGTTTTGACCTTGTAAACATCACAATCTCATTTGTTCCCCAGAAACAAGATAGCCTCTGATCATGGGATCTGACAATTTCTAGGAACCAAAGGCCTAAGATTAACAGTAAGAAAAATGCAAAATGGCTACCACTGATGACAAAGAGGTACTGAAACAAAATGTTTTATTTGTCTTTCCATAAAATAAGGATTAAAAAAAGCACGATAGCCAGAATTGTCTTCACTGGTAAAGGTTCTTGCACAGTGTGTTTGTAGCTTTTATATAAAACTAGACATTAAGCCTGTTACAATAACGGGCGCTGGAACAGTAGTGCATAAACCTTAGTAGGAATAGTCTATATTAAATGGCAAGGGACTTTGTATGTGGCTGTAATATGCGTCACTGTATTGTGTGCCTTTAATTTTCTCTCTCAGTAATACTGGTTTGTATTTCTGTAAAATGCCTGTAATTTTGTCTGACAGTAATACAGTGGAACCTCGGTGCACGGCCATAATTCGTTCCAAAACTCTGGTTGTAACCCGATTTGGTTGTGAACCAAAGTAATTTCCCCCATGGGATTGTATGTAAATACAATTAATCCGTTCCAGACCGTATGGACTGTATGTAAATATATATTTTTTTAAGTTTTTAAGCACAAATATAGTTAATTATACCATTGAATGCACAGCGTAATAGTAAACTAAATG
Organism: Polypterus senegalus; assembly: GCF_016835505.1. Classification (NCBI taxonomy): domain Eukaryota; kingdom Metazoa; phylum Chordata; class Cladistia; order Polypteriformes; family Polypteridae; genus Polypterus; species Polypterus senegalus. Next base: position 119,760,314 of record NC_053154.1, on the reverse strand, counting down.
TAAAAACATTGAATAACACTAAGAAAAACTTGAACAACAGAGAAAACTAACACTGCAAGAGTTCGCGCTATAGCCTTACAACCCGCTCCCTAAAAACAACTTTTTTTTAATGAGTTTTAAGCACAGTGAAAAAAATGAACATTTGAAAAACCCGTAATTTAATAAACAACCAAGAAAAGCAACATTGCAACAATGCACGTGCGCGCCTGTGTGCACTTTGAGCTACTTTTTGTATGAAAATGTGCTATATAAATAAATGTTGTTGTGTGTGTGTCTCTGTCGCGGGCCTGCGTGTATGTGTGTCTGTCTCTCTTAAGCGCGCCCCTCTGTGTCTGTGTGTGTATGTGTCTGTCTTGCCTGTGTGTGTCTGTCTCGCCTGTGTGTGTGTGTCTGTCGCACGCGCGCCTGTGTGTGTGTGTGTGTGTGTGTCTGTCGCACACCTGTATGCCTGTCTTTGTGTGTGTGTTTCTCTCTCTGTACACACAGGGAATGCACAGGAAGAGACTGAACATATGCCGTGTGGCCCTGCGCATGCGCACTTCACCAAAAGACACACACACATGGACACCTGGACGCACACAGGGGATAGCATCTGTGACGTTACATACTGGTAGATGTGCAGTGAAGCATTACCATTGTAGTGGAAAATTATGTCAGTGACGCATGGTACTATGAGTACCAGGCAACAGCTGGGGTTGACAAAAACAGCAAAATATTAAAATAATCTTCAAACACTACCAAAACTAGTACAAAAACATATTCAAATTCCTGACTATGTGAAGCTGAAGTTAAAGCCTATCGTGGCACAAGAGGCAAAAGGCAAGAACTCTTTTGAAAGATACAACAATCTGTCACTGGCCAACTACCCTCTGGCAAAGAGTGTAAAAACATCTCTCAGGGTTATATATTCCACGATTTCCATGGAGATCCTGAGGTGGTTATGCTTTTATTTTTTTAGGAACAAAGCCAAAGCTAAGTCATCCTGATACTCTCTCATCCATTATTGCAATTAACATTGCAACAATGCTAACAGATGATGAATATATGTTCAAATAAATGCAGAATAGATATAACATAAGGCCAAAGCTAAGGCAACCTGCTACTTCCTCATCCATTATTGCAATTAACATTTCAACAATGCTAACAGATCATGAATGTATGTTAAAATAAATGCAGAATACTTATAGCACAAATGTGTATAACATCAACACTGCCCCAAAATAATGGCATAATAAAAATTAAGCATTGCATGCATATAACAGTAATGTTAAATAAAAAATAAAATAGTCCAGTATTTTTAAGGTTATATTAAACTATTGAGTCCCAATGCCAGCATACTGCCTAAAATTAAAGCGTGAATGGTAATTTGGTGAGAATTAACAATTTTCAGATGAAATACAGAAAATCTCAGCTAATATTTGTAGGAAGGGTGATACTGTAACATGGTTCAGTCTCTATCAGATGCAGTTCTTATTCTGTTATTGCTTGCATGGGACAGCAGACGGACTCCTTGTAGCTTTAACCATATTATTCTGAACTTTTCTTTTGGTCGAGAGCATTCTTTCAGGTATCAAAGTTTCAAACTTTTAATATACCACACCTTCCATTCCTACTGTTATTCTTCTGTTAGCATTCTTCCTTGTTTTTTTTAAATAAAACAGTGGTAAAATCTTTTTGGCTATTTTTTTTTACAGACCAACACTGCTATTATATGAGTAACATGTTTATTTATGCATGCATGGAGAACAGCACATTTATGTAGGGTAAAGTGACATGAATTAACAGGTAACAAAGAATGATAATATTACGCTGTTCAAAGACTAATAAGAGTAAAATGGGTGCAAGATGGACACAACACCAGAAAAAATCATTTTGGAGAACACTGCCTAAAAAAATTTGGGTAGGCAAATTAAGCATATAAATCAGAGAAACATTGAACTAGAATTTCAGAAGTGTGTTTTCACGGTGTTGAAGGGGTCCGGTTTGGTGGACTCAGGATTGGGTCACTGCTTTTTGCAGATGATGTTGTCCTGTTTGCTTTATCAGGCCGTGATCTTCAGCTCTCTCTGGATCGGTTCGCAGCTGAGTGTGAAGCGGCTGGGATGAGAATCAGCACCTCCAAATCCGAGAGCATGGTCCTCAGCCGGAAAAGGGTGGAGTGCCCTCTCAGGGTTGGGGGAGAGATCCTGCCCCAAGTGGAGGAGTTCAAGTTTCTCGGGGTCTTGTTCACGAGTGAGGGAAGAATGGAGCGTGAGATCGACAGGCGGATCGGTGCGGCATCCGCAGTGATGCGGGCTCTGCATCGGTCTGTCATGGTGAAAAAGAAGCTGAGCCGTAAGGCAAAGCTCCCAATTTACCAGTCGATCTACGCTCCTACCCTCACCTATGGTCATGAGCTATGGGTAGTGACCGAAAGAACGAGATCGCAAATACAAGCGGCTGAAATGAGTTTCCTCTGCAGGGTGTCTGGGCTTTCCCTTAAAGATAGGGTGAGAAGCTCAGTCATCCGGGAGGGGCTCAGAGTAGAGTCGCTGCTCCTCCACATCGAGAGGAGTCAGATGAGGTGGCTCGGGCATCTGATCAGGATGCCTCCTGGACGCCTCCCTGGTGAGGTGTTCCGGGCACGTCCAACCGGGAGGAGGCCCCGGGGAAGACCCAGGACACGCTGGAGGGACTATGTCTCCCGTCTGGCCTGGGAACGCCTTGGGATTCTCCTGGAAGAGCTGGAAGAAGTGGCCGGGGAGAGGGAAGTCTGGGCCTCTCTGCTTAAGCTGCTGCCCCCGCGGCCCGACCTCGGATAATCGGAAGAGGATGGATGGATGGATGGATAGAATTTCAGAAGACTACAGGACTCCTTAATGTATGGATAAACTAAAATTATCATAAGGGAGTGCATGGTTTTAAACTAGATTTTAAGTAAGTTGTCTGTCCAGCATGAATTGTGCTTTAGACTAGATGGACCAACAGTCATCACCACAAGTTTGTTTTTTGTTTCATCCTAAACAGTGCTTTTCTTCCCTCTTTTTCGTTTTTTCTTTAAAAAAACTGATGGTTCAGAAGAAAAAGATCCCCTCATTTTCAGCAAAAAACACTTGTGATGTTATCCATCAGTGGTGTGCAAGCATGCGAGAAGTTATGATATCCACAGCACATGGAAGAGCTATTCATGGCATGTCTGATAAAGTTGTCAATGCGTAACACTGTAAGCAGCAACACACAAAGCAAAAAAAAAAATTAATTTAGCAAAACAAGATGAAGAAAAAAGGAAAAGCAACACCCCTATCCCCCAGATCTTGAAAAGTAGGTAGGCCTGTTTCTACTAACTGACTCCTTCATTATATTTTGAAAACACAGAATCTGTCCAAAAATTTAGTGTTCAAACACAAAGACGTATGTTTGTTTTGATTTTATAATTACATTTACTTGCATTTTTATAGCAGCATCTGAATGCTTCCTTATGGGAAAACATACTACAACTATAATTGTTTCTGCTGTCCAATGACAACCTGTAGAAATTTTAAGTTTAAAAATAAATGCCTAGGTTAAACTATACATATTTTTGTAGTCTGTAAAGAGTATGAATTACATGCCTAATACATCTGTTCACTCAGTCGGATTCCTCCTTACCATGCTTGCAGAAATATTTATCTTCTTAGACAAGGGATTTGCTGTACAAAGCCATACCATTTTCTTCTCCACTGTTCATCTTTTATCCCCTGAGAAGCCCTGAAGATCTTAATAATCTTTTAAGGTTTTATTTATGTGTGCCTTTGAAATTTAAGTGTAAAACAAAGATTAGATCCATTGTTAGCAAATCAGAATCTTTCTTCCTTACTCATGAGGATGCCTGTATCCCATGAAAAAAAAAATGACGTAAAAGAGAGATCTTTTAATACCTTACAACATGTGGTCATCTTTTCATTTTGACCATTGACTGAAAATGTTTTTTTTAGCTTATCTGTGTCTTAAAGTTTATGCATTACCTCTTCAAAATAACCATGCACAGAAAACTATTAAATAAAGCAATACTTAATTAAACCCCTCCCAGAAAAACATAAATTGATTAAATTGAATATATAACTGAAAATATTCTGGGCCAGTTAGTTGCAAGGTGGCACAAGACAGAGAATGACAAGTACTTTCTGGAGAGTCAGAGATTATCCTTAGGATACCATTGAGAAAAGGAATTGAAGGGGGAGCAACCACTGTGTGTTAAAGGTGCCTGGGAAGCAAATGTTCTCTAAGGACACCAAAGCTGGAGGGAGGCCTCGGAGGAATGGCAGTTGATTACCAATGGAAACACTGTAGCAGAGAGATTTTATTACGGAAAGATTAGACTCTGCTGCTCAAAACAGAGCACATGTGTAGCCATTTAAAGGAAAATCTGGGTTCAGGGGCACCAGTCCCAAACAGAGTGTTAAAGAATGGTTTCTGTATAGCTTTATACACCTTAAGTAACATCCTTAGCGTTATGTTTACCCTCGAAAAAAGAGTCAAAAATAAAAAGGTTTTTTTTCAACAGGAAAAAATGTTATTTCATGTAACAGAAACATGAAAATATCAAATTGTCAATATGAATACAGGAGGAAAAGTATGTCTGGGGTCCACTACTGTACTGATACAGTTTTAGTACACATCCTTCATGTGACATATTTTGAAACAGTCACTATCACATACCCTGATGTTGCAGTCAGAACAGCAGAAGCGTGCAGAAGCATGAGAGGACAGAACAACAGCACTTGATCCACACAATCAACACACCCCATGTGTTCTTGCAGGCTACGACAGAGCGAGGCTTAGTGACTTTCACATTTTCCCCAACACAAACGACAGTTTCTGCATTGTGAAAATTGCGTGGTGTGCTAATGTCTTTCTTGTATTTTTGTTTGATTGTAATTTTTTTGCCTTTTTGCCATACACTTACACCACAATGAACCTTTAGTTCACCAAATTCACCAGGCATATCACAGTGGTTCCTTTATACAGTAACATACATCAGTTTCATTATTGCTGTCAACATCTGAACACCAATTCACATTTTAATCCCTATTGCTTGATTCAACTTATGGTTCAGTTTCAGTTTATTCTACAACTCCCTATACAGCTTTAACATTGGTGAGTTACCTTAGAGTAGCAAAACACAGAAATATTTACAATTTTTTTGCAGCATAATGTTATCTACTAGATGGCAGCAGAATACTGTCCCAAGAGATATTCTGGCTTAACACTGTAAAGCAGAGCATATTTTTTTCTTCAAAATGGAAGGGTGTTCTCCACATAATAATTGCACCATTAATTGCATATGAAAATGAGCTTATGACAGACCTTAAAATAGCCTAACATATGTTCTGAAACTCACTTAATCTAATTCAGGGTAATGAGTTTCAGAGCTGATCATGAAAGCAATGGGCTCAATGCTGGAAAAATAGAGGAAACAGAGCCTTCTTTTTCATACACACCCACACAGGCTCAAGTTTGAAATTGCCAGTTAACCTAACCTGCACTTCCTTTGAGATATAGGATGAACACTGGAATAAACAACGAAAAACCCACAGAGTCATGAACAAACGTTATATGGACAATGGCTGGATGATGGATAAGAATCTATTAGTCTGCATCCACGTGAACAATTTTAGAACAGGTCAGGTTAGGGGAGCATGCACTGGTACATTGCATTGCTGCACCCACCCATGATGAAACAGCTCAGGATCCTGGTTGGCAACCCCCCAGGCAGACACACAGGTCAGTCCCACCCACAAGACGAATCACCATCGGGAAATCGTGTCACATGGGCGTAGTGCCGTAACAGACACTCCCTCACAATGCAGGTAGTGTGATTCATTCAGGACTCTGTGAGCAACCAGTCAGAATTGTTTTGCTGTAATATCGATGTTTCACACATGTGTAGGCTGATGCCATCCTACCACTTTAGTAGTATTGTTTAGTAATATGTGCTTAACAGACTACACATTTGCCCAAGGAATGTTAACATCTACTTCAGTAATGAATACCAAGTTTTGCTGCAGAACTATACATGCTGGAAAAGATGTATTACTGTATGTGGATTCAGAAGGTGTCCACAGGGAGAATACCTTGTCAAGCTGTAAGGTTTAAGTTTAAACCTGTAATTTTCTGGAAGTCGGTTAGGAATTGAGAGAAACTGAGCAATTAGCAAGTTAACAAGATGATATAGAGAGGAGAGAAAGTGGACACAAATTACAAGGATTGGGAATCATAACAGACTGTATTCAAAACATCTGACAGAGGACATTAACTCTCATAATTCAATTTTATTTTTATTGACTATAGTAGAGGCTGCACTTCTGTTTTCTATTATGTTAGATGTAAAGCCACCTTTAATGTAGTAATTTTTGGAAGATTTAATATTGACCATTGATCACTTGCTAAGAAGCTGAAACTACAAAATGTAAAAAAGCCTACTTGCTTGACTTACATGTTTGTTGATTCAGTTGTACAACTATCATAAAATGCAAGATGCTTTGTACTTTGGTAGTTTGCCATTTGTTGAATTGCTTTACATTGCTATGTCACAGTTTAATTCTCTGATGCCACCAGTATGATCTTATACTTTTCAGATTATTTACAGTGAGTATCTGTGAAAAGAGCACAGCTTGATGTGAGAAGGTTATGCACTGATTTTATTTCAGTCATGATAGAAAGATTTCTGAACTACCATAAATAATGGAGCCTCATTCTAGGAAACCAATTATCCCCCGGACAAATCCAGCGTGGTTCATTAAACTCCTCCTTTGCCAGATTATGAGAATTCATATTAGATATCATTAGTCAACATTTTAAAACATTACCAATGCTCCTCAGTGAGCATCTACTGAGGTCATTATGTTTTAATATTTCTGATCGCAACATATTCTGTCAGATATGGTTAGTCATAACAGTACCTTTTATTAACATTTGTTGAAATCTTTGTAGTGTAATTTTCAAGAACCATACAATTTTAAATTGTTTTAAATTCCAGACCTTTTTCTTCCTGGTGAAAAACGTTAAGCTTCAAATAGCAAAACAATCAGAACAAAAAATGTCAGGCTGAACTAAAATAAAAACAGTCTAGCTTTATACATCCTGTCAGTTAGAATTCTGGTCAAGCTGCTAAACCACAGTAACAATTACTTGAATTAGTACAGTATTTCTGCCATGCCTCCCTAACATTTGTGAATCTGCAATCCTAACTAGTGGCCATGTACTGTCACATGTTCTATAGTCTTGTGGAATTCTGCCAACCCTGTTTAGTTTCAGCCTAACAGACTGTTAGGCATTCCAGGCTCTTGTAGCATCACCATCTATCTAGTGTCCAGGGATACCAGTGAAAGGTGCAGGACAAACTAATAAGTGTGACCATGTACCCTCTAGAAGACATTAGGTGTTACTATATGTGACATTACCAGAAACATACTTTAAAACTCAAAGCTGGTTTAAAGAAATGGAAGAAAATCCAATTCAGCTTGTCACAATAAACACAGATAGAACCTCTCCCAGACAGTCAGGCTTCAACAATAATATCAATATGGAGCCCCCAGTATCCTTGAGGAGATACTTAAGGAGACATTCATGAACAAGACTCTGTTTCCAATATAGCTGGAGGTGACATAAGGTTTGCATACATCCAGCAAGAATTACACTTTTCAGCATCTTCCTTGTCAGGGGCATTTGAACTAGTGGCAAGGAGTCATATGCCTCACAGCCTGCTGTCTCTGGGCCAAACAGTAATGGAGTTGTCTCTGTCTGGCACAATATATTGAATAGGCGGTATGATTCTGAGGCCATTCCAGGGCTGCACAGAGACAAAGGAAGATAATGTCAGACTGCTGTGGCCATGTCCCCAAGGATGGGTTTTAAGGAAAGTAGCAGAGATATTTTAATTGTATTTTTAAGGATGGATTAGTGGACTCATGGAGGAGAGGTCAGTAGATTAAGAACAGAAAGGCACTAAACTGTAGTCTGAACTATGCCCTTATCATCTAGGATAGGATTATGTTCTACAACACTGAAATTAAGAATACATTGGGCTAATACTATTAATAAGAATTAACAAAGGTAACAGTTTCTCCTATTTTTACCCATTAAGAAAATTACACAGACTACTCAGTTTTAAAATGACCATTTCTTTTGATTACATGGTGCCTGATTTATTTTTGGAAATAGTCAGTAGAAATATTGTTTCCTTTAATGTAGCATTAATAATTTATGAGTACAGTATTTGAAAAACAAATACGCATGTTTGATATAACTGTTGGACTTGGGGATTCTGTTTGATTGCCTGGACACAGTCCTTGATTTTAGTCTTGATTAAATGACATAGCTTAGTACAGCAATTACACATATTGCACAGATCCTGCAGATAAACCCTAAAGATTAGCATCATGTAAAGTTAATCCCAGAGAATCTGACCTCCACTTTAAATAATTTAACAAGGCATTACTGTTAAGCAGTCAAACTAGGAAGTCATTTTTTTTTAGATTGTTTTCAAATGTGTTCCTGGACAATTGTAATTATACATCTGACAGACAAACACGGTGTTAGTACTGGAAACTGATTGGTAAAATAATTACCATTAAGTAAATGGATAAATAAGCCTAATTGCCTGTCAACATGATGCACTTGGGTATTTGATTTGAATGCCTTCAGTTTTTAATTAATTACAAGACATACCAATAATTTTTTACTTACTGTCAGTTTATTTTATTTCACTCTACAATTTTTACTTCTAACCTTGTAATGTAATCTAATTGTTTTGCAATGTACAGCATCTTCTTGCAGTGGTCAGTGAGAAATGTTATTTAAAAAAAAAAAAAACTTTATTTTATACAGTGTCTTTCAGTTCCAACATTATTGACTCTAAATAAATTCTAAGGTGGTCATTTCAGGGGGTTGCTTTGCAGAATTCTCACAGTTGCCTGCATCAGCTCTTTTAGGGAGCTGTGAAACTGAAATATCACAGATCATCTAAGGTGAGTTGGTGTGACGTAAGAGACTGATGAAGAAGTAAAGTGCGGCACCTTTGGTTAAGGTATATAATATGTCTATAAAATATACTTTCATGTGTTGATATAGTGCATGCTATTATTGTTTAGATGACTACTTTTACCTAAATGAGTTTAAAAATTCTAATTGCCACATTGAAACATTTTAGTCGCTGGCTAATGCTTTGCATCTATGCCTGTAATTTTGTTAAGGACAGAAAAAAATTAGATTATTGAAAGGCATAGAAGCAATAAGTCTTTCCAGCATGTAAGTGGAAACTCGCGTCATATCGACAAATCATCTGCCCAAGGGACAGCATATAAATAGGACTGTGCATGAGCTCTGATGATAACTACCTGCTGCGGACACTTGTACATAATAAATATGGGCTCAGCCCACCCACACTCACTCTGCCTTGCAAATAGTAACTGTATGGAGATCGCTTTTCGATCTGTCTTCAGTTCTGCAAATGACAGTTTTCAAATCATAATGTTAAAATGCCCATTCGGTACTATATGCATTTGCAGTGTCATTTTGCACTTGTGCAAGATGGCAGTTTACAGTTACAGGCACTAATAAGGACCTTTTAAAGTAGCTCACTCTACCCCAAATATTATATTTGTCCTAAATAAAATGTACTTAAAAATCCTTAACACCAATATGAGCATTCTGAGACTTAATATAATTTAATGTCACAATGTGAAAGTGGGCTTGTTTCACTAGAATAAAACAATGTAGTACCAGTCAGGGCATAAAAAAATCCTTTTACACTTACTGTGAAAAGTAAATACATTTAGCTTGAATGCTGGCTTGTGCTGAACGCTGAATAAGAATGGATTATAACCATAACTTTGAAACTTTGGAAACTCCTTTTTTAAAACCACATAGATACTAGCGCCTATTGTCAATGCTATATACAAAGACAGCTTATAATTATAGTGTCCCACATACCAATTACACCACAGAGGCTAAAAGATGCATAAAAATGTAAAGTAAAAAAAAATGTTCTTAACAATTAAAGCAAACAGGGAAGAATGAATGAATGGATAAGACAAAGTCCTAGAAAAAACAGGACTGAAAAATGCTGCTGCTCTATTGGCCTGACAATGCTTGTCTTGAACTTGTGCAAAATTTTACAAACCAATAAATGTTCTTATGACTAAATGAAAAAAATCCTACAGCATTTCTCATTGACCATAGGTCAAACTATTTTTGAAGGATATGGGGATAAGTACTGGGCCAAGCTGGACTAAAAACAGTAGGCCTGTAGACTGTAACAATGCAAACACAGTGCAACTTGAAGAAGACAGCTCGTTGTACATATTATTGTACACAGGTCACAGCATTCAGGATGGAAACCTTGGGAACAACCTGTTCTAAATTGCACAGTCTTTACAGGTGTGTAGTCATCTAGGTGCTCTATACAATGCAAAACCAGCAATATATGGAGGCAAAATTTGTAATATTAATTTCTGATATCATGGTAAAACACATACAGATACGATGCTAAAATCAACTTTTTCCAAAATTTTGAATGTCACAGAATCAGAATCTGAACTATAGACACCCAGAATAAGTTACCAAGTAGTGTGGTAGACAGTATGATTTTAGGGGCTTTGAAAACAAGATTTGATCTTATTTTGGAACAATTAGGTGGATAGGACTGGTGAGCTTTATTGGGCTGAATGACCTGTCCTCATCTAGATTATTCTATGTTTTAATGTTTAACTCAATAGCAATTTTTTTTACCAATTCACCAAACATTAATTTACAAGAGAGTAAAAACCCTATTTCTCATCAGTCTAAATTCCTTGTTCTATCAAATTCTTACCCATTTTTTTTTCTTGCCCGAACTAACCTCCCAAGTACAAGGTCAGTTAAGTTCCTGGCTGTAAGGTGGCTTTAACTTTCTGGTGTCTCAAGGCCCTTTATATTTTTCCACAAATATCAGGCTAGAACTCCCTCTAGTAGCTCCTGGTATCCCTGTATCTCTTATCCTTCAGTTGCCTATAAATGAGTAGGTCTGTCTGAACAATGCTGTCTGCTCTCTTATGAGAAATGTGTTGGTCCTATAAGTTTCTTTCTTGGGCCTTTTGTCCTCTAGAAACATGACCTATTGCAGATTACGGCTACAAGTTCTGAATATGAATAAGAACCCAACAATATGCACACATAGTTTTATAGCCAGTAATGTAAGTATACAAATGCAACAAATAAATCAGATTCACAAGCATCTGCAAACTGACAACAGAAATTGTGTGCACATTTGATTTGATATCAGCCATATACAACAACAACAACAACAACAACAGGATCAGAGTGGTAGAGAAAAGTGCCCACATTTGATGAACATTTTAAATCTACAAACAGAGGACACTCCTGACTCAAGCACATTCATTTCAGCCAATAAACACAAATCAGTCAATACTCTACATCTATAATTCTGATTTAGTTGTGGGAGCTGCGTTGTTATCATGATCAGTGTTGATTTGGTGGTCTGTCCAGCTGAAATCTTACTGCAGCTAATCTATCAACTATGTTTTCTGTACTGGCTACGATGTTATATTTTTTTATATTTTCAAGTAGATCCTGCTGATTCTTTTCTTCGTTTACATATATCATACTTCATATCACACATTTTGACACTAGCTGCCATAAATTTGCAGCAGGAACCAACCACTGATATGGTAGATTTGAACTGTGAGCCAATTATACCTAACCAATGATTGATCCAACAAATTATGTCACATTTTAATGGACCAATGGGACCCACAGGTTAATTTAAAAATATTACATTGTTTGTTAATCTGCCAATAACCATAAGAGTTTATACCTTTAGCCTGCCCACTAATGTTTTGGAGAAGCAATACGTTCTTCCACCAGGGCTACAGTAACTTTTACTCATACAAATGCACGTGTCCGATGTCATTTCAGTGTACAGCACATGTGTAGTACAATTCTATTCCCACTGTTGCCTACATAAGATCTCTACAATTGCCATTGTGACTCTGTGCTAGAGGTCTCCTATGTACCTTACCTTGGCTTTTTGCCACCTTGATGGCACCCTTGCCCTAGAAATGCCTTGCTAATCTTGAAAACCTTTACAATTGTTTATCTGTGCCAAGAATTTTGAGGGTTGATTTTACAGAATAGGTGGCCAGGATAGTATGATTTCCTGAAACGAATTGTTTCTTATTATACCTACTAGATGCTGTTTTACACTGGTAATATCTCCCACTTACAGCTGTGTGTGCAAAGCAATTATCTGATAGTTACATAAAGTCAGTTTGCTGTTCTAGTTTTGTATTTAAATTGATTGTTGACATTCACTTTTTGCTCTGTCTCTTATGTATGGTTTAAGGATTCCTGTGGATTTGTCTCTTGCTGTATGATTAAACTAGATTTTTCCTAAACATTTTGCTCAAATTTAATTCATTTGTTTCTTTTCTTCCACTTCTACTGAATATGTTTCCAAATTAATTCACTGTTAGTTGTCACTAATCTGAATCTGCCGAGATGTCTTTGGTTTATGAATGATCTAGTTAGTAATGTGCAGAAAAAGGGGTAAACGTTTTAGCAATCACATTGGAGTTTAATAGCAAAAGAAATAGAGATGTTGTACAAGGATTTGCCTTTCCAAGATGAAATAAGGTACAATGTTTTCATTTTTGTCTCTATCACCATGTTGTAGGTTCTCAATATGCACATATATAGGGCACCATATGTTTTTACTGATTATAGCCTATGCCTTAAAAGTGTTTTTCCTCAGAAACTTAAAAAGCTTTGCACACTGTGTCAAATCAAATAGAAAACATCAGAAACAGTTTACACAAAATATGAATCAGAAATTTGATTAAAAATGTATTCATCTTCTTTGTGATTGCAAAGCTAAATTTGATTGGATACAATGCTGTATGCTAACTCAATAAGTCACACAGATCATTGATGGACTCCAACCGTGAGGAAAATTAGAGGATCACTTGGTTTAAATTAATCTGTGATGATACATCCCTTTTCTTTCTAAAGGAACAGTACTGTAAAGACTTTTATATAGAAAGGTTAAAAATGGACACTAAAGTGCATTCTAAGTAAGTTAGAAATTTGTTGATAGAGAATCACAATTCTGCAATATAATTTTAATTCTGTAAGTTATTTTCATTTTGTTTAATTTATCTTCTTTTTGATTATATCACTTTGCCATTATTTTGTTGTGGGTTATTTTTGTGGATATCTTTTTCAAATCAAATCAAATGGTATTTGTCACATACAAATTTTACGTATAGTACAATATACAGGGGGTCCTCGGGTTACGTCACAGTTCCGTTCCTACAACAGTGATGTAACCCGAATTTTGGTGTAAGTTGAAACACACTCTAGTCTAAGTCACTTACCTATTTTAACACATTTGCATAATCATAATCTAGAACATAAAAACACAAAATCTAAGCCTGAGAAAAAAAGAAAAGGACATAAATATACTGTACTGTACACTGTACTGTAGTGTAAAAAAATCCTTACCTTTATTCCTTCTCATGTCTCAATTTTTTTAAGTTTTTATGGGAGTGAATGTTTAAACTTGAAACGTTGTATGTCGAAACGTTGTAACCCGAGGACCCCCTGTATAATGAATTGCTTAAATGTGGAGACAGAAAGCTGGCAAGAGACTCACAATTCGATATTTATGAGTGTCTGGCACTCAACTCATGAAACAAAAATTTGGGTGTGTAAAAAAAGTAATTAACATAACACCTAATGGATAAGTTTGGTATTTTTCAAGTCAGTTATTTTTACACAAACATGCTATATATGCATTTGCTGTTGTGACAGATATTGTCCCCTTGAACCCTCAGACCACACGCCTGACACCAGATAAAAGTCACCAATGAATTTAATTTCATAAATTGTGCACAAAGCACTTCCACAGTAATCCAATAATAATAACAATAATCACAATCCTACACACCCAGACGCTTCATCACCCTTCCTTCCAACTCGGCTCAATCTGCTGGGGCTTCCCATCATCCTTTTCAAGTCCATGACCCGAAAGTCCTCCTTCTCCGGGTCAGCTCCACATCGTCCTTTCTCAAGTGTCCCAGAAGTACTGCAGGTTTCCGTCCATGTGACTCAGAAGTACTTCCGGGTTGGCGTAACTGTAACAATCCCCAGGTGTTAGATGAGCTCCCCCTGGCGGTACCTACGCCACCCAACAGGGCTGAAGAAACGGACTCCATTTTCCATGATGCCCTGTGGAAATCCGGGGCACCTCAAGGCTACAGGGAGGACGCCATCTAGTGTCCTGGATGTGTTGGCCGGGATGAGCTGACGGCCGTCCATCACAACGTATAAAACTGTGTTGTAAAGTTAAGTGCTTTCTATAAATTAAAACAAATATATTGCCCATGCTGGAACTTTACATTGCTATTTATGGGGTGTGAATGAAAAACTTAACCAAATACACATTTCATTTATTTATTTTTTTAAGGATCACATTGATTATTGGTTTCTGTTTTGAATTTTGCCACTCGGTTTTCTCTACTTCATTTTTTATATTTGATCCCTACCTTTTTGCTAATGATCTCTCCTGATTTTTCCCCTAAAACAATGACTTAATTTACTGGCCCATCTCTAACAAAACTTTTTTCTTTAGACAAGGCTTTTTTAGCTGTTAGTAATGTGAAAGGCGTTACAAGGGTTATACATGATAACAGCCAGTCATAGACATAGGTTAGTAAAATACTAGGAAGGGCATTTGCAAGGACAAATGATATCGCCTGAGATTCCTCCATGTTTGTGATTACGTTATTCCCTGAAAAATCTGTTTTTACCAAGTTAATGTTTGCCTAGTTATGTTAAAATGGTTTGCTTTATATACTACTGCATATAGAATGTACAGCTAAGTAGATAAGGGAAGGGCCTAACCTTATCTCTTACAAGCTATAATATGTAAGTGGAATGTTCTACGTTATTTATTTGTCATTCTGAATATAGACTCAGTCAGTTCGTTTCGGTTATGCCTTGCACTTGGCATGACATGGGGGAAATCTGCACCCATAATCTGTACCTTGTAACTGTAAGTGGAAAGGTTAGGTAGCTAAGTATAGAAAGTAAACTGAAGCATAAAAATGTTAGCAAGATAAAGCCTTTTTTTAATGTGTTTGTGGTGTAAACTTTCCCAAATATTTAGCGGTTTGTTTGTATTGAATTTTTACTCAAATTTTAAAAATGAATTTTAATTGGATTGTGCATTTTTATTTCTTTACACATTTGACTCAATTCTGGACCCTGCATTGTTAGCTCAATAACCACTGAGCTTTTGAAGCTTATAAAAGATGCAACTACACTCAGGGATTCTCATAAACATTGTGTCCCAACAACCTATGATGCTAGAAGGCACAACTGTGAACCTGACCCACCAAAAGACCCTTCATCTAAAATTGTCTCTGTTGACAGCTGCAGCTGTTGCATCAATAGACATCTTTTTTCCAACATCCAATGTCTAGTTAAGAAAGTGAGAACTTGGCCGTGGTTGTGATAGCATCATGCTACTGTAATGTTTTTCAGTGGCAGAGATAGGCAATATAGTCAGCTGGCATGTGAATAGAGTACAGTATGCAAGAAAAGAGGATAAAAGCTGTGAACCTGTACTAAAAAAGAAAAATAAAGCTAAAACGGTGAAGAAATTTGTAATTCCACTGGGCGATTATCCAAAGAATATTGTCAGGGCAATACTAACAGTGACTCAAACTGAAGACAACAGATGTGTTTGGGCAACCTTAATCCCACAGTAGAGGCCTGCACATTGTATGTACCCAACTAACTTGACACAGCTCAAGTAATGCTGTAAAAAAAAGTTAAATCAAACTGTAAATCAAAAAGTTAAAAGTTGCCTTAACTTAGAGTAGTTCAACAGAGTAAAGAGAGGATGATCAATATTTTAGAAATCATGACATTTTGTTCTTTTGAAGTTTTATTAATTTATGGTTTTCTGTTTTTTTTTTATTTATGTCAGATCCTCTACAAATAAAATTTCCCAGTTCAAAGTATCAATTTTCTGACTGCAAGATTCTTAAAAGTGAAAAATGGATGAGGACTGAATATTTTTTTATGAAGGCTATATATCCCAATGGCCACTTTATTAGGTACACTTGCTCATTATCATAAATAGTCTGCTCTTCCAAGCATCCAATCAAATGCAACTAAATATAACATGCAGACAGGGTCAAAAGGTTTAGCTGTTATAAGGTCAAAAATTAGAATCGGTGACAACCATCACATTTAGTTCCAGCATCTCAATCACAGCTTTGCTCCAGACATTTTCATGCAATATAGTCTCTGTGGTTTACTGAGAATGCAGCAATTAAAAAAATCCAGTGGGCAATGTTTAATGGGCAAAATCATGTCATTAATAAGCGTGGACAGAAGAGAATAAGCCACAAATATTCCGATAACAGCACTTTACAACACAGTTGTACATTACTAATTAAGATAGATAGATAGATAGATAGATAGATAGATAGATAGATAGATAGATAGATAGATAGATAGATAGATAGATACTTTATTAATCCCAAGGGGAAATTCACATAATCCAGCAGCAGTATACTGATACAAAGAAACAATATTAAATTAAATAGTAATAAAAATGAAAAAAATTTAAATAAAATTAATGTTAGCATTTACTCCCCCGGGTGGAATTGAAGAGTCGCATAGTGTGAGGGAGGAACGATCTCCTCAGTCTGTCAGTGGAGCAAGACAGTGACAAAAGTCTGTCACTGAAGCTACTCCTCTGCCTGGAGATGACACTGTTCAGTGGATGTAGTGGATTATTCATGATTGACAGGAGTTTGCTTAGTGCCCATCGCTCTGCCACAGATGTTAAACTGTCCAACTTTAATCCTACAATAGAGCCTGCCTTCTTAACAAGTTTGTCCAGGCGTGAGGCGTTTTTCATCTTTATGCTGCCACCCCAGCACACCACCGCGTAGAAGAGGGCACTCGCCACAACTGTCTGGTAGAACATCTGCAGCATCTTACTGCAGATGTTGAAGGATGCCAACCTTCTCAGAAAGTAGAGTCTGCTCTGACCTTTCTCATAGAGCATCAGTATTGGCAGTCCAGTCCAATTTGTCATCCAGCTGCACTCCCAGATATTTAAAGGTCTGCACCCTCTGCACACAGTCACCTCTGATGATCACAGGGTCCATGAGGGGCCTAGGCCTCCTAAAATCCACCACCAGCTCCTTGGTCTTGCTGGTGTTAAGGTGTAAGTGGTTTGGTAAAGTAGAATTATATATAAATATAATAACTAAAGGTATAACAAAGATTTCGTAAACTAGTATGTCTCACAAAAAGACAAAAAGGGAACTATTAATCTGATTAAAAAAATAAATAAATAAAAAAACATTCACAATGAGTAGCAAATAAAGACATAAGTGCAAAGCTTAAAAAATATTAACTTAAATGTCCATCCTTCAAACCCTCTTAACATAGTTCAGGGTGTAGGAGCTAAGATATATGTTACATGTAGTTTCAGCATTAGGTTAACAGTGCAAACAAAATGGGCTACGCTCATTTAATATCGTAAATGCAGGGCAGAATATTTTGCAAAGTATTAACAACATATGAAAAGCATAATTATTTTATAAAAAAAAAGAATGTTTTGTTAGTTAAATGGTTAGTTATTGTAATGTATGGCATACATGGGCTGGTATCCCACCCAGAGATTAGCAGACCTGGGAGAGCAGTGTAAAGGTATGATCAGGGAAGATGCTGTCTGGTGGATATTTTCTTCCCCAATATGCTAGATGGCAGCATCTCTGGACTTCAGTACCCATTTGGATACCTGGGAGCTGGAGTCCCAAAGTAAAGCCCTGTTGGGTTCTGTGGGTGCCATCATGGGGTGCTGCAGGAGGTTATGATCCTAACTTCAAGGTATTTCCATCTGACCTGAAAGTGCTTTGAACACACATACATTCTGAAGTATTCAACGATCTGAGATAAAAGGAGCCGCTCCACCTCACCTCAAGGAGTCAGAGTCAGCGGGAAACACTCATCAGGAAAATGGAAGGAAAAGAGAATCTTGTTTATACTTGTGTGTTTTGCCTGGTGAATAATTTAAAATGTGTTAGCTACAAATAAAAACTTTTTATTTGTTGGATTATATTGTGTCTGTGATTTGGGGCTCAGTGGTGCCCCCTTGTGGTTACACTATGTTGTATGCAAAAAAGTGAACTATACAAGGTCTCCAAATTTTTTAAAAATACAATGCATGGGTGTTCTTGCAGATCATTATATACTGACAGTTCCTTCTGTGTTTTGAAAATATTCCATAATAATGAATCCTTTGTTTGAAACTGTAAATAAAAAAAAAGTTAACAAGAACAAAAATAGTCATACCACTACACTGAAATAAAACAGCTTAAAACATCTGCGTGCAGCTTTTGGAGGTGCTGACACATGCAATTTTGGAATAGCTGTATTTTTGCAAAGCTTCTTCGCAGAAAGTAACCCTCATCAAAATATGTATTTCTTATTATATTTACTATATGAAAAAAATAGAAATATTGTGGTATTCATTGCTGATCAATACTGTCTGTGAATGCAGAATTGTTTTGTTAATACCAAACCCTTCATATTCTCCTTTTGCAGTACAAAACTCTTTTTCCTGGCTACACATCTTATCTTCAAGTGCAGAAGAACTGTGAACTGATTCTACAAGCGACATGTACTGTAGATGGCATCCTTTTACTGATGCATACCCTCACAAGAAATAACACTTTTCATTGTAACATAGAGCCAAATGATAATGAAATGTGCCTATGGCTACAGACAAGAACCAAACAAAGGTTTTATGTGTAATTTAACTAATTACTGTTCTCCTTCAGAGACTCTTATTATTCTTACTTGTAAAATATATAGATAAATACTGTATATACTGTAATAAAAGGACTCAGCAGAACGGAATCAAGGCCTGGTCTTTATTAGTATTCCATGTGTATCCATCAAGACTCAGGCAGAATTTTATTATGACTGCAGTCAATTAGAATAATTATCTGATGCATAGAATGGATTGACTTTACATTTTTTTATTCTACTTAAAAATCAATTTAAGTAAGTGATTTTTTATGATTATAAAAGGAAATATTGGTAGCTGGTTTTGCTTTGCTTAGAAACAGCCACTTTCTGAGATGCATTTCGCATGCAAACTCTTGAGAGCATGCATATAAAAATGAATTGGAATGCTACTTATGTTTTATTAAAGCCCATTACAAATGTAATCAAGGATATCTAGAACCATCTAGTACAATTAAGGAAAAAAGACAAGAATGCTTGTATGTGTGTATTTAGCAAATGAAAACAAACATATTATAAAATGTTTAATAATTAAAACATCATTGTAAAATTGTGGTTGTGCTGAAGTACATATTCCACTGGAGTGTTGAAATTATTAATGGAGACAATTATGCATTTTAAACATGACTCAAACTGTAATCTTATGTGTAATTAATACACACTCGGTGCATATAAAATAATTAAATTCAGCGCCTTTCATTTTCTTTTGGTGTTGACTGTAGTGGTAACAAGCTGTGTACGGTTGGCTAGACTTCCCTTTCACTAGCAACAGACTCCTATTTCATCTCCAGAAAAACCAAGTATTCCAAAATCTTCCCAAAGGTTTAATCAATCCTATTTGCTATGGGCAGCTCTATTGTCTCCTCCCTGTAAGAGGTGCCTGGTGCAATTATTATTATTACAGCAACATGGAGGAGTTTCCTGCCTGTCATGATGGGAAAAAAAACAAAAATATTTTTCCAGAAGTGGAAGATGTTAAGAACCAATGTGCTAGGCAGAATTGTGTTTAGTAAAAACAATAAATAATCAGGGAATACATGCCGAAGGATGCAATAAGAGGTGTTTCAGACTTTAAACCAGGTGACAGCAAACTTTTTTAATAGTGGACCAAATTGTGAGTAATAACTTAAACAGTTGGCTGTATAACATCCAGTCAATCTAGCACATGTCTTAATGAAAACCAGTAACTTTAAAAATAAACAATGATTTTATAAAGCTCTTTGTTAAATGCTATTAAGAGTAATACTCAAACAATGATAAAAGAATAATTATAAAGTAAAATGATTTCACTACAACATTGTTCTTGTCACAAACATAAAACTACTTGTTTCTGCATAAACTAAGATATTGGATGTTGCAGCAACTAATTAACTGATAAGATATGTGTCAGTTAGTATACTTCTATACATTCTTTTAGTCATTTTTAATGGTGAAATGACGTGCTCACAATTATATGTGCTGCCAAATAATGATGCCATGTGCACAGCATGCTTGCAAAGCTTTGGAAACAAATCCTTAGTAATATGCATTTTTTTAATTCAATCTTATGGTAAACTTTGGTAAACTTATTTTTAGGTTAACTATTGTACTGGAGTTCAGAGACAGTCCGCTACGAGACTTCTGGATTATTGTCCACATTAACAGCAAAAGGAGAGGAAAGAACAAATTCACAATGAAAGATGGCAACCTGTTTGGCATCTTTGGCAACATTCACATTTCTTTCAGATTGTTCCCTACAGGTTTACCTATTGCAGCTGACTCAGATTTTTGTGTTTTTTTATTAAGTTTATTAGAAAATTAACAGCACAATACCAAAATCTGTAACTATCTTCCCCTTCCCACTTGGCGATGAAGGGTTTGAAAAGTACACAAATTGTCCAAAGGCACAGTGGCAATGCCATGACCAGTAAGTACATATTACTTCTCATTTTGCCAAACAATGGGATTGAAGTACAGTATTTATCTGTTTTGTTCAATCTGTTACTGGAAAAAATTTCCCCTGCTAGTGTAGCGGCTTTAGAATGGTTGCTGATGCTTTAAGGGAAGACAGACACATCAATATTCGGATTCTGCCATTTATTCTGCAAAAGCGTCATCAAACTTTTTTTTTTTACATATAGACACAAATACAATAAATACAAATGCATATAAACAATAACAATGAAGGACAATAATTAACGTTGCAACATACCTACAAAACGAGCAGTAAAGGGGTACAGTCAGCACACGCAGTGCCAGGAGCTTTCTCAGTCTCCTATAGCAAGCCAAACAATATGCTAATGAGGCTGGATCTCCGTTAAACCAAACACTTTTAAAATCCATTTATGCTGACCAAAATTGACGACAGAAGCTCAAAATACATTAATAACCATATTACGTGATATTTCCATGCAGTTTCAGACAGAAAACACTAATTCAAAACTTGTCAGCTTACACGAGAGATGTAGAGTATTGAGAAGAGTCATACCTGCAAAAGCGTCATTAAACTTTTGCCAGGAGTCTGTTGTACACTGCATGTGCGTCCTATGGGTGTTACATTAATTAAAGCCCCCCCCCGCTACAACAGGCAAACATGAACTATATACAAAGGATACAATGATAGCATTCACATTAAACAAAATTCACAATATACAAAACAGAAGAATTTCAGTATAAAAATAATAATTTTGAGAATGTTCACAAAAATATAAAACACTAGCAAAATACCCGCTATTCGGTAGCGGAGAAATACTGTGTTAAAGAAGTTATGAAAAAGAAAAGGAAACATAACATAACCTGATTATAAATGCAATTGTTTTGTCACTGTTATGAGTGTTGCTGTCATCAAGGATTTGATTATCATTATTTCTTTCAATCAGGTTCGTATTTGGAGGATGTGTTGTTTTGTAGTTACATTCCTTGTTTGTCAACCGTTGTAAAAATAACAGGTTTCATTCATCGAAGTGTTCACTACCCAAATCGCTACTTGTGAATGTAAGATGTTTAACAGGCATTCCCGGTATTAACTTGTGGATTTTCCTGCGAATATTTAGCAGCAGCGTGTCTATGAACTTGTGGAATCTCTTGCGAGTATTTAGCGACAGCGTCTTGTAACGGTTGTCACAAGATTTTTTATTGTGTGCCTTTAACTGTTTCTGCCGCATGTTTCCTTTTAGAGATTATGCCCCAATAACTAACTGTTTGTGGGATATCTGTTTAAGAAGAATTGGGGGCCAAATACGCCTGTGGGTCCTTGCTAAACGTACCATGGTGTGACGTAAGGGGAACTGACTGTAAAAAGGCAAGAAAGTGCATATTTTGAACGAAAAGGGTAAAGACAGCAAAGGAGTGGAAAAGTGAGAAGGAAAACTGTTTAAATAAAGAGCTAGGAAGTTGAATGGAAAGAAGCAGCCAGCGGTAAAGCAAGGAAGACTCCGTAAAAAGGGTTAGGGTTGGGTGCAGGTAGAAGGTGTAACAATAAGATTTTTAAGCCTCATGATAATGTTCCCGCACGGAGGGTTTAGAGAGACGCAATGGGAGAAGTATAGAATAGGGAAGCCTGTGTGACTGTTCTGCTGTTCTCCTTTGACAGTTCTGTGGCTCTGCATATTTGTATGCACCTCTCTAAAGTCAGTTTGTCTTCTCTCAGTAACCTTTGTTGCAAACTTGCATCACTGGTTCCACACACAATTCGGTCACATATAAGGGAACTTTTAATCTCCCCGAAATTGCATGCGCCTGCTAACATTCTCAGATCTGTGACGTAGTTGTCTATATTTTCTCCCCTTGCCTGATTTCTTGAAAAAAATCTGAACCTCTCTACTGTTTCATTTCTTTTCGGGTTTTAATGTTCATTAAATTTACGTATCATCAAGCTCATGGTTAACTCATCAGATCTTACATCACTGGTCAGCGCCTGACACAATTCTCTGCCGCTCTCTCCAATAAGATAACGGAATAATCTGACCTTTGTGTTTTCCTCTGCCTCCGGCATTGCAAGTTCTGTGTATAATCTGAACTCATCCTTCCATGTTCTCCATGACTTTGCCAGGTCTTTATCATCGAGGCTTTATACCCTGTGTCTTCTCATTAAACTTGTATCTCGTGAATATCTCATGCGATCTTGCGATGTCCACGACTTTATTTAATTTTAGCTCAGACCTGGCACTTAAAAGTTTCTCTCACACTTTTTTTGAGTTTGTGCCAAACACTATTCTATCCCTGACCATCTCATCTTCGTTTGCATAAGCACAGCCCTTCACCAGAAATTTTAATTCCGTTAGAAAGTGATCAAAAGTCCCCTTTCAGTAAACTTGTATCTCGCAAATATCGTATTCGTAGGCATGACAAACGCCAGCAGCTTAATTTAAACTTAAGGTTTACACCGTGCTTGGTTTCCATAGTAGCTGCACTTATGAATATGCTTGTATGCGTCACTCGCTTTATATTCTTTTGCTGGCTTCTCAATTGTGTAATGCATTTTTTGAACAGGTTTCATTCATCGAAGTGATCACTACCCAAATCGGTACTCGTGAATCTAAGATGTTTAATAGGCATTCCCGATATTAAGTTGTGGATTTGCCTCTTAATATTTAGCGGCAGCGTGTCTATGAACGTAATTTAACCCTTTCAGGGCTGATGTCGACTTTTGTCAAAAGGAGGAGCTGACAATAGTAATCGACTGTAAACTTTGACAAAACCGACCATTATGTTTTAGTTGGACTGTTGCTGCTAAAAGTAAAGTTAGATTCATTGGCTGAGATTTCCTGAGCTCATGTGAGTAGCAAGGCGCAAACAACGGCAAAAATGGCACTGACATTTGGTGAGAGATCAAAGTGAATGCGTAAAGCAAAACACAGAGGACGACGTTTTGCCTATTCTTTCTGAACTGGACTGTGACTTGGTCCCCAGCTAATCGTTGTACTGACAATGTTCGCCTGGAAGGACTGCCACTTAACAATGATAAGAGGTAGAAACCAGATTGCAATACACTGTGACTTTGACCCAGCCACGCAAAGACAGCCTGGCAGCAAGCCTGATGCATATTTTTGGCAAACTAGCAGCCACAGCATGCAGCAACTAATTTTTTATGTTGATTTTTGTGTGAAACCATTGCTTTTCAGAAACAGTTTTTTGGAAAAAATATTCAGCCCTCAAAGAGTTAAATTTAAGCTTTACACATTGCTTTCCTATTGATACAGTATGTGTACAAAGGCTTGTTCAGCGTCAGATGGTTTCTGCAGTAGCTGCATTTATGAATATGCTAAGCACAGTCCTTCACCCATGAATATTTACCTTATATGGGCAGGCACTCAATTACGTGGGAGGTGTGATGATGCGGGACGCAACTCCGCATCACACAGTGATTGAGCTGCAGGCTATGGCCGTATATATGGACGAAAGTGGGTTCCAGTTATGACCATTACC
This sequence comes from Polypterus senegalus, assembly GCF_016835505.1. Classification (NCBI taxonomy): domain Eukaryota; kingdom Metazoa; phylum Chordata; class Cladistia; order Polypteriformes; family Polypteridae; genus Polypterus; species Polypterus senegalus. The sequence goes on along the minus strand of NC_053154.1, from coordinate 119,736,056 downwards.
CATAGAATTTCGAAATGAAACCTGCCTAACTTTTGTAAGTAAGTTGTAAGGAATGAGCCTGCCAAATTTCAGCCTTCCACCTAAACGGGAAGTTGGAGAATTAGTGATGAGTCAGTCAGTGAGTGAGTGAGTGAGCCAGTCAGTCAGTCAGTCAGTCAGTGAGGGCTTTGCCTTTTATTAGTATAGATAATAAACTAACTCAGCCACACTAACACCTTCCTTTCAGATTTGTAAACAATGCTGTTATACTGACATGTGAAGTTAACCCTTCAAGAGTGCCACAGCCAACTAACTCCATCGCTGATTAAATCACCATTCACAAACTCATATTCTTTAAGAGTGCACATGCAAGACAAAGGCAAACAAGCAGTTAAAAACACACATTTAACCTTCTATGTGGCAGCGCTACAGACTATTCACTATTCACATGTTAAAAGCCAGGTTTATTTAATTATTCTTTGCATGACACTTCATGGAATGTTTCAATGTTTACACTAGCTAACTTTAGCATCATCATGTTATAAACATCTCACAAGAGATGAAATAATACAGTGCTGCTGCTGTAGAATATATCCTCCATTGTTCCCAAAAAGGTAGGCATCTCTTTACCTGATGACTCCAGACTTACATCTCACATTATGAAAACATTTCACAGACTGGTCCTGGACTATATCAGTCTTCTTGTCGTAGACCACCTGGACCCTCTGCAGCTATCCTATCATACAAACATTGGAGTGGAGGATTCAATTACTTATCTGCTCCACAATTCTTATCTCATCTGGAGAAAGCTCGCCGCACTGTGAGGATTATGTTTTTTGATTTCTCCACTGCCTTCAATATTATCCAGTTATCCATGGTAAGATGTAAGCTTGGAGACATCCAGGTGGATGACCCTGCAGTTTCCTGGATGATGAATTATCTGGCAGACTACAGTTTGTAAGACTCAATGATTTTGTTTCTGATGTGGATGTGATTAACACTGGAACATCACAAGGAACAGTCTTGTCTTCTTTTCTCTTCACCTGGTACACCTCCGACTATAAATATAATACCAGGTCATGTCATTTGCAGAAATTCTCAGACAATTCTGCCCTTGTGGGGTGTACTGATAAAGGAGATGATGCAGAGTTTTGGTATCAAGTGGAAAAGTTCTTTTCTTTGTGCAGAAAGAATTGTCTGCTACATAACATCAGTAAAACCAAGGAACTGGTTATTGACTTTCATTGCACTAAAAATCCTCCATGTCCAGTAGCTGTTCAAGGAGTGGATGTAGAGATGGTGCAATCCTACAAGTACTTGGGCGTCCACATCAATGACAGGTTGAACTGTTCCTGAAAAACAGAGGGACTATATAAGAAAGGGCAGAGCACACTATTTGTCCTTAGGAGAATGTGTTCCTTTAATGTGGGAAGTGACATCCTTCACTTCTTCTACAACTATGTGATGGTCGGTGTAATTTTCGACACTATGGTGTGCTAGGCTGGTAACAACACTTCAAGGGAGGCTTACCAAATCAGCAGGCTAACCAAAAGGCAGGCTCAGTTATGAGTTATGCACTCTGAGCCCCTGGAGGTCTTAGCAAAGTAGAGAATTAAAACAAAGCTGAGTGCCATTATGAACAATTCTGCACACCCTCTGTCTGACATACTAACACTGAGGACTTTTAGAAAAAAAATTATTCACACAAATGTGTCAAAAAACACTACTGGGGCTCTTTTATATCAACAGCAATACTGCATAATGCCTCACTGAGAGTGTGATAGCCAAGTCAGAAGTTTTCTTTTTCAATTTCTTTCTTTTCAGTCATTATGGTTATGTTCAGACCATAGTGTGTGTGTATATATATTTATTTATCTACTTTATTTATTTAAAATGCTTTTGTAAAAAATTGGAGTCAAAAAAACTTCTATCTTAAGAGTAGTGTGAGAACCACTGGCACCCACGCCATGAGATTGATGTGTCCTTTGGACTGTAGCTTGACCGCACCTGCTTAAAACCAAGCAGAAAAGATGCCAAAGCCAGCAGTTCATAATTCTTTTCTGTTCACCTTCTTGAATAATGCTACAGGCTGTTGGGAACAATTGCTACTACCCATGAGGAAAGGAAGGCATACATAAAAAAAACATGGAGACAGCTGATGTTTGGGTTGAATCAAACATGCAGACAAACAGGGTTTGGCAGCCTCTGACTAGGATTTAGCATTCTACAGTTGCAAGACAAGGAAAATTTGAAGTTAACAAAGACTAGGATTTGCCAGTTGCAGACACAAGCACACAAGTATAAATGCACCAAGACAAACAGTTTTCCAGACAAAACATGACTAACAAAAAAGGATGAACTTCCTGGACAAAAAATGCTGACATAAACCCCCTCTGCCAAATTGGCAGGACTGAATTATTGTGTTCAATAAGAGAAACTGGGACCCAGTGAAAATAAATTTTAAGCAAACACCAGGTTTCAAATGTTGCAAACAGAAGACGTTTTTATTAAAGGTACTTGATAAGAAGACATAGACATAGGAGATACCATACCTGCTATTGAACTGATTATATACATACAGGGTCACTGAGAGCCCTCACAACACAGGACGCTTGTGAATAATAAATGCTCATGTTAGACTTGTAGCCTTGACTCTTAATACAGTCATTTGGCAATATTTAGTACAAGGCGTCTGACAAGTTCTAAACAAAGAACTAAGAAGTTTTAATTAATAGCTCTGTGACATACTTTTCCTTTGGATTTTTGCAAGTTCTTCTTTGTGGTTTCTCTCTAAGCTGAAAATAATCATAAAGAACATCAATTTTTGAAACATTAGGTCAAAAGTTAACTCACTGCTGCTTCAGCCTTATAGTTAATGTGCCTTTACCAACATGCTTTACTCAGAGGCATTATATTTGAACAAAATTAATGCAAAAAAATAAGACAAAGTCCACAGGTTGTTGGAAAAACTACAGGGAGCAGTTAGCAGGTGATATTTGACCATCCTTGATGATCTCTAGGCTGAAAGTAGAGATGATGAGAAAATGAAAGGACTGAGTTAGCCATTCATAGCCAGCCAGGACTAAGGAAAAAAAAAGGTTGGAGTTGAGACTAGAAGACATTGGCTTTTGGGATTGTCAGTAACATATTAAGTAATGACCTGCTTATTTTTGTTTTGTTTTTGGAACATGATTAATTTTTATTTTCACTCTCTATATAAGTATTTTTTATTGTTATAGTGACATAATTACACCACCATTTTGTGTGTCTGACAGTTGTGATGATATGTGTGATGTTATATGTGGTTGCTAGACATAATCATGTGCCATATAACTCATGATATCAAGGTAGCCAATTGTCCATAGTTTAAAACCCTTACTGTGGAAATTTGTTAACAAAAAAAACAAAAACTTATTTGATTAAGTTTGTTTTGGTGGCAGATATATTTTGTAATAAGTTCAAGTCAAACTATTGTTTTGATTAATTCCTAAAGGAAAACCTCTGTTTGTCTCTACCATGCTTAAGAATCCTCTTGAGCCAGATTGGACTTACTCACTCTATCCTATTAACAAACAGAAGAATAAAGGTAGGGGAAAACTATCCTACCTAATGTGTTTAAGGATATACTCATACTAGGTACGTTTGTGCCACTCTACTCCCCCACTAGCCTGCACTTACATTACAATTTAACATTTTAGGCCCAAATGATCTTCCTTATGTTGTGTTTTTTTGGACTTGTGTAGAACAGCATAATGCTCTACCCTCTTACAGATTTATTGAGTGTTCAGCGCAGCATTTTGCTGTTAATCATGCTGCAAATATGAGAAGATTTTTACAGAGACAACTGATGTTAAGGTTATTGTTATGATGTTACCTGACCTGTCACATAATTGACATCATGTGAGTGTTCTGTGCTCTTACTGAACCATGCACGGACTCACCTCTTCCTAGTAGGCTAGGGCAGGGTAAAATTGGCTTGCCATATAGTGATCACACTAGTCAAACCAAGTAGACTTTGGGGTACTCATGCATGGAACAAATTGTTAGTGTGAGTACAGCCTAAGAGAGCTGAGTAAAGTAACTTTCATGAACACTTTTACACAACAAACAATTTTCAAGGTTTTCTTTTCAACTACATGTCTTGGTGACTCTTTGCGTGAAGAAGTGCTTGCTGGCTTCAGTCTTAAATGCACTTCCCCCAAGCCAATTGATTATGTTTTGGAGACAAATTCATCTTCAGATGTCTCTGCAGGAATACTCTGGGGAACTCTGAAGGCATTTTTATAAGGACAGATTATTTCATATCTTTCTTACAAAAATAAATTGGAAACCAAGCAGGCTTCTGAGTTAATCAGTGAAATTACCATAATAGATCAAGAATATGCCAGGTCTTGAAATGAGGCACTTTATAGAAAAAGACAGGTTTTGCAATCAGAATTGAACCTCTTCAATACTAAAAAAATGGAACAACTCATCTTTAAATGGCGACATCATTATTATGAACACGGAGAGAAGGCCAATAAGATTTTAGCCCAAGAAATCCACATGCAGGAAGTCCACAATGCAATAATGGCAATTACCAACACACAGAGAGATAAAATCATTGACCATAAAAGTATAACCCACACATTTAGAAAGTACTATAAGTCTTTATATTCTACTCAGTTTAAAGAAGATAAGACACAATGTAATCATTTTTTAACACATTACAGATTCCACAGCTATATACAGTACATTTAGTGCAGAATTACTAGACACTAGTAATAGACAATAGTTCCACTATTATTTGGAACTTTTATAGAAGCTAAAGATAACAAAATTCTACCTCAAACTTTTTGCCAAGCATTAATTTCCATCTTTCATAAGAAAAATAAGGACTAACTATAATGTGCATCATACAGACCAATCTCACTCCTAAATAATGATGTTATGATACTCTCCAAAGTTCTAGTTAGAAGTGCTTCCTTCTGTAATATCACAAGACCAAACGGAAATTATTAAAGACAGACACTTAGCTTCTAATCTTCAATGTTTGTTTAGTATGATATAGTCTACGTATGATATAGACTATGTATTCATCACATTGAACAAATTTGGGTTTAACCCAAACATATGTGCATGGATCAAACTACTTTATACAATTACAGAAGCCTCAGTTTGTATTAACAACATTATTTCATACTACTTCAAACTAGAACGCAGTACTCAACAAGGATCTCCCCTATCACCATCGCTCTTTGCAGTCACTACTGAGCCATTAGCTGTTTACTTTCAAAATGCATCAGAGATAAAGGGGATTTTCAGAGAAGGACTTGAACAGAAAATATTACTATATGCAGATATGGTACTGTATATATCTGATGCACAAAATTCTGTGCCAGCAGTCCTAAAACACTAGTAGATTTTCAAAAGATATCTGGACTCAAAATCAATTTGAATAAAAGTGTGTTCTTTCCAGTGAATTCTCTAGCACACACTATTAGTCTGCATACTTTCCCATTTATCTTAGCAGATCAGCTTAAATATATAGGGGTAAATATCACAAGTAAATATAAAGCTCTTTTTCAACAAAATGTTTCTGTCTGCAAAGAAAGAAAATAAACAAGATGTAAATAGATGGTCCACTCTCCATTTCATATTGACAGGGAGAATTAAAACTGTTAAGAAGAACATCTTTCCAAAGCTTCTTTTTCAAAGCATCTCAATATATGTTAATAAATCTTCTTTTAAGAAATTAGGTTCAATCGTAAATTTATTTAGAATTCAAAAAATCCACACATCCAAAGGGTGACTCTACAACAGGGATCTCAAACTCCAGTCCCAGAGGGCTGCAGTGTCTGCAGGTTGTCATTCTAACCCTTTTCTTAATTAGTGACCAGTTTTTGCTGGTAATTAACTTCTTATGAAGGTAAGGGGGCTGTGGGTCGCTCCTGTTGAACATCTTTGGGAGCAGGAGGGACCATTATGCTCTGGAGATGCTCTTGCTGGGAGGAAACTCTGAGATGGCAGTGGCGGGAGTACAGAGTGCCCGTGGCAGGTGGAGTCTGGATTGGCATCAAGTGGAGCAGGACTTGGTGGTTGCCCACAGATGCTGTGGGATTGGCAGCGGGAGGCACTGGCCGAATGGGATGGCTAGTCAATGTCTCTCCGGGTTGCAAGATCTGGGTTGGATAAGCCAGAGAGGCATCATTTTTAAGGGAAAGCACCAGTACTTATGGATTTTTAATGAGATTCCTGCACTGATTTTTCTATTTATTTGGTAATTTTAACCTCCACATGTACACACTTTTTTATGGATTATTTATTTATGAACTTTTTTGAGCACTGCACTTTGGGATACTTCTTTTGTGGATTTTTTTTTATAATAAAGCACTTGCACTTTTCACCATTCCCTTGCTTGGTGTGATTGTTCTCTGCCATGCTCATCTCAGTTACAGTACTGATGGTGTTGGGTTCAAGAGGATCCCTTTATGGAAGAGGGAGCAAGGAGCTGACCCTCACTGTCACAGTGCCCTCCTATTGCCATGCTTGACCGGGAGCTCTGCCCATAGTTCTACCTTCTCCCCTTTTTTTAGTTGCCCCCCTTTTTTTTTTTTTTCTTTTTGTCATAAAATTTAGTCTAGCCTGTGGACTCCAATTGTTACCATGTTTCCACCTGAGGGGTCAATAAAAGGCCTTGACAGATAGATAGATAGATAGATAGATAGATAGATAGATAGATAGATAGATAGATAGATAGATAGATAGATACTTTATTAATCCCCAAGGGGAAATTCGCATACTCCAGCAGCAGCATACTGATAAAAACAATATTAATTAAAGTTTGATAAAAATGCAGTGCAAGTTAAAAATGCAAGGTGGAGAGTGTAAGCCTGGTATAACAGTCAATAACATTGTATAATGTTAACGTTTACCCCTCCGGGTGGAATTGGAGAGTCGGATAGTGTGGGGGAGGAACGATCTCCTCAGTCAGCCAGTGGAGCAGAACAGTGACGGTAGTCTGTTTCTGAAGCTGCTCCTCTATTTGGAGATGATACTGTTCAGTGGATGATGATTGACAGGAGCCTGCTCAGCCCCCGTTGCTTCACCACAGATGTCAAATTGTCCAGCTCCGTACATACAATAGAGCCTGCCTTCCTCACCAGTTTGTCCAGGTGTGAGGCATCCCTCTTCTTTATGCTGCCTCCCCAGCACACCACCATGTAGAAGAGGGCACTCGCCACAACCGTCTGATAGAACATCTGCAGCATCTTATTGCAGATGTTGAAGGACACCAGCCATCTAAGGAGGTAAAGTCGGCTCTGTCCTCTATTGCATACAGCATCAGTATTGGCAGTCCAATCCAATTTATCATCCAGCTGCACTCCCAGGTATCTATAGGTCTACACACTCTGCACACAGTCACCTCTGATGATCACGGTGTCCATGAGGGGCCTGGGCCTCCTCAAATCCACCACCAGCTCCTTGGTTTTGCTGGTGTTCAGTTGTAGGTGGTTTGAGTCACACCATTTAACAAAGTCCTTGATTAGGTTCCTATACTTCCCCTCCTGCCCACTCCTGATGTAGACCACATCCCTCCATCTTCATCCCATCCCACACTTCCTTCATGCTGTTATTCTGCAACTTTTGCTCCAGTTTTCTTCTGTACTGCTCCTTCGCCACCCTAAGGTGGACTCGGAGTTCCTTCTGCACTAGCTGGAGCTCATGATGATCACCACATTTAAAAGCCCTTTTCTTCTGGTTCAAAAGGCCCTTGATGTCACTTGTAATCCATGGCTTGTTGTTAGCATAGCAGCGTACTGTTCTTACTGGAACTATGTCCATACAGAAGTTGATGTAGTCAGTAGTGCAGTCAACAACCTCCTCAATGTTCTCACTATGTGACCCCTGCAGGATATCCCAGTCTCTCAGAGCCTGCCTTGCCTCAGGGGACCACTTCCTGAATGAGCGTGTGGTTGTAGATAGCTCCCTCACTCTTGGTTTGTAGTGAGGCTGAAGCATAACCAGGTTATGATCTGCTTTCCCAAGCACAGGCAGCGAGGTGGCGCTGTATGCATCCTTAATGTTAGCATACAGTAGGTCAATAATCCTATTTCCCCGGGTGTTACAATCCACATACTGAGAGAAGGCAGGTAATGTTTTGTCCAGCGTCACATGGTTAAAGTCTCCAAAGATTAGCACAAGCGCCTCAGGGTGCTGTGTTTGTAGTTTAGCAACAGCGGACTGGATGATGTCACCCTCTTTCTCCACGAGGAGGGATGTAAACAATAACAACAATGATGTGTCCGAACTCTCTGGGCAAGTAATAGGGACGCAGACAGACGGCCAACTGTTCGATGTCCATGCAGCAAGTGGAGTTTGACTTTTGCACCACCTTGTGTTCACATTGAGAGCGAGTCCTCCTCCTTTCCGCTTCCCACAGGTATTTGCGTCTCTATCCGCTCTAATTGTGCTAAACCCGGGTAGCTCCATGTTAGCATCTGGGATGCTAGGTGTTAGCCACGTTTCACAAAAACACAACAAACTGCATTCTCTGTAGGTCCTGACATTTTTCACCAGTGCAGCCAGTTCCTTGATCTTATTTGGTGGTGAGTTCACATTTCCCAGAATCACAGAAGGCACTGAAGGCTTGTATCGCCACTTCCTCGCTAGCTGCTTAGCCTTTAGCTTAGTGCCGGCTCTGCTGCCACGATACTGCCTTCTTACCTCGTCAGGTAAATAGGGAACCACACTGGTACGGGCCTTTGTTCTCAGCGCTAGAAGTTGACTACCTGAATAGACAAGTCTCAGCATGTAAAAATCCATGTCCAAGTAGTAAAAAGTGTCCAGGAAATGAGTCCACATAAAAGAAAGTGGTAGGAGTGATCAGAGAGATAGAAAAAAAGGTAGAAAGATAAAGTCATAAACAGAGCTGCTTGAAATGCTGCCACTCACGACGGTGCCTAACTGTTGTGTGGGCTTCTTCAACTTGCCAGTGGCCCTCATCTTATATCTTCTTCCACATGCTGTCCTTCAGGTTTATTTCTTCTGTTTTTGGATTTTTGGCTTTGTGTTTTGGTCTTGTTTAATTACTTCTGCGTCTCTATTTATACATTTCCAGATTACTTGCAGTTTTAAATTAATTATTGAATTATTCAAATTAAGATGTACAGTGTGTTTCAGTTCTCTTAGGTTTATACTTTTTTAGGTATTTAGAGTCAAGTCAAGAAAGGTTAATAGAAAGTAATATGGAACTACCATTGATTTACTAATTATTGCTGGGTTCTTCTGAGCTACTGGGGAGGACAGCCTTTGTGGACTTCACCTGTACCTGTCTTTCATTACTGGAGCACTTTGTGAGATCTAAGCATATAGAGATATTGATGCTACACCGCATCCACAACCCTGCAAGTGACTGCTGGTGCACACCAAAAAGTCATTGACCAATTTTTAAAAGTCTCTGTAGCAGGTAAGCTTGGAGTCCGGACATGAGTTATTGACAGTGGCTTAACTAGCTGGAGTAGGACAGCCCAAGGAATGGAGAAGGTGTGTTGGAAAGATAAATAAAGATAGGTGAGCAACAGTATTTTGGAGTATTCTTGCCAATCTGACCAGCCACCCCATACGGTAGTCAGAAACAGCAGGTGTTTAGGTAGGCCTTTGCAGTATTAGGTCTTTTTTCCCTTCTTCTGCAGCAGTTTGTGTCCTTCCTGTTGTATTATCCTTCTCTTATAATGATTCTCCTTCATGTTTTATATTTTTGGCCTGTTCGGTTATTATTTAGGTTTAGGACAGCTCAAGACAGTAGCAAAATGTACACATGGGTTTACTGAAGTGTCTATTCCTACCTCCCAATGATCTCTTCATCAATAGTTTTTTCTGATGCATATTGGGCATGACCTTTATTGAAGGTCTACATTCCCTCATCTGAGATAGTGAATGGTTTTCTACATCCCCTTTACTTGACTTGACTTTGTTTCCCCATAGCCTCTGTGAATTCCTCTCGTGTCCAAGCTTATCTGTAGCCTGATTCTGGTAAAATGTGCTATTGCTACATCTCAGACAAACTAGGAGACCTACTTTAGACTCCTTCTTTGAACTATGCAAAAATTAACAATAATGGGGAGTGCTTACTGTGCTTACAGTATGTGTAGATTTTCTATTGATCAAAATACAATACAATGCAATACAATTTATTTTTGTATAGCCCAAAATCACACAAGAAGTGCTGCAATGGGCTTTAACAGGCCCTGCCTATTGACAGCCCCCCAGCCTTGACTCTCTAAAAAGACAAGAAAAAACTCCCAAAAAAACCCTTGTAGGGACAAAATGGAAGAAACCTTGGGAAAGGCAGTTCAAAAAGAGACCACTTTCCAGGTAGGTTGGGTGTGCAGTGGGTGTCAAAAAGAAGGGGGTCCATACAATACAGTACAATACACAGAACAGAACAAATCCTCAATACAGTATAAAAATAAAATTTTTAGAAGTACGGAGCAGAATTTAACAGTAGATGATATCACATAATATGATTTGAATTTGTTTAGAGTCCTGGAGACCTCAACCATCAAGATGCCTCCCCTTTTTGGCTATGCCACAGCTGAAACAGCGCGGGGAAAGCCAATCCGATGAAAGGACCCCTCTTTCCCACGATTCCTGCGATCCTCCATCAGGGATGATTTTACCTTAGGCAGGCAATTCAACTTGGCAGGTGGGCCGTGGCACCAAGTGCCACATTTGAGTACTGAACTGAGTAATGAACTCTCAAGATGTAATAGCTCCACATGGTTCCAAACTACCTTCAGCAATAAACAAATCTTTGCGTGGGCTGTTCTGAAAATGTGGGCAACAGGAAGAGCAAAGCTGTGGAATACTTATAATATTTTGCTGAATGGTGATTTTAAAACGTGAATCATATTGTGGTGAGACCACATGAACACAGATGTAATAATATCTTTTTGGAAAGGTCTAATAGTGGTTTCCATTCAGGAGGTGTTCTACCCCCCACTTCTGAAATATCATCTGAATTCATTAGGATCTCACTTGGGATCCCTGACACTGAACAGACTTTAGCTGGGTTTAGTTGGGTGCTCTTTAACCCCAGGATTACCACCTGGAAGAAGCAGTCAAGTAAAATTTAAAACTTTTTCAGTGAAATTCATTTTCCTGACTTCCATGTATCAGCTAATCAGGATTTCTTTCTGTTTTAGGAACAGAGTAAAAATGTTTAGATTTATATATTGCATAAAATGTTGTGACAGTCGCATATCAAAATGATGTATTGCCTCTGCAGGAGTAGTCTATAACAAAATGTTTAGTATAAAAATAGGTTGCATTTTATTGAGATAGGTAATTTAGGTTTATATACCCACAGCCTTATCTAGTAAACACTATTTTCTGTGATGCTAATGGTTTGTTTGCACTTATTCTAAAAGTGTTCACTGCATTGAAGGCATGGGAAAAATAACAAATGCTAAACACTATTAATGACTCATTGTGGGCTTTTGTCTTATCCACGGTATGTATCTTGCAACACTTACTGCGATGATAGTCCTTCACCTTTTAAGTGATGATTCAAATGGGCTTGGACAAGATTTACAAAAAGATGAACAAACTGAACAAATAAAACCAATTACAACAACATTAAACAATCAATAGTAATAAGATCTGTATATCAGTCTAATTAAAGAAAACCCGACTGTCACTTTGAAAAACATCTTGGTAGCTTACACACAAAATGTCAGTTTCTCATAACATAACATTAAATGCAGACGTGTAGTCAAGAGTGTTACAATAGACATAGTGTAGCTCTTGTGACTAAAGCCTATGCATCAAATGCATAGTGGAAAGGGGGGCAACTTAAACATAGTGTGGTTGACCCTGAAATAAAAAAGGGTATGAAAAAACATTTATACATAGAGACATACAATATTCTCAAACCATCTTAACCCAATCAGAATTGTGTGAGGCTGATTCTCTCTCAGTATCATTGGGAATGAGAGAGAAAATAACTCTGAACAGCATGCCAGTCCATAATAGGGGACACATGCACATTACCATTAATGACACTGATGGACCTGTATGTGTAGTATTTTATGACACATCATGCATCATGTTACCCGTTTCTTTTACAGCATATTCAGCTTTACTTTAAAAAGGTGAGAACTTTAAATTTTATACCAGCTTGAAAGAATATCTTTCACAGGACAATTTATTCCTAGTTTAAGAAATAAGGTGAAGTGAGTTACTCTTTGCACACTCAGACTTTGGAAAATGATGTGCACGTGCAGTGAAAATCCAGCAAGGATTACAAATTTAAAGTAAAAATGATCAGATAGTTCTCAGGTGTTAAGACCACTATGCGTTCTAAATGATAAACAATTTAGTTTATAGCAGGGATCATAACATTTTAATCCACTGATGAAAATTATTCATACACTGAATCATTGCAGAACAATGAAAAATATTTATAAAATTCACAAAAAGTTCTGCTAGCCTATTGTGAAAGCAGTGAGTTACAAGTGAAAAGAACTGTGTGTGCATTTGCAGTAGAGAATGAGCAGCACTATAAAATGTGATGTAATGTACACATATGTCAAAATGGTGCACATACAGTACATCCGGAAAGAATTCACAGCGCATCACTTTTGTCCACATATTGTTATGTTACAGCCATATTCCAAAATGGATTAAATTCATTTTTTCCTCAGAATTCTACACACAACACTCCATAATGACAAAGTGAAAAAAGTTTACTTGCGATTTTTGCAAATTTATTAAAAATAAAAAAACTGAGAAAGCACATGTACATAAGTATTCACAGCCTTTGCCATGAAGCTCAAAATTGAGCTCAGGTGCATCCTGTTTCCCCTGATCATCCTTGAGATGTTTCTGCAGCTTAATTGGAGTCCACCTGTGGTAAATTCAGTTGATTGGACATGATTTGTAAAGGCACACACCTGTCTATATAAGGTCCCACAGTTGACAGTTCATGTCAGAGCACAAACTAAGCATGAAGTCAAAGGAATTGTCTGTAAACCTCCGAGACAGGATTGTCTCGAGGCACAAATCTGGGTAAGGTTACAGAAAAAATTTCTTCTGCTTTGAAGGTCCCAATGAGCACAGTGGCCTCCATCATCCGGAAATGGAAGAAGTTCGAAACCACCAGGACTTTTCCTAGAGCTGGCCGGCCATCTAAACTGAGCGATCGGGGGAGAAGGGCCTTAGTCAGGGAGGTGACCAAGAACCCGATGGTCACTCTGTCAGAGCTCCAGAGGTCCTCTGTGGAGAGAGAAGAACCTTCCAGAAGGACAACAATCTCTGCAGCAATCCACCAATCAGGCCTGTATGGTAGAGTGGCCAGATGAAAGCCACTCCTTAGTAAAAGGCACATGGCAGCCCGCCTGGAGTTTGCAAAAAAGGCACCCAAAGGACTCCCAGACCATGAGAAACAAAATTCTCTGGTCTGATGAGACAAAGATTGAACTCTTTGGTGTGAATGCCAGGCATCACATTTGGAGGAAACCAGGCACCGCTCATCACCAGGCCAATACCATCCCTACAGTGAAGCATGGTGGTGGCAGCATCCTGCTGTGGGATGTTTTCAGCGCAGGAACTGGGAGACTAGTCAGGATAAAGGGAAAGATGACTGCAGCAATGTACAGAGACATCCTGGATGAAAACCTGCTCCAGAGCGCTCTTGACCACCTGGGGCGACGGTTCATCTTTCAGCAGGACAACGACCCTAAGCACACAGCCAAGATATCAAAGGAGTGGCTTCAGAACAACTCTGTGAATGTCATTGAGTGGCCCAGCCACAGCCCAGACTTGAATCCGATTGAACATCTCTGGAGAGATCTTAAAATGGCTGTGCACCGACGCTTCCCATCCAACCTGATGGAGCTTGAGAGGTGCTGCAAATAGGAATGGGCGAAACTGGCCAAGGATAGGTGTGCCAAGCTTCTGGCATCATATTCAAAAAGACTTGAGGCTGTAATTGCTGCCAAAGGTCCATCGACAAAGTATTGAGCAAAGGCTGTGAATACTTATGTACATGTGATTTCTCAGTTTTTTTTATTTTTAATAAATTTGCAAATACCTCAAGTAAACTTTTTTCACATTTTCATTATGGGGTGTTTGTTGTGTGTAGAATTCTGAGGAAAAAAGTGAATTTAATCCATTTTGGAATAAGGCTGTAACATAACAAAATGTGGAAAAAGTGATGCGCTGTGAATACTTTCCGGATGCACTTTATGCAATCCAAATCAGCCAGGAGACACAGACATTGCACTGACTGACTGATTGTTTTCAACTGGAACACCCAAAGTGGAGAACAGACATGGGGAGAACATGCAAACTCCACGCAGGGAGGACCCGGGTCTCCTTACTGTGAGGCAGCATTGCTACCATTATGCCACTATGCCACACAATAATGACCTGAAACTTGTTTAATTTAAGGGAAAGTTCTGTACATTTTTTACTTGGTTGCCTTTTCTATTTCTTATTTGCTGAATACATACTGTATGCTCACATTGGAAATCCGATGACTCAACCCCAAGAGAAAATGGTAATTGTTTTTCCAGACAGTTGTTTCCTAAGACACATTATTATGTACCCACCATATTTTTGCTTTAAAAATTCTGAATCCACTCATTATTGTTTACAGAAAGCAAAAAAAAAAACACTTTATGCACACTTGTACACCACAAGTCTTTCCTGAATTATTTTCATATAATAACAAAAATGTCAAAATCTAAATTGTCACAAACTAGATTTTCACTCATTCCAAATAATCAATGTTACACGTTTTCTTGAGGTAAAATCGCTGTTCATGATTTTTTAAGATACTATATGAGGCAGTGTGCTTATTGTAATAATTATATGGATGATTCTTCCTCTTCTCCTTCTTTCGGCTGTTCCCATTAGGGGTTGTCACAGTGGATCATCTCCTTCCATATCATCCTGTCTTCTGCATCTTACTCTATTACATCCACCACCTGCATTTCCTCTCTCACCACATCCATAAACCTTCTCTTAGGCCTTGGTCTTTTCATCTTGCCTGGCAACTCTATCCTCAGCATCCTTCTCCCAATATACTCAGCATCTCTCCTCTGCACATGTCCAAACCAACACAATCTCGCCTCTCTGACTTTGTCTCCCAACCGTCCAACTGGAGCTGACCCTCTAATGTACTTGCTCTAATCCTATCTATCCTTGTCACACCCAATGCAAATCTTAGCATCTTTAACTCTGTCATCTCCAGCTCTGTCTCCTGCTTTTTGGTCAGTGCCTCTGTCTTCAACCCATATAACATATCTGGTCTCACTGCTGTCCTGTAGACCTTTCCTTTCACTCTTGCTGACACTCGTCTGTCACAAATTACTCCTCACACTATTCTCTACCCATTCCACCCTGCCTGCACTCTCTTCTTCACGCCTCTTCCACACTCCCCATTACTCTGTACTGTTGATTCCAAGTATTTAAACGAATCCATCTTTACCAGCTTTACTCCCTGCATCCTCACCATTACTCCCTCTCATTTACACACATCTTGGTCGTACTGACTTTCATTCCTCTCCTCTTTAGAGCATATCTCCACCTCTCCAGGGTCTCCTCAACCTGTTCCCTATTCTCGTTACAGATCACAATGTCATCAGCAGACATCATAGGCTACAGGGACTCCTGTCTAATTTTGTCTGTCAACCTGTCCAACTGTTATTATTTGGATAATTGCTAGAGACATTTTTTTCTGTATCACTATAAAGCAAATATTAAAGGCACATCTTACAGATAAGTATAGGTATGGACAATGCAATGTTGCAGCAAGCTGTTAATTCTGATATGTTCAATAATAAAAACAAGCCTTACTGTGCTCCATCCAACCATCCATCCATTCTCCAAATCTGCTTATCTTGAGCAGGGCTGTGGGGAAGCTGGAGCGTATCCCTGTAAGCATTGAGCACAAGGCAGGAACAATACCTAGACATGGTGCCAGTCCATCACGGGATGACCATACTCACACACAAACACAAACTAGGGCTAATAGGGTACAAAAAGATTTAAAGTTATCATTCACATCTAAAAGTCCACCAAACTAAGAAATGTTCCAAAAGCCATTAAGACACAATCAAGATGCTGATTGTGACCCATGATTATGATCCTTGTATTTGGGCACTTGACTTCTGACACATGAAAGGGTAACACCAGTAATCCAGTTAGTAATATTTTTGTTAATTTCTTTTATGTTTGCTTGACTGGACTGTAACAATAACATAACAGAAATACTTTATAAGATTGTTGGTGGCACTCCATCATTAGACTAGAAAGTGCATGCTTTAAAGGTTTTATAAAAGAATGCGAAGATTGCTGAGTGCAGACTTGCTGTTACAGCAAATTATTATAGCAGTATGTACTCAGGCATCATATAACAGGCAGCATATAACATTTAATAATGAGGCATTTACAGAAAGAGCAATATTTTAGAACACTTTTATATTGGTACACAAGAGGTAGATTTCACCTACCTAGAGTAGCATTTTGGCACATATGTTAATGTTATGAGCAGAGCTGAATCACCCAAAAAGATTAGATAAAGACCAGAGACATGAAGGCAAAAACCAAAGGTAAAACACTAGAATAGATCAGCAAAGTTCAACACACTAGGCAAAATATATAGTGAAAAATGAGAACAAAGTTTCTGGCTAACTAGTATTCACTTCCCATTAAACTAAACATGGATGTAAGTTTGTTGTTTTTGCTTAATGACATCACATAGTAATGCCACAAAACATGTCATAAGCAATGGATGACATTTCTACAAACAGTATGACCATGGCCATGAAACATACTCCATAGTGGCACCATGATGATGTTATAAAAGTGACAATAAAAACATTACAATAAATCATACAAAAATAAAATCAGTCAAAACTAGATGTAAAAGATTCTTTGGATAGTGAATCCAGTCACTACCTGGCTGGTGGCTATATGTTCTCTGACTGCGTGTATGGGTTTTCGTTTGGTTATTCTGATTTTCCTTCCACATCTCAAAGATGCTATTACTATGCAATATATATTAGTTTGCTTTAGTAAAATATATGTGTAGTGTTGTTAGCATACTCTGCATGTACTCTTTTAAGAAGCAAACAACAAAATTCCTGGGGCCTCATGTATAACGCCGTGCGTAGAACTCGCACTATAAAATGGCGTAAGCACAAAAGCCGAAATGTGCTTACGCACAGAAAAATCCAGATGCAGGAATCTGTGCGTACTCCAACTTCCACGTTCTTCCGTTACATAAATCCCGATCAGCGTGAAAACTAACGCTCGTGCACGCGCATTTTGTAACGCCCCAAATCCTCCCAGAATTACGCCTATTTGAATATGCAAATCAATATAAATCGCCCTTAAGCGCAGCCTTCTGTGAAAAGACAATGGGAAAAGCACGGGAAAATATAAGAATTTCAGCGAATACCAAGTGGAGGCAAAGGAAAAACATACTATTTGTTCAAATAAACCGTGGTATAATCAACAAAATGAAGTTGATCGAGTGACATAGCGTGTTGGAGAAACTTGAAAGCTCACATTCACAAAATCGCACAGTGCGGAAATAAAAAGAAGTCACATATCAAAGTTGCCGTGAAAAGAAGAGTTGTAAGCCCACTGTCTGAGTGTCATATGAAAGCTTATTAGGGTACAGAGAAAAAGGCACACGGTGGGGAAAAAGCACGAAATGTCAACTTTAATCTCGAATTTTCCACTTTAATCACGTAGTTTATTTTGTCATTTAGTAGAACATTATAAACTTCATCTTAAAATCGTTTAATTAACCAGTTTCTCAAAATTACATCGTAATTAAAGTAGCACGTTAAATGCTTTGTTTTGTATTTGATCTTCTACTCGTATGTGATCTATGTGTGTGAATCACTACTTGCTTCTTAAACTGGCTCTCTTCCTCCAACTGGACACAGAGTCCATTACATTTGTGATATTACAGCTCTCTGAATAACTAAAATACTGAGATGTATACGTGATGTCATTTTCATGATGATAGGAGCTAAAGCACATTATTAAACATGTGTTTCATGAGCCTCGTGCTCATGACAAGCATTTATCTTTTGTCGAAATTTGTCGCTGCGTTTTTAGCTGTGTTGTTATTTTCTCTTTCTGTTTTATATTCAATATATATTGGCATGGCCCCAAGAGTCCTTGCTTTTCTTTCCCCAAGTAACCGATCGCCACACAATCAGCTCTGTAATAGAAGTTAAGCCATCTGTAAGCTTAGCCGATTCTTCAAAACGTTTAAAGAACATTGAAATATCTTCGTAGTACATGTTTAATTATTCTATCCTTCACGACACTCCCAGTGAAGAATATAGATTATTTAAATGAAGTTAAAGTTTTATGTGTATAATTTAACAAACATATTTTGCTGCATTTCACCTTAAAAATGATATCGTCATCATATGTAAATACGCGCTTTATAAAGTGGCCCAGGTTGTGAGATATTATAACTGTAGTGCAAGTTTACAGTGGGGTGATTGTACTTATAAGTACAAACCGTTCTACAAGGAGCAATTGATTGAGTGCATTTAAAGTTCTTGGGATTAAACTGTTTCTGAACCGCGAGGTCCGTACAGGAAAGGCTTTAAAACATTTTGCAGTGGCTGAGGTAGCGTGTCCTTAAAGCTGTATACCGATAATTCTCTTTCCGATCAGCTGCTGCTGTGATTCACACTCAGATACAGTGATATAAATACTCCGAGTCGTGCAGTGAGAGTAATATGGAAAAAGATGATCCGCTGTGGCAACTCCTAATGGGAGGAGCTGAAAGAAGAAGAAGAAGAAGAAGAAGTGAGAGTAACAACGCTAAAGCAGTTATGGTATTTGGAATACTATGGCTGTTCCCTGGACCATTATATTGTTACGAGTTAATTACAATCAGATGCATTACACTAATAAACAATATGCGGTTAGTTTCTGTGTATTTATAAAGCCGCGTCATGAAAATAATGAGTAATCACACAAGAACAGTAGCACTGCTTTGGCGCTGGGTGCCGCCAGTTTGCAAAACCGAGCGGAGAATTTGCGTACGACAAGGCATGAGGTACCGTGGAAAAGTGCGTGGCTTTACGCCAAGTGTAGGTTTTTTACATCGCGATTTGAACGTGGAAAAGTTCTTACGCAACATTTCTGTGCGTACGCACCGTTTATACATGAGGCCCCTGGAAATTACAACATTTTAAAATTTTCATAGCAGCTTTTACTTGGTTTTACTCCTAAAGTACTAATGACATGTTAGAGATGTAAAAAGGTAACAAAGAATAGCACAAGCTACTGTCTGTTTAAACAGCTACGAATAGTGTTTCTGTCTTTACTCTTTACTAAGCAAGAGAGGTAGGCCATACAGTGCTTTGCAAAAATATTTATTTAACCAATGAATAAAAGTTATTTATGCTTTGTTTGCTATACAGTATGTTTCATTTCCATTCCCATTCCCATTTTCTTTCTGGGTCTGTTGTCACCAGTTTATAATCTGCTCTATACTGTATATATGAAATCCTAAGCCTAAAAGTACAACGATTTTGTGCAACGATTTTATGTCACTTTTTTGTCACGCTTTAAATCAGGGTTATTCTAAATATGTTTGGTTATAAAGGTTTGGTGCCATTCTTTTCTTTTCACAATTTATTGAACTTTAATGTGATTAGATTTTCAGATTCTTATTCCGTGTTTTTTAATAAATAAAAATCTTATTTTTTATCAAGTAAACTTTGTTTCACAGGAACAAACTATTAAAAACAAATTATCTATTCATAACACCAATGTTTCTATTTAGGTGATTTAGTTAGGGGTGGCATGGTGGTGCAGTAGTAGCGCTGCTGCCTTGCAGTTAGGAGACCCGGGTTCGCTTCCCAGGTCCTCCCTGCATGGAGTTTGCATGTTCTCCCCGTGTCTGTCCATTGGAAATTGGATGGATGGATGATTTAGTTAGCTGAAGGTTGAGTTACGATGACCAATTGATGACCAATTGCATTTTTTAGTTTTTTATCTATAAGAATGTCTTTAGTTTTATTTAGTCTCACATGATTTTTCCTGTTACCAGAGCCAACAAACACTTTAAATCCCTCCATTAGTGTCTTTTGTCTTCTAAATGTCATTTTTCAAAATGGGCAAGAAGTTCTCCCAAATTATCTGGGAGTTTTTAAGGGAAAATATCTATAAGAATGTCAGTTAAAATAAATGGATCATTTATTTAGTCTCATAAATACTCATCAGGCAGAGTGGACCTCAGTTTAACACTAGAATTACTGTGAGATGTTTGAGGGTTTCAGAGCCAAGTCACCCAAAAATGGGATTCAAATCTGGACTTTGACTTGGCCATTCCAGGACTCTCCATTTCTTCTTTTCAGCCAATCTTTGGTTGATTTACTAGTATGTTTTGGGTCAAATGGTCCCTCCATTAGTGTCTTTTGTCTGATACACAGTAAATGTGGATTCTATGATAAGCCTGCTGCAAAGCAGCCTGCTATACCATCCCCCCACATGTCCTCTGCTGTTGTGTCCACCTCAAAATGGGCAACTTTATCTCTGGCAAATGTTCTCCCAGTTCCTGCCTCCTTGACTGATTATCTGATTGTAGAGGCATGTACTTCTACATCAACAGTAGCCAGAGCCTGCTGTAGTTCTCGAGATGACACTTTAGAGACCTCTTTTAGCATCTTGCGGTCTGCTCTTGGGGTGAACTTGCTGGGGCGACCAGTCCTGGGCATGTTGGCAGTTGTTTTGAAAGCCCTCCACTTGTAGACTATCTTCCGGACAGTGGAATGGCTGATTTCAAAATCTTTTGAGATCTTTTAAATCCCTTCCCAGACTCTAGGCTGCTACAATCTTTTCTGAAGTCCTCTGACAGCTCTTTTGTTCTCACCATGGTGCTCACTCTCACTTCAACAGTCAGGAGCACACCAAACTAAATGTCTGAGGTTTAAATAGGGCAAGCCTCATTCAACATGCAGAGTAACGATCTACTAATTATGTGCACCTGGTGTGATATACCTGTGTGAGATCTGAGCCAATTTAAGAGGGAATACATGTGAGGGTGTCCTATCTTTTCCTCAGTTAGAATAGGCATTTTTGTAGAATGACATTTACAGAAGATCTTGAAAAGACTTTTCTTCAGTTTTCTTTGTTTAGTTGGATTACTTTAATCTCTCTGTATTGTTGAAACGGAGATGAAATAACCATTTATTAAAAATGTTACAAAAACCACATGCTTTCAAAGGGTGTCCTAATGTTTTCACATGACTGTAAAACACATCATTAACACAGAAACGTTTTTCATGTTTTAGTAATAAATAACAAAATGTAGACATGAATTGTATAATGTATGAAGGCTGATGGCCAAATCTATATATATAAATCACAAAGGGCACGCAAGACAGTGAGCGGAAGCAAGACAGAGAGCCACACCCGCCAACTCTAACGCTCCTACCGCGTCATGGGATACGCACGACAGAGCCATGCACGCCAACTGTAACTGTCCTTCTGCGTCCAGCATCACTCTCGAGGCATGTGCACTGCCTGCTCATGTGCCCACACGCAACAACTTACTAAACACAGACTCAGTTGCTTTCGTCTGTGCAAAAGTCCACATACACCTCTGAGCCACATTGACTTTTCACTGCACGCAAGACAGAGAGTCACGACTGCCAACTGAAAGAGCCCCACCCGCCAACTCAAGACCATGGGATACGCTCAGCAGAGCCCCGCCCGCCAACTCTAACCCTCCTACCGCGTCATGGGATACGCACGACAGAATCACGCATGCCAACTCTCACCCTCCACAGGCTCCCAACATTATATGGCGACATCGACTTGTCAACTGTAAATCTGGAACAACTCAGTATGTGAGCTATATTAAGCGTCACCAACGAAGACTAACTACACTTTAATGTGCAGGTGCTGAAACGTATCCCTAACGACGAAGTAACTTTCACCAGCATTGACTCCATCATCACAGATGATCCTGCAGATCAACTTGCATTCCCCGAAGAATTTCTTAATAGTCTTACTTCCACTGGCATGCCTCCGCATAAACTCAAAATTAAAATTGGTTCAGTCATCATGCTTCTCAGGAACCTCATGCCAGCAAATTATATGCGGCGCATGCTATGCCGCAGGTTGGCTAGTATCAAACAAACACTTTCAAAAAAGGTGCAAATACAATATGACAGCTTCCGTGGTGCTGTGGTTAGAACTGCTGACTTATAATCCGGAGATTGTGAGTTTGAAACCAGCTCCCCGGCAAATTTACCATTTAGAGAGCATAGAGAGAAGTGTGTACACTACAACAGGTACACATGTTGTAAATGTAGGAAGGGCGGTCCTTGCGTGTGTGTGAACTGTTAACATTTGAATCTGATGATTGCATATACCGCTGAACTGACCTCTCTGTACTATTGTTTCCTCTGCATGTCCTGGTGTACAAAAGAAACAGCACCATACAGCAATGTGGAGACTGGCAAGATCGGGGAAAAAAACATGCGGTCACTGATTACAACCACAAGATGTTATGCCAATGAATATGAATAATATGAATAATGTTGCATCCGTGCCACAATGTTTTCCGAAATGTACTATACAGGTCATAAAATGAATAATTCCAAATATCATATATATCTATGTCTCTGTTTTTTTTGTGTAGACCATAAGGTGCATACTAATTCAGCATGAGGAGGAACACTCAATACAACTGAATAAAAAAAAATCAGGTGACGGTGAGATACAAAGAAGGCAGATTCACCAGCGTTTGTGTGTCAGCTTTTATCCCTCCAGATCAGCTTGCCACAAAACACCACTCACATCTACAGTCTCCCAGTTTCAAATAAAAACTAACAGTGTCAGAACCCTGGGTGTTTGGGTGCTCGTATGTATCGTGATCGTGACTGAGAGAATAAAACTGAAAAAAAATGGTAACTTTTACATGTCCTATAAATACACCGTCTGTTACAGACACAAACCAAATGTATGTGTGTATTGTATAATATTAACAATAAGAGACAGCTCACTACTGAAAACAGCAAATACAGGCGGCAGTCAAGATCGAAACGGGGACTCTTGATTACAAGTCAGAAAATCTTACCGCTACACCACGGAAGCTATTGTATCATCCTTGTACCTTTTGTGACATCAGGCTTCACATATTATATAGTTTATGCCAACAGTTTGTCATTTACTACTAAAACATAAAAAACGTTTCTGTTTTAACAATGTGTTTACACAGATTATTGTAGAAACGGAACATACAAGACATACATGTGTTCCAAATAACAATCTATTATTTCCACTCTAAAACTCCAGCACTTCACTCCAAGATAATCAATCAAGGCATGAGCTGGGAGAACATTGTGCACGTTCTGCGGCAGTGGGGGATGGGATACCAGGCTGCTTGCTGCTTGTCTTTATCGACACATTTACAGGACAAAAGACGCTGATGGAGAAGTGCGAACGGATTTAAGGTGGGCCAGATCTACGAGTTTTTTCGTAGGCTCTGGTAATTCTAGTGTTAAGTGTTAGATTTTTTCAAACCAATCAAACAGTTTAAAGGTCAAATGCACTAAATAATGCCCACCATTATAATATCTGCAGAGAATGGAAGGAAGATATCACATCTTAGTGTTTCTGAGGCTCCTGGGGTAAATCTATCATACATATTTTGAGAAGGTAAATTCCTTAAAAGTCTTCTGCAAGGTGGAGATTGTGATAAAGTCTAATGCCATTGCCAAATTACAGGGTTTTGTAGCAATCAGGAGATAAAGGTCTTTCAGAATGGCCAACTGTAAACAGAACTAAATAAAAGGCAAACCATCTAACAATGGAAAATTAAAGAAAGAAACAAGCTTTGTTGTTCAAAATGAGAAGACAAAAATCACAGTAAATTTAACAAAACAAAATCCTAATCCAGAAATCTGGAAGCATCTCAATGTGTGTCATCATTAGACATAAATAAACAAAAGACCTGTGTGTGTGTGTTTTTGAGCAGTCTGCTCTGCTCACGCTCAACCTCAGCCATTAGATGGCGCATGCATGCACTTTGCATTTTTTAAAATGTTTTCAGCACTTGTGTGAACCTCAGTTCTCACTACAAAAGATGTGTGTGTGTGTGTGTGTGTATGAAGCAGTCCACTCTGCTCATGCTCAACCACTGCCACGGGAGTTGGTATTAATTCTATGGAAGATGCAGAAGCTTATACAAGTGTGACTTACACTTGCTAAGATGGCGCTTGCATGCACATTTAAATTTTCACCTGACTTCTCATTCAACCCAAACAGACATACTTAGCTTTGTGGTACACGCATGTTCTACATTCACACAATGAGCTACCATACATTTACTTGGGATAGCTTCCAGCCTGTCCCACTCAATTTGTGCCATAGCAGCACTCGACTACACGTCTATCTCGGACAAGATACAACCTGTCCCAGCCGACTTAGCTGATGCGTCTGAAAGTTCACCAATATAGTAAAACTGCTAGGTAGATTTCAGGCTGTTTTTTTGTTCCGAGGACCACAGGTAGCTAGTCTTAAATAATAAGGGATTTAGGGTGTCACACCCTGAGACCAACAGGCATCATTGAAATAAACAATATGTCTGCACACATAAAAAAATGAATAAAATGATGCAAAAAGGTGATAAAAATATAATTAAAAAAAGGTTCTATTACAAAAAAAATTGTGTTAGGAATGCTAATGGTATTAACAATATAATTATTGAGTCCAACAGAAGTATAGAAAAGTCTGTTATTCCATTGCGGATCAGGATGAAGACAAAAACCTTAGCATAATTTAATCTCACCATGCCCAGATGGAAGTTCAGTTAATAAATATAAGCTGTATATATATATATATATATATATATATATATATATATATATATAAATAAAGCAAAGACGGTCAATGCTACATCTTCAAAAGAAAAAAGAGGGCTAAAAAAGCAGACATAATAAGCAAAAGGCTCCAAATTGACCAAGGATGGTGACTTAGTGTGAGGTCCACATGCTTGGCTTTACCCTCGATTTGTTGCCAGCACATTTCTCACCATTTTGAAGCATATGACATGAAATAAAATTCATAAAACTGCCTAATATGTTACCAAGTAATGTATTGCAAAATTTACTTCAGTGACCTTCAAAACCTTAAAATGTTATTTTGGATAAATTATATTTCTAATAGGGCTGATGAGCTTTGTTGGGCTGTGTGGTCTGTTCTCAATAAAAAATTTTTTATTATGTTCTAATCCAGTTTGCTACGTTGGGATGCAAGAGCATTTCTGAATGCAAGGAAGAGCAATTTCCAAAACACAATTTCAAGATTAAGTTTGGCACTCTCAAGCCTAAGTTATTTCTTCACAATCATGTGTATATTATTTTCCCACATAAGATTGAGTCCGAAAAAGGCTTAAATTTAAAAAATATGTACATTTTTTCAAGATAAGAATGTTATTGGATATTAATTTGCTTTTTGAAACTGCACACATATTGTAGAACAGTGTATCCATTTTGTTTTAAAAAGGAATAAAAAAAGAAAGCAAACTATTTGTGAGGTGTCTTTTCAATTGTCTCAAGGCAAAAAAACTGGCACCAGGCCAACACAGGAACAACTAACAGACATGGACTCATATTCAATCTCATTCATGCTAACCTGGAATCATCATTTCAAATGATCTTTTATGGCTTTGTATATGTGTTACAAAGAACACTACACTAAGTCTGGAATTACATGTAAACCCAACACAGACAATTATCAGGCACCTGATTCAAACTCTAAACACTAAATCCATTAAGATGCACCTGTAACAATTGTTCTGCCTTGCTGCCTTATATAAGAGCTATTGATCTACATTATTCAGTTTACTAGTAAAGTCTTCCATTATTCATATTCTACAGTTCTACTTACTTCACTTACAGCTGCAGTGAAATGACTCATCTTTATCAGGTCTGGAAGTGAAGTTAGCTTCAATAATGGGTGATCAGGGGCACGTTTTCTTTTTCTTTTTGGTTGTAAGTAGTTGTCCACAGAGCAATGAGTGCTACAAATTCGCAAGTCCACTTTCAGTACATCTTCCATTCGTACGTTCACATCCAACCTAAGATCTACAAACCATAACTTTAAGGTATCATGATTACCACAAGAAAAATGATGGAAGCTGTAAATGGTTTGTTTTTTACATTTGCTTTTACATCCTGATAATCCCCGTTTTTGAAACAATTATCTGGAATGACAAAATAGCTTTAAACAGCTTCAGGCAGGTGTTTAGTTTTGTGCTGATCGTCTTCCTGATTTAAATCTAAACTCCACACATGAGCATGGCTGTGAGTGAACAGGAAATGTATTTTATCCCAAGAAAAATAGTTCCAATACTCTGTGGTAAAATAATTATTTCTAGTTTCCTTTTATTATCACAAATATGCTTCATAAATGCGGAAGGCACGTTTTCTTAAATCAAAATCTTTGGTGCTTCATAGTGCACATATTTGGCAAGTTTTAAGGATTTTTCATTCCCCAATGGACCCTGGCACAATTCAGCCCAATTACAAGCAGAAAGAATTGACAACATATTTTTAAAATTGATAAAAAGAAAATTCACTTCAGGAAACAAATGTGTGTGCCAAATTAACATATACCATGACTGTGAAGAAATACCTCATACTTGAAAAATACTGCAATTGTCATTTTAATCTAGTCTGGATATCTTTGGGTATGTGGAAGGAAAACAGGAAAACCAACACAGACACAGTAAGAATGTGCATACTGCACCCAGGCAATGGCCTTTTATACCCTTACCGTAAATATAACCTAAACCTCTTTTTTATATTGAGAGACTTGTGTTTAAATCATTGTTACACAATGTTTGCTTAAAGGCTTGATGTTTGTTATAACTGCTAGATTAAAAGATGACTGTTAAGTTTAAACTTAAAAAAGGTAAAGCAAGCTACATTTATGTTACAAAACTTAACCAATGTGTTGTATTTTGTTATTTAAAGAATACCAAGCAAACTAACAGACATAAAAAGCAGTTTTGTAGCCAAACATGCAGTAACTAAAAATGGGTTAATTCCATCTTAAACAGTAGATCATAAATGCAGAATACAAAAATATAGGTATCATTATGAATGATTCTTGAAAAGTGCCAAAATGTATAAAGGCTGAGTGAAACAACATCCGATTCCTGAAAACGTTTAATTCATTAAAATGCATCAGGCATTGAAATGGTAAGAGGTTTAAATAGCTAAATGCTGATCTTATACAGTACAGAAAGAATACACTACACTAGACATTACATAGCCATGGGCAAAATTAGCAAGCAAAATACTGTTGAACACAGCAAGCAGCAAGCAAACCTCTTTTTGCAATGTTAATAGCCTGCACTGGCTAACAATTAACTAGCCAAGTCTGAAAGGCACATCTCTTAGGATCTGTAAGCATAAAATGCACAGAGAAAGGAAAATAACCCAGCATGTCATGCTTCCCTAATAAAAAATGAGGAGGAGCATTTATAAAATGTTGATTTGATGATCTGAAAGACATGTCTGTTTTTGAAGTTACCAGTAGATTTATAAAATAAAGAGAGTGCTACCACAACAACTTTGCTCCATAGTAAAACAAAAGTGCTCTACACCATCAAACCTTCTTCCGAATCGCCTAATATATTATGATGTCACAGGAACTAAATACCTCTAAACTCATTTATGATGGGCAGTGTGTTTATAATAAAGCCACTGCACCATTTGTAGCCTCCATCCATCAGTCTAAAAGCATCACTCCTAAGTGCAAAAGGGCAAGCATATGTAATCTGCTCTTATCCCTATTGCTTGTACACTTTTTCTACCACATCCAAAATCCGTACTGACCCCTACTCTCTCTTCTGTTTCTTTTTCCGGTTTCTTTGTGGTGGCAGCCTGCACCACCACCACCTACTCAAAGCATCATGATGCACCAACATTGATGGACTGAAAGCCAGACGTCTACGTGACCATCATCATCAGGTCCTTCCATGAAAACCCTAAATACAAAGAGGACTGTTTGACTTATGTTAGGTAGATTGCCCAGAGGGGACTGGGCGGTCTCTTGGTCTGGAACCCTACAGATTTTATTTTTTTCTCCAGCCTTTGGAGTTTTTTGTTTTTCTGTCCACCCTGGCCATCGGACCTTACTCTTATTCTATGTTAATTAATGTTGACTTATGTTTATTTTTTATTGTGTCTTCTATTTCTCTATTCATTTTGTAAAGCACTTTGAGCTACATTTTTTTGTATGAATATGTGCTATATAAATAAATATTGATTGATTGATTGATTGATATCGTTCTATTGTGGTCATTCTTTGTTATCCATCATTCAAATAAGACACTGTTGATTGTCTCAAATATACAGGTGCCGGTCATAAAATTAGAATTGATTTATTTCAGTAATTCCATTCAAAAAGTGAAACTTGTATATTAGATTCATTCATTACACACAGACTGATGTATCTCAAATGTTTATTTCTTTGAATTTTGATGATTATAACTGACAGCTAATGAAAGTCCCAAATTCAGTATCTCTGAAAATTAGAATATTGTGAAAAGGTTCAATATTGAAGACACCTGGTGCCACACTCTAATCAGCTAATTAACTCAAAACACCTGCAAAAGCCTTTAAATGGTCTCTCAGTCTAGTTCTGTAGGCTACACAATCATGGGGAAGACTGCTGACTTGACAGTTGTCCAAAAGACGACCATTGACACCTTGCACAAGGAGGGCAAGACACAAAAGGTCATTGCTAAAGAGGCTGGCTGTTCACAGAGCTCTGTGTCCAGGCCCATTAATAGAGAGGCGATAGGAAGGACAAGATGTGGTAGAAAAAGTGTACAAGCAATAGGGATAACCGCAGCCTGGAGAGGATTGTGAAACAAAACCCATTCAAAACTGTGGGGGAGATTCACAAAGAGTGGACTGCAGCTGGAGTCAGTGCTTCAAGAACCACCACGCACAGACGTATGCAAGACATGGGTTTCAGCTGTCGCATTCCTTGTGTCAAGCCACTCTTGAACAAGAGACAGCGTCAGAAGCGTCTCGCCTGGGCTAAAGACAAAACTGCTGCTGAGTGGTCCAAAGTTATGTTCTCTGATGAAAGTAAATTTTGCATTTCCTTTGGAAATCAAGGTCCCAGAGTCTGGAGGAAGAGAGGAGAGGCACAGAATCCAAATTGCTTGAGGTCCAGGGTAAAGTTTCCACAGTCAGTGATGGTTTGGGGTGCCATGTCATCTGCTGGTGTTGGTCCATTGTGTTTTCTGAGGTCCAAGGTCAACGCAGCCATCTACCAGGAAGTTTTAGAGCACTTCATGCTTCCTGCTGCTGATGAACTTTATGGAGATGCAGATTTCATTTTCCAACAGGACCTGGCACCTGCACAAAGTGCCAAAACTACCAGTACCTGGTTTAAGGACCATGGTATCCCTGTTCTTGATTGGCCAGCAAACTCGCCTGACCTTAACCCCATAGAAAATCTATGGGGTATTGTGAAGAGGAAGATGCAATACACCAGACCCAACAATTCAGAAGAGCTGAAGGCCACTATCAGAGCAACATGGGCTCTCATAACACCTGAGCAGTGCCACAGACTGATCGACTCCATGCCACGCTGCATTGCTGCAGTAATCCAGGCCAAAGGAGCCCCAACTAAATATTGAGTGCTGTACATGCTCATACTTTTCATGTTCATACCTTTCAGTTAGCCAACATTTCTAAAAATCCTTTTTTTGCATTGGTCTTAATTGATATTCTAATTTTCCGAGATACTGAATTTGGGACTTTCATTAGTTGTCAGTTATAATCATTAAAATTAAAAGAAATAAATATTTGAAATACATCAGTATGTGTGTAACGAATGAATCTAATATACAAGTTTCACTTTTTGAATGGAATTACTGAAATAAATCAACTTTGTCATGATATTCTAATTTTATGACCGGCACCTGTATAACTTATACTATGCCATATTTTATGTACCAGATTAATTCATCTTTCTTGATAGTAGCACCACATAGCAGACAGTAGTGTCTTACTGGCATGAGAAAGTGTCAGCCTTAACCTCAAGTAATGGATCCAAAAAAAAATTTCAGTTGAGTGGGAAAATATAAATCCAAACTTAGTTATAATCATTACAATCAAATGCTCTTTAGTGAAATTCTGATTTGCAAAAAATAACAGCATTAGGTGGGACATGGAGTGAGTAAGGAAGATACTATGGAATTTTATTATTCCTGGAAATAAATCACACACATTATGTATGCATTTAGGGTAATTCTGAAATACTGGCAGGAACAGACTCCTGGGTGGCTGACAATAACTGGTTAGAAATCTGCAGAATTATTTGAAAACAATCAGAAATAGAACAATACTTCCAGCAGGTGATAGTTAATTGGATTGCACAGCATTTCCTTCCCTTGTCACTCACATCTTGTGAAACAGCATTCCAGCCATGGAAGAAAACCTGCCTTTTTCTGTGCCTTTTTATTCATGCAAAGCTGTTGGCAAGGCGTATGTTATTATACTGAAACCACATTAATAGAAATACAGTACTTTCACTTTACAACAGAATTGCATCAATTTTTTTCTTTAATGTTGAAAAAGGCTAAACTGTACTCCCAGGTACAGGTGAGAACGAAATTAATGTAATATCCATTAAGCATTTACCATGAAAGATAAGCCAACTGCCCATGTAATTTAAAGGCAGACAGGAAAAAGGAACAGTAATAGAGTGCTGACATTATTTAGTATAAAGGCATTAAACATTGATGAACTATACAGTGGAGTTGATTAAAAAATAACTTAGGCCTCACTTGAAGAAAAAAATATAAGACTGTAACTGTAATGAGCAGAGATGATGCACACACAATGTGCCAACTTTTTAAAATTGGCCACAAATCCACAGTTCATGATACACGCTGTCAAATTATTCCAGAAGATCGATAAGGAGCGATACAAACAGGCTTTAACTACCTAAAGCAATTGTTATATCATCAGCTACTTTCTGCGGTAGTCTCCAATAATAGTCTGAATTTATGGTAAAGTGTTAAACTACAAAATTTCGATTTGAACTGCTATAACTGTAAAACAGGAATTTTTCTACTATGGAATGAATTTAAATTGATTACAGGTAATTTATGTGATGCATATAATGTTACATGCTTAAATGATTGAGCTTATTAAAATAACGTTCTTTTACAATCCTTCAACTTAACATATTCTCTTACAACCAGAGTAATGGTAAGTAATTTTAAATCCATAATAATCGGCAGTCGTAAAATTGCTTTTTCTCTGAAAGCAATTTGCAGAGAGTTCAGGGCACAAATAAGGATTAACAAGTCATCCCCGTCCCTACTTGGGTATCTTCTTTTTCCTACATAGACATTCCTTTGGCATAGTTTGGTAATGTTGAAAATAGATAGATAGATAGATAGATAGATAGATAGATAGATAGATAGATAGATAGATAGATAGATAGATAGATAGATAGATAGATAGATAGATAGATAGATAGATAGATAGATAGATAGAACTTTATTTGTCTTTTGGGGGAAGTTTGGATTTTTACAGGATCTCTTTAAATAAACACATACATACATACATATATACATAGAAACATACATGCATGCATGCATAGTTAAATAAACACACACACACACACTATGATCTGAACACAGTTTAAAAGAAAAAACACTTCTGCTTTGGTAGTTACAGTCACAGTGAGGTATTATACAGACATATTACCATTGGTATAAAGGAGCTCTAGTACTCTTTCTTGACACAATTTAGTTAATAATTCACTGGCTGAAAGTCCTCAGTGTTGGTTTGTCAGAGTGACGATGTGCAGCATTGTTCATAATGGCACTCAGTTTTATTTCAATTCTCACCTTTGTTACCTCCAGGGGTCCATGGCCCATAACTGAGCCTGCCCTTTTAACTAGCTTGTTGATTCAGTGGACCTCTCTTAAAGTGATGATATCAGCCCAGCACACCAGAACATGAAACTCACACCAGCCAAAAAAGAGTTATAGAAGCTGTGAAGGATGTCACTTCCCAGATTATAGGAACACAGATTCCTAAGAAAAAAGAGCCTGGTGTAGCAGGTCCACAGTGCATGACAAAAGGGACACTTTTAAACAAATAATCACCACAGCTTAGCGAGGGGGCATGGTAGTGTGCCTGAAGCGGTTTTCGGGGTGATTCGCAGTGTGGCTGTTTTTCACCTAAGTACACAGGTAAGAAACTGTCTACATCCGTGATTGTTCCTGGGGCCGCTGATTTGGCACAGATGCCATGCCCTCTTAATAAATAGAAGCACGAGTCAGTTAGAGGGGAAGAGAAAGTAGGAAAAAAAGAAAGAACGGATGGGAGGTTGCAGGAGAAAGCAGGAAGCAGTAGAGAGAGAGAGAGAAAGAGAGAGAGAGAGAGACGGTGTGAGAGTGAGCCGGTGCAGGAGAGCAAGTGAGTGCAGGCTCATGTTGCAACTGAACAGTGAGCCTGGGTGTTGGGCCGACACCTGGGGAATAGTAGTAGTAGTCACTCCTGCTGACTGATCATGGAACAGGATTGACTGGAAGACAGATGACTCTTTGCGTAAGACCGTGGGAGGCAGCGGGAGTCGGGACTTGTCGGGGAGTGTATTCCCCAGCGTGGGCATCCTGGTCACTGTGGATCCAAAGTCACTGTCATGAGGAGCCTACTGTAGCCAGGGATCGGAGAGGCGACCTGAACAGCTGAAGTAGGCAGAGTGAAGGTCAGCTGCAAGTAGGGCGACTCCCCTGTTGAGAAGCCCAGACAGGGAAAGCAGAGGAGCCGCAAGGTAAAAAGTCACCAGGCTTGTTGTTGTTTTTAAAAGACTGCTTCCTACAGTATTTTAACCTTGTTGTTTTTAAAGGATTGTTTTTCTAATTGTTTTTAACCTCCATGTTTCACTACTGTTTTTATGAATTATTTACTGGAACTTTGGACACTGCACTTTATTTGAACATTGTTTTTGTTGTTGTTTTAATAAAAGCACTTGTACACCACCCCCTTGCTCCATTGTTGTTGCCTCACTGCCTAGCTCATTGGTAGCATTACCGACGGTGACAGGTTCAAGGGCTCCCGGACAGCAGAAGAGAGCATGTAACAAACCTGCATCGTCACAGCTCTAACCTGTAATAAATAGTAATGCCACCAGTAAAACTACAATTCTGTCACAGACCAATTATTAATGGATTATTTTTATTGATATGCTATACAAGACTACTTTGATATCAACATTATGTTATGATATACTACAGCATATGAAGAATGACTCAAATGTTTAAGACAAGCTAAGTTTTTTCTGAAAATTATTTTATGCTTTGAACCAATATAATAACAGTAAGTAGTTAACAGCAAAACTTGTGTTTTGTTTTTTAAGAAAAAAACTTGCATGACATTCTAACTAATAATGAGATTGATAGGCAAGATTGTTCTCTAGCAGGGATAGCAACCATGCTTATTAAGGGGCACATTGCTATTTTTTGTTTTTGGACATTTATTTTTGTCTGCCTCGTTTGCTAACTTTGACTAAGTTATAAAGCTAAAGTTTAAAATATTTTGCATAATCCTGTGCACTGACTGATTTTTTTTTTTGATTGGTCAACTATAAAGAGTGGATACTATAAATAAAGATTCATTAATTATTAGAAACTCTGTTAATGCTTGCAGCCTAGGCCACTGATCCATGTCATTAATCTGCCATTTACAGTAGAAAAGTGACTTCTTCAGAAATTACACAATGTAAAGCTATCAAGTGTTTAAGTGAGTTTCAACTACAGTTGTGTTAACTAGCAGTGTCAAAGAGAAACCATAAAACATGCTCAATAGAGCATGTCAACAGCAGCAGTATTTCAAACATATTCTTGTTCTTCATCAAAGAAATACATTTCTGTGTCACCAAGGGCTTTGTGAGTCAGGCGGGTGCCCCTATTATATCGTCTACAGGTTGGTGTAATCTTTCCAAAGTGACAGGGAGAATATAGCCCATCAGCCATGAAC
Organism: Polypterus senegalus; assembly: GCF_016835505.1. NCBI lineage: Eukaryota > Metazoa > Chordata > Cladistia > Polypteriformes > Polypteridae > Polypterus > Polypterus senegalus. The sequence goes on along the minus strand of NC_053154.1, from coordinate 119,702,010 downwards.
TAAATCTTGACCCAATGACCATCAGTTTTCTGCTATCATATCTCTGTTAGCTCTCTTAATACACACCAGGTCTTTACCTTCTCTTAGATACTCAATCTTGTCTGTCAGTTGGGTAATGTGGTTTAAGTGAGCTCACAGGGTTCCACCAAGCATGTGGAAATGAAAGGTGCAAGCATTGCTTCTTTAAATGTGCATTCCATGATATGACATTGGTGAAAGTATGTCTTCAAGGCAGTGCTGCCTGGCACAAGGTTCAGAATGCTTACCAAATAACAACAGAGAAAAAATAGCATTCAGTGTCATAATCAGGTTCACCCAGAAATGTCAGAGCCAAAAGCAAAATATTTTGAAATGTATGAGGCTCAAACAGACCTCAAATGCACTTACGAGGTAAATCAAAAGAGAACAAAATGCTTTAAAAAAAAGCAATATACAGTTCTAACGTTTCACTTGAACATGCAGTATGCGGCAAATTGCTTCATTTTCCAGATTTTGTCAATTTAAGAAATGAAGGAATATATCGACATGGCAATGTCAGCTATCAATGATTACATGCGACAAATGATCAGCCTGATTACAGGATTGATGCGTGCAAGTGACCCAAGGGGTAGATATTGAGCACCTGTAAGATTAAAACGAAACTGGGAGAGGTCCCTTAAAAATTGGTGCAGACTACATGTTAATATGCTTTATATACTTATTTACTAAATAATATGTTTTTGAAAGTGCTCAGTTATTTTTCAATAACCCTGCACTTTTATGATATAACATCAAGCAGTAGACATGGCTAGATATGAGATAAGGCACTTTGCAAAAGGGATTTTTTTGGGTGTCACCAAGCATTAGAATTTTAAGAAGCCGGCAGATGAAACTAGATATTCCTTTGTTATGGTATTAAAAGTGATTTGCATATGTCAAGTCACATTGAACTAACTTGCAGGATATACAAAAGTGACAGTAAAAGAAATTGCTAATGTGGCATTTTGAATGATGTGAAAAAATCTCAGACATCTTCTTGAGTTAAAACGTAACCTCTAAATGATAATGTTCAGTATCCTTAACACTGAAAAATTCAACCTGGGTATGTCAAAATGATCTTTGTTGTTGGCCATGCTCACAAGGGTGACCCACATATATATGATAAGCCCAATGAATGCACTATAAATTTTGCATATTAAGCAAGGTTTTCTAAAGAATCACATTTTCCTATCAAATATTCATTAAAAGCAACTGTGCTGCAGTTCCTTTACTGACAAGACAGGAGTTCAAATGAGTTTGTTCTTTTTCTGAAAAATGAAAAGCACTCATTTTTACACAAGGGAAACAGATTAGCATTCAGTAACAGATGCCCGGCAAACAATAAACCTGAAAGTTTAAAATGTCTACCAGAGTTTTATCCACATAAAATGTCCAATTCTGTAGTTTTGTGAAATAAAAAAAACAGACATCATTGGCTCCAATTACTGTTTAATAATGTGGTTTTGGTTGCGAGGTTGGGAACATATGCTGATTACAGCACCCACCACACAGTGAACCACCCAGATTGAGATCTGAGTGCAGCCGTCCAATGGGTGAGACCTCAGCACTGCACTGAACAGTGTGAGGTTTTTACTGTGGCTAGAGTGCCAATCCTGCCATCAAGCCCTGAGTTTTCACTATAAGTTGAAGGATCTGCTTGCAGGGCTGGATACAGATTAATGTCACACCCAGGACAGAGCAATTGCAGGTTCAGGGCCTCACTCAGGGGCCCAACGGATTAGAGTCACTTCTGGCATTTATGGGATTCTAAAGGCTTAAGAAAAACTTTAAATTTATTCACAAAATGATCAAATTGTTTTCTTAACCTTAGTACTGTACGGAGTTTAAATCTGGAGTAACAGGAGCAAGAAAGGAACCTATTTTATGTGCCACTCTGTCTGCTAGTCTAAAGTCACCATTTAATATAACATACATGCTTTTGTGATACGAAAGGAAAAATACTCAGGCCTGAATAGGACTTGTATATGACTCCTTCAACTTTTAGGCATCAGCACTACATTTTAAATAAATATGCTGTAGCCTGAATTTACATATAAAATAAATTTTTCAAAAACACTTAGTCCAATTGAGGGTTGACGACGGTTAGAAGGTATAGGTTTATTGTGTGTATAGAGGGTACAGTGAGAAAATATACTTGATTGTGCTAATCAATAGGAAACACTTTGCCACTTTGTGGCACTGTTATTAGTGAGTATAACTATTATACCTTGAAGCGTCTGTCCTCCTTACCTGATTAATCAGAGTACATATTTGTTACAGAGTAATAAAGTAACAGTTAAAGTTAATGACAGGATTCAAGGAAGTCTTAGCTGACCAGCTTAGTCATTTGCTTCTGTGAATCTTACCTAATAATGGGAAACAGAAATGAGAAGGAATAAAGTAAGAAAAGTAACAGCACATAAAAATTACAATACTAAAACACTATCATTAAACTAGACAAACATAGACAAAACAGCTGATCAATTAGAAAATCATTTCACAGGCTAGCCAGTTTAGTTTCAAAATGGAGTTTAACTGCTGTGTGACAGGTGTCTGGTCACACTTACAGGTAATCTAACCTAGACACCGTTAAAATATTCCAGTTTTATTAAGAGACTGGGAACTCTTGAAATTTACAGATAATAGCACACAGGTTTGTTTAAATTGGGCAGTGAGTAAACACACAATGAAAGACACAACAGTAATTTCAGGAAAAGCAATACTAACTGCTATTACACAAGACAATATAAAGTACATTTAAAAGATAAACAAACATAACAAAATCTAAAAATATCAGGAACGAATTTCCTTTTTTTAAAAGGAAAACACACAGTCCACACTCTAAAAGTCAGTCAAAAACAAGAATTGGAGGATATAACCTTTAGTGGTGCAGTCCAGTTTGTGCACTGTTACTCCAACAATTAATCGTCCACCGATGCACTCTGTTCACCGGACACTTGTTTCCCAACAGAAGTCTTGTCAAATCGAGGAATCCTCATCAGCGTCTCCTTGTCATTCTTTTTCCCCACTCTGGGCTCCTTGTATTGCTGAGACCTTGGCACGCCTCACTTCTTGTCTGCCAGCTTTGCTCGGTCCTTTCATACAGCTTCCCTCTCTCGCTGGACCCACAACTGTCTTCTTGTGGAGCTGTCTCTTCCTCCCTTGGGGTAAGTGTTGCCGTCCGTGTCTCTCACATCGCACCAGCTACATACCCCAGTCTGCCAGCGGGCGAGTATCTTGGCAGCGTTCTCAGTGGACCATCCTTACTCTGCTTTCTCCTGCCCGGAAGTTTAAATCTCCTTCAGTCCCTGCCGTTGTCAGTCCTGGACAATCAGTTTAAACAATGGCACATCTAACTTTCCTGGGTTTAACAATTAATGAAAACACAAGTTAACAAAATGTATTGTTACCAACCATAAATGAGTACAGATATGCTGATTAGAAACCAATATTGTCAGACATGTAATCTCCAAGTCAGGTAAATACAAACATCCTCCAAGGAAGGAGCAGGTCTGTTATCACAACTTTGTATTGTTTGTATACTCAACCAGCCAAAACTTCAAGGCGGTCACTTCTTTATAAGCCAGCAAATACCTACATCCTGCAGACAGCCATGACTACAATTAGTAATGGGATTAACCAGGAAATCAAAAAAATGTGCCCCTCTCACAGCTGCATACAACTTCATCCATACTAGCAGCACTGGGCACAAAGCAGGAATCAGTACTCCAACAGGGTACTAGTGCATCTTGGGTTGAACTTACATCTACAATGTAATATATAGTTATTATTATGTTCTTTGGTATTCTTTCTGTGGCTGACAACAGTATATGTATTAATTTATTTTGGATTGTATTTATGGAAAGATATTTTAAACTTTATTTAGGATGTGTTAATGTTTTCTGTTTACCTTGCATTAAAGAAAGCTGCAGTATTTATTGAAAGCACACAAATGAAATCCTATTGCAGTAAAAAAATATTTAATGTATAAGTAAGCAAAGGAAAAGTAACAACTATAATGTTGTATTACATTCATTTCTGTATTGTCAATTAGTAAACAGGAGAGCATAATCCAGATTACTTTTCTCTTTAAAATATATTTATAAAGATGAACCACACATAGAAATTTTCAGGAAAGGAGTGATTATTTTATGCTGGATACTGCAAGCTCCCAATCAATATCTACAGTATATTGTTTCACTTGTATGGAGAGTGAACTGTTCTTAGATAAGCACCTGACATGAAAGCCATTAGTTTAGGACTGTTTTTCTCTGCAGCAGTCTTTGCTTGTCAGATTACTCAATCACCCAGTGAGAGACAAGGTCAATTATCTCACTAGTAAACGTACTAGGAAGAATACTATTGATGTTATTAATTAAAACAAATGTCTGTTTGTCATGCACTGAAAAGTTTTAGCAAGTTCAGTTGTTTTCTTTATTGTTATTCACCCATTGCACAGGTAGGATTCTAAAACACTTTGAAGCAACTAATCAGAATTCCACAGAGTACTATGAGTCTAATTTCTGCTCTGCTGGTATCCTGATTGGCCGAGCTGTTCTGCTTGGTTTATAATTATATTTAATGACTTTTGATTTAAATTCCTTGGCAGAATTAGGCTAGAGAATGACAGTTTAAAATTCCATCTTACACATCTCTATTTATTTTTTGGTATTATTCATATGTTTTAATTTTAATATGTAATTATTAATATATGTGTCATTTTTATATACAGTACATAGTAAATACATTGCCTATAAAATGTACTCACCCCATTGGAAGTTTTGTTCACCCCATTGTATTCTTTTATTTTTCTTTTTGTATTATGTGATATCATCTAGTGTTGAATTCTGCTCTGTACTTGTAAGATTTCTATTACACTATTATATTGTATTGAGGATTACTTGTGTTCTGTTCTGTGAATTGTATTTAATCCCCTTTTTTTCGACACCCACTGCACGCCCAACCTACCTGGAAAGGGGTCTCTCTTTGCCTTTCCCAAGGTTTCTTCCATTTTTTTCCCTACTAGGGTTTTTTTGGGAAGTTTTTCCTTGTCTTCTTAGAGAGTCAAGGCTGGGGGGCTATCAAAAGGGAAAGCTTGTTAAACCCTATTGCGGCACGTCTTGTGTGATTTTGGTCTATACAAAAATAAACTGCATTGTATTGTATTGTATTGAATGACAGCAGATTTAATTGACTTTTTTGACATTGACCAACACTAAAAATTTCATGTTGAAACTTTACTGTCAAAGTGAAAACAGATGTCTGCAAAGTGGTCTATATTTATTTTAATTATAAAACAGAAAATAATAGATTGCTTAAGTATTCACCCCTATCAAGTCAGCATTTAGTAGGTGTACCTTTGGCTGGAATTCCAGCTTTAAGTCCTTTTGTCTCCCTCTGTTAGTTTTGAACATCTGGACATTGCGAAAATACAGCTCTTCAAAGTGGTCTAAATAAATTACAAATATAAAACATAAAATAATTAATTGCGTAAGTATTCAGGCCCTTCCAGTCCGTGTTTGGTAGTTGGCAGCCATGACAGCCTTGAGTCTGCATGCACAGACTCTCTCCCTCTCTCTATCAGCTTGGCCATTTCTGTCCCTTCTTCTGTGCAAAACTACTCAAACTCTGTTAGGTTGCATAGTGATCATGAGTGAGCAGTCTTTTTCATAGCTGGCCACAAATTCTCAATTGGATTAGAATCTGGAGTCTGATGTGGCGACTCTAGGAGATTAACTTTTCTTTAAAGCAATTCCTGTAAAGCTTTGGCTTTATGCTTTGGGTCGTTGTCTTCTTGGAAAACAAATCCTCTGACAATTTGCAGCTATCTTACAGACAGTGTTAGATTTTACAAGATTTCCCTGTATTTTACTCCATTCATTTTTACCCTTTACCCTGTCAAACTTTCTAGGTCATCTAGGGTTTGCTTGGAGATGGTGTGTTTTTGATAATTTCCAGTGTTTGGCCTATGCTAACCATGGGTTTAAGTGAGTTGGTGAAAAGGCTCAATTTTGGTCTCTTCAGAATATAGAAACTTCTTTCACATGACCTCTATTGTGCAAACTCAAGCGCATTTTTTAACAGTGGCTTTCTCTTTGCCACTCTCCCATGAAACTGTGTTTGGTGAACCACCAGGGTAACAATTATATGCATAGTCTCTCCAATCTTAGCCTCTTTAACTTGGAATTCTTTTACAGTTATCATAGGTCTCTTGGTAGCCTCCCTCACTAGTCTTCATTTTGCACAGCCATTCAGTTTTTGTGAACTATCTGCTCCAGGCAGATTTACAGCTTTGCAATATTATCTCAATTTTTTATATTCCATGTCTTGTGCTTTTCCATTACCTTTTCACAGAGTTGCCTGGAGTATTCATGTGTCTTCATTGTGTAGATTTGACCAAAGATACTGACTCACCATAAGTATGGCCTTCCTTGTACAGATGCATTTACACAATAATCATTTGAAACCACTTAACAACAGATAGGTGCTCTCAAATCAATCAATCAATCAACATTTATTTATATAGCACATTTTCATACAAAAAATGTAGCTCAAAGTGCTTTACAAAATGAAGAATAGAAAAATAGAAGACACAATAAAAAATAAACATAAGTCAACATTAATTAGCATAGAATAAGTAAGGTCCGATGGCCAGGGTGGACATATTGTGGCTTCTAAAACCAAATAGCTGCACCAGGAATGATTTAGATGTGTCATATTAAAGTGGGTTGAATACTTACATGATCAATTACTTAGTTTTTGATAGTTAATTAAAATAAAGATATTAAAGAGTTTTTTTTTTCTGTTGATCGGTATCAAAAAAACCAAGTCAAATTCATTGTGATTCAATGTTGTATGACACTAATAAAAGTTGTATGACACTAATAAAATTTGAAAACCTCCAAGTGGGTGAATGCTTTTTATAGGCACTGCATGTGTTTAGTGTACTGTAGTATAGAAAATGACCACTAATTGATTTCAGCATTTATATAATTAACCTTGATAAGAACATTCAAGTATTTTGACGGTGTAACAATGTCTTAAGAAGTAAATCTACTTTCATTGTGCATGTGCTGGAGCAATAGCTTTGTATCAGTTATTTGTCCAATGGAGAAAAAAAATAATACTAAAGTGTTTCTTTCAAGGAAACAACTACTTTCCCAGAAAAAGAGATGGACATACTTAAATTTAAAAATATATTGGCCCACAAAAAATTCCTCACTTGCTTGTTGTTATTGCATTATTCATTCAAAGGATCAGCTCCTCTTGGGTAATGTAGAGTACATGTTTAAATAAACACAGAGGACCTTATCAAGCATAAGGAGACAAGAGTTGTTCATGGTGTATTTTAAATATGGATTCAATAACATGTACAAAATATGTATACCTAAAAAAAGGTCAGGGCACTTCTTGGGCAATAAATAGAGCAAAAGTAGAAAGTCAGATCTTAGTAAGGGCAAGGTCAAATCAAAGAATAACAATAATGAAAACAACACAAGAACAATACACAAGATCAACTAAGTAACAAAGGCATTACTCAGAGCAAGAAATTTGTCACATAAATATAAGGGCAAGCAAAAACAGAAGGTAAAATGCTTATAAACAAGTAAAGGTACTCACAAGGATGAAAAAACTTGCAATTAGAATAAGAATAGTAAATGTTTAAAAAGTAGAATTAATGAAGGAACTGAATAAAAGAAGTTCAATGATTAAAAATTCAGATATAACAGATAAAATGTATTGTATGGAAAAATAAAACATATAGCTATAAAAAAACTATCATAGAAAAAAAATCAAAATGTATTATTTCATTAAATATTATCTGAGACATCTGGCATAGCTTCCAAAGTTAGTCTGCATCCTAAGAGAACATAGCAAGATGAAGACCATAACTTGCTCGCTTTCCAAGGTGTTTCTTTTAAGAAGTGCTGGCATGGGCTCCAGTAGTACATGCCCACCAGTACTGCTAACTTAATATAGTAACTTGCAGTATTTTCTAGCTTGATACATCCCACTATAATGGCAGCACAAAAGACCAAACATGGAGGAAGTACTCACATAATTTACTTAAGTAAAAGTACAAACAAAACAGCAAAAAAGCACTCTAGTAAAAGCTGAAGTGCCCATTGATGTTTCATGTTTAGGTAAAACTAAGGAAGTACTTGCTTGAAAATATACTTAAAGTATTCAAATAAAAGTATTTATCGAATATCGCATTAGGTGTGCCAACTGAATGTATATTGTATTTAATACAAAAATATTACATGCTCTGCCATTTTAATTAAGATAGATGTGGATTATGCTGTTAAATGTATTATTTTTGTATTCTGTTAATTTAGCCCATTTAAAACAATTACAATAATGAATTCTACAAAATAATTAATATATTCTAATATAAGTGTGTTTTTTACTGAATTGTATTATAGAACAAATCGTGAATCCGATGGATGCTACTTACACTTGCACTTTAAGCTTCTAAACAAAAAAAACTGACAGCATCACACATGTTCTTTAAACAATGTGGGTTTTATTTGCTTGCTTTTTATAAACAGTAGCTATAAACAGGTACAATTATTACTTTTCAGACTTGATTTCGTTATTTCATCAGATCTACATGAGCATTTTTTCAAAATTCGTCAAAAAAATGTGTGAGCAACTACAGTATGTGCCTATAAAAACAATCTGCGTATTTCCTAATAAGTAATAAGCAAATATACAGGAAATTTAGATACAAGCTTTGGAAACCAAAGTGGCTAAACATCAGTTCAGGAGTAAACCAGAGACGGCTTATAGAAGCTCTAGTAATTTACGCAAACTTTGGCAGGGCCTAGGGATGCTTACAGACAACCTGCTTTCACCCTGCAATGAATCGAATGCCTTCAAGGACCACTTTAATCACAAAAACAAGCACTCAGACATTAGATTGCCAGTAGCTCCATATAATTCATCTTTCTTATTTTCTCTATGTGACGTAAGAAGAACTTTTAAAATGAGTTAATGTCTATAAGGCAATTTGTCTGGATGGAACTTCATGGCATGTTTTAAAATGCTATAGCAACTGCTAAGCTGATATTTTTGCTGGAATCTAAAATTTCACAAAGAAAATCTGTGTTATCTGCCTGCTTCAAAAAGATAATCATTCCTGTTTGGACCATCTGAATGACTGAAAACTGTTCACACTCACTCCAGTCATAATAAATTACTTTCAGAAACAAGTACTGAGATACATTAAACAGAATATTCTAGATAGGCATGATCACCTCTGGTTTAAATATTGTCTGAACCGGTCCACAGAGTATGCCATATCCCTTGTGCTAAACAAAATTCACTAAGTCCTCCTTTAGGACTTTACGCCTCTTTCTATAGCTAGAATTTGGACTTCCTAATGGACAAACCTCAGTGCATGCAGATTGGTGGCATCATCTTCTCCACACTGGCCCTCAATACAGACACTCTACATAGTAGTGTGCCCTTCTCTACTGCTAATTTATCTGTGACTGTGTTGCCAGACACAACTCCAACTACAGCATTAAATTTGTTGTTGATACCATTATATTGATCACCTACAATGATGAAACAGCTTACAGAGAAGACGTTCTGCTAATGAAGTGCTGTCAGGACAACAATCCTACCCTTAATCTTAGAAATACCAAGGAGCTGAGCATCGACTTCAGGAACCAAAAGTCATCTACATCAGAAATTAGTTAAGTGTAATAAAACAAAAGGGTGTGGGAAGGGAGAGCAACTTTAAATTTCATGGAGTAACTATCACTGATAATTTTTGTCAAGAAAGCTCAGCAGTAGCACTGATTCCTCTGAGGAAAGGGTCAATTTCTCCCTCTGTCCTTGAAAACTTGTACAAGTGGAGTCCATCTTCACTGGCAACATCACATCCTGGAATGACACCTGCTTGGTTCAAGAACATAAAGGTGGGATGGGATATTACTGGCACCAAGGTGAGCTGTATTGACTTATTCCAGGTCTGAGGTTTGAAGAAATATCTAAGGAGATGAATCCAGTCTAAGGACAAAAAAGGAGACATTGTCATCAAAATTTTAACTACTTCTAGGTTCATGCCTTCAAAATATATCATTTAATAAGGTCAATGGTTGCAAAAGACTAGATTTTTACAAGAATGGGAGACAACGCTAAATGCATCCATTTCTTAAAAATGACATGGACTAGGCTACAACTTGAATGCAGTATTTGATTTGCCCACAGGGGTTGGCTCAAGTATAAATTTGCAGTAGCCAAAACCAATCAAAAATACCTTAACAAGCATATTGCTTCTTCTACAAAAAAGGCACTCTAAAAAGATTTTTTTAAATGGTGTATAGTAGGCACAGCAGTTCTCAGACTCCTCATTGTCAATGCAGCTGCAAACTGATTTTTTTTTTAAACTTTGCTTGTGAAACAACTCAGTTCCTGCTATTACAAGCACAAAATACCCTGAATGGCACTAGTCTCCCTGATTACATGAAAGAGTACAGTCAACTCACATTATCAGCAATACTAATGGCTGGAAATGATTACAGTCATTTGTCTGCAAACCTTTTCATTATGGCATTTAGTATCCCTAATCATTCACACTCTTTGGAACATTCTGGTGATTTAAAAAACTAGGCCTTTATCATTCTGCAGTTTTTTACAAAAATTATAAATACAGGAGGCTTTTATTATGTATGTTTATTAGGATGTGAAATAGGAGAATCACTTTTTAAGATCTTTTTTTTTTCTTAATAGGAATGTGTTCTCTTCTAACAGACATTTGTGACGCTGAATATTAAGATCAAGACAAAAAAATGAGAATTTTTTTTAAATGTTCTGCATTAACAGCAACAGCAAGAATAATGGTTTATAGACTCATCACTTTTCTGATGCTATAATTTCATCAAAATGTTGATTGGAGCCTGATGTTGCATATTAGGCACAAGGTATGGACCACATTCACAGAGTCCTCAAGCACATACCCACACTTAATCATGGCAGCAAAATACAGAGCCACCAGTAACTAAATGTTTTAGAAGGTTTGACCCCTCACTGTCTGAGCTCTGGTGTCAGTTTTATTTTAGAAGACTGAAAGATGTACCAGCTTTGTAATCCACCCTTCAAACTGTTACACTATAACATTCTTTTTACCTTTTATTCACATTTTTCAATACAGTGACATTTTTTTTCAGTCCTTATCGAAATAGCTCAGTTTTCCCATGTTTTGAGAAAAGGTTAAATAGGTGTCTACTGCATTTATTAAAGTTGGTTTTCAAATAGAAAAAGTGAAACATATTCCATATTACATTTTAAAGCTAGTGATTCATTCTCCAATTAGCATGTTCTTTTATTTTGAACGTCCAAGTGCAACACATTTGTTTACTTCTCAAAAAAAGCAGGATAATGAACGGGCATTGCATTTTAGAATCAAACAATGTATTAAGATGAGAGTTTGTAAACATTGGACTTTTCACAGAACACAGAGGAACTATATAAGAAAGGGCAGAGCAGGCTCTTTTTTCTTAAGAGACTATGTTCCTTTAATGTGGGTAGTGACATCTTTCACACATCTTCTATAACTCTGTGATGGTCTGTGCAATTTTCTATGCTGTGGTGTGCTGGGCTAGTAACATCACTTCAACAGAGGCCCACCAAATCAATCAGTTAATTTAAAGGGCAAGTTCATCTATCTGCGGTGGGCTGGCGCCCTGCCCAGGGTTTGTTTCCTGCCTTGTGCCCTGTGTTGGCTTGGATTGGCACCAGCAGACCCCCGTGACCCTGTAGTTAGGATATAGCAGGTTGGATAATGGATGGATGGATGAAGTTCAGCGATAGGAAGCACTCTAGACCCCCTGGAGTTCTTAGCAAAGGAGAAAATTAAGGAGTGCCATTATGAACAATGCAACACATTCTCTCTATGACACACTAACACTGAGGACTTTCAGCCAATATTTTATTCAGCAGAAGTGAAACACCCCTGGGGCTCCTTTATACCAACAGCAATACATCTGTATAATGCATCACTGGGACCAGGACTGCCAAGTCAGGAGTTTTCTTTCTTTTTAATTTTTAGTCATTCTGGTGTGTGTTCAAACCATACAATGTGTGTTTATTTATGTATGTATGTATGTATGTAGACAGATAGATAGATAGATAGATAGATAGATAGATAGATAGATAGATAGATAGATAGATAGATAGATAGATAGATGTCTATTTGCTTATTGAAAGAGCTTCCGTAAAAAGCCATAATTCCCCCTGGAGACAAATAAAGTCCTGTATTATCTATCTACTTTTATAGCTTTGTCATGCTGTTAGGAATATTAAGGAAATGGACGGGGTCAACTTTACTCATAGACAATTTTTATTTTCAGTTATTTATTTTTATAATTCCTTGGTAGTGACTTTGTGGTGCCACAATGTTTCTAAATACAATCCTGCTAGTGAAACGGTTCCTGACCTGGAGCCACATGCATAACGCCATGCGTAGAATTCACACTAAAACATGGCATAAGGACAAAAGCGGAAATGTGCGTATGCACAAAAAAATCCAGATGCATAAATCTGTGCATTCACCAATTTCCACATTCTTCCGCTCCATAAATCCCGGTCACCATGAAAAGTAACGCATGTGCATGTGCCTGCTGCCAGATTGAGTGCGTTTATAGTTCTTAGGATGAAGCTGTTTCTGAAATGAGAGGTCCATAAATGAAATGCTCTGAAGCGTTTGCCATGTGAGAGCAGTTCAATAAACAGCATGGCTGAGGCAATGTGTGCTTGATGTTTTATACCGATTATTCTCTTTTCAATCAGCTGCTGTAGAGCTGTGATTCCCCACTAAGATACAGTGATATAAATACTCTGAGTGGTGCAGTGAGAGTAATATGGAAAAAGATGATCTGCTGTGGCAAGCCCTAACGGGAGCAGCTGAAAGAAGAGGAAGGTGCAGTGAGAGTAACAACGCTAAAGCAGCTATGGTATTTGGAATAGTTTGACCACTCTGTGGACCATTATATCGTTACAGGTTAATTACAATCAGATGCATTAAACTAATCTACAGTATACTAATTAAAGGCAAAGTTCTCCCTGACTGACTGACTGACTTACTGACTCATCACTAATTCTCCAACTTCCTGTGTAGGTAGAAGGCTGAAATTTGGCAGGCTCATTCCTTACAGGTTACTTACAAAGGTTAAGCAGGGTTCATTTTGAAATTCTACGCGTAACAGTCATAACTGAATCCTACTTACGTACATATATACGGCCATAGCCTGCAGCTCGGTCGCCGTGTGAGGCGGAGTTGCGTCCCCCATCACCATGCCTCCCACGTAGTTGGCTGCCTGCCTATATTGCGTCCTCCATCCCCACGCCTCCCACGTAATTGACTGCCTGCCCATATAAAGCCATTCGTCAGCAGCACTCCAAGCTGTGAGGAAACAGTAAAAAGGAGGCGTGTCAGATGTCGTGGTACATTTTCTGATGCAGCTAGACGGAAACAACTTTGTCACGCTGTCGCTAAATACTCGCAGAAAAATCCACAAGTTAATAGAGAAACTGCCGAAAACGAAACAATGCAAGAAAGCAGGAAAGAAAGAAAGCAAGGTAAAGGTACAGAAAGAATATCTTCACATGTATATGAATATATTCACATGTACTTAACCTACAGTATATTACAACTATATACACATATAAATTAGACACCCAGACACACACAATCCCCACACGTTCCCCAGTCCTTTATCTGAACTTTCTTTTAAAAGTTTAGAATCACACGGCCTGGGAAGTCTGCAGTGAATCCAGCGACCAATTTGGATGTGCACCGCGGACACGTTTACTTAATTTACATGTAAAGAAGTGGTTTTGCCGGCTCGGTGACAGTTCCTTTATTGAAGAAGAATGAAGTCCGTCTCACCCGGGTGACTCGGCGTTAGCGTCCATCCATGGCTGACGCCCGCTCCACAACAGACAAGTAAAGCCGTCAGCTCCGAACATCCCTTTTAGGTTAGCAGGCACCCCTTCTACGTGCACCCAACCGTCCTTATTACGGAGTCTTCCTTGCTTTACCGCTGGTTATGTTATTTTTAAAATGTTTCCTTTTCTTTTTCATAACTTCTTTAACACACTACTTCTCTGCTGAGAAGCGCAGGTATTTTTCTATCTACACATATAAAAGGCAAAAACCTCACTGACTCATCACTAATTCTCCCACTTTCCATATATGTGGGAAGCTGAAATTTTGCGTGCTCATTTCTTGCAGTGTACTTATAAAAGTTAGGTATGTTTCATGTCCTATTACAACACCCAAGGGGGGGAAACGGGTGTACCCCCTAAACTGTATATATAGATAGGGGAAACCCCTCCTTACTATTTTTGCTACTTCCAATTTTCCCATGCTCATCCTTTACACTGTACTTACAAACGTTAAGTATGTTTCATTTTGTGTTGAAAATAACGTCTTCTTTTTGGTGGTTCTCACCATTATGCCATAAGGAAGTTTAAGAACTGACCTCTCCTTTTGGCGGTTTCATTCCTTATTTCCATTAAAAGAGGATTTATTTCACACACAACGGCCACCTCCAGTCCCCCTTCCTTTTTCCACACGGCCGCTGTCCACACACCTACCACATGGTTGGTTTCCTGCCTATATACATTAACGACATCCCGTGCTCATGTGCCTCCTCACTCACTTTCTTACTGTCCTCAGCTGTTTATGCTCACTGCTCCCTTCTTCATTACTCCACCGCTTCAAGCCTGCTATTGTTTGCCTTGCTTCATGTCTGCCTTCTGGTGACTCCTGCCTTTTCGTTTACTCCACCGCTTTACTATGAAACGTACAACCACCAAAACTTTGTAATGGCACCAGGCTTTAGATCAAATCTTTGCACAAGAACCTCATTGAGGCAACTGTCTTCACTGAAACAGGCTCAGAGAAGACTATATTTTTTACTCACATTCCCCTCATACCCACTGACCTCCCATTCCAATTCAAATGCCTCCAATTTCCAGTAAGGGTCTGCTTCGCTATGACAATAAATGAGTCACAGGGCCAGACTCTAAAAAGGTCAACATTGACTTGACACAAGATTGCTTCTCACATGGCCAACTGTACATTACATGCTCAAGAGTAAGCTCAGCAGACATTTTACAGCCTGAGGGCAGAACTGCAAGAGTTGTTTACAAAGAGATCCTTACATCCTAAAAATGTGTATTTCTTATACACAACATTTACAATCATAAATTAGACACTTTACAATCATCAGATTCATTCTCAATACTAAAATAAGCTTACGATAATTACATTGACAGTCACGTTACGCTATTTTTTTTTCATAACTTCTTTAACACACTAATTCTCTTCTGCCAAGCGCGGGTATTTTCCTAGTAAACAATATGCGGTTAATTTCAGTGTATTTATAAAGCCGCGCCAGGGATGTGGATCTAAAAAAGAAAGGGAAACCACACTGGAACAGTAGCACTGCATTGACGCTGGGTGCTGCCAGTTTGCAAAACCGAGCGGAGAACTTGCTACTGTGAAAATGTGCATAATTTTACGCCAAGTTTAAGATTTATACATCATGATTTGAGCGTGTAAACAAGCTTACGCAACATTTTTGTGCGTACACATCGTTTATACATGAGGCCCCCTGATGTCATCACACTACCTCTATATAAGATGGCGGCACTCATGGAGATTAAATACTAAAAGGAAAGTTTGCATTTCCCTCTCTTACTTTTAAAAATAGTTTTGTTGTAACAAAAAGAAATCTTTGAAGTTTGCTTTGTTGCTCCAGTTTTCTTGAATCTACTGTACATTTTAATTTTCTTCATTGAAGTACTAAAGTTGTGTGGGACTGAGAATTAGTTTGAAATAATTAAATAGATTTAAGAAATACTTTACTTTTTTGTTATTATTTAGTGTGTGTGGTATTTGCAGGTTTCAAACAGCAATTACTGTGTATGTTTACATGCAGCTGATCTATAGATGTACGATGTTGCAGCTGTTGTAAGACCTGCAATAGCAAACACACTGACAGGTTTTGTTTTGATTTTAATAAATTCAATTCTGCTTCATGGAAAGCATGGTGTTGCATTTAGATCCAGTCTCTGTAGTTGCAATTGCACACCAGCTGCTGTTATCATGGAATATGGATGTTTTCCCTATGTCTGGAGCTTTTCTCCAACTTCTCAAAGACGTTTGGGATATGCTAATTGATGAATTAAAACTGGATCAGTATGAGAATGAGGGTGGGTGTATATGTGAGTGGGCTCTGTGATGGTTATCTTAGTTTTTCTCTGTCTTACAGCAAATGCTGTTATAATGGGCCTCAGCTTTCCGTGACCCTGGGACTGTCATGATAGAATTTCTTTTAATTTTTAACCCACAAGTTTTATATATGTAAGTACAAGAAGCAATACCTAATACTGGTCTCTACATGTAATCATATTTAAACTTTTATTGCTGATTTTGTTCCTATTCTTATTGAAACTCAGCACTAAACTAGTTTGTTAAGATAAGCAAATTAGATAGATAGATAGATAGATAGATAGATAGATAGATAGATAGATAGATAGATAGATAGATAGATAGATAGATAGATACTTTATTAATCCTAAGGGGAAATTCACATAATCCAGCAGCAGCATACTCATACAAAAACAATATTATATTAAAGAGTAATAAAAATGCCGGTAAAAACAGACAATACCTTTGAATAACGTTAGCGTTTAAGCCCCCCGGGTGGAATTGAAGAGTCGCACAGTGTGGGGGAGGAACGATCTCCTCAGTCTGTCAGTGGAGCAGGACAGAGACAGCAGTCTGTCGCTGAAGCTGCTCCTCTGCCTAGAGATGACACTGTTCAGTGGATGCAGTGGATTGTCCATGATTGACTGGAGCTTGCTCAGCGCCCGTCGCTGTGCCACAGATGTTAAACTGTCCAGCTTCATTCCTACAATAGAGCCTGCCTTCCTCACAAGTTTGTCCAGGTGTAAGGCGTCCTTCTACTTTATGCTGCCTCCCCAGCACACCACCGCGTAGAAGAGGGCACTCGCCACAACTGTCTGGTAGAAGATCTGCAGCATCTTATTGCAGATGTTGAAGGACGCCAACCTTCTAAGGGAGTATAGTCGGCTATGACCTTTCTTACACAGAGCATCAGTATTGACAGCTCAGTCCAATTTATCATCCAGCTGCACTCCCAGGTATTTATAGGTCTTTACCCTCTGCACAAAGTCTCAACTGATGATCACGGGGTCCATTAGAAGCCTGGGCCTCCTAAAATCCACCACCAGTTCCTTGGTCTTGCTGGTGTTCAGGTGTAAGTGGTTTGTGTCACACCATTTAACAAAGTCTTTGATTAGCTCCCTATACTCCTCCTCCTGCCCACTCCTGATGCAGCCCACAATAGCAGTGTCATCAGCGAACTTTTGCACGTGGCAGGACTCCGAATCGTATTGGAATTCTGATGTATATAGGCTGAACAGGACCAGAGAAAGTACACTCCCCTGCGGTGCTCCTGTATTGCTGACCACAATGTCAGACCTGCAGTTCCCGAGACGCACATACTGAGGTCTGTCTATAAGGATGTCCATGATCCATGCCACCAGGTGTGAATCTACTCCCATCTCTGTGAGCTTGTCACTAAGGAGCAGAGGTTGCATGGTGTTGAAGGAGCTAGAGAAGTCCAAAAACATAATTCTTACAGCACCACTGCCTCTGTCCAAGTGGGAGAGGGATCGGTGTAGCATATAGATGATGGCATCCTCCACTCCCACCTTCTCCTGGTATGCGAACTGCACAGGGTCGAGGGCATGGCAGACCTGTGGCCTCAGGTGCTGAAGCAGCAGCCGCTCCATGGTCTTCATCACATGTGATGTCAGAGCAACAGGCTGGAAGTCATTCAGCTCACTAGGACGTGATACCTTTGGGACTTGGGTGATATAAAATATTTTCTAAAGCCTCGGGACTCTCCCCTGTGCCAGGCTCAGGTTGAAGATGCGCTGTAGAGGACTCCCCAGTTCCAGCGCACAAGCCTTCAGCAGTCGTGGCGATACTTGAACTGGACTCACTGCTTTGCTGGCACGAAGTCTCCTCAGCTCTCTGCGTTGCTGTAATTGTGGGTGGGGATGTCTCTCCTATGCTGGTATCAGCAGAAGGTTGGTTGGAGGATGCAGTACTCCAAGGTGAGAGTGGGATAGAGTGGTCAAACATGTTAAAGAAGTTGTTCATTTAGTTTGCTCTCTCCACAACTCTCTCCATGGTGGCACCCTGCTTCGAGCTGCAGCCAGTGATGATCTTCATCCCATCCCACACTTCCTTCTTGCTGTTATTCTGCAACTTCTGCAGAATATACATACTTACAAATAGGCATTGACTCATTCATGCTGCGTTACTGTTTAATTTTTATACATCGTGATGTGAGCGTGGAAACAGGCGTACACAACATTTTTTTGTGTACGCACCATTTATACATGAGGCCCCTAATTTGGAAAGACTTTGCTACAGCGAAATGGAGAGACTACTTTTTCATCATTTACAGTTAAATGACAGCTTACAGCCTCCAGAGACAGTTTCAAGCCAAGACATGAAGCAGATTTGCTGAAAAGGACTTTGCCACCTAATGTTCCAAGTACCCGAGTCGCCCTTGGCTACTGTGTAATTGTTTCAAGTGAATCCTTGAATATTTACCTGTTTCTTATTAGGAAAGTTAGACCATTATTACAATATATAAGATCTATATCATCCAACACTAAACATCTAATAAGATTATAGTTAATCCCAGTGATACATGGGCTTTTCCCAATCACTGCCATGTCCTGGGTGCTGTGTTAAGTGTGTTTGCAAAAGTATCCAAAAAATTAAATACACCACACTTCACATGCAGAAATGACTGACAGTAGTCAGACAGCATGGACTATGTGAGTGCTTACAGGATGTAGAGGCACTTTGGTGTTGTGAAGACCCTTCAGGGAAAGCGTTATCTCTAGTAAGTGGGTCAAGAGCTTCTTAGAAAAATGGTTAGTGAAGTCCTCCACCATGTTTTAATTATTATACACAATCAAGATTAAAAGAACACAATAAGCTAAATTACTTTATTCAAAAATTTGTGCAAAGTATGTTGTGTCTTGACATTGGCTGTTCTCCATTCTTTATTCAAAATTAAGACTGAATTAAGATTCTCAGTGCTGATCCAACCACCTGAAAATTAGATTTTTTAAAAGATTTTTATTGTGTAGAAATACTACTTTGTAAAGCATATTGTGATTATAATTATCATTTTGTTTTATATTTAGCCTGCATCTTTATAACATGCTAATCATAAGATACAACTGTTTACAGATATTTCTACAGCAGGAACACAGGCCAGTCATGTGACTTGCTCAGGGTCACATATTGAGGGAGACAGAAGGATTTAACCATCAACCTTGTGGTATATACTGTAATTTAGTGCTATTCCCACTACACCACACAACCTATATTAGCATCCTTGCTGAAAACAGTGCAGTGCCCTCAGCATGTGTGTAAACTAGGCAATCAAGGCTTTATGCTGAGGACATGGTGGTGTAATCGATAGACACTTGACTTTGTTCTGCAAATTTGAACAAAAATGTGACCTACCATTTCTTCATCTTCATCTTCAAAAAAAGATTGGCTGATATAGTTCAAGCGACAATAGGTGTAGCAGCGAATGTGCACTCTGATAAAGTAGAATCCGTTTGGGAGTGGATTTCTGTCTTGTAAATTTATCTTCAAAATTGTCTCATTTAGTCTTATAAAAGTTATCTAGTTCTATACATCAACTATACATACTATATGTATATAGTATAGTATATATATGTGTATATATATATATATACACAGTACATCCGGAAAGTATTCACAGTGCATCACTTTTTCCACATTTTGTTATGTTACAGCCTTATTCCAAAATGGATTAAATTCATTTTTTTCCTCAAAATTCTACACAGAACACCCCATAATGACAACGTGAAAAAAGTTTACTTGAGGTTTTTGCAAATTTATTAAAAATAGAAAAACTGAGAAATCACATGTACATAAGTATTCACAGCCTTTGCTCAATACTTTGTCGATGCACCTTTGGCAGCAATTACAGCCACAAGTCTTTTTGAATATGATGCCACAAGCTTGGCACACCTATTCTTGACCAGTTTCGCCCATTCCTCTTTGCAGCACCTCTCAAACTCCATCAGGTTGGATGGGAAGCGTCAGTGCACAGCCATTTTAAGATCTCTCTAGAGATGTTCAATCGGATTCAAGTCTGGGCTATGGCTGAGCCACTCAAGGACATTCACAGAGTTGTCCTGAAGCCACTCCTTTAATATCTTGGCTGTGTGCTCAGGGTCGTTGTCCTGCTGAAAGATGAACCGTCTCCCCAGTCTGAGGTCAAGAGCAGGTTTTCATCCAGGGTGTCTTTGTACATTGCTGCAGTCATCTTTCCCTTTATCCTGACTAGTCTCCCAGTTCCTGCCGCTGAAAAACATCCCCACAGCATGATGCTGCCACCACCATGCTTCACTGTAGGGATGGTATTGGCCTGGTGACGAGCGGTGCCTGGTTTCCTCCAAACATGATGCCTGGCATTCACACCAAAGTGTTTAATCTTTGTCTCATCATACCAGAGAATTTTGTTTCTGAATGGTGTGAGAGACCTTCAGGTGCCTTTTGGCAAACTCCAGGTGGGCTGCCATGTGCCTTTTACTAAGGAGTGGCTTCTGTCTGGCCACTCTACCATACAGCCCTGATTAGTGGATTGCTGCAGAGATGGTTGTCCTTCTGGACGGTTCTACTCTCTCCACACAGGACCGCTGGAGCTCTGACAGAGTGACCATCGGGTTCTTGGTCACCTCCCTGACTAAGGCCCTTCTCCCCCGATCACTCAGTTTAGATGGCTGGCCAGGTCTAGGAAGAGTCCTGGTGGTTTCGAACTTCTTCCACTTACGGATGACGGAGGCCACTGTACTCATTGGGACCTTCAAAGCAGTAGAAATTTTTCTGTAACCTTCCCCAGATTTGTGCCTCAAGACAATCCTGTCTCGGAGATCTACAGACAATTCCTTTGACTTCATGCTTGGTTTGTTCTCTGACATGAACTGTCAACTGTGGGACCTTATATAGACAGGTGTGTGCCTTTCCAAATCATGTCCAATCAACTGAATTTACAACAGGTGGACTCCAATTAAGCTGCAGAAACATCTCAAGGATGATCAGGGGAAACAGGATGCACCTGAGCTCAATTTTGAGCTTTATGGCAAAGGCTGTAAATACTTATGTACATGTGATTTTTCAATTTTTTTTTTTTAATATTTCTGCAAAAACCTCAAGTAAACTTTTTTCACATTGTCATTATGGGGTGTTGTGTGTAGAATTCTGAGGAAAAAAATTAATTTAATCCATGTTGGAATAAGGCTGTAACATAACAAAAATGTGGAAAAAGTGATGCGCTGTGAATACTTTCCGGATGTACTGTATATATATATCAGGATTTTTTTTAAACAGTCTCTGAAATGTTATTTGCTTATGCGTTTACTACAGTGGATTTAGAAAGTATTCAGAACCCTTCACTTTTCATACATTTCCTGTGTTGCAAATTATTTAAAATCATTAAAAACTAGCAAAATACCCGCGCTTCACAGCGGCAAAGTACTGCCTTAAAATTTTTATTAAGAAGAAAATTAAACCTTTTTAAACTGAGGGAAAATATACCAATAATTATTTGTTAAGGATCTCTTTGTATACCACATTGTGAGTTCGGCCCCCCGGTTGTAATATGACCAAGCTCTAGCTGTGCGCTGAGCTTACTCTTGAGCATGCAACGTACAGTTGGCCATGTGAACAGTAATCTTGTTTCAAATCTCACAGCTTGGATTGCTGCTGTCATAATCGGTTTGAGTTTCATGGTTTGTTTCAATTACGACAGTATTTGTAGGACTTGTGTTGAAGAGACATTCGACATCTGTCAAATAAGTACGTACATTGCTTTCGGTTAGCGCAGGGAAGCCGCCTACCAAATTTTGTGAAGATGGGGCCATGAATAAGAAAGTTCAACATGGCAGACGTTGTTGACCGTTATGACCGTTCCGCGTAGAATTTCGAAATGAAACCTGTTTAACTTTTGTAAGTAAGCTGTAAGGAATGAGCCTGCCAAATTTCAGCCTTCTACCTACACGGGAAGTTGGAGAATTAGTGACATTGGAAACTTCAATATGGCGGCCGACAGTGGCATCATACCACTGAAATAAGTAAGTACATCGGTTTTGGTTAGCGCAGGGAAGCCACCTACCAAATTTCGTGAAGATGGGGTCAGCCTTCTAGCTACACGGGAAGTTGGAAAATTAGTGACGTTGGAAAGTTCAATATGGCGGCCAACAGTGGCGTCATACCATTGAAATAAGTACATACATCGGTTTCGGTTAGCGCAGGGAAGCCGCCTACCAAATTTCGTGAAGATTGGGGCCATGAATAAGAAAGTTCAACATGGCGGACATTGTTGACCGTTATGACCGTTACGCGTAGAAATTCGAAATGAAACCTGCTTAATTTTTGTGAGTAAGCTGTAAGGAATGAGCCTGCCAAATTTCAGCCATTTTTCTACCTACACAGGAAGTTGGAGAATTAGTGATGTTTGGAAAATTCAATATGGCGGCCGACAGTGGCGTCATACCACCGAAATAAGTACGTACATCGGTTTTGGTTAGCGCAGGGAAGCCACCTACCAAATTTCGTGAAGATGGGGTCAGCCTTCTACCTCCACAGGAAGTTGGAAAATTAGTGACGTTGGAAAGTTCAATATGGAGGCCGACAGTGGTGTCATACCATCGAAATAAGTATGTACATCGGTTTCGGCTAGTGCAGGGAAGCCGCCTACCAAATTTCGTGAAGATGGGGCCATAAATAAGAAAGTTCAACATGGTGGAAGTTGTCGACCGTTATCGAACGTTACGTGTAGAATTTCGAAATGAAACCTGCTTAAATTTTGTAAGTGAGCTGTAAGGAATAAGCCTGCCAAATTTCAGCATTCTACCTACACGGAAAGTTGGAGAATTAGTGAGTGAGTAAGTGAGTGAGTGAGTAAGTGAGTGAGTGAGTGAGTGAGTGAGTGAGTGAGTGAGTGAGTGAGTCAGTCAGTCAGTCAGTCAGTCAGTCAGTGAGGGCTTTGCCTTTTATTAGTATAGATGAGATATTGGACTATACAATGTGACAAGTCTTCAGCCCCTTGACATAGTACTTAGTTGAAGCACCTTTGGCAATTATTACATCCTGCCATCTTCTTGGGTCTGAAGTGACAAGCTTCACACACCTGGATTTGGGGATTTTCTGCTGTTCTTCTCTGTAGATCCTGTCAAGCACTGTCAGGTGGGACGGTGATGATAGTTGGGCAGCTTTTCTCAGTCTGGAGTTTTTCAATTGGGTTCAAGTACAGGCTTTGGGTGCACAATTAGACTTTTCAGAGTCGTTCTTAAGTCACTTCTGTGTTGTCTTTACTTTCTGCTTTGGCGAAACTATGGCCCAATATTTGTGCTCTGGAGCAGGTTTTCATTAAGGATATCTCTGTACTTTGGTCAGTTCAGCTTTCTGTCAATCTTGTCCAGTCTCAGAGTTCATGCCATTGAAAATTAGCTCCATGAATTTCCCACCACTATACTTCTCCATTGGGATGGTATTACACAGGTGAGGAGCAGTGTCTCACTTTCTCAGGTCTTGATGCCGTACTTGGTTAAGTTATTTGAAAGAATCTTGTTTCTTACACTCTGAGAGTCCTTTAGGTGCCTTTCTACAAAGTCCAAGTGCCTTACCATGTGTTTTTTTTTTTACTAAGGAGAGGTTTCAGTCTGGCCACAATTTTAGAAAGACTCGATTGGTCGAGAGTTGCAGTGATGATCCTTCTGGAAGTTACACCCATCTCCACCCAGGCTTTCTATAGCTCATCAAGACTGACTGTTGGGTTCTTGGTCACCTCCCATACCATAGCACTTTTTCCCCGATGGCTTGGTTTGCTGAGTAGTCAGCTTTAGGACCATCTGTGGTTGTTCCAAACCTTTTCCTTTTAAGAAATATGAAGACAACTTTGTCCTTGGGAACCTTCAATTTTGCAAACATTTTTAGTAGAAATCCCCTGGATTTGTACTTGGGTACAATCGTGTCTTTAAGCTCTGCAGGTGATTTCTTTGACCTCTTGGCTTGGTTTTGATTAGATACACATTGTCAATGTGGGACCTTAAATAGTGTGAGCCTTTCCTAATCATGTCCACTCCAGTGGATTGACAATTGAAGGATTCCAAACAAGGTATAGAAACATCTCAATGATGATAAATAAAATGGAACATTTCTGAGCTAAAATTTCAAATTGATTCAATATGTTATTTCAGTTGTATATTTTTAATAAATTTGCAAAGTTTTCTAAAATCCTGTTTTTGCTTTGTCATTCTGTGGTGTTGAGTTTATTGGATGTGGAGAAAAATTAATTTAAAAGATTTTATTAGAGTGGCGGCACGGTGGTACAGTGGGTAGCACTGCTGCCTCGCAGTTAGGAGACCTGGGTTCGCTTCCTGGGTCCACCCTGCGTGGCGTTTGCATGTTCTCCCCGTGTCTGTGTGGGTTTCCTCCCACGGTCCAAAGATGTGCAGGTTAGGTGCATTGCAGATCCTAAGTTGTGCTTGGTGTGTGGGTGTGTGTGTGTGTGTGCATGCCCTGTGGTGGGCTGGTGCCCTGCCTGGGGTTTGTTTTCTGCCTAGCGCTGGGCTGGGATTGGTTCCAGCAGACCCCCGTGACCCTGTAGTTAGGATATAGCGGGTTGGATAATGAATGGATGGATGGAAGGATTTTATTAGAAGACTGCAACTTGTGAAAAATGTGAAGTGGTCTGAATACTTTTTGAATCTAGTCTCCTTACCCAGTCAGAGGTAGCATTCTTCCCAATTCGGACAAGCACTATAAGAGAAGCAGAACCAATTAATTGTGCTGCAGCTACAAAGGATTATGGAGTAAGCTTTAATAAAAATTCAGTTTAAATAAAATGTATTAATAAAAAATATACCACACACCCTCACAAATAACAGTCAACAAATAAACAAACAAACAAATACAATATATTTAATAAAGATTACACTAACTGTTAATACGTTTGTTATGCTGTAATTGCTGTCTCCCTTGTCCAAAAAATACAAGTTAAAGTGGACACTGCTTTAAACTGCAGGTTGTGCTTTATAACAAGACCTACCCACTTAATCCAGTCTAGTCCATCCCAGCTGCATAGGCACAGGTTCATACAAGTGTTTCTAGTGTCAAATATAAAAACCTGATAACATAATGGCCGAGAAGACCCCATGGATCTCACACACCGGCCAGTGTATGAGTTAAAGGGGGTTATGCACTTGTTATAAGTTCAACAATAGTAAGAAAGTTAGAGAACAGAGCAATAGGCACACAATTATTTATTCAGAAGGCTTTACATTTCTGACATATCATTGCAACTATGTGTAACTTTCTGTGTGACATCAAAAGACATTGAAAATGCACTTAAGCATATTTTTTAAAGGTGTAAGAATCTCATTACCTTGCAAAAGTCTTCTTTTAATAAACATCAACACAAAACTAAATTCTTTTCTGTCTTTTCCTTTCTTTCTTCTCCTCCTCTTCTCTCAGGTGAGCTTTTTCCACTTCCACCAGACTCCATCTTGCCTGGATGAGGTTGAGTGGCTCCTTTTGTCTTAGACCCAGGAGTACTTAAAAAGCACTGGTGGCAGCCACAGAACCCAACAAGGCTGCTCCATTGGACTCCAGTTCTCAACATGCTTTGCGGGGCATCAGAGTGGAATCAGAGCCCATTCCTACTGGGACACCCCCACTAGTGTGCTGTCCATCACATTTGCCTTTCTTCTAGCTGAGCCTTATTGGGCAAGGCAGCCAGTCTCCTGAGGGGAATAGTCCCATCAGAGTATCGCAGTGGACTACGATGTCTGCAGAAGTTGTCCAAAATATAAAAAATACAGTCAGAACATGCATTATCAATCTGGTTTCAATTGTCACCCTGGGATCTGGAGCCTGGGCAGTTGTTATGGCCAACCATCTGGTGCAACTGTCTCAATTTAGTGTTGAAATCCAGACACACACCCAGGCTCGATGCAAGATTCGAGAGAGATGCATTGGGATTCATGGCTAAAAATCTGGGTCGTCATTTTGGGGTTCCCAGGGTGCTTCTCGTTGTCCCTCGTGATCAGTTTTCATCGGTATGACGTACCTGGCACAGGGTGCGCTCTTGCCTGATAGCACATCATGGCCATCTTGCCTAGGATTACAGTTATGAAGGAGACAGAAAGCCACAGACTCATCACTAAAGAGGGGAAAACACAAGTTACCAAGTTACCATTCCCCAGTTTTAACCCCGCAGTGAGACATACCTAGCTGCTTATCGCATTTCGTAAAATACCTTCCAAAGTGTTTGCAAACGCATCCTTGGAGATCATACTTCTGGAATCCTTTCCTGCTTTTTGTGGTGTTGGCCATATCTCTTCAAAATTTCCTAGAAATCTAGATGGACACTTTGGGACAGGAGAAATGTTGGCTACTCGAAGTATTGCCATCTTCCTTAGGAATTAAAAGTCATGTTTAGCATGTTTTATGTATGGCTGGTCTGAGGTGTTTTTTGGTCACAAGAACATTTTTTAAATGCAGGTTTCTGCTAAGCAGAGAGCCAGAAATCCTGCTGACTGTCCAACTTGTGACCAGTGGAGGGCATTGCACCACCCCAAACCCCAGACACAACCACAAAGACACAAGTCTCAGGTGCAAATGTAAGGTTTATTATTATAAATGACCTTAGAAAAGGCTTCTTTTAATAAACACCTGCACAAATCCAAATTATTTGGTCTCTGTTTCTCTTTTGCTTCTTCTCCTCTCCTCCCAGGGGTGCTTCATCCACTTCCACCCAGCTCCAACTTGCCTGGGTGATGTTGAGTGGTTCCTTTTATCTTAGACCCAGGAGTCCTTCCAGTACCAAGGTATAGTTTTTAAGAAGTACTTCTGGGTCAAACAGAAATTCCAAAAGGTATGATTCATGTATCCCTAAAGCACCCCCTGGTGGCACAAATGGAACCTATCAAGGCTGTTCTATCAGACTCCAGTCCCCCAAGATGCCGTGCTGGTTTCCGCACAGTGCAAGGCAGACATGACTCCTTGGACAAACACATGCATGTTTGAACTTGTCATTAGTACTGCTAGCTGCTCTTTTCCCCCCTTCCTGTCAGTTATAATCAACATTTTGGAGCAGGAGTTACACAGTAGTGTTGCACAGCGAATTATTAAAACAATTTTGACAAATGAAGGAGTCATTCTATGTAAGATTTATTCAAGACTTAAAAATCAGTTTGGGGATGAGTGTCTCTCTCTCAGCCTAGAGTGTATGATTGGTGCAAATCATTCAGAGAGGGACTATCATCTCTTCGTCCTACTTGAGGAATTTTTAGAAGGGAAGAAATGAGGAGGTTATTGACGCTGTACAAGAATAGGTCATCATGCAGTCAAAAGACATCTACTCTTCTGGGATTAAGAAGCTTTCTGAGTTCTGGAACAAGTGTATTTTAGTGACAGGAGACTACATAGAAAATTAGTGTGTAAGTTGTTTTATTGTATTCAATAAGTAAAGTGTAGCTCATAAATTCCTGTTTATATTTGAACACCCCTCATATAAAGTTGGTTTTGTTTTTTCTGGATGCTGTGACATTCTGGTATAGATTGCTCTGTGAGAATCATTTATATGCAAGAAAGAATTTCACTGTACTCTGTGTAGAGGATAATGCTACTACTAGTAGTAGTACTGCCACTTTATACTGTAGGTTTCTAGGGTATTAGTATTTGTATTTACTCATAAATATGTTTTATTTTCTTTATTGGAAGGTAAAGCAACCCCAAGATATTTCTGCATACACAGGTACTGAACGACTGAACTTTACAACTTTACCTTTCATAGTTCAACATACTCTCATGTTTGCAAAGTAAAAAGTGTGAAACTGACTGGAGCTAATAAATCATTTAGTCTGAACTGTGCACTGGGCATTTCATATCAGTATTCCTGTAGAAGTTGAAGCTCTTTCAACAAAAGAAAAAAATAAATCAAGTTCTATAATAAATGGAGTAGAATATCGCTTTTGTACTTTTCAATCCAGAACTGGATTAGCTGAATAGAAAGTGGATGTGTGGTTGAATAATTTTGCAGAACCATCATGCAAATAGGAAAAATTTGTTTACAAATTACTATAGCAATGTATCCCTACAATTTTAATCCTGCATTAATAGTATAGGAATTCACTTAAGTCATGTGCCTATATTTTTTTAGTGGCATAAACACACTCATTTTGCCTTAATAGATGCTTCTGCCAGATTTTAATGGCAAACATACAAGATGTGTACACATCAAATCTCTATTATTTAAACAAAGCACGTAGAACTTATTTTTTATATAACAAAATGAGAACATGTTTTGAGAAAGTTTAGCAAATTTATGAAAAAAACCCAAAAACTGAAATCTCTCATATAAGTTTTCTGACCCTTTGCTGTGGCACTCAGAATTGTCCTCAGCTGCATCCAGCTGGCTTTAATCATATTTGAGATATTCCTAGAACTTGACTGGAGTCCATATATGGCTTCATTTAACATCATTTAGAAAGGCACATATCTACGTAAGTAAGTTCCCACAATTCACACTCCATGTCAGGATAAAAACCAAGCCATGAAGTCCAAGGAACTCTCTGGAGATCTCCACCATCCAATAACAACAGCAACATTTATTTATACAGCACATTTTCATTCAAATGATGTTGCTCAAAATTCTTTACAAAATGAAGAAAGAAAAAAGAAAAATATAAAAAGATTAGGCAATACTAACTACAATGAACTCTTCATAGACCTCTGCAATCCAGGCAAAGGTCTAACACCATTTCTAAAGCTTTGAGTGTTCCCAAGAGCACAGTGGCCTCAATAATTGTGAAATGAAAGTTATTTAGAACCACTAGTTCTAGAGTTGGATATCTAGCCAAAAAGAGCTTTAGTCAGGAGGATGGTAAAGAATCCAGTGGTCACTCTAGCAGAGCTTCAGAAGTCCACTGTTAAAATGGGACAGCCTTTTGGATCGACAACCATCTTAGCACTCCATCTGTCTATTGCTTGCCAAATGGCAAAATGCCATATGGCATTTAACGCTCTCTGAGAGCACGGGGAAAAAGATTCTCTGGTCTGATGAGACAAAAAGTCAAGTCTTTAGTTATAAGTCAAAGTACTACATCTTGCTAAGACCAGGCACTGCTCATTGCCAGCCTAATACCATCCATATGGTGAAGCATAGTGGTGGCGGCATCATGCTTTTTGGGTGCTTCTCAACAGTAGGGACATGGGGACTGGTCAGAATTGAGGTAAGGATGAATGCATCTAATTACAGTGAGGTCCTTGAAGAAAATGTTGCTAAACAGTGCATACAGCCAAGAGAAATCTATAGTGCCTTCTGGGCGACTGTGGTATTGTCTGTGTGGCCCAGGCAAAGTGCAGACTTAAGCCACATCGAACATGTGTGGAGAGACCTGTTGATGGTAGTTTACAGATGCTTCCCATCCAGTTTAACAGAGGTAGAGAGAATCTGAATGGAAGAATTGGATAAACTGCCCAAATCCAGGTATACAGAGCTTGTAGAGACTTACCCAAGAAAACTTGAAAACTGTAATTGCTGCCAAAGAAGCTTCAACAAAGTATTGAATTAAGTGAATGAATACTTAAATGAATGAGAAATTTTATATTTAGATTTTTAATACATTTGTAAACCTTTCTGAAAAGATGTTTTCAATTTGTCATTAAGGGTTATTGAGTGTAGACTGATCGGAAAAATTACAAATTTATCAATTTAAAATTAAATCTATAACACAAACAGTGTGCAGAAAGTGAAGGGATTTGAATACTTTCTGAATGTACTGTAACAAAAAAATCATAAACTGAATCATGAACTTTGCTATCTATAGACAAAGCAAACCAGAATACAGTGCCTATTGAACACATTTAACCCTTTATAAACTTATTTTATTATTGGTTCAAAATTGAATTTTAAAATATTTAAAGAGGGCTTTTGCTGTTAAAACTGTTCAATCTGATTTGAAAACAAATTTCCACAAATTAACTATACAAACAATATAGAACTTATCTAATAACATAAGTATGTACATTTCCAGAGTCATATTAAAATTATGTTGTCAGTGTGATACAAGGCAGGAAATAGGTTGGCATTTCAGATGGGATGGAGTTTGCCTTACCCAGCCAGGAGGTCCTTAGAACAGATGGAACATGCAGATGGAGGAGTGCCGTGGCCGGGATGCCTGGTGTTCCCTTTCACTGTTAGGAGGCTGCAATAAGGAAAGGACAGAGCAAGACTGGCACTGCACCAGGCATGTGACTTTATCCCTCTAGCGGGAATCCCATATCTACACCCACAGAGCACATAGGAACTGTAGTTCCAATGATTAGCCCTGTTGGAGTACTTGGCTTCCACCAGGGGGAGCTGCTGGGAGATGGCTCTCAAATCAAAGATGAGTACTTTTATGATGGCACTATTGTTGCAACAGAGGTGCTTCCAGATGCGGGTTGAAAAGGAGATGCTCCAGCTCACCCGGATGAGTAGGAATCAGGAAAGGAGGAAGATGATACTCACCAGAGTAGGAGGGAAGAAGGAGAAAAAGAAAAGGAAGAAATTTGATTATTATGTAAAGAAAAAAGTCTGATTATTGTTTCCTTTAAAATAATAATAATAATAATAATTCTTTACATTTAAAACACTTTTCTCACTACTCAAAGAACTCTCCACGCTGGGAAGACCTAGGAAACAAACCAATGATCTCCATACTGCGAGGAAAAAGTCTTTTGAACCCAGGACAGTTGTGAGTGTGTTTTTTTTATGACTTCTTGGAGTCCAAACCACCCCCTACAGGTCATAATAGATGGTAATGTTAAGGGAACCAGAAAGTAAAAAAAATAAATAGGTAAAAGAAATAATAAAAATGTAATCCATTCATTCTGCAAATCAACTTATTCTAAACTTTAAAATAGTGAACATACAAAACAGACTGCTACAGATCTTTGCACCTTGAAACTAAAACATAAGGAAGTATAAGGATCCTTCTTTGTAAATATGTTAATACTTTTGCAGTTTATGCATTTTTTTCCTTAGCCATTTTTATTTCAGTCAAGCTGTGTTAAGCTTTTCTAGCCCTATGCATGCAAGAAATTTCATATTTCAGAGTATAGCATAGCCTACTGTTGTAATTGAGCATAAAAACTGAATCTCCAGGCAAGCCAATCATAATCAGTTTCAAAACTGGTTGCACTGTATTTTATTTAACTTGTTATCACATCAACATAAAAAAGGAATGTGCACATCAAATCAACACTTTATATGCCCGTTTTACATGCTTTCTGAGCAAGTGGATTGCATAGTAATACTTTTATACTTTTGTTGTCCAGATTAATGTAACATTTTCAGATAACTGTACACTATTGCATGACAACAAATACAAAAAAAGATGCAAGTATATGTACATATACAACTGTGGCACATACCTCTTAAAGCAATACAAGAAAGTAATTAATTATACTTTACTGTGCTTTAAGTTCATAAAATACTTATTTAGAAAATCCATGAACAGTATTCCTGCTGGCAGTAGTGTAATTGCATGGAACATGTGATTATTTTTAAGGAGCAAATGGCTGTGCTTTGAACAACACACAATTCATTCTGCTTGATGTTCCTACTGGATTTTATTCTGTGCACCCCAGACGTTTCTATGCTTACCTGACACCCCCATCCTGCCACATCTTTACCCCTACTTCCACAAAGCACTTATCAAATACCATAAAACGGTTTTATCAAAATTTGACATATTCAGCTGTCAGCGCAGAAGTTTTGCATATGGCATGTCAGTTGGCAGGTTAAAACGATCGTTAACAGTACCAAGTGGTTAATTAAATGGAAAAGGTTTAGTGCATGTAAATGAGGAGAAGGTGAGTGCAGAGATAGAGAGAGTGAGAGAGAGAATATAACTCTAAAGCAACTTTGTATAAAGCATTAGGAATCCTAAGACTGTGATACAGTTTAGCCTAGAGCAAGAGAATTAAGTGACATCTGCCTGACAGACAATAAAGAATTGAGGTTGGTTAATATTAATTAATGTGTTGTTTTAACCTGCTCTTGTTTTCTATGAATCCTTAGCAAATTAATTCCTACCCTGTCAGGAAGAGGAGAACGTGTCCTGAGAACCAAAGAGAGAGAGAGAGAGAGAGAGAACTTGGTCTATCACTCCATATTTAGCCTTTCTTAAAGAAGTTTATTCTTGCATTCATTTACTGTGGATAGAAAATTTTACTGAAGGCAAACAAACAAATCTAAATGGTGTAACAACAAAAGAGAGTAGTCAAATGATTGTATTGCTGCAGTAAAACCGTTTAATGATGGTATTGAAAATGAGATGAAAGAAAAATTAATATGAGTGTACCAAAATGCAGCTGTTGCCAGCAACAAAATAAAATAACATTTCTGAGTCAGAGCTCTGATTGTCTCAGTCAGAAGTCCTTTATAAACATATACCTCTGGTGGCCTCTTGGTCTTTGTAGTGCACACATAGAATGGGCAAAGCCTCAATGGAAGATGTCGAGATGAAGTCATCCTGCAGGTGTCAGGTGAAAAGGAAGATGCTGTTAATAGCAATGTCCCCTCACGACTTGGGATGATATTGTTTACCTTTTCAGAGCCCTGAAGATGTCACCTAAGTGCATATGCTTGACAGGGACTCGGATATTATCACAATTGTAGTGCAAGCCATTTATATAAGGTAATTGCAGAGAAAACGTACTCCTTACAAAGTCCACTGCTCTAAAACCTAGGCTGCAAATTCAGTCAGTCTCAGTTTCTATTGCTGCACTGAACACCTGGAGGCAAAAATTCTTGTTCATTTCTTTAACTATCAAGGTATATCAATAACAGATTATAAATCCTCCTGGGTGCATCACATTTAAAAAGAATATGGGCAGCTCGTGTGGAACGATGATGCAAAACTGTTACATTAGTAGAGTGTTCCATGGCACCATGTATTCCTCTTATTTTTAGTACTTTGATTAATCTACCTTGTTGGAAGAATGGCACATCAAAAGGTAACAATACAGAAAGACTCAAAAATCTGAGTAAGAAAACAAAAGTAGAATTACATTTTCCCTAAGTCATTTTGAATTGCTAGCTAAATGCACCAATGTTTTAGATACAAATCCAAAAAACTTGGATGCTAAAAATAGCATGTCACTATCCTAAATAGTGCCCCCTTAATATCTTACACATATATATCGGTGTATATGTATATAGATATATAGACAAAACACAATGACAAACAACAGAACATAAAATCATGAAAGTTTAGTTTAACTTTCTCGCTCCTGTAGAAAAAGGGACATAACTTATGAATTCTGATCTTTCAGTTCATGTTTTCAGGATGGATAAGTTTTTTAGGTAGTTATTAAGCTTCACGTTTTACACTGTGGAATTCATTTTCTCACAGCAGTCTCTCCTTTAGGTTACCACCATCCCCCACACAGAGTTCTTTCTCTCTCTCACTCTGTCTCTGTTTTTCTCTGTGTAAGAGTGTGTGTGCGTGGGAAAGTTTGCTATGGATTTGGGAAGAAACATATAACACGATGCTAGTCTTTATCCTTTGACTGACTTTGTCCTATGTATTAAATTACAGTTAATAGTTCTCAGAATCAAAGTAATACTTATGGTTCTTGTAAGCTTTCTCCAGACATTCACAGGAATCTTCTGCTTGCTTTCTCTTTTTGTTCATGAGCTCGTCTCTTGCTTCACCTTTGATCACACCTTCTGGTTGCAGGTGGTACTGGAGTTTCTCTTCAAGGATTTTATACACAAAGTGTCCTTTAAAGCTAAAAAAATTACACCTTCTGGGTCAGATGGTGATCTGTCAGACCCATACGTTTATTAAAGTGAATGCATGGTTTATTGTCCTTTGGTTAGAGCTTAGGTTTCCAGCTGATGATGTTACAAGGTCTGGTATCGATCATCTAATCAGATAAGGCTCAAAGCTGCATTCTGGTGTGGGGCCCTGTCAGGCAAACTGAAAATTTTTAGCTGTTATTAACAGTGTCTAAGCCAGCACTTGGGCTCCAGACTGGCAAAATGGATAATGACAGTATCTCCTACACCAGTTGCAGGTGTACATATTAATAATAATAATATTTTATATATATTGCACCTTTCCCATGCTTAAAGCAGAACATACTGATTTAATTGTACATAATGATGTCTGATGGCTCAGCAAAAGAAAGATCCTGAATCATTTCTGTGAATTCTGCAAGGAATCAGTGTCTAACTCATGCAAGTGTAAATGCAATCATACACTGCAACTCATGGGGCACATGCTGGGTAAGCAGTTTATGGCTATCTGATTTCTGTCTGATATTTTCAAATATCTGAACACATTTAATCAAAAACTGCAAGGGTGGCTTCACATAAAATCTAACAACAATGAAACTGGCAGATTTACAGATTTTCAACCTAACTGCAATGAAGTTGCAACATTTTCCACCATTCGGAGTATCCTTGAGCACATCAAAAAAAACAAAAAAAACAACACATGACACAAGCGATGGCGTGTATGCTGAGCGACCCCTTCTGAAACTCTTTGACATAATAAACTCAGTCTCGAGCATGCCTACCCTAAGGCATCTGAACTGCTCCACTGTCTCACACATTTTTACAGTCACACTCTCTCAGTAAGTGCTTTTTATTTAATGCAAAATTTTATACGCAGGAGTTTTCTTAATTTGTACAGCTTCACTTGTTAAATGGGCAATATACTGCACATATTGCTTCTTCTCTTTTGGCCAGCTACAGAGTAGCCATAGGCATGCTGCTGTGAAGCCACAACAATCCATGAGATTTCAACGCACCTCCTGCCTACTCCTGGTAAGTGTGCCCATTTTCTGATAGCTATTTAAACAAATAAAAGTAATATTATAGATAGATACACTCCTGTGACACGTTTTTCAAAACACAAAATTTCACCTAAACACTTCCAGATCCTGATGAATAATCAATCAGTCAAGAACAGGAATCAAGGATCAACCAAGGATATATGTACTAAAAAATGTAAATCTAAATCTAAAGAAAAGCAAATTAGAAAGGCTTAATGAACACACAAACATTCTAAACAGAAGAAACCACAGTAAGTAGTCATAAAGATTAGGATTTTATTCACCTTGGATAGACAAAAGGATAGACAAATGGAAGTATGAAAGCAACAAACAGAAATAAACCCTAGCTGACCCATTAGGCCCAGCTGTACAGAGGTATTCCACCTATGGAAATTACCCACTTACAATAGCATCGAAACTCTCCAATTATTACCCTCCCTACCTTTTTCCCTCTCTTTGTTTATTCTCACTTCCTCTCCCTAAAGCCCCAAACATATTGGTACTTCTAGGCATACTTTGGAAGAAGTTCCTGGAACCCTGACTAGATTAAGATTTTATTCATTAACCAAATGTGGTTTGAATAGGTGCTCAAGAGTCTTCCCTGAAACAAGATGAAATGCCAAGGAAATAAAATATAAAAAGTGTATTTTATTAACAGGCAGTGGATAGACAAAAGGAAGTATGAAAGCAACAAACAGAAATATCTATCTATCTATCTAGTAGTCACACATATCCATAAAAACCATTTTACTAACAAACGGACATATAACCCGCAGGTCAATTATTGTGGTTTGCTAAGAGCCACACATGCTGCTTTCTATTGAACAGTGGAAACATAATGTACCACCCTCCTGGTGGTATCCTGCATTATTAGGGGACATAACACCCTTGGTTGTTCTGAAATGTGAAGGTGTAAATGGAGAAGAAGATGACCCTTGTCATGTTATTATGTAGGCAGGCTCCATGTTAGTAGATGAAGGTAGAAAATATGTTCTTGGTTAGATATGCATATATTTCTTACCAACTACGCATTTGTGCTACAGATAATGGGTTTCAAGGGAAAGACAAGAAAGCAGAGGAAACAATAGAATTGCTAGTAATCCAACTGAGGCAAAAGGTGACAATTGACTACGGTGCTGCTTTTCCCAAAAGAGAAACTTGTAAGGTGCTAATCTCTAAATCAGGTTTACATCATACACCAGCATCAAAGCATTTCCTAGTATGTACACTATTCATAATGGCTGAGGCAAGTAGTGCTGTTTCAGCAGTGAGTAACATGACACAAAGCTTGTACAGGTTGTTATGAAAGCTGAATAAGTTTGAATTGAAGTTACATGCCTAAAGGGCACAAAGACGTTATGGAATCTTGATTCCTTAATTGTTTGTAAACTTGGCAGTGGGAATGGGAAAATAGAAGACAACTTGCCCTCAGGGTATATGAAAGGCTATGGTTACTTGCAGTTGCAAATGACTTTGTTAAGCCCTATTCTGAATAACTCTTGCTTGGGCAGTTTGAAGCCAACTTAAAAACTGAGTCCTATAAAAACCTGGTTGCAGGTTCAGGTGTTTCTTGGTCTGCATTATAAAATAATTGTGATGGTGCCAATTACAAAAAGCTTTGTGTGGGTATGATTGACTCTAAGTGCCAAGGTTGTAGATCTAATGTCATATTATATATTTAAAACTGTATACAATGTAATAAAAAGAAATTCCAATGTCATTTTTCTGTTGGATTCTATTAAAGAAGCACGCATTAATACATATATTCTTCTTTTAATATGATAATGAGTTCTGATGCAAAAAAATTTAAATACATTTTACATTTTTCACATGTGGTGAGGTGATCCATGTGCCTTAAATGTGCTGTCCATCTTAAGGAACACAAAAATAAATTTTAAGTTGAAAATATATTTTGCTGTTTTAAAGATATTGTTAAAAGTTTACATTTGCATGCTGTTTTGCAATGCAGTAATCATAAAATTTTTGTATCAGCAATCCTTATGTAAATGAATGTGAATAATGCATGTTGAGTTCTTCATATTTATAAAACTAAAAAGAACACATACATAAAATAATTTTTAAAAATGCCTTTAAACATTATATTTTGGTGTGAAAAAATGCTTTTATCCATCAGTTTTAAATGCCTGGAAAATTGGCAAAACAATATAAAAGGCAAAATATAAAGAAGGCCTGACAAACAAAAGCACTTCTATAAACATCAATTTTTCTATAGCTCATTTTCATACACAGTATGTAGCTTAAAGTGCTTTACAAGATGTCAAGGAAATGGTTACAAGAAATGGAAAATAAGTTAAATTAGGCAAGAAAAATAATGATTAAGTAATAAACTAATCAATTTTTAGCTTACATAATACAGTATACATATATAATTACTAGGCAGTTCCCCCCTGCTCGCTTCGCTCGCCAGCCACTTCAAATCTCTGCCAATCGCGTTGTGAAGAGGGGGGCTGAACGAAACCCCAAAGAGATGCAGTTACTCCTCCAAAACCCCCACTTAAACGGTGATGGGAAACAAATTCTGTTTTTTTTTTTACCTCCTCTTTGCTCGATCAGCTGCTGGCTTGCTGCTGCTGCTGCTGCCGAAGTGCCAAGTGATCTGCATCTTGCACGGCGCTTCAAACATTTAAAAGCCTGTATAGCAGCTGTCCTACTCTTTGTCTTTTATTTCCAGCCACAGGAGTGGTTAAATTTCTTGGCACAAATTCTCATCTCGCAGGACGTGAGTTGATATTTTTAGTTTATAATTTAAAAACGGAATTTGAAAATCCAGCAACATCACATTAAAGTTCGATAAATTCTGAAAAGAATTATACCAAACATATATATGTAGGTTTTAAAATAAGCCTGATTTAAAGCGTGACAAGAAAAGTGACATGAAAACGTCACCGTTGCACTTTTAGGCTTAGGATTTTATATACAGTATATAGAGTAGATTAGAAAAGTTGAGCCAAATGTATATCGTCTTACTCTAATTCTATAAAGATGTGTACGATAAAAATGGTCAGATTGCCGGGAGGACAGAAAAAACAAAAAAGACTCCTGTTAAGCTGGAGATAAAACAAAATCCACAGGGGTTCCAAGTCCAAAAGACGGTCCAGCCCCCACTGGGCATTATCCCTAAAATAGAGCAAATGTTCTTAAATTGTTACTCATTGTTCCCAGGTATTGTCCCAGAAGATTTGATGCAGTAGGTCACGTGGACAGCTGAGGCACCTGTCTTCATTTGAGCATCATAGACAGCTGCACAGAGCCTTGATCATGTGGTGGTAGTCTTTTAAGAAACCAGAAAAGAAAGCAGGGAAAAGCAGAGATTAGTAGTGATTGCAAATCCCTAAAGAATATGATAATTCTATGTATTTAATTTTCTACTAGGCATACAAATAAAATGTAGCTATGAAAAACTCAAAGTAAAAGTGTATTTTAGGACCCATTCTGTTATCCTGGTGCATCTCTGTTTTCAAAGTATTCCAGATTTTTGCAGCATAAAAGAAAAAGGCTGCCGCACTTGTAATTATCAGTGGCGGCTCGTAGCTAAAATTAGTGAGGGTGCTGCTCCAGAAAATTTTTAGCCTTTGTTTTAAAATTGTGTAGAAGGAAACAAACATGTATAAAAAGAAAATTTATTCCGAAACTTGATAAAATCCTAAAAGAACAAAATCAAACATTTTTTACTTACTATAACCTAAATTGTTACAGTTCAAGCTTGATCTATTCATTTAAAAATGAAATCCATTGTTCTTGTTTTAATTTGCGCAAAAAGATCAATAATTTTCCCCTTGATCTCTATGGAGGAATATTTCGGACAAAATGAAATAAATTTCTCCATAAATAAAAGTACTGTGAAATGTGAGCATAAATAAATAAATGTGTCATGAAATGAGAGCCTTAATAAATAAATATGTCATGAAATGAGAGCATAAATAAATAAATGTTGAAAAGCATGTTTTCTTGCTTATTTATTTATTTCAATTTATCCGTAACATTCCTGCAAACCGCATGAAATAATCTAAATAAAACTGTCACTTTCACTCACAAAGTCAAGAGGGTGGGCTCTAACATGCCCTCTAGTTACTGATTGGTGAATCGATAGCACACGGATTAATTAGAAAAATGCTTACTACTGCCGATGAAATGGATTCTGGCGAAGATATTACTATTTCAGAGAAACGAAGATTTATCGGAAGAAATTACAATGTTGGCGGCCCTTTTAGACTCCGATATAGATGAAACTGATTTTGAAATTATCGAAGAACAGGTGGAACGAACTCTACTACACTCCAGTTCAGGTGCGCACAGTTCCCTGCTCTGGGAACCTTGACATTCCAGCTGAGTCAATAAACACCTTCTGTTATGCGGTTTAAAAGTACGACAGATTACAGATCTATATGGTGTATCGGAGAAGACGATCACAAGGCGAATGAGCCAGTTTGATATACGGTTAGCTGCAACGGCTGTATTAGTTTAGGTACTTTGACATGGAATGCCCAAAGCAGCGCCAAGTAATATTTTGAACTGAACAACTTTACCACTGATCAGAGCTGTACAGTTGTTTGAAAAAGTAGCTGCGAATATGCAACTGACTTTATACTCGTAAAACAAGGGTCAAATACTCAGTTCTAAAGGGCCGCCAACATTGTAATTTCTTCCGATAAATCTTCAATTCTCTCTCTGAAATACGTAATATCTTCGCCAGAATCCATTTCATCGGCAGTAGTAAGCATTTTTCTAATTAATTCTTGTGCTATCGATTCACCAATCAGTAACTAGAGGGCGTGTTAGAGCCCACCCTCTCAACTTTGACGAGTGAAAGTGACAGTTTTATTTCAAGCCATATTTCATGACGGTTTGCAGGAATGTTACGGACAAAATGAAATAAATAAATAAACGAAAAACATATTTCGTGACACATTTATTTATTTATGCTCTCATTTCATGACATATTTATTTATTAAGGCTCTCATTTCATGACACATTTAATTATTTATGCTCACATTTCACAGTACTTTTATTTATTTACGCATTTATTTATTTATTTCATTTTGTCCGAAATATTCCTCCATAGATCTCTGGATGACAACTGAGGAAAGTTTTCTCCATTGAAAGCACTGCAAGTGCATTTAGTCTTTCCGAATTCATAGTGCTTTTTAGAAAAGTTTTTATTCTTTTCAATGTTGAAAAGCAGCGTTCTGCCTAAGAAAAAAAATTAATCAAATAGAATAGCTGGTAGCAGGATAATAATCTAATTCTACACTTTATCACATTCAAGAATATGGTACACAGTTTTTAAGCAGAACACACGCGGAATAAAAAAAAAAACACTACCTTCTACCAGCACGCCAGGGTCGGCACTACGGAAACGACAGTGCTCTCTCTCCCTCGCGTGCTGCTTCCTATATGCGCATGTGCACAACAGCCAAACACCACGCCGCTGGAACTGTGAAGCGCACAGTTCCATACAAAGATTTTTGTATCTTTTTCATAAACTGGGGGATGGCTACTGACATTAAGCTTAAGGATTATATATTGTACAAGTATAAAGAAAGAATTAAAGAAAAAAGGACTCATTATATTAAATGCTATTAATAATATCAAGTGGAAATAGGGGGTGCTGCAATTCCACAGTGCCTATACGCGAGCTGTCATTGGTAATTATAAGCAGACAACAGTTAGAAAATCTAAGGTTACAAACTTAGATTTTAGGGGGACAGGCACTCCAAAATATAGGAAGATTACTTAAAGCTTTATAAACCATTAACAGTATTTTAAAGTCAATTCCAAAAGACATGGGTAACCAATGTAGCAATGCACTGTGCTCAAATTTTCTTTGGTTAAGATTCTTGCTGCTGCATTCTGAACTTACTGCAACTGATTGATGACTTCTTAGGCAGTGCAGTTAGGAGTGCATTATAGTAATCTAGTTGACTAATAACAAAAGAATGAATTAGTCAATGCCTATTTCTTAAATATATTTAATTATTTCAAAATAATTCTCAGTCCCACACAGCTTTAGTACTTCAATGAAGAAAATTAAAATGTATAGTAGATTCAAGAAAACTGGAGCAACAAAGCAGACTTCAAAGATTTCTTTTTGTTATAACAAAACTATTTTTAAAACTAAGAGAGGGAAATCCAAACTTTCCTTTTAGTATTTAATCTCCATGAGTGCTGCCATCTTATATAGAGGTAGTATGATGATATCAGGGGCCTCGTGTATAAACAGTGCCTATGCACAAAACTGTTTTGTAAGACCGTTTCCATGCTCAAATCACGATGCATAAAACCAAACTTGGCATAAAGCTACACACATTTTCACGGTAGCTAAATGCTTGGCATGCGCAAGTTCTCCACTCAGTTTTGCAAACTGGTGGCACCTAGCATCAAAGCAGTGGTACTGTTCCTGTGTGGTTTCCCTTTATTTTTTAGTTTGCATCCTTGCCTTAGTTTAAGGCATTTGATTGTAATCAACCGGTAACCATATAATGGTGCACAGAATGGCCAAACTATTCCAATTACTATGGCTGCTTTAGCGTTCTCACTGTCAGTGCACCGCTCAGAGTATTTAACCCACTGTATCTGAGTGTGGAATCACAGTTCAACAGCAGATAATCCGAAAGCTCTACCGCAGATTGTGTCAAGAGTGGGGAGAAATATCGGGATAGAGCTTCTAGCACACGCTACCTCAGCCATGCGCACAGTCTATTTCAACTTCTCCCATTCAGCAAACGCTTCAGAGCTTTTACTGTACGGACCTTGCGGTTCAGAAACAGTTTCATCCCAAGAGCTCTAAATACACTCAATCAGTCCATTAAGTGCTCCCGTTAGAACTGTTTGTACTTATAAGTACAAATACTTCACTGTAAATTTGCATTACAGTTGTAATATTGTACAAACCTGAGCCACTTATGCTTTCATATTGTACAGTATATTTTCACTGTTTTTTATCCTATTATTATTATTGTTGTTGTTTTACCATTTTGTAGGAAAATACATTTATGGAGGATTTGCATATTGAATCTCATTGTACCATATAATAACAATAAAGGAATTCAATTCAATAGAAGAAGTATTTACAGATGATGACGACTGACTTCTAAGTCGATTTAGATTTCCAGGCGCTATCTACGTGGAGCTCATGATATCATTTTTAAGATGAAATGCAGTAAAGTATATATATTACATTTTACTGATAAATTTGTAACTTTTAAATACATTTCAAAAATATATATCGTCAATGATTAAATATGCGAGGAATCAATCCCACAGTGGTAGTGATGAGCTGGAGCCTCGTTCTGGGATTGTTCCTGTATGCTTGCTGAGGCTAGCGCAACCCTGGATGGACAGATGGATGGAATAATTAAACATGTACTATTTTGAAGAATTGGCGTTCTAAGTTGACATTTATTAAAGGGCTGATTGTGTGTCAATTGGTTATTTAGAGAAAAAAAAAAACCAAAGGACAGGAATCGGGATTTAGTACGTTTGAAAGAGACAGTACTGCTGCAATAAATTATTTTATTGAGGGTCGCGTACAGAGCAAGCATCTTGCGGGAC
Source organism: Polypterus senegalus (assembly GCF_016835505.1). Taxonomy (NCBI): domain Eukaryota; kingdom Metazoa; phylum Chordata; class Cladistia; order Polypteriformes; family Polypteridae; genus Polypterus; species Polypterus senegalus. The sequence goes on along the minus strand of NC_053154.1, from coordinate 119,659,412 downwards.
GCAGGAACATTCTGTGGAAGGGCGGCAGCTCATCACCACCACTGTTTTTTTTCCACTGTGTCCCTATTTTTTTTTCTTTTCTTTGTATCCTACTAAGCTTCCATATGACAATCAAACGGTGGGCTACGACTTCAGGGAGACTTTGATACCTGACAACTTCTTTTTTATTTTGGACAATGTGCGATTTTCTGAACTTGAACTTTCAAGTTTATCCGTCACTCTGTCACTCATTCAACTTCCTTTTGTTGTTTATATCACTGCTTAAACCAACAAATAGTATGTTTTTCCTTGCCTCTACTTGGTATTCGTTGAAAATCTTTCTTTTCCCCGTGCTTTTGCCACTGTCTTTACACAGAATACAAAACATAAGGGGCTATTTATATTGATTTGCACATTCAAAGAGGCGTAATTCTGGGAGGAGTTGGGGTGGGGTAGCAGGCATGTGCACAAGCATGACTTTTCACTCTGACCGGGATTTATGAAGTGGAAGAACGTGGAAGTTAGGATACAAACAGATTTATGTATCTTGATTTATTTGTGCGTACGCAAATTTCTGCTTTTGTCTGTACACTAAGTTTTAGTGTGAATTCTACGCATGGCATTATGCATGAGGTCCCTGGTCTTTAAACACCATTAGTTATAGTAATTATTGTTTACTTTAAGCTCATTAGGTTACAGACATTTATCAGTAGTCTAAATATTTGTGCTTACACCACTTCTTCATCAAGTCTTTTTGCTAACATTTGGTGACAGATAATAATAATACATTTTATTTATATAGCACCTTTCCCATGCTCAAGATGGTTAAAGTTCTTTGGGTAAACATGCTGTTGCCTCTTAACAACTAGTTGTCCAATGTGACTTTGTTGCTTGTTTTGCATTAAATGTCTTCATCAATTCAGGCTTCAGCAGAGTAAATACGATCGTTATGTATTGTCTATTGATTTTCAGATCACTTTAACCACTTTTCTCAACTCAGCATACCTTAAATGTACATAGGTCAAAACCCAAACTGTGAGTGAGGTTGTTACATCCATGCCTCCCTTGATCATGAGTTGTTGGAAAAACAACCATATTGAGCAAATGTTTATGCTTACCTGTCAGTATTGGACTCACAGTTCTCTTACAGCATTATTTAGTAATCTTACTTGAAGGGATAATATTCCGTGTTGAAAAATCTTTTGTGATAACTTACATTACTCTTCTCTTGATGCTTTCACGTATATAATTGGTAAAACCCTATCCCACCCATGATAACACACTGGGAATATTGCAATATTGAATCTGCCATCTGAAGGACTGCACCAAACTCATTTATAATCTCACAAAAATGTATTAATGTTGTCTTTAAATAAACATGCCATGCATTTTGCAGCCTTTTAGATGCTTCTGTATCTCTGAACGACTACTTCGTAATGGACCATCTGATGTTGAATGTGGTATTACATATTGCATATTTCATTGATCTTTAACATATCTACGCTAATGTAATTCTAGAAAACAGAAATCTAACATTCATGGCTTATTATTTGATACAGGAAGATCCCTAGGGACTTTATAGACAAGGCTCACTACATCAGCTTCTATTTTTTTATGTTGCATGGCTGTGAAATATAAAACAGCTACAAACTTTTAGAAAATACTGCAAATCTATGATTTAGCATTGTTTTTATAATATATGTGGCTTGTAATGTTGCTTATCTGCAATTCAGAATGTTGAAGTTGGAATTCATGAGGACATTAATGGTTACTCACTTTCAAAATGTTTTTATATCACTCTACTCTCCAATGCCTCAATGATTCTGCACTCCAGTTGGGTGTCAGAATACCTAAGTTAAGAATCACTGTTAATAGACAAACAGCGCTTTTATGTAGAGCTTATATATATCATAAAACATCAACGGAAGGATTTTGTGCATTTGTGTACATTTGCAAAATAGATTTTCTTAGTTGTTCATTCTTAAAAATATGTTTCATAGTCATCCACCCTATTGTAATTCATTGCTGGGTAGTGGGAGTTGCTAACTATAGCACATAGATTCATGCTTCTGAGTTTAAACAGAAGCTAGGGGGCATATAAAAGGCATAAAACAAAACTTTCTAAGTGACATACGTATTTCACATTATGTGACTTACAGTATATATTTGCATTCTTCATTAAAAAAAGAAAATTTGCTGAAGTTTACATTACATGGACGTGCCTGCAATGAGTCAGTCACAGTTTTTCCTTGATTATAGATAGATAGATACTTTATTAATCCCCAAGGGGAAATTCACATACTCCAGCAGCAGCATACTGATAAAAACAATATTAATAAGTGATAAAAATGCAGTGCAAAAATAAAAATGCAAGGTGGTGAGTGCAAGGTAGGTGTAACAGTCTATAATCTTGTATAGTGTTAACGCTTACCCCCCGGGTGGAATTGAAGAGTTGTATACTGTGGTGGATAAACGATCTCCTCAGTCTGTCAGTGGAGCAGGACAGTGACAGCAGTCTGTCACTGAAGCTGCTCCTCTGTCTGGAGATGATACTGTTCAATGGATGCAGTGGATTCTCCATGATTGGCAGGAGCTTGCTCAGCGCTCGTCGCTCTGCACCAGATGTCAAACTGTCCAGCTCCATGCCTACAATAGAGTCTGGCTTCCTCATCAGTTTGTCCAGGCTTGAGGTGTCCCTTTTCTTTATGCTGCCTCCCCAGCACACCACCGTGTAGAAGAGGGTGCTCGCCACAACCGTCTGATAGAACATCTGCAGCAACTCTGATAATCACAGGGTCCGGGAGGGGCCTGGTCCTCCTAAAATCCACCACCAGCTCCTTGGCTTTGCTGGTGTTTAGGTGTAGTTTGTTTGAGTCGAACCATTTAACAAAGTCCTTGATTAGGTTCCTATACTCCTCCTCCTGTCCACTCCTGATGCAGCCCAGGATCGCAGTGTTGTCAGTGAACTTTTGTATGTGGCAGGACTCTGAGTTGTATTGGAAGTCCGATGTATATAGGCTGAACAGGACTGGTGAAAGTACAGTCCCCTGCAGCCCTCTGGTGCTGCTGACCACAATGTCAGACCTGCAGTTCCCAAGATGCACATACTAAGGTCTGTCTGTAAGATAGTCCACGATCCATGCCACCAGGTATGAATCTACTCCCATCTGTGTCAGCTTGTCACTAAGGAGCCGAGGTTGGATGGTGTTGAAGGCACTAGAGAAGTCCAGAAACATAATTCTTACAGCACCACTGCATTTGACCAGGTGGGAGAGGGATCGATGTAGCATATAGATGATGGCATTCTCCGCTCCCACCTTCTCCTGGTATGCAAACTGCAGAGGGTTGAGGGTGTGGTGGACCTGTGGCCTCAGATGGTGAAGCAGCAGCCGCTTCATGGTCTTCATCACATGTAACATCAGGGCGACAGGCCAGAAGTCATTCAGCTCACCAGGACGGGATACCTTTGGGACTGGGTTGATGCAAGATGTTTTTCAAAGCCTCCCCTGTTCCACACTCAGGTTGAAGATGCGCTGTAGAGGACTCCCTAGCTCCAACGCACAGGCCTTCAGCAGTCATGGCGGTACTCCATCTGGACCCACTGCTTTGCTGGCATGAAGTCTCCTCAGCTCTCTGCTTACCTGGGCTGCTGTGGGTGGAGGGAAACTCTCTCCTATGCTGGTATCAGCAGAAGGATGGGTGGAGGATGCAGTACTCTGAGATGAGAGTGGGTTAGGGTGGTCAAATCTGTTAAAGAAATTGTTCATCAGGTTTGCTCTCTCAACGTCTCTCTCGATGGTGGCACCCTGCTTCGATCTGCAGCCAGTGATGGTCTTCATCCCATCCTATACTTCCTTCATGCTGTTATTTTGCAACTTCTGCTCCAGCTTTCTTCTGTACTGCTCCTTCGCCTCCCTGAGGTGAACTCAGAGTTCCTTTTGTATGCGCTTGAGCTGATGCTGATCACCGCCTTTAAAAGCCCTTTTCTTCTGGTTCAAAAGGCCCTTGACGTCATTTGTAATCCTTGGCTTGTTGTTAGCATAGCAGTGTACTGTTCTTACTGGAACTACAATGTCCATACAGAAGTTGATGTAATCAGTTGTGCAGTCAACAGCCTCCTCAATGTTCTCACTATATGATCCCTGCAGGATATCCCAGTCCGTAGTTCCAAAGCAGTCTCTCAGAGCCTGCTCTACCTCAGGGGACCACTTTCCGAACGAGCGTGTGGTTGTAGGTATAGAGGTTTTAGTTCTGCAAAATGCACTGTACATTATACATTATACATATACATTACAGTGACACCTTTACCAGTACTCAAGTGTAGTGAGCCTGCTGTAGGAAACAGTTACCCTCAAAGGCATAAATGCAATTAGTCACTTATGCCAACAGAGTTATTCTTTGGCTCAGCTGGTTGCTTCTTGCTGTCCGCGTTTAGTACATGTCATCCCAAATGCCCAGTGGGAGTAAGTCACAACAGGTGCACTGTTCATGCAAAAACAATCCAGTTACACATGCACATGAATGTAATAAATTATATTACATCGTACTTTGCAAGGGTATATATGGGTTTATCTGCAGTACACTAGATATTTTGCAGATATTTTCTTGATATCTGGCAAGTTGAAGCCAGAATAATTAAAAAAATCAATTCTGTACTGATATTAACAACTCAGATATAGAAATATAGTTTAAATAACAGAATATTTACAGTATGCAAGCAGATGATGGGTGCGAAATGTTATTATACCACAAATATTTTTTTCAAGGCAATGCCCCACCATATATTCCCTGCAGTACAAAAGACTGCATCAAAGCAAATAATTCATAGGTTTGAAAACATCCTTAACTATTCTCTCACTATCTTTTTATTTTTAAATTCTTTTTATTGAGATTAAGGATCACTCTGCAATATATAAAATGCATCCAAAAAAGACAATATAACATTTTTTAAACAGAGTTAAAATAAATATCTATTAATAAAAGAAATAAAAGAACATTGACTTTTACCAGCTTATCACACTAAATCAATTGGAAGGAAATTATTTTACAAGTAAAATAATATAAAATATTCACTCCATGGCCTTCAAAATAAAAGAGCAAGTACATTTCCAGTTGTCCATCTATAATATTCCTCCGTATTACATAGGAGTTAAAGGATTGAAGGTTGTGCTGTATTTACACTATGTTTGGAAATTGTTTTTCAATTTAAATGGAATGATATGTTTAAAATGATTGCTTATTTGTATTAAATTAACACTTGAAGCCTAACCCTACTCAGTGAAGAGCAACTGTATGTTAAAAATGCTTATAATAAAACAGCTTTCCACATCCATTAAACATTGAAAAGGAAACACAACAGAGACAGAGGCCCAATAGTCTGGTATTACAAAAGCATTGACAAATTCTAGAAAAATTCAGAAAAAAAGCTTTGCACCATTCCTAGTAATGAAATTTAGACTTATTTTCTAGTTTAAGATAATATAAGACATGTTGTCTTTGAAGCATGGACAGTGAGTTAAGACTCCTCCAATTGAGCAAAATGAGTAAATGCATAGGCAATGAAGTGTACTAAGTTTATCATTATTTAATTCTATCCTCTCTGGTATTACTCCAAATACCATTAAAGGATTACAAATAATTCTGAGCCCAATACTCATTGACAAGTAAGGGAATACGTTCCTCTCATATCAGGACAGTCCCAAGAAATCTGACCTAGGAAAGCCAGTGCTTGAAAGGCATCAATCAGAGTTATGGTACGGTATTTTAGATTTTAATTTTAAAGACATGTCTAAAGTACAACTTTAAGTTGAATTACATCATGCTTTGTGTAGATTAATGCACATAGCTTATTATAAATGGTTACATTTAATTTTTCTCTCCCCATTTAAGCACATACCCCATTCTGAAGAAGCTTATTGAACAGACTCGATTACATAAAGTACTAGAAACATACTAGATTCAGTGACTTTGGTTGTGTGCATAAACCTGCCAGGATATTCTCCAACCCTTGGAAATTTAAAAATGATAACGCTAGTTTTATTATAGATGGATAGATGAGATCAAACTTTCATTGTAAAAAGAATTTAATTCAGATCATCCTTAATCTGTGAACTCTGTAGCAATCAAAATATTTGTATCACGTTTTTTATTCTAAAGGAAATTAGAAATACAAAGAAAGAACAACTATTTGCTTCCTTGTAAGTGTAGCTACTGTCTCATGGCAGTGGTTACTAAATTAATTGGACACCATAGTCTTAAAATGCTTGCACTGACTAAACCATCAAACACATTGGTATTGACTAGCTTATCGTATTTCTTTTTTTAAAGTAATTTTTAATCAATATAATACAAAGTGTTGTTTTTTTAAGAAAACTTCAAATTAAAGCAGACTCTGTAATTGCTTTTGATTATTTTGTTTATGGCAGTAATTATTTAAACCTCTATTAAACGGTTTACTTAGGTTTCATAAACTCTGTCTGGGTCAACCAGTTTTTCAAGACTTCACTCACATAACAAAGACAATGTTATCTTTATCAAATCAGAGAAATTATAATGTTTTGCACAACATTTGGGAAAATCAGGTTAACATTTTTAGAATGACTTTTTGTGGATGTTCGAATAAATAAACCTATTATTTCACTTTTAAACTCTTCTTTACAAAGCATTTTAATTAAAGAGAGTGCAATACTAAGTAGGATTTGTATTATATTTATATATATGGTGTTTAGTATCATCCTGCGGTGGGTTGGTGCCCTGCCCAGGATTGGTTCCTGCCTTGCGCCCTGTGTTGACTGGGATTGGCTTCAGCAGACCACCGTGACCCTGTGTTCGGATTCAACGGGTTAGAAAATGGATGGATGGATGGATGGATGTTTAGTATCATTATAGAAACATTGTATATACAATTGTTATTATTGAATATTTAGTTGATTGCATTGTCTGAGGTAGCTTACAAAATTAGGATACAATATACCTGTTATATACACTTTGTAAAATTACACAAGCAGTTTAAGTGATTTGCACAGGATCACACAGGGGACTAAAGTGCAATGAATTCAGCACTACAAGGAATGCTAAATATTGTGCTGGGGGTGATGCACACGAATCAGCCCTGTGATGTTGTAGCACGCATTTTCTATCCACCATAAAAGAGGGCCTGGAACAATTGTAAGAGCATCAGTCCTTTTCATGTCTTTTAAGTTTTTGTAGATACTTTTTATTTGGTACGTATTTTGATATTTGTTAGCTTTTTTGGTTCATTTTCACTGTATTCAGGTATACTATTACCGCCATCTATAAACACTTTTACTTTTCAACTTAATTTGTTTTACCTCTGTTCTAGTTTTTCTGCTGCTATTAATGTTGGCAGGTATCCAGGTTAACCATGCAAGATTAGCTGAATGAAGTAAGTTTTTTCCAGGTTAACTGGGTCCTTTTTTAGGTGCATTCGCATATAATGCACAAAGCTCCTGCTGTGAAATCTCATGTATGTACTCGTATGTATGTATGTCTGTCGGTCTGTCCACAAGAAACATGCAGCCCCCCATGGACTAGTTTTGTTGAAATGTGTCACACTTATTCTTCAAAGAAATTTGCCAAGACAGCTCAATTTTTGACCAGGTATCTCTAACAGATTGTGCCGTGCAAAGTTTAAAAATTTCAAAATCTCCTTTGAAAAGCACTGTTGAAGTCGTGACTTCAGCTAGGAATGAACTTATTATTTCAATTTTACCTTGAGAGCAGTTACTTGAACTTGTAGATTTTTTATATTTTCCTTCAAAAGTCTTATTACTGCTCCAGCGCCCAATGCAAGTTATGTCAAACGCCAGGCAGAGTGCGCACATATCAAAAAACACCATTCTCCTGCTGCTTTAGATAAGTTAACTAATGAGAGTACAAAAAAGTCATTTTTCTAGAAGTAAATGGAAGGGGAAAGTAATTATATAAACATATATAAGACTGAATTGATTGAACAATATTACCTACAGATTATTATAGTAAAGAACCAGTGTTACCAAACTGCAGGGGAATGGCATTTGAACTAATTAATAACACAGAAAAGATGCAGCTACCCTAATAGATATTAAACATAGAAGGGGTTTAAAAGTGTAAAATGGTGTTGGGAGGTGTGAGGCTTCAGTGCCCTTCTAGCTCCTAAACTTCAGTCCCAAATATAAAGTACAAGAAACAATCGTCGCAAGCCCAGATCTCCTTGTCCATCCTGGACTATTCATATTCCTATTGTACAATAAATCAGTATCATTGAAAGTTGTTACTGATTTATATAAGTTTAACAAACTACTGTGTTTTAACTAATATTAATAGCTAGATGGGAAATATATTTCAGTTTCTTTTCTCCTTTCATAGGGTTATAGTGATACTAGGGGGGCAAGCCCCCCTGGCACCTTCTGTGCCTCAACCTTCAGCTAACTAAATCGTCTAAATACAAACATTGATGTTATGAATAGATATTTTTTTAATAGTTTGTTCCTGTGAAAGAAAGTTTACTTGATCAAAAATAAAAACCATGACTTTCTTGATATTAAAAATCACAACTTTCTTGTTATTTTACTTTATAATTTAAAAACCAAATAAGAATCTGAAAATCTAATAACATCACATTAAAGTTTGATCACCCTATAGCTGTCTGCCTCTGGTGAGGGTGTATAGTGTGAAAGGCCGAAACACCCCATAAGCCAGAGGAACACTACTGATGATGCGTCCCAAAATGCTACAAACTTCTCCAAGTCTATCATTCACCATTCACCAACAAGCATAAATGAACCTATTGTACTTGCTTGCACAAGGATAGTAACATCTCATTCTGTGTTTCGCAATCTGATAAATTCTGAAAAGAATTATACCAAACAAATATACAGTGATCCCTTGCTATATCTCGCTTCGACTTTCGCGGCTTCACTCCATTGCGGATTTTAAATGTAAGCATATCTAAATATATATCACGGATTTTTCGCTGGTTTACAGATTTCTGCGGACAATGTGTCTTTTAATTTATGGTACACACTTCCACACAGACAGACGGACTGATGGTTTACCAACCAACACATGTTTATTATAAATAATTATAAAGTGACAGCACACAACCCAGTACTCCTGTACTATTCACCCCCTAAAGTCCAGGCCTCTTATTCAATGCCTCTCTCTCTCTGCAGGACCACCTCCCCTCCTCTCCTCCGAGCTCTGTCATTTTTCCACCCTACTCCAGCCCTCAAATGGAGGGAGCTCCAGATTCCGGATGTGCTCCAGGTGCCTCCCGATGAACTTCCGCCGGCACTTCCTGTTTATGGTGGAAGTGCCGGCTGAGCACCCAGAAGCACTCTGGGTGTCCCTAGTATTCCTTTCCTTAGCACTTCCAGGTGTGGCTTAAGTGCTGATGTCCAGTGCTTCACAGGCATCCGGGCGTCCCCAGGCGGTGACCACAGGGCCCTAGAGGGTTGAGCTACCATGTTGTGTTCCCGTGGTCTCCATACCAACCAGGACAGCTACCCCCTCGAGGTCTGGAGGAGGTGTAATCCCTCTTTCGGTCCTTCCGGGCGTCCCGGCTGGGTACTGCCCCCAGCCGCTCGCTACACTTGCTATTTATGAAAGCTATTTTGCCACCAAAAGGCTATTTGTGCTCCGTTTTTAACTCCATTGCTAGAGTATTGATAAAAAGCATGTATTTCACCCTTTAAATTCTGCCTCACGTTTGGCCATTATCTACTACAGTGGTACCTCGGTATACATCCTTAATCTATTCCAGATCCTTTGACTTATACCAAACAGGACATACACCAAACAAATTTTTCCCATAAGAAATAAAGGGAAAATGATTAATCCGTTCCCATGAAAAAAGTTCCTATTGTTATTGGCACATTATACATTGATAGGGTTGTATAAAATAATTTAAACACTGCTTAATGCTAAAATGCATAAATACAAAAGCAATCTGATGAAATAAATGAAAATTTAACCTCACTTTTTAATAACGTCTTTGTTTTTCACAATCCTAGATACCGTTGTTCTCGACATATGGTATGCAGCAGCCAAGTCCCAGATACGCATGCCACCTTCATACTTTTCAACAATCAATTCAAATTTACATGAAAAAACACAAAATCACATGAAAATTCACATAAGAGTTATAGTGCAGATTGTTCACTGAATGCTAGCAACTGGTGTACTGATGCTCGTGGGCAGTCGTGGCTTTGTCTCAAGAGAGGTAAACAAGGGTAGCGCGCAATGTTCTAGCACACGAGTCGTATTCCAAAGGTTGTATGCGAAGCAAAATTTTTCACGTCCAAATAGGACATATACTAAGTTTGACTTATTCCAAAGCGGACGTATACCAAGGTACCACTGTACTTTCATTTAACTGGCCATAACTTTATTATCCTTTACTCAACATTCATATTCTTCCCTTAAAATAAAGGTCAGATATTGGAAAGCAGAATGTTGAGTCATTTGAAAGGTGAAACATGTCTCTCATTTAGTAGATAATAGTCTGCCTGTCAAATTTTATGCAATTAAATCAGGACATTCAAGAAAGCTGGTAGGAACAGGTGTTGCTGTGATGCATCAAATCAGCCATCTTTAAGGGAAGAAACAAAACTTTCAACATTGTGTACAAAATGGCATTTTAATAGCAAAACTCTAATTACAGCAGTGAGTAAATAAATGTTTTATTTTTTAAATTTTGCATCCAAAAATGGGGCAGAGTTTAAAGAGTTAATGTAGTATACTACCAAATGTAATTAAATTTTATGGCCGTTATTACTTTTGAATAAGACTCACAGTTGCAAAACAATTGCATAAACAAAAACATAATAATTGACTCTTGGATGAAGTAAATAAAAATTTGAAATGCTCCATCTTTCATATCAGTTAACTAAATCGCAGACCATACCTGAAAGTTATGCCAGAAGTACATTGTCTAACTTTTTTAGGTTAGTAATTGACCTAGAAAGGGCCCGTTCATTGCTATTTTTTTTTAGATTCAGCAGCAGTTTTTTGTGAAGTTCTTCATTTATTAATGTGCCAGCAGGTCATAATCAAGCACCCTTTTTTTGTTGATACTGATAAGACCACTGTTTCAATGATTCTATTATTTCCCATCAATGCAACCTCTGAAGATTTTATTTTCCTTTCCATGTTTATCTTTCTCCTTCCCAAAACAGATATACCCTTTATTTGGTGATCTTTATCAATCTTGACTCCTTTGTTTTCTTCATTCAACTGCTTTATAAAGTCATTTGATATACTTTAGGTCATCTTTATACTAACCAGAAAGATAGCACTTGCACTTTCTTCTTTCTTTCTTTAACCATTAGTCTTTTAAAATCTTTTATTTTTTAAAATGACCTAATGAATATGTCCAAGATCGGATTTAATGGAAAACAAAAATGTGACTTTGCACAGAAAGTATATATTAATAAAAATAATGCTGGCATAGACAATGGCAACAGCCTTATTTTTGCAAGTAACATAACATAAAATATTCATTCCGTAGGTTCTAGAATAAAATAAAAAAAAAAAAGGAAATTCTGGTTGCTCATGTATACTTTTCCTCCCTACTAATTTGATGTTAAATGAGTGCAGGTTGTGCTGCATTTAAAGTGAATAAAACCACTGGTGTTTGTTAAATTAAAAATTAAAATTTAATGGAATGATCTGTTGAAAATGAATGCTTATTGGCAATGTTGAAACTAAGAATGACATTAATAATGCATCTCTAAAAATATTTTAAATGGTAATGAAGTTACCGTACTTATTAATACATACCTCTATCCCCAGAAATATTAAAATATAAACTAACTGATGAGGTTTGCCTAAAGAGGTGTATTTGAAAGAAAAATGAGCATTGTAAGGGAAGATAGATCTCAGTTATGTGGAAAAGAAAAGCACCAAGAATAAATCACAGGAAGATAAAATCATGCCAGAAAAATTTGAAGACCAGACATGAAGGTAGAAATGGCTATGACATTAAAGTCCATGTGAGAGAGTAGAGACTGAGGACATGTAAGCTTTATACAGCAGAGAGAAAAACAAACAGCAAAATATTGAAACTTTTACTGAATTGACATGTGAAATGAAAGCGTTAACTGGGAAAACTACTTCAAGGACTGTGAATAAATTAGATCAGGGAGACACTTTTGAATGAGGAAAAAGATTAAACATCTCCATTGAGCCATCACTGACTCAATCTGTTTATTTTATATTACTCCATACGAAAAGTGCAAGGATGTGCAAAAACAAAGTTTGAGGACCCAATATTTATAAAATGCAGAAAGTGGCTTTGATTAGTTTTCTTTTGTGCTTGGTTTCCTGTCAAATTGTCACATTATTTATGTTGAGGATTTTGTGCCCGGCTTATTTTGTGTATGGCAGTTAAACTTTTACAAGAGTAAGAGCAATTAGCTAAAAATAATTAAAGTAACATGTCTCTGGCATCTGGAATTGCTTTGTTTATTAAAAAACCAAGACTGTGAGTGTTTCTGTGTTAAAATTTTCCTCTTTAATTCATCTATAGACTTCCCATATTATTAAAAACTGAAGCTATACACTCATACCTTTAACAAAAATTGAACTGCTGAGATAATGCACATTTCCTAAAGACACGGTTTCTGTAAAAAGGGGACCCTTTATGATTTACCGTCTGATAAATGCAATGCTGTGAATGATTTTGAAAAGAAGCTTTTGTGTTCTCGGCTGTTTTTGAAATGCACTCAAAATCTGTGCGTAATTTAATTAAATAAGTTTTAACTAACCACATAATTGTTATTGTGTCAATATGATATCTATGTTGGGGTGCTCTAATTCCATTTTTGACATATTACTAGCAGCTGCAAACCCTTCACTCTTACAGAAGTAGGTCATTAAGAAAGGCATAGTCTTTAATTACAGATACCCTGCATATCAGTTATGCAGAAGGCACCTTGATACTTAAGGTATCTTAATGCTGGGTTCCAGATGTCTCATTATACCTTTTAAAAGTGCCTCTGGTTGTTTCATTTAGTTATCTCAGTCCCAAAGGAATAATTAGAAAGTATTACATGATAATGTATCATTTTAACTGTTGTGAATTTCTCTAGAGGTGAACAAGCCATTCCGATTTGTAAAAAATGAAAAATTTCAAAGTGAGATTGCTATTGTAATATATATTATTACTTTATGTAGTTGAGAATCCTTTTCAGATTTATTATGAACATGCTGACTTTATATTTGTTTGCTTAGGTTTGGGAATTCAAATTTTGCCTGCCATAAGATTTCCAACTATACTCAAACAGAGATATTTTAAAGAAAATGGAAATGTCTAAATTGGTTTGTTTTCCCAGAAAGTGTATCTTGCAATATGCTTTGTTTAATAGCTGAAATCTCGTCTGTTCCAAACAGAAGGCACCCCAGCAGGGAATCACAGCAAGGCTTCAACAGTACTTGCTGTGTAAACGTGCTGCACTACTAACAAACTTCTTACTTCGAGTTCTTAAGGAGGTTTACTCCTTTAAATATTCTTGAAAATATTTTTATATCACAATATACTGCATGTATTAAATACAAATCTAAGGTTATGTTCTTTCTCTAAATTTTAATTTTGGGAATTTTTGTACAAATATGTAAATCATTTCTTTTCGGATCTTTTTAGTTCAGATTTGTTGTACATATTTATTTAAAGAACGAAAATTGTTTATTTCTTCACATGGTCCGAGTGATTTTTAGATCACTTAAATGAAGTGAATCTCCTTACTGGTTGCATTCTTTGAAAAAGAAACAAATTAGTGGCATTGTTTGCTATTCAAGGAATCCCTGTGATTATCAGGACTCACTGTGATTACTATGTGGTTCAAATGATGTGAATGGCACTGGCACACTACTAAAATTCTTCTTATTACAAAACACCATAAGGTTTTTTAAAATCCAATTGAGAGAGCATCATACAGTCAAGGATCAAATCATAGTGCATATTCATGGGCAGTAATGGACTCAGCTACCATGCTGATATTTAAGCACTGTGTAATATCCTACTGTCATGTCACTTAACTCTTTTGCTGACTACTTAAACTTTTGTTTTGCTGTAAGAGTTGTGGTGACAAAGCCTAAAACAAATTGTTAAGTAATACTCACGAAATCACAAAATGTTTGATGTAACTGAGTAGGCCACAGTGTTGTGTTTAAATCTACATACTGCATTTTATCCTACTGATAGCTGTTTACTGGCTACAACGAGCAGTTTCTGTATGAGCATTTATTTAATTTGCATATATAAAAGATTCCAATCCACCTATAAATAAAAATTGTAGCCAGAAAACTTTAAATATTTTATAGACCTTACTTGATATAAACTATGCTAAAATAATCTTTATAGGATTATATTATTCATTTAAATGGTAAAGGAAACACTTTTAGCAAAAATTTCATGTAACACCTTAACTTGACAAATTGTAAGTGGTCTGATTTCCACTATATTTCTATATTACTTGTTTTGTTATTTTGTAAAATTTAAAACAATTTCATATTAGTTTCAATTACATTTGATCAAATTCTATCCTTTCTAATAAATGTAGAGTTTAAAACCATAACACTGTGACATCTATGGAAAATAAAAAGTAATTTATTCCTGTATTAACATACTGTAAGTAGATATGAAAACTTATAAGCATTAAACTCAGTGCGAGCTTTAACACAAATCAGGTATGCCAAGCAAATAGTTAAATAAAGGCATATGCCATATTACTTTTTAATTGAGCTCAGAGTGAAATCACCAACATTTTAATAACCCAAAAGGACAGAGAAGGGGTAGAATGATGAATGGAGGCACCCCGAGGTTGGAGAAGTGGGAACACCTGTCAGTCGGTGGCCGGCTAGGAAATAAGGGAAGCAAGAGAAGAAAATAAATGGCAAAACATGAAAAATATCGGTGGTTTCCGAGAGGGCCTTCAAGGGGCCAGCTGGAGTAAGGAGTCAGATTAAGCAGCAAATGAGCTGTGTTGAGCGAAGTCAAGATGATAAGAAATGGCTATATTAATTGTATCTTTTGGCTTGTTCAGGGCTCAGCTCTGTTTGTCTTAATTGGGTTGAGTCCGCGTTATTGTTTATTGCAATTAAGCTAATTACTCTGTTCGCCTATCCTCTGACTCCTAGAGCCTTCTTTCAAGGTGAGAACCTCTGGTGTATTTTACACCCCAACACATCTTGATTGTAACAGCATTCTGGCTGATATTGTGAGGAACTCTATTGTTATTTTTGAGAACAGTGATCAGCTGATGTGACTGTAACTGATCTTATTTTTACTTATCATATGGCTGACAGCTTTACTGAAGATAGTGTGCAACATTTGAGATACAATTCCTGTTCTGTTTTTCCAGTTCGAGCACAGACAGGTGACGTGACTTGCTCATGGTCACACAGTGTCAGTAGTGGGATTTGTCCCCACATCCATAGGGCCTGAAGTCCAAAGTCTGAA
Organism: Polypterus senegalus; assembly: GCF_016835505.1. Lineage (NCBI taxonomy): Eukaryota > Metazoa > Chordata > Cladistia > Polypteriformes > Polypteridae > Polypterus > Polypterus senegalus. The sequence goes on along the minus strand of NC_053154.1, from coordinate 119,643,973 downwards.
ACCACACCACACTGCCTCTGAATAAAAACTTTAGGGATAGGAGGTTCGGCAAAAACAGAACAACAACATTTATTTATATAGCACATTTTCATACAAAAAATGTAGCTCAAAGTGCTTTACATAATGAAGAATAGAAAAATAAAAGACACAGTAAGAAAAATAAGTCAACATTAATTAACATAGAAGTAGTGAAACAAAAAAAATCCTCACATTGACATAACAATAGCATTCAAACACTTAAATAAGAAGATCACAAACTACATCGTAAAGTAGTATAGTTCAATTAGATACTTCCTAAACAGCATAGACGGAAAGCATGAAAAACATGAAAGTCTGATCTAAATATCATTCATCATTAATATAAACATCTGCAGATAATCTGACAAATAATAATTTTGAACTGCCATGAAAAATTTCCATCAACATCAGCAGAAATGAATTTCACTTGAACAATAGAGACCGAAAAAATGGCTCCAAAATTTAGTATTGCTGTACTTTACTGTGCCTCTGTACTTGTCCTCTGACGTTATTTTTGAGAACATTGATTAGCAGACGTGACTGTAACTAATCTCATTATTACTTACTGTTTAGGTAATGCCTTTATCCAAGACCACATTTGAGACACAATTAGTTTCATTTCTTTTGTTTTCCAATTGGACCACAGGTAGGGGAAGTGACTTGCTCGTGGTGATAGTGTCAATAGCGGGATTTGTACTCACAGGGTTTGAAGTCCAATATCCAACGTGTTAACCACTACACCACACTGTCTGTGAAAAAAAAAATTGGGACTTTGAAAACCTTAGCTTCTCTGAAAACAGAAATAGTGAAAAACAAAAAAAAAGCTAAAAAACCTGACATTGACTTAACAATAAGACTCAGATATGTAAAGACCACAAACTACAGCAGAAATATGAGTACAACATACTTAGAGTTTTACTAAAGAGCATAGTCTGAAAGCACGAAAAATACAAAAGCCTGATCTAAATACCATTCATCTATACTAATAAAAGGCAAAGCCCTCACTGACTGACTGACTCATCACTAATTCTCCAACTTCCCGTGTAGGTAGAAGGCAGAACTTTGGCAGGCTCATTCCTTAGAGCTTACTTACAAAAATTAGGAAGGCTTCATTTTGAATTTCTACGCGTAACGGTCATAACTAGAACCTACTTACGTACATATATATGGCCATAGCCTGCAGCTCGGTCGCCGTGTGAGGCAGAGTTGCGTCCCTCATTGTCACGCCTCCCACATAATTGAGTGCCTGCCCATATAAGGCTGTCCGTCAGCAGCTATCCAATAGACATGCTTCCGCGAAATATTCGCGGGTAAAGGACTGTGCTTATGCAAACGAAGATAAGATGGTCAGGGATAGACTAGTGTTTGGCACAAACTCAGCGAAAGTGCGAGAGAAATGCATGTACTCCGATCGGCTCACGTGACCTGACTTTGTAGGACTGGGAAAGGTAAACCCGTGCATGCAGTGTGTGATGTCTCAGATAAAGAGGAAGACGAGCTGCTTATTGATACAGTAGGAAACTATCAACCCTCTGACGCTGAACAAGCCTTTGTACACATATCAATAGGAAAGCAAGGTGTAAAGCTTAAGTTTAAATTACGTTCATAGACACGCTGCCGCTAAATATTCGCAGGCAAATCCGCAACTTAATACCGGGAATGCCTGTTAAACATCTTAGATTCATGAGTACCGATTTGGGTAGTGATCACTTCGATCAATGAAACCTGTTCAAAAAACGCATTACACAATTGAGAAGGCAGCAAAAGAATATGAAGCGAGTGATGCATACAAGCATATTCATAAGTGCAGCTACTGCAGAAACAAAGCACGGTGTACAGTAATCCCTCGCTATATCTCGCTTTGACTTTCGCGGCTTCACTTGGATTTTAAATGTAAGCATATCTAAATATATATCACGGATTTTTCGCTGGTTTGCGGATTTCTGTGGACAATGGGTCTTTTAATTTATGGTACATGCTTCCACAGTTTGTTTGCCCAGTTGATTTCATACAAGGGACACTATTGGCGGTTTGCTTAGAAGCTACCCAATCAGAGCATATATGACATATTAACTAAAACTCAATGATATAAGATATGCTTCCCGCCTGGTGCTTGATTGTTTGCTTTTCTCTCTCTCTCACCCTCTCTGACATTCTCTGCGCCTGACGGAGGGGGTGTGAGCAGAGGGGCTGTTTGCACAGAGGCTGTTTGCTTAGAAGATACGGATGCTCTTCTAAAAAATGCCGCTTTGTCGCGGTACTTCAGCATACTTAAAAGCACGTATTGATTTTTTGATTGTTTGCTTTTCTCTCTCGCGCTCTCTCTGACATTCTCTGCTCCAGACACGCATTCCTTTGAGGAGAAGATATGTTTGCATTCTTTTAATTGTAAGAAAGAACTGTCATCTCTGTCTTGTCATGGAGCACAGTTTAAACTTTTGACTAAAGGGTGTTATTTCATGTCTAAAGGCTCTAACAATGTTAACAGTATGGGAGAGTTTATAAGGGTTTAAAATATATAAAAATAACCACACAAACATATGGTTTCTACTTTGCGGATTTTCACCTATCGCGGGGGGTTCTGGAACAGAACCCCCGCGATCAAGGAGGGATTACTGTATATTTTAATTTTAAATTAAGTTCATAGACAGGCTGCCCCTGGCATTTGTCATGCCTATGACGAATATGATATTCGTGAGATACAACTTTAATGAGAGTACGCAGGGTATAAACGAGACTTTTCATCACTTTGTAACGGAGTTAAAATTGCTGCTGAGGGACTGTGCTTATGCAAATGAAGATGAGATGGTCAGGGATAGAATAGTGTTTGGCACAAACTCAGCAAAAGTGCGAGAGAAACATTTGAGTGCCGGGTCTGAGCTAACATTAAATAAAGCCGTGGACATCGCGAGATCGCACGAGATAGCACAAGCACAGCTGAGAAGCTTCAAAGCATGTACTCCGAGTGGCTCACGTGAACTGACTTTGCAGGACTGGGAAAGGTAAACCCGTGCATGCAGTGTGTGATGTCTCAGATAAAGAGAAAGACGAGCTGTTTATTGGTGCAGTAAGAAAGGAACAACCCTCTGAATCTGAACGAACCTTTGTAGACATATCAATAGGAAAGCAAGGTGTAAAGCTTAAATTTAAATTAAGTTCATAGACACGCTACCACTAAATATTCGCAGGCAAATCCACAACATAATACAGGGAATGCCTGTTAAACATCTTAGATTCATGAGTACCGATTTGGGTAGTGAACACTTTGATGAATGAAACCTGTTATCTTTACAACAGTTGACAAACACGAAATATAACTTGAACACAACACATCCTCTAAATACGAACCTGATTGAAAGAATTAATGATAATCAAATCCTTCATGACAGCAACACTCATAACAGTGACAAAACAATTACATTGACAATCATGTTACGTTATTTTAAAAATATTTCCTTTTCTTTTTCATAACTTCTTTAACACACTACTCCTCTGTGAAGCGCGGGTATTTTGCTGTCATTAATATAAATAATGCAGATAATTTGACAAATTCAAATGTGGACCTGCCATGCAAAATTTCCATTTCCATTCCCTTTTCATTGTACTATATCTCTACTTATATATACTGCCTTAGTAAAAGTAATTAATTAAAAAAACACATTTTTAAATATCTAAAATGAAACCTTCTACCTGACCCCCAGATATAATACCAACCAATTACCTTACAATCAGCATGCATTGAGATTCTTATTGACAGACAATGTTCCTGAAGCCATAAAAGTGGCCATTATCAGGCCTCTGTTAAATGAATCAAATTCAAACCTTAATGTGTTTAATAAACATTGACAAACTGAAGCTTTTCCTAGCGGGATTAACACAAGTTTGGAATCAACTGTGGATGAGAATGTTTAAAACTAACCTATATATTCAGTTTTGCTTACAAGTAAAACAATTTAAAAAAGTTAAATGTATATGATGTTTTTTGCTGCTCTACACAATACACTGGAAATACAATATTGACATTATCTATTTATGTTTGATGCAGTTCTTAATTTTCCGTTTCTTTTGTTGTTTTGCAGTTTTTAGAACAGTTCCATGAATGTGTCACAGAGTTCTTTGCTTTACTGCATTATCCACCAATTTTCTGGCCTGTTCAATCCAACTTTATGTTTGCAGTGGGCCACAACCAATGCCATCAGTGTTGGACATGAGGCAGGAATTAACCCAGTATGGGATAAAACCCATTACAGAGCAGACATACACACACACTCCAACCCTAACATACATTAGCCAGACATCAAGTTAATACAAAGACAACAATTTAATACAGGAAATAGTATATTATTCAGCTGCAGCCTGCACAAAAAATAATTATATAAAATACCATAACAGAGTGTTGCAACCATAGAAAATGGATAATAGTTCTGGCATTCCTATATACAGATACTTAAGCATGGACTATACTGAAAAAGCTTTTTAAAGCTCAATTAACATTATTCATTTAATTTATTAACCCACTTTAAATATATTGCATATAGGGTTTAAAATTTTCAAAAAAAGAACTCTCCCTGTATAAGATACCCTGAGTCAAAACATATAATTTCTAAATTGTTCTGTATTTTTAACTGAACTACAGCCTCAGATAAACTGACTTTACTACTAGTCTGAGGTATGCCCTCTTTTACAAACTTCATCTCTCTAAATGGCTCTTCACTTTGGCTAGATTGTTACACACCACATAACTCACCCTATTAGCTGCATCAGAGATGCTTTTAGCTATTTTTGGCAAGTTTTGCTGTGCAGACAAAGCGCTCTTTAACTGCAATGCCACTTCGTTCCTTTGGTCGCCCTGATGTTGGAGTACAGGTCTCCATGCTTCATGGTACAATGACACTTGAGATTGTATTCCTTCAGAATTGCAGTTCTATCTGTGCAGTTTAAGAAAGTGGCATGTCCTTTGAACTTGAAAAAAGCACTCCACAGACATTGGAAAATGAAAAAAGCACATTATAAGCCGCACTTTGACTACAAAGGCTTGCAGATACAAGTCTTTTTGACAAGTACAGATAGTTATGCACTAAACTGCAGCTAAATATATCAAGTTAGAACACATTTTACACAAAAAAATTTAATACTATTCCACCAATACTGTAAACATGCCCAGCAATCCTCAATAAAAAGTAATAAGCAAATAAATATCTTGACAAATGAAGAATTTATTCCATATGTAAATACCCATAAATACACCATACATGAAAACAAAGATGTAAGCCAATTAGATACTTCACCATTTTATTTAGTACAGAACTGTTGTGCTGTATGCAGCAAGAAATATTTTTTTTTCTAGATCCAGACCTCTGATCCTCGGAAAAGACAGACCACAGCCAAATATATATCATATACAGCTTTAAGTTAATATTCTCAAAAAATGTATCGGGAAGTCTCCAAAGATTTTTGAAAATAAGAAAATTGTGTAGGTGGATGTGTGAGAGAACAGACCCTGTGATAGCCATGTGCCCGTATTAAGCTTTGGTATATGCTTTTCCTTCAGTGCCTCCTGGAAAAGATCCAGCAGCCCTGTACAACAGGGTCAGAAAACAGATAAATCCATGGAAGCATATTGTTTATAGAGTGATGCCTTATCCTTTCAAAAACAGTTTGCATTTTCTGTCATGAAAAGTTCATGCATTCTGCCTATTTGTTAAATTTTTGTGAGTTTTCAAAAGAAGAATATCAAGCTGTAAGTCAATCAATTTATATATGTATATTGGACCTAGCTAGCTATTCAGTAATGCTAATGTGAAGGGTACTAAGAAATTATCTTATTACTTGCATAGGCAAATAGAATGGTACTATAGTAAGTTTGTCTTTTCCAATCACATTGTATATTTAGGAACCTCTGTTTACCAGATATGTTAGCCCTTACACCCCTCTTTCTTTATGCATCTTGTTGCCATTGTTCATCAGCCATTGCAGTCGTCTTGTGGATGCCAGACAATACTGCGGCGAAAATTTTTTTCATGTTATATAGATAGATGGTACTTGTATATCAACCTTCTCATTTTGCCAGTCAATTTGTGTATAATGTGATAAATTAGTCACAAAAACAAGCATAAAGGTTTAAGGAATGGCCCCGTATAATGTTTTGTTGGTCAAGGATGTTAAAGAAAACTTTTATCAGACATTCGACAAGCATGATAAAGTTCAATCGGTTTATATATGGTGGCTACAGGAAATGACGGAAGCAGGAGGTGATTTCATCTGTAGGAGCCGGAAGTGACGTCATCTGTAGGAGCCGGAAGTGACATCATTTTCTGGAGACGGAAATGACGTCATCATATTGGGAACTGAAGTATATGGTGAACCAATTGAGATATGGGTAGTTGTGGGTATTGAATGATTATTTGTCTTCTTTCGTTCTGCAGAGTCAGAAAGAGAGGCATTAGTACCATCATACAACCCCCCATCCTGTAGCCATTCACTTACCTCAGGACCTTTTGATTGCCTCCTATTCGCACGTGTGTGACGTTACACCCCCCTCCCCCCCCCTTCTAGCCCAGATCCATCGGGTCGGCCTGAACCGAGAGGTCGAAGGTCCGGAAGAGAGCATCCTTGTTGGTCTGAAGAGAACCCTGACGATAAGTGACTCTGAACTTATAAGGTTGTAATTCGAGGAACCACCTAGTGACAAGAGGGTTAGACT